>NC_064627.1:770803652-771421921 GCF_023864275.1 Schistocerca cancellata | reverse complement strand
TGGCCACAAATCTGGAAGAATCTCTCCGAAAAAGCCATACCTCCAGAAGCTAGAGACACGTGGTACAAAGTCGTTCACAACACCATACCCACGAACGAGCGTCTAGCGCGCATCGGCATGCGCGAGTCGCCGCACTGCGAAGCGTGCAACGAGATCGACTCCGTGGAACACCGATTCACATGTCCGACAAGCCAGGAGATATGGGAGACATGCAGAAAAATGGTGGCACATATGAACAGGGCGGACCACCGAACTATAGAAGCTACAGCCCTCACGATCCCGGCTGCAAAATGTTTCCCACGACCCAAACGCGTCGCGACCATGTGGACGTTCGCGATGACAACGCACGCCATAATCGCGAAAAAGCAAACGGACGCAGTTCAGTTCCTCACAGATCTCTGGGAGGAACACAAGCGAGCCAGGCAGAAAAACAACTACCGGCAGACGTTCCAGAACTACCTACAGATAGCGCTGGACGCCGCCTTCAAGGACGCCCTCCGTCCCCACACGCCGCGACCGCCTCCGACGTCTCCGCCGCCGCCACCACCACCATCACAACCACCACCACCACCACCACACCACGCCCCCCTTAGCCCTCCACGCCCCCGTCGTCGCTGATGCAAAGACCCTCCAACGCCCCCAAAGTGTTTGTGTGCTAAAAGTGAGTGCGGTGTGAAATTTGTGCAGTGCAACCACAGTGTCCGCAAATATCGTCGTCTCAAATGGAAAATATAAAAAAAAAGTGTAAATATTTTTAGAGGTGTGCTACAGCTACACATATAGCGCATACGCAGGTAGCGCTCATACAAATGTGTGAAACATCTCTCGCTACGCCGAAGATGACTATGTGAGTACACTAACAAAAGAAACATCTCTCTGCAATTCCTATCAAATCATGCTAAGCTTACCTAGAATATGTTTTGTCCACTTATAGAGGCTTTTTATTTATTATGTCTCAAATGTGTTCCTTATCACCCCCCTCTCTCTCTCTCTCTCTCTCTCTCTCTCTCTCTCTCTCTCTTCCCCTCAACCACCATCTCGTGGACACCTCGAGATATATATATATATATATATATATATATATATATATATATATATATATATATATATATATATAATATTCATTCATACATAATTGTCATTGTTTCCTAGATGTAAGCCATAGCCAATAAGACAACTCTACAAATAGTTACATGCTACACAATGGTACCAGACCAATAACTCTACCTCAAGTCAAGAACTTACAAATGATTGAATCAACAACCCATAAAATTAACAAAAATGCAAACAAAACTGAAAAGAATGAAAATCTTATTGTCCCTCTGACTTACAAATCAGGGCAACATTGTAAATCAACCTGCAAACGAACAACATATAACGAAACAGACAATTGCAACAAATTTACGTATCAGAAAAGAAAAAGACTCGATAACTAACAGAAATAGAAATTGAAAGTACCTTCGAAACTCATCACTGTATTTGTTATTTTGTAAATAAAAGTTTATTACGTTCCAAAAAAAAAAAAAAAAAAAACGATGACCTCGCTGTCTGGTCTCCACAACCCAATCCAACCCTCACTCAGTTATAATGTTCTGACTACTGACAGTCGTCACGATGGCGAAACGGAGTTAGCCGTAACGACACATCAAGTTTTAAATCAACTGTTCATGCTTCTAATCAGAATAGTAGTATTGCTGTGTGTTCATTCAGGTGATACTTCGAGCGGCGGTTAAGAGATTGAAGAAACTGAAAATCAAATGAAACCGTTTTTATAGTATGATTTGTACTGTTATTGTTTATATCCTGCGTCGTACCAAAACCAAAAAGAAACAACAATTGAGTAAAAGTTCAAAAATGGTTCAAATGGCTCGAAGCACTAAGGGACTTAACATCTGAGGTCATCAATCCCCTAGACTTTGAACTACTTAAACCTACCTAACCTAAGGACATCACACACATCCATGCCCGAGGCAGGATTCGAACCTGCGACCGTAGTAGCAGCGTGGTTCCGGACTGAAGCGCCTAGAACCGCTCGGCCATAAGTAAAAGTCACAAGCAGTATTCAGACTGTTAGGAGAACGGGTGTTAAGAGTTACAAACGTCCATTACGCAATGGTTACATGTACTGTAACACCATGTCCAAAAAATGTAGTTTCAACGCTAGGAAGAGCTCCATTCTAAAAATTAGCTGTGCTTTATACACCACTCGTTAAAGATACACGTATGGTCCTGGACGTACAGCACCCTGTCAATTAGGACTGTTGATATTTTTAAAAGTATCGGGGATCCGAAATATCGGTATTTAAAAGGTATCATTATCGGCTCTCGATAGAAAAAAGTTTCGATTTATCGACGGAAGAAATCTCGACATATTGGCCTATTAATATATTGGCTGCACATTGTAAATACACTGCCGTTTTTAGAGCTGTATATTTGAGCATTGTCTTATTAGATATTCAATACACCAACAAGCTAGCAGCTTATCCCCCTTAGAGCAAGAACTGAAAGGTAAACGATGCACGTTCACGCTTGGCAATAACCACTTTGCTATCAATGGTAACTGCTGGTAAGTGTCACAGTAAAAGGCATCAGATGGGTCCATCGTCCGGAGCACTGCAAGCCGATTTCCCGGTTTTCATTTCTGCAAACAGCAGCGACCTAACAGTTGTAGTGTCAAAATTGCGTGAAGTTAAACGTTGCAGTTTCTGTTGATACTGCCGAACGCCAATTACGTCATTACCCTTCACACGTCTCCGTCCACCGCAAAGACCAATCTTGTCGTTCGGATGTTTGTTCATAATTTTCAGCAACAGTTTTTGAAGAATGCCGATGTGAAGAAATACCACAATAGTTTAAAAATATCGACATATCGATAGTTTATCAACAGCCTACTGTCAGTTTGAGTAGTTCCTAAGGGGCAATAATTACTGTTAACATAATTCTGATTATGAATGAAAACATACTACTAGCGATTAAAATTGCTACACCAAGAAGAAATGCAGATGCTAAACGGGTATTCATTGGACAAATATATTATACTAGAACTGACAAGGGTTTACATTTTCACGCAATTTGGGTTAATATATCCTGAGAAATCAGTACCCAGAACAACCACCTCTGGCTGTAATAACGGCCTTGATACGCCAGGACATTGAGTCAAACAGAGCTTGGATGGCGTATACAGGTATAGCTGCCCATGCAACTTCAACACGATACCACAGTTCATCACGAGTAGTGACTGGCGTATTGTGACGAGCCAGTTGCTCGGCCACCATTGGCCAGACGATTTTAATTGGAGAGAGATATGGAGAATGTGCGGGCCAGGGCAGCAGTCGAACATTTTCTGTATCCAGAAAGGTCCGTAACGGACCTGCAACATGCGGTCGTGCATTATCCTACTGAAATGTAGGGTTTCGCAGGGATCAAATGAAGGGTAGAGCCACGGGTCGTCACATATCTGAAACGTAACGACCACTGTTCAACGTGCCGTCAATGAGAACAAGAGGTGACTCAGACGTGTAACCAATGGCACCCCATACCATCACACCGGGTGATACGCCAGTATTGCGATGACGAATACACGCTTCCAATGTGCGTTCACCGCGATGTCGCCAAATACGAATGCGACCATCATGATGCTGTAAACAGAACCTGGTTTCATCCGAAAAAATGACGTTTTGCCATTCGTGCACCCAGGTTCGTGGTTGAGTACACCATCGCAGGCGCTCCTGTCTGTGATGCAGCGTCAAGGGTAACCGCAGCCATGGTGTCAGAGTTGATATGCACGCTGCTGCAAACGTCGTCGAACTGTTCGTGCAGATGGTTGTTGTCTTGCAAACGTCCCTATCTGTTGACTCAGGGATCGAGACGTGGCTGCACGATCCGTTACAGCCATGCGGGTAAGATGGCTGTCAACTCGACTGTTAGTGTTAAGAGGCCGTTGGGATCCAGCACGGCGTTTCGTATTACCCTCCTGAACCCACCGATTCCATATTCTGCTAACAGTCACTAAATCTCGACCAACGCGAGCAGCAATGTCGCGATGTGATAAACCACAATCGCGATAGCCTACAATCCGACCTTTATCAAAGTCGGAAACGTAAAGGTGCTCATTTCTCCTCCTTACACGAGGCATTACAACAACGTTTCACCAGGCAACGCCGGTCAACTGCTGTTTGTGTATGAGAAATCGGTCGGAAACCTTCCTCATGTCAGCACGTTCTAGGTGTCGCCACCGGCGCCAACCTTGTGTGAATGCTCTGAAAAGCTAATCATCTGCATACCACAGCATCTTTTTCCTGTCGGTTAAATTTCGCGTCTGCAGCACGTCATCTTCGTGATGTAGCAATTTTAATGGCCAGTAGTGTATATCAGTTCACACGGAACGGTTAAACATGGTTTTCTGATGAAAATTTGACGATAAAAAATACCAGATTTTATTTAGCAACTGCAGCTTGTAGAGAAAGCACAATAAAACTTAATGCCGAAAAATTGGGCCATCTTTTGACATCTTCCGTTACACTTATTCTGTTTTCATTTTTCATATTTTAAGCTTCTGAGAAAACTGCAATTAAAATGAAAACACAATTATAAAAATGGTTCAAATGGCTCTGAGCACTATGGGACTCATCATCTTAGGTCATAAGTCCCCTAGAACTTAGAACTACTTAAACCTAACTAACCTAAGGACATCACACACACCCATGCCCGAGGCAGGATTCGAACCTGCGACCGTAGCAGTCCCGCGGTTCCGGACTGCAGCGCCAGAACCGCTAGACCACCGCGGCCGGCAAACATAATTATAAAAAAGGGTTGATAATGTATGTAGGTACCGATGTATTGATAATGTTACATTGTTGGTATCATCATAATCATTGGGCTGTTTGCCTTGCAGCAGGAAAAAGGCGTGCATCATAGTAATGGGAGATTGGAACGCGGTGCTTGGGAAACTAAAGAGGTGCGAGAATGGTCAGATTTTCTAAGTAAAACTCATTGGTAGCTGGAAACACGCTATTTGAACATCACAAAAGAAGACGGTACACATGGACATCGAATATAGGCAATAGCAGATACCAGATCGATTACATACTAACACAATGAAAAGACCCCAACTTAATTTTCACTTTTCTTTTCATTAGGCCTATGACCATGCTTTTGGTTTTCTTTTTATTAATTTTCGTACGATATGCTGCACAGGCTTCATTCAGGTCATTTAGCATTTGAGTCAGCGTCTCATGATTTTCTGCGAGGATCGCCATCTCATCTGCTTATCTGCCTTCTGCGTTCCTCTTCATTCTTTGGTACCCTCTTTGTGGCCTGCTGACATCATTTAACCTCTAGAACCTTCTTCTGCCCTTCCCTCTTTTTCCCAGAACGAACATTCAATTGCCTCAACTAGAAGTCAATCTCTCTTCTTAAATTGTGGCATAACCAGGTTAGTTGCCTGTTCTTTGCTGTCAGCAGCATCCTCTGTTCTCCTCCAACTCTCCTCTGTATTTCTTCATTTCTGACTTTATCAGTCCAGCTGATCTTCTCCATTCTACGCCATATCCACATTTCACAAGCTTCAATTCTCTTCTCATAGTACACGTTTCTGCTCCATATAAGCTACGCTCCATATTAAGCACTTAACCAATCGCTTCCTTAATTCCTTGTTTAAACAACTAGTTAGGAGTCTTCTCTGCTTTTGAAATGTGTGTTTCGCCAGAGCCATTCTCGCTTTGATGTCTTCTTGGCAATCCATGTCTTCTTTAATCCAACTTGCCAAATACTTGAATGTTCTATGATTTCAGACCCCAACTTAATTTTCACTTTTCTTTTCATTAGGCCTATGACCATGCTTTTGGTTTTCTTTTTATTAATTTTCGTACGATATGCTGCACAGGCTTCATTCAGGTCATTTAGCATTTGAGTCAGCGTCTCATGATTTTCTGCGAGGATCGCCATCTCATCTGCAAATCTTATACATTCAATTTTCCGCCCACCTATCCTAACGCCTCTTTTCCCATCCAAGCAGCTTTCCAGTACTTCCTCCAGTAGATGTTAAATAGGATCGGCGAGAGACAACACCTCTCCTAATCTTGCTGTCTTCAGAGATCTCATTACCTATTCATCCCCGAGCTTTCTGCTTCAGGTACAAATGTGCGAACAGTCTTCTCTCCTTCCACTTTACTCCTTGTTTTTCTTTTTTTTTCCCTTCCTCTCAAAGATATCTAACAGCTTATCTCAATGCACTCCATAAAAAGCCTTTTCGAGGTATATGCAGACAGCATACACTTCTTTGCCTTTTTCTATATATCTTTCGCCGAAGGTTCTAAGAAGTCCAGTGGCATCTCGTGTCCTCTTTCCCCTTATGAAACCGTATTGTTCTTCACAAAGTGTTTCTTCCAACTTTCCATATAGTCTCCTAATCAGAATTCGAAGAACTACTTTTGCTGCCTGCGATATTAGGCTGATTGTCCTGTGGTCTTCACACTTTTTGGGATTATTAGTCTTTGGGATTGGGACAATTATACTAACGAGAAATTCTTCTGGTCATTCCCGTTTTGTCATAGATGTAGTCAACTCATTTTCCCCTGTTTCTTTTAAACTCTTTAAGATTTCTGCCGGAATGTCATCTACACCGTACGGCTTGTTGTTTTTAAGTTCTCTCAATGCCTTATTTATCTCTGAACCTAGGATAAAATCTCCTTTTTCATCTTTATTTACTGATTCTTCCGTCTCAATCTGCAGATCGTAAGGTCTTTGATCCGCTTCATAGTGTGTTTCAGCATATTCTTTCCATCTATTATGAACAGCGTGTTGGTCACTTAAAAGTGTTCCATTTATCCCTTCGATCTCCATATTTGTTTTGTTCTTCCTTCCCTGAAATACTATTTCCTTGGCTGCTCGATACATCTTTTCGTACTTGCCCCTTTCTCCAGTGTCTCAATTTCTGAGCAGATTTCCCTCGTCAATTTTTCCCTGGCCTGATCAGCTACTCCTCTCAGCTCATTGTTCAGTCTTCTGTATTGCCTTTTTCCTTCATCATTTTGTGCGTTGTTTTTTCCATTTTCTCCTTTCTGCCATCTTCAAGATCATATCAAAGGTAAGACAAGGTTTCCTTCTCCGCTTGCACTTCACCAAACCAACATCATCTTTACTGTTTGCTTTCAGGGTGTCTCCGAACTGGTTCCACTGTTCATTTATGCCCTCTGTCTTTTCTATAATTTTCCACTTGTCTCGGAACTCTTCTTCAAGCTCTTCGGTTATTCCTTCTTCCTTTAGAGCATCCAAGTTAAATTTCTCTCTCACTTTACCTACCAACGTTCTTTTCAATCTAACCTGCACATCTGCTACAACCAAGTTGTGGTCCGAGTTAATATCTGCTCCTGAATAAGTCTTTGCATTTCTCATGCATGTTCGGAATCTACTCTTGTGTTAGTATGTAATCGATCTGGTATCTGCTATTGCCTATATTCGATGTCCATGTGTACCGTCTTCTTTTGTGATGTTCAAATAGCGTGTTTCCAGCTACCAATGAGTTTTACTTAGAAAATCTGACCATTCTCGCACCTCTTTAGTTTCCCAATCACCGCGTTCCAATCTCCCATTACTATGATGCACGCCTTTTTCCTCTCTCTCTCTCTCTCTCTCTCTCTCTCTTTCTCTCTCTCTCCACACCAGTGATTCAATTCTGCTGTAGCACTCTTCAATCTCATCGTCACTGTGTTGGCTGGTTGGCGTGTAGACCTGTATCAGAACTACATCTTTCTTGTGACCTTTCAACCTCAGCATCATCAATCTGCTATTTACGTATTCCACATTCATTACCATGGGTTTAACCTTCTTCTTTATCATGATAGATAGTCCATTCATTCTGTTTATTTCCTCCTGAATAAAACAATTTGTAGTCACCACTCTGTAACACACCATTGCCTCCCCATCTCATCTCGCACATTCCAAGAATATTCATATTGTTGTGCTCCATCTCTTTTTTGCATTTTCCAATTTTCCAGATTGTAAGAGGGCGCGAACGTTCCATGTACTAATCCTTAGCTTTTCCTTTTTCCTTTTCTTTTTCTTTATCCTTTCACTTTCAGTTATCCTCAATGTACTCCTCTCCCGAAGATCCGATTGAGGGGATGTTTTACCTCCGGAATCATTATTCTGCACATTGCCATGGGAATAGTAATGTCGTAGCTTCCCGTTGCTTTCCACATCCGATACCAGCCGCCCACTCTGGGTCAGACGCTGTTTGCAGTCGCTCAGTCTGAGTCACACTGCAACTGCCTGTTGGTCTGCGGGGTGTATTTGACTTCCTTCTACCACCCATATCTGGGAGGCGTTCTCTGATCCACCACCTCGGGACGCGCCCTCTAGGGGTTTGTGCCCCCCTCCCCCCCCGAAGGGTATTGTTGATAAAGAATGTAAAATTGTCTGTGAAATAAATTTACACGATTTCGTAAATTGTGTAGTTTCTTACTTATTTCAGAGGCCTTACAATTGAAGTTTTCGCTAAATTTCTACACTAGATATTTTAACTCTGTTTTAAAATCTGTGTTCTGGTTGTCCCAAAGGATTGGGTTAAATTCGTATGCACACATCCCCGTGGGTCCATTTTTATTGAACTGGGCCATACTCTACTCTTATCAGATTCAAATTTTCTTCAAATGATGAGACTATTTGCCAAGAGCGTGGGGAAAACGTTTACACTAGCGAGAGCTCCCCCTCTGCTTTCGGCGAGAAGTCTGAGGCCTAAACCACTTTAACGTGTAAATGCACCGTTCCATCTAGCCCCACCCTCGGACACTGCCAGCGGGGGACTCTCTGCGCTGTCGACACGGCACGTATTATACCATATTAATCAGGAAAGCTTTCTACTAAAGAAAAACTCTATCTTATGGCAACCTCCTTCTCGCTATGACTGTAATTTTGATTGGAACCATGCACGACATCGAAGGGGTTCTTCCCCCATCACATTCCTCACACGACCAGATCATCTCATCCTTACGCCATAGGTTCAAGCAAACGTTTAGCTCAGATACGTTGTTTCGTCCGCAATGCATAGAAGGTATAATCGTTTTTGGTTATACTAAAACATCAGTGAACTTGCTTTGGATTAATCACTGTCGGAATATGACAGCAATACAGTATAGTGTTTAACAGAATCTGTGTGATGGTACGCCGTGAAATCCGTTTCTACATATCGGTTGTGGGGTTGGAATCCCTTCGCTGGACATAGATGTAACCACCTGTTTTGTGATTAGTTCCTCATTCAGATATCATAACTTTTTCAGCAAAGAAATTCCTAAAAATCTTTCGGGTATGGAACCTATGGTGGAAAATTCATGTCTTCATGAGACCTAAATATGTAGATCAAATATGTAATAGTAACTGAGAGCCGCAAGTGCTGTTTGACGCGTATACCTTGCCTACAACTTAGAGAGGTGGTAGTTCAGAATCAAATGAGACACGATCTACCGTTTAATGCTCGCTTTAAATAATTCCTGTTGAGATGTGAACTTGGATTTTCCTTTAATCTCCTACATGACTTTGGACACTTGCTTTCTGAGGAACGCCCCAGCGTCTTAGATTGAACTGCGTAGAAAACTACCGTGAAATGATTCTCTATGTACTAGGATCAAGTCATGTGTCTGTGGCCAACAGGGGGATACGCCATGCAGCCATATAAATTGGTGCGGAGGAGTACCTATCAATAACATACAAGACAGCCACACGCACGAATTTTAAAGGAAATCTATAATGGCGGATCTTCAGACTTTTTTCTACTGTGGTGGACTGAGCGTTGACGTATTTTACAGCTTGTTTTGTTTTTCGCAAATTCCAGTTACCAAGAATAGAGATATAAGGCTACGCTCCGTAGAACTGGACGATGGTACACAGCGTATACATTGCTAAGCAGGTCCCCTGCGGCATTGCCAGGGTTAATACATGACAGCCGGCCGCTGTGGCCGAGCGGTTAAAGGCGCTACAGTCTGGAACCGCACGACCGCTACGGTCGCAGGTTCGAATCCTGCCTAGGGCATGGATGTGTGTGATGTTCTTAGGTTAGTTAGGTTTAAGTAGTTCTAAGTTCTAGGGGACTTATGACCACAGCAGTTGAGTCCCATAGTGCTCAGAGCCATTTGAACCATTAATGCATGACAGACTTCATAAATGAGAGCACCGTTACAACAGGGTGCGCCGTCGCACATATACCGTCGGCAGGCACTGTGAAGATGAAGATATAGGGCAATAATGAACTATAGTCCGATTTACGAACGATAGCGGTTCGCACAGGTCGAGGCACATACGAGTATGGGGAATGCATTGTTGTCGATTCCAAATGACAGCTACGACATGCGCATACACGTGCTTTGCGCTTGAAGATAGAGCGTATACTGTAAATTACGTCTCTCACTTGCTTATGTAATGTTTGTCGCTTATCACTACCATCAGCAATGAATCTCACAAGAGATAGAATAAACGCTCGCTACATAATCGCTACGATCCGGTTAATGCTCGCATTGGAAATTTGATTCAAATCAAAATGGTTCAAATGGCTCTAAGCACTATGAGACTTAACTAACCTAAGGACATCACACACATCCATGCCCGAGGCAGGATTCGAACCTGCGACCGTAGCAGCAGCGCGGTTCCGGACTGAAGCGCCTAGAACCGTCGACCACAGTGGCCGGCATGGAAATTGGAAATTTGTGGTAAGATCTTATGGGACCAAACTGCTGAGGACATTGGTTCCTAAGATTACACTCTACTTAATCTGACTTAAGCTAACTTACGCTAAGGACAACACACACCCATGCTCGAGGGAGGATTCGAACCTCCGACGGGAGGATCCACTCGAACCGTGACAAGGCGCCCTAGACCGCGCGGCTGCTCACATTGGCTACGACGTGCAGAACAGAGCGCTCAGAATACTTCCGGACGCCCGTTGGCTGTCCTAGAGCTTCGGAAGTAGGTGTGCAGGACAAGTCTAAACTCGAGAGCCATCGTTCGGAACTCCAATTGTAATATACTGCATTTCAGCGGCTAGGGAATGACTGACACAAGAAGGTATCGGGTGCTTTCACTGTAGCTGTTTTTCTTCACTTTCCTCGCGCACGTTTGGGCGATGCTGTACGAAAAACAAGAACCCTACTTCCAACCGTGCCGTTCTACTAAGGACCCCACAAATTTGAGGTCTGTGCGGGTAAGAAAAGTGGGATCGTTGTCCACAAGTGCCCTATAAGCATCATCCGCATGCCTGTTACCCGTGCGCACGGATACTGAAATTTTGTAAACCGTTTTAACTCGCTTGGTACACAGCAGCATTGACGATAGCCCGCGGCCCAATTTTTCCTCTACTGAATTCAAACCTCGTAATTTGCATTCCATAGGAAACAAGTGATTCCCCGGTCGGTCGTAGGACTTTTATCTGTCACTTATTACGTCTTTCTCCTCTGAAACGTGTGCTTGTGTGAAAAATGCCGAACTGCAACCTGGCTTAGAGTCTACGTCACACTGTAGGTCGTCCTGAACTGACTTGGTGTAGGTCGTCCTGAATTGACTTGGTGAGTCAGTTCAAAGGTCGGGAGAATGTAACGGCACATCGACTCCAAAAGGACAATGCCTAGTAAAGCACTGTGCTGCTCAAAAGTGTGTTTTACTTACAAAGAAAAGGTCGATCGTGATCAAATTTTAATATGACATATGTTCCGTAAGCTACAGTTTTCTGTCGTAGTAATGATTCGGACTGTGTAATTTTCTGCAAGATTGGAAAGTCAGATGAAGTTGTGTGACAATTTGTCGTGACATATTGATAGTGACTTGTAGTTCATTTATCAAATATACGTTAATTCACCAGAATCTTTAAAAAAGTTTACCTTCTACATTTCTTCATGAAGCAGTGTTGCGTACACAAACAGGAGACAGACCATTAAAAAATATTCTAATGGCAGGAGTGTCCTAGGAAAGCCTTCAGACAACTTATTGCCGTTTTCAGTAGAACGACTATTTTCGGTATAACGACTATTTTCGGTATAACGACTATTTTCGGTATAACGACTATTTTCAGTATAACGACTATTTTCAGTATAACGACTATTTTCGGTATAACGACTATTTTCGGTATAACGACTATGTTCGGTATAACGACTATTTTCGGTATAACGACTATGTTCGGTATAACGACTATTTTCGGTATAACGACTATTTTCGGTATAATAACTATTTTCGGTAGAACGACTATTTTCGGTAGAACGACTATTTTCGGTAGAACGACTATTTTCGGTAGAACGACTATTTTCGGTAGAACGACTATTTTCGGTAGAACGACTATTTTCGGTAGAACGACTATTTTCGGTAGAACGACTATTTTCGGTAGAACGACTATTTTCGGTAGAACGACTATTTTCGGTAGAATCACTATTTTCGGTAGAATCACTATTTTCGGTAGAATCACTATTTTCGGTAGAATCACTATTTTCGGTAGAATCACTATTTTCGGTAGAATCACTATTTTCGGTAGAATGACTATGGCGTAAGGCTACGACGGAAACTGAATGAACTTGAAATTTCTACGGAAAGCACGGAAGAAGGGCAGCTTACCTTTGCAGGGGTTAAAAACGCGTCTATCCTTTGCAGGACACTCCGCATTCAAGCCAGTACAGTGACATTCTGTTAAATGGTTCAAATGGCTCTGAGCACTATGGGACTTAACATCTGTGGTCATCAGTCCCCTAGAAATTAGAACTACTTAAACCTAACTAACCTAAGGACATCACACACATCCATGCCCGAGGCAGGATTCGAACCTGCGACCGTAGCAGTCTCGCGGTTCCGGACTGAGCGCCTAGAACCGCTAGGACATTCTGTTACATGTGGACACTAATAGAGATTTAAAACAATAATTTTTGCTGTCGACCGCATGTCATGTAAATATACGAAAACAGTAATATTTTAAATTTTATCTTTAAATTTTAAATTTAAATTTTAACCACAAAGTAACTAATATATAAACTCAGAAAACTGCAACCACTACTTTTTTGAATTACTTGTTTATCCCATAAAACTGTTTTCGAACCTTTTCAGGCTCGTCTTCAGATGGTGCACAGGGGCTTGCATGACAATTTCATTGCATAATGCTGGGTGCTAGCTAGCGACAGTATGTGCAGCTTTGTTATTAGTGTCATCCATCAGCTGCCATTCTGATTGACAGTTGATAACGCATCACTTACTTTTCATGGGATATACATACTGAGGTGAAAAGTCGTGGGATACCGCCTAATATCGTGTCGGACCTTCTGTCGTCTGGTGTACTGCAGCAACTCGACGTGGCATGGACTACGAAATCGTTGGAAGCCCCTACACAAATACTGAGCCATGCTGCCTCTATAGCCGCCCATAATTGCGGAAGTGTTACCGGTTCAGGATTTTATGCACCAACTACTATCTCGATTATGTCCCTTAAATGTTCCACGAGATTCATGTCGGGCGATCTGGGTGGCCAAATCATTCGCTCGAATTGCTCAGAAAGTTCTTCAGACCAGTCACGAACAACTGTGGCCCGGTAATATGTTTTGAAATCCATGAATGGCTGCACATGATCTCTAACTAGCCGAACATAACTATTTCCAATCAGTTATCGGTTCACTTGGACCAGAGAACCCTGTCAATTCCGTGTGAACATTGCCTACACCACTGTGGAGGTACCACAGCTTGCACAGTGCCATTTTGACAACCTTGGTCCATGGCTTCGTGTGTGGTCTGCGCCACGTTTGATCCCCACCGTCAGCTCTTGACAACTGAAATCGGGACTCATCTGACAAGGCCACGGTTTTCCAGTAGTCTAGGGTCCAACCGATATGGTCACGAGCCCAGGAGGGGCGCAGCAAGCGATGTCGTGCACTCGTGACAGTTGTCTGTGCCATAGGCCAATAATGTCAAATTTCGCCGCACTGTCCTAAAGGAGACATTCGTTGTTCGTCTCACATTCATTTCTGCGGCTATTTCACATATAGTTGCTTGTCTGTTAGCACTGACAACTCTACGCAAATTGCGGTGCTCTCGTTCGTGAAGGCCGTCGGCCACTGCGTTGTCCGTGGTGAGAGCTAATGCCTGAAATTTGGCATTCTCGACACACCCTTGACGCTGTGGATCCCGGAACACTGAATTCCCTAACGATTTCAATGTCTGTTAATTCCCGTCCTGCGTCAATAATCACGTTGGAAATGTTTTCACATGAATAATCTGAGTACAACTGACAGCTCCGCCAATGTGGTGCCCTTTTATGTCTTGTGTACGCGATACTACCGCCAAATGTATATGCGCATATTGCTACCTCCCTGACTTTGTCAGTTCCAGTGTCTGCATATACCGGTAGTCACGAAAGTATGCCAGCCTCCAGCATGTTTTGGCGTTTATGCCATGTCTCTACCCACACTTACTACATTTTTGTTGCTATTTTTTAATACACATTATAGGAAAACTTTGCTACGAGAGGCTAGCTAGTAGATAGGATCACAAGGCAGACTCGTAGAACGACGCGCCAGATGGTCACGCAGCGTAAGAACGGAGGGGCAAGCAAGAGCTGTATCGTACAAGAACAGAGAGACAGTTGGGGTTTCACCTCCAACGCTGGGCGCCAAGAAGCAAATCTTTTAGTACTTGAACATTAATACTAAAGATTAATGTACAGTCCCAATCGTGCTGATGACATTACTTGAGCTGAGAACTTGTTAACAATAATTTCAATACCTATTAATTCATCAGGAAATGACAATTGCAAATTATAGTTACTCTGAGTGCTTGTTGATGAATAGACTGGATCTCACATGTGTGCCCTGAGAGTGCAAGCGCCAGACTTCTGAGATAGCTCACTGCTATTTACGATCGGCTTCCGGTGAGGTAATAGATGAATCCCTGTATAAAGTCTGATCTCGTGTAAAGACGGAAAAGTTTGTTGAAAAATTGCCTCGAATGACGTACTTCTGTGATGTGTTGATCTAAAGCAGGCTACAGCCGGTTTTTGAGGTAGCGTACCGAGGGAAGCAGCGCAGTGGTTAGCACACTGACTTCGAATTCGGAAGGTCGACGGTTGAAACCGGCGTCCGGCCAACCAGATTTAGGTTTTCCATGATTTCCCTAAATCACTTTAGGCAAATGCCGGGATGATTCCTTCTAAAGAGCATGGCCACTTTCCTTCTGCATCCTTCCCTAATCTGAGCTTGAGCTTCGTATCTAGTGTCCTCGTTGTTTGTCTAGGCGCTACAGTCTGGAACCGCGCGACCGCTACGGTCTCAGGTTCGAATCCTGCCTCGGGCATGGATGTGTGTGATGTCCTTAGGTTAGTTAGGTTTAAGTAGTTCTAAGTTGTACGGGACTGATGACCTCCAAAGTTAAGTCCCATGGTGCTCAGAGCCATTTGAACCATTTTTGAACTTCGTTGTCGACGAGACTTTAAACACTGATTTCTTCCTCCTCCTCCTCCTCCTCCTCCTCCTTCTCCTCCTCGTTCTCCCCCCCCCCTCCTCTTCCATTTAGGTGGCTACAAGCGAACTAGTGTGTGAATTGCAACTCTGTGTAAACAGGGAATTAATTTCTAAAGTTGTCTAGGGAGAAATATTTGTGCGCTCTTATATGGATTATAAGATTTATTTATTTAGCTTATGGCATGTAACACATCATATAAAAAAAGACATAAAAATCATAAGACACAGAAATAAAGAGTAGTCACAGTGTATAACATATAGTTGTAGATATAAAAGTATTTAAAATAGTGTATATAACAAACAAAAGTTCACAAACAAACATCCAGATTTGTGACATAGTCTATTGCACTTTCAGTCGCGTGTCAGAAACTCATTGGGGTCTCCTGCAAAACGTCTCAGGGGGCAATCTTCCACGATGTGACAAATCGTCTGCCGGTCCGCACCGCAGTCACATCTCGGGGTGGTGATTTTACCCCACCTGTGGAAGCTGTCTGCACATCTGCCGTTATTTGTCCGAATTCGATTCAAGGTCGTCCAAGTTTTCCTTGGCAAATTGAATCCTGGTGGTTGGACATTGATACATGGCATATTCTGCAGGTTTTGGGGCACAGATTCTCTCCACCGCGTTTTCCAGAGGTTGCCATAATCCGGGTTGAGAGGATGCGTATTTTTTGCCTTTTTTAAAGAGGGGTGTCTGGAGCGCAATCTGTTCATCTCCAGGGCAGGAACGTCCTTATGGATTGGCAGTTTCTCGTTGTTCAGCACTTTTCCATACTCGCGTAAGAGAGCGTTCTTTCTGCGCAGGTCCGGTGGGGGAATGTTGCTCAGTATAGGTAGCCAGTGTAAAGGCGTTGGCTTTATTGTTCCTGATATCATCCTCATTGTGTAGTTTAGTTGAGCATCGATCAAGCCTGTGTGTTTACTGTTTAGCCATACCGGTGCGGCATGTTCTGCTGTTGTGTAGACAAGTCCCAGAGCCGAAGATCTCAGTACAGCCGCGGAAGAGCCCCACGTAGTCCCACATATCTTCTGTATGATATTATTTCGAGTTTCAAGTTTAGCGGCTGTATTACGTAGGTGTTCCTTGAATGTTAGGGTTATATCAAAGGTGACGCCTAAATATCTGGGGTAATTATTATGGTTTAGCAGCCTGTTTTCGAAATGAACGTTGAGCTTTCTTTTTGCTTGGGCATTGTCGAGGTGAAAGCATGTCACCTCCGTTTTTGTCGCGTTTGGCCGTAATCTCCACCTTCGGAAGTAATCTCCCAGCTTTGTAAGATCCGCAGTTAATGTGTTTTCCGTTGCCTCCATTGATCTGCCTCTTGCAGCTATTGCCCAGTCGTCGGCATATCCGAATTTTTGAGAAGTGGTTTCAGGTAAGTCAGATATGTAGAGGTTAAACATCAATGGCGCCAGAACGGAGCCTTGTGGTAAACCATTGTTGAGCTTCATTTGGTCACTTTTTAAGTCGCCCATTATGACTCTGAAACTTCTATCTGTGAGCATGTTATCAATGAGGTTGGCCAGCTTGTTACATGGTATGACCTGCAGCAACTTAAATATCAGGCCTTGTCGCCAAACGGTATCATAAGCGGCTGATAGGTCAATAAAGGCTACTGATGTTTTGAGTTTTTTCTGAAAGCTCGCCTCTATGTGAGTTGCTAGGGAGAGGATCTGGTCGGTACAACTGCGGTTGGGTCGAAAACCTGCCTGTTCAATCGGTACCACTTCAAGAATTTTTCCGCTTATTCTGTTGCAGATGATACGTTCCAGCAGCTTATAGACACAGTTCAGCAGAGCGATAGGGCGGTAGTTTTGGGGCATGTCATTAGGTTTGCCTGGCTTTAGTATCGCTATAATCTTTGCTCGTTTAAGCTGGTGTGGGATATTACCCGATTCTAAAATATCTGTTAAGAAGTTTGCGAGCCATGTTCTAGTATATTTTCCACAGTGAAGTAGGAATTCCGGGTGGATGCCATCGAAGCCGGGAGCCTTGCCACTTTTGATTTTTGACACGGCTGCTGCAACTTCTTCCGCTGTGATAGGCTGGGAAAATTCGGAGGTAGGCGATGCCCTTCGTTTTAAGGATCTTAATTCACGTTTGACGGTCGTGGTGTCTGTTCTGTCCCTTTGTGCTCTTGAGGTTCTAACTATGTGTGCGGCCACATTGTTAGGGGTTATCGGGTGGGTGTCTTTTATTTTACGTTTACTGCCTCCCAGGTTACGAAGTAGGGTCCATGCTTGCCTACTGTATTTAGTGAAATCTAGATTCTCCACGGTGTCCATCCATTTTTCCCGTCGAGCTGCGTCTAAACTGTGCAACAGTTCGTCCGCGATTTCTTGGTCGTTGGTTTCGGTAAATTCCTGGTACAGGTCTTCGCATCTCTCATTCCAGCTTGGGATGTCCTCCTTCCGGTAGCCTCTGGGTACATTCCTCTTAGCCGTGGCGATGACTGCTCCCACAAATCTGTCATAGTTGTCCCTAGTCGGGGGTATCCAACCTAGACACTTGTCAAGATTTTCTGCAAAGGTGGCCCAGTCTGCCTTCTGGAAATTCCATCGTGGGCGAGGAAAAGATTTTATGATTGGGATGTTAATTCCGACTTCTAAGATAACAGGGCGATGCTGGCTATTTGGGAAATCAGACAGGACTTCACGAGTTGCAGCTAGCGGTTGGTTGTTTTTGTTTTTAGTGACAAAACATAAATCAGGGTTATAATCTCGTCTCCATGCTGCTGATCGAAATGTTCCGCGGTCCTTAGCGTCGAAAATCAGTTGGGTGTTAGTCTCCTCACTCCAGCTCATCAAGGATTCACCGTTCTGGTCGTTTCGTGCGTACTTCCAGTTCTCATGGTGACTATTAAAGTCTCCTACGTAGATAGCAGGGTGGGGATATTCTTGGAGTACTTCTAGAGGCCATGGACAGCCGGGAGGCTTATAGATGTTAACTATAGTGGTCTCGCCAATTTTGACAGCAACTTCATGTATGTTGTTGTCTGTAGATATCTTACACAGGGAAGCATTTTCTATCTTATTTCGTATGTAGGCTGCCACACCGTAATTGCGGTGATAGGTGGCTCCCAGTATCTCGAATCCAGGGATTTTTCCTCTAGAGGCCAGCTGATCTATGATTTCCGCATGAGTCGCTTGTATCGCGACTACGTCGATTTTGTTCTGAGTGAGAACTCTCTGGAGAAATTCACATTTGCTCCTACTTATGCCTTCAATGTTTAGGTGGCAGACTCGGAGGCACGGTCCGAGTGCTCTAGTCAATTCTTCATCGTTCATTTGGTCGGTATCACTCATGATGTGTTTACCAGGAGATCCAGCACAAGATTATCTGGATTATCTGGTTGCCTTTAGTGCTAGTTCATTTAGCGTTACCCAGGGTGCACGTGTAGTATTCTACTACGGACGCGAACTAGCCTTACACCCCGGGTTATAAGATAATGTGCAGTAATCAGTGATTTTTGCGGTGCACAGAAACAAAATAAATGACCGGGAAATTTGAGATGAATGTTAACTGTACTCTGGCTGTAGAAATCGTTTTATTAATTTTATGACTGGACAAATAAAACAAAAGTAGATGGTATCCTAACACTGCAAGATTTTCATTATGCTTACACTACGTGATCAAAAGTATGCGGACACCTGGCTGACCGGCCGGTGTGGCCGAGCGGTTCTAGGCGCTTCAGTCTGGAACCGCGCGACCGCTACGGTCGCAGGTTCGAAACCTGCCTCGGGCATGGATGTGTATGATGTCCTTAGGTTGGTCAGGTTTAAGTAATTTAAAGTTTTAGGGGACTGATGACCTCAGATGTTAAGTCCCATAGTGCTCAGATGTTAAGATCCATAGGTTTGTTTATAAATAAATAAATCTTCTGCTACCAGTCACGATTTTTCTTTATTTTACTATTCGCACGACGCGTTTCGAGAAATAATTCCCATTGTCAAGTGCGTTTTTTATGTGTGTTAAGCCATTTCTTTAGATGTTGTCAGTGTGTGTGAGTCTGCTTCATTTTGTTGACTTTTACTGTAATACATAAGAAACGCGATTTTTAGTTGGGTATCAATTCTTTCTGTGAGGTTAGTGGCTAAAGTTTGAGAACAATTTAGCCACTAACCTCACAGAAAGAATTGATACCCAACTAAAAATCGCGTTTCTTATGTATTACAGTAAAAGTCAACAAAATGAAGCAGACTCACACACACTGACAACATCAAAAGAAATGGCTTAACACACATAAAAAACGCACTTGAAAATGGGAATTATTTCTCGAAACGCGTCGTGCGAATAGTAAAATAAAGAAAAATCGTGACTGGTAGCAGAAGATTTATTTATTTATAAACAAACCTATTATATCTACAGTCGCAGGCTTTCAAAAACCATTTATAATGGATCAAATCAGTTAAGATCCATAGTGCTCAGAGCCATTTCAACCATTTGAACACCTGGCTGAAAATGACTTAAAAGTTCGTGGCACCCTCCATCGGTAATGCTGGAATTCACTATAGTGTTGGCCCACCCTTAGTCTTGATGACAACTTCCACTCTCGCAGGCATACTTCACTCAGGTGCTGGAAGGTTTCTTGGGGAATGTCAGCCCATTCTTCACGGAGTGCTGCACTGAGGAGAAGTATCGATGTCGGTCGGTGAAGCGTGGCACGAAGTAGGCGTTCCAAAACATCCGAAAGGTGCTCTGTAGGACTCAGGTCAGGACTCTGTGCAGGTCAGTCCATTACAGGGATGCGCCACAGGCCGTGCATCATGAACAGGTGCTCGATCGTGTTGATAGATGCAGTCGCCATCCCCAAATTGCTCTTCAACAGCGAGAAGCAAGAAGGTGCTTAAAACATCAATGTAGGCCTGTGCTGTGATAGTGCCACGCAAAACAAGGGGTTCAAGTCCCTCCATGAAATACACGACCACACCATCACAACACCGCCTCCGAATTTTACTGTTGGCACTACACACGCTGGCAGATGACGTTCACCGGCCATTCACCATACACACACCCTGCTATCGGATCGCCACGTTGTGTATTGTGTACCGTATTTCGTCAGTCGACACATTTTTCCTCTGTTCAGTCGTCCAATGTTCACGCTTCTTACACCAAGTGAGGCGTTGTTTGGCATTTAGCGGGCGTGATGTATGGTTTACGAGTAGCCGCTCGACCATAAAATCCAAGTTTTCTAACCTCTCGTCTAAGTGTCATAGTACTTGCAGTAGAACCTGAGGCAATTTGGAATTCCTGTGTGATGGTGTGGATAGATGTCTGCCTATTACACATTAAGACCCTCTTCAACTTTCGGCGGTCTCTGTCAGTCAACAGACAAGGTCGGCCTGTACGCTTTTGTGCTGTAAGTGTCCCTTCACGTTTCCACTTCACCATCACATCGGAAACTGTGGACCTATGGATGTTTAGGAGTGTGGAAATCTCGCGTACAGACGTATGTCACAAGTGACACCCAATAGCCTGACCATTTCGAAGTCAGTGAGTTCCGCGGAGCGCCCCATTCTGTTCTCTCACGATGTGAGGTCACTGATATGGAGTACCTGGCAGTAGGTGGCAGTACAATGTACCTAATATGAAAAACGTATGTTTTTGATACTTTTGATCACATAGTGTAGCATTTAAACCCACCCACTTGCCACTTTGTTATGCACTGTTTATCGCACAAGCGTTTGATTTCACGACCGACGGAGAAGCAACCAATTGTGGCAACGTCCACGAGATGCGAGGTAAGTCGACCAAAATTCAGTTACGAGAAGTGGGGGGTGAACTCTCCGTACTTTTATATGCACATCACATGTAGTATCACTGTGCGTCCCCATGTACGTGTTGTGGCAGACGATAATTCTAACATTCATTCCCGTGTCTGCTGTGATACTGTTACAGTGTGTATAACCACTTGTACGTGGCATACCTGAGTATTTGACATAAATTTCAAGTTGATTCCTCTACCCGTTCACGAGAAGAAGCGGTTTTAACAGACGGACCGACCGACAGCGGGCAACAAATAGCAAAGAAATAGTTTAATATAAGTACAAATTGATAATTTTCGATTTTTTTATTTACTTCTACTGTGAAACCTTGCTTCTTACCAAATTTTATGATTCTAGATCAATGGGAAGTGTCCTGTTGTTGCTAATGAGTGAGTTTGCGAATATCATAATATGGAACATAAATGACCGTATCGTTTGATTGCATTAACTTAGGCTTAAATTCTTTATACTGCCAAGGGACGGTAGAACTTACTGACACAGATATCAGCTTGGTACCTCTACCCATTCCTGAGGAAAAGGATTTTCAGCAGTCGGACGGACAGACAATGAAGTGATCCTATAAGGTAAGGCACGGAACCCAAAACTTGTGAGTACTATCTCTGTTCTTTTTAAAATTGAATAAAATTGTTACAAAATTTAATCGCAAAAGTCCTACAGGGCAATAAAAAATACTTGCCGTTTTGACTTCTTGAGGTACCAAAGAATAATTAATTTGATGATGTAGGGGAGGGTATCCAACTTTTTAGCTTAAGTGGGTGTCAATGGAAGAAGAAAGAGTATTTTTGGGCCGCACATAATACACTTGATACTAAGAATTAACCCTGAGAAAAAAAGAGGACGGTGTGGAACAATGGGGGGAAATCATCGCGTGGTTGGAGTTTCAGTTTGAAAATATTTGATTTATCATAACTGTACATAAATGAAATTATATGGAATTTTTTCGCGATCGTGCTGATGGTTTTGGCGGAATGCAACCGGGCCACCATGTATCCTGCGGGCCGCGGGTTAGGCACCCACGATGTAGGGAAAGAGGGAGAGGGAAATACAGAGAGAGAGACAGAGAGAGAGAGACCAACGTCTGAAGGGGAATCAGACGGACTGATGATTAAAAGAACAACCACCTTGGTCATTAAGTCCGCCCAGTGGTTGTGCTGTTCAGTATGCCGCTATGGGCCTCGGAAGTTCAGCTCACTCATTAAACTGCAGCGCGGCGCGTGCGTCAAGGACAAGTTCCGAGAGAGACTTCGCAAGCTGCGCCGCTGCTGACGGTTAAGTGGGCAGCGTTCCGTCACCCCTTGTGGGCGGCGGCGAACAACGGCTGGTGACTCAGGCACAGCGGTTCTCGAAACTGCAGAGAACCGCCCTGAGCGCATTCGGCTGCTGCACTGCGCAGGGCGTAATTGCTTCCTCCCTGGCGCAGTTGGGCAGGCGCGTCGCAGGTGAGGTGGCGGGAGCCGACGTGTTCCGCGTGGCAACGCGCAGCAATCGGCTGCGCGGTGCCGTTCACGTGTCGCCGATGTATCACAACGTACGCAGACGACATGAAAACTGACGTGGCGCTCCCAGGAGCTGAAATCGGAGCCTCTAAACAGTGTTGCTTCATAAGTGGGAAGCTAATAATGAATCAGTCGTAACATTATTGGCATATGTCGACGCCATGGTGAGTCTTGTGGACGGTAAGGAGGTCGCAATATTCATCAATGATTACATCAATGATGTCAGTAGGCGTTGTATTGACGAAGACCACTTACACTACTGGCCATTAAAATTGCTACGATGAAAATGAAATGGGAGATACGATACTGCGTGAAGAGTTTGACAGAGCACTGAAAGACCTGAGTCTAAACAAGGCCCCGGGAGTAGACAACATTCCATTAGAACTACTGACGGCCTTGGGATAGCCAGTCCTGACAAAACTCTACCATCTGGTGAGCAAGATGTATGAGACAGGCGAAATAACCTCAGACTTCAAGAAGAATATAATTATTCCAATCACAAAGAAAGCAGGTGTTGACAGATGTGAAAATTACCGAATTATCAGTTTAATAGGTCACAGCTGCAAAATACTAACGCGAATTCTTTACAGACGAATGGAAAAACTAGTAGAAGCCAACCTTGGGGAAGATCAGTTTGGATTCCGTAGAAATATTGGAACACGTGAGGCAATACTGACCTTACGACTTATCTTAGAAGAAAGATTAAGGAAAGGCAAACCTACGTTTCTAGCATTTGTAGACTTAGAGAAAGCTTTTGGCAATGTTGACTGGAATACTCTGTTTAAAATTCTAAAGGTGGCAGGGGTAAAATACAGGGAGCGAAAGGCTATTTACAATTTGTACAGAAACCAGATGGCAGTTATAAGAGTCGAGGGGCATGAAAGGGAAGCAGTGGTTGGGAAGGGAGTAAGACAGGGTTGTAGCCTCTCCCCGATGTTATTCAATCTGTATATTGAGCAAGCAGTAAAGGAAACAAAAGAAAAATTCGGTGTAGGTATTAAAATCCATGGAGAAGAAATAAAAACTTTGAGGTTCACCGATGACATTGTAATTCTGTCAGAGACAGCAAAGGACTTGGAAGAGCAGTTGAACGGAATGGATGGTGTCTTGAAGGGAGGATATAAGATGAACATCAACAAAAGCAAAACGAGGATAATGGAATGTAGTCGAATTAAGTCGGGTGATGTTGAGGGTATTAAATTAGGAAATGAGACACTTAAAGTAGTAAAGGAGTGTTGCTATTTGGGGAGCAAAATAACTGATGATGGTCGAAGTAGAGAGGATATAAAATGTAGACTGGCAATGGCAAGGAAAGCGTTTCTGAAGAACAGAAATTTGTTAACATCGAGTATAGATTTAAGTGTCAGGAAGTCGTTCCTGAAAGTATTTGTATGGAGTGTAGCCATGTATGGAAGTGAAACATGGACGATAAATAGTGTGGACAAGAAGAGAATAGAAGCTTTCGAAATGTGATGCTACAGAAGAATGCTGAAGATTAGATGGGTAGATCACATAACTAATGAGGAGGTATTGAATAGAATTGGGGAGGAGTTTGTGGCACAACTTGACAAGAAGAAGGGACCGGTTGGTAGGACATATTCTGAGGCGTCAGGGGATCACAAATTTAGCATTGGAGGGCAGCGTGGAGGGTAAAAATCGTAGAGGGAGTCCAAGAGATGAATACACTAAGCAGATTCAGAAGGATGTAGGTTGCAGTAAGTACTGGGAGATGAAGAAGCTTGCACAGGATAGAGTAGCATGGAGAGCTGCAACAAGCCAGTCTCAGGACCGAAGACCATAACAACAACAACAACACACCAAGAAGAAATGCAGATGGTAAACGGCTATTCATTGGACAGATATATTATATTAGAACAGACATGTGATTACATTTTCATCCAATTTGGGTGCATAGATCCTGAGAAATCAGTACCCAGAACAACCACCTCTGGCCGTAATAACAGAGCTTGGATGGCGTGTACAGATGCAGCTGCCCATGCAGCTTCAACACGATACCACAGTTCATCAAGAGTAGAGACTGACGTATTGTGACGAGCCAGTTGCTCGGCCACCATTGACCAGACGTTTTCAGTTGGTGAGAGATCTGGATATTGTGCTGGCCAGGGCAGCAGTCGAACATTTTCTGTATCCAGAAAGGCCCGTACAGAACCTGCAAAATGCAGTCGTGCATTATCCTGCTGAAATGTAGGATTTCGCATGGAACGAATGAAGGCTACAGCCACGAGTCGTCACATATCTGAAATGTAACGTCCACTGTTTAAAGTGTCGTCAGTGCGAACAAGAGGTGACAGAGACGTATAACCAATGGCACCCCATACCATCACGCCGGGTGATACTCCAATATGGCGATGACGAATACACGCTTCCAATGTGCATTCACCGCGATGAGGTCAAACACGGATGCGACTATCATGATGCTGTAAACAGAACCTGGATTCATACGAAAAAATGACGTTTTGCCATTCGTGCATCCAGGTTCGTCGTTGAGTACACCATCGCAGGCGCTCCTGCCTGTCATGCAGCGTCAAGGGTAACCCCAGCCATGGTCTCCGAGCTGATAATCCATGCTGCAGCAAACGTCGTCGAACTGTTCGTGCAGATGGTTGTTGTCTTGCAAACGTTCCCATCTGTTGACTCAGGGATCGAGTCGTGGTTGCACGATCTGTTACAGCCACGCGGATAAGATGCCTGTCATCTCGACTGCTAGTGATACGAGGCTGTTAGGATCCAGCACGGCGTTCCGTATTGCCCTCCTGAACCCACCGATTCCATATTATGCTAACAATCATTGGATCTAAACCAACGCGAGCAGCAATGTCTCGATACGATAAACCGCAATCGCGACAGGCTACAATCCGACCTTTATCAAAGTCGGAAACGTGATGGTACGCATTTCCCCTCCTTACATGAGGCATCACAACAACGTTTCACCAGGCAACGCGGGTGAACTGCTGTTTGTGTATGAGAAATCGGTTGGAAACTGTCCTCATGTCAGCACGTTGTAGGTGTCGCCATCGGCGCCAAAGTTGTTTGAATGCTCTGAAAAGCTAATCATTTGCGTATCGCTTCATCTTCTTCCTGTCGGTTAAATTTCGCGTCTGTAGCACGTCATCTTCATTGTGTAGCAATTTTAATGGCCAGTAGTGTATATGTTACCAGAACGAAACTTGATCAGAGACTCCCTCATGTAACCAAACAACATGTTCGTTTATTTAAGCGTGGCTTTTGCAGCCGTTGTCATTTTCAATTCAGCTTTTCCATATAGACCAATGTTTAGGCCACTGTTGCACGTCCTTCATAAAAACAAATTCTGTCACAACGTACCTAGGCATTTCATTGACTCCGCAAAAATACCCAGTGCACATTTTTAAGAGAAAGAGAAGTAGGACTATAATGAACTAAATAATTAAGCTAACTATGAAAACGAGTAAGGATACTACTGTACATAACGCTACCTTAAAACTACGACAGCGCAATATTGTGGAATAAAAGCCTACCAGTTACACCAGTACAGTTAGCAAGGATCAGGTCAAGTGACGGGGCGTATCTGTTTCTGAGAAGTCGTTGTAGGTAACAATCACTGTATGTCCAATGCATCAACATGTACGACTCGAAGCGGCACTATACTCGCACTGGTTTCATGAGATGAACACTTTCGAGTGCGGGATGTGATAGGAGTACTGTGCACAAACGTTTGCAAATTAGAAATCAGAGCCGCCTCTGTGGCAGAAACGGTGAGATAATGTTCAAACAGCGAGGCAGACGAACTGCTTGCTTCTCACGATGAAACTGAGGTTCAGGATGCGGCATCTGTAAGTGTAAACGGCTCAGCGAAATTATTCAAGTCAAATATTACGATTCAACATTAAACGAAATGTGACTGCGTCGTTACAACGTTGTTCCACGTCGTTTTACGACATGTCTTACTGTTACAGGCCGCACAGAGACATAAATTTCAGCTATTCTTATTGTTTCATTGGAGCTGGCTGGTATTAAATACCAACAGGATTCATTCGCTGCCACACTAGGCGTTGCATCAGCGTGAAAAATGTTCTAGCGACTCACACAGAAGAAAAGGGATAAAACACGTATAAATTCCGAAGAACTTTCGTAATGAATCATGATTATGTGGACGACTGACTCATTATTACCAGACAATCGCTCTTCGATTGACAAGAAGACCATATTAGCATAAAATACAGCAAAAACATAAACGGTTCATTCTACTTCTACATCATATATACTTGACAAAACATCATATGGTGTTTGGTGGCGGGTAATTCGTGTACCCACTGCCACTTACTCTTTTCCGTCCCAGTCGCGAACGCACCACGCAAGAACTATTGTTGATTGGCCTCTGTATGCGAACTAATTTTACCTTCATGGTCTTTCGCGAATAGGTAGAGGCACTATTTTGGCTGACTATATCTTAGCTCCAATTGGTTTTATTTGGTTGTTTCATTTTAAGTCGTTCCGTACGCATATTCACAGATTATTTCATCGATGTAGTGCCTGTAGTGATTCTTTCGCAATTGTGTATCCAGTAATAGGTCTTTCTGTCTAGTTATGTGCAATACCTTACTTTTGTTTATGTTGAGATTCAAATGCCAACTCCTGCAACAAGCGCCAATCCACGGCAACTCTTCCCGCATTTCGTTACAATTTTCTAGCGTTGTGACTTTCCTGTAAATATCATCTGCAAAAAGATTCGTGGAACCTGCTAAGGCACTATGTCATTTATTTATGTTGTGGAAAGTAATGACCCTGCAGTATTCACTTGGGATACCTCTGAATTACTTCAACGAACTTTTATCTCCGTTAACAATAGCAATCACTATTGCCTCGTGTACATCGATACTCCACAAGCCACCGTATGACGGTATGACGTGACAGCGGTGGGCGGGAGGGGGGGGGGGGTGTTACCCCGTACCACTACTACTTGTCATTTCCTTTCGTGTTCCACTCGCAGATAGAGCGAGGGAAAAACGACTCTCTGTATGCCTCCGTATGAGTTCAAATTTCTCGTATATTATCTTCGTGATCCTTGCGCGCAATATACGTTGGAGGGGTACGTTTGAGCAGAATCGTTTTGCAGTCAGCTTCAAACCGGTTCTCTAAATATTCTCAATAGTGTTCCTCGGAAAGAATGTCACCTTCCTTTCAGGGACTTATTTGAATTCTCGAAGCTCTCCGTAACATTCGCATGTTGTTCGAACCTGCCAGTAACAAACCTAACAGCCCGACTTTGAATTGCTTCGATGTCTTCTTTTAATCCGACCTGGTACGAATCCCAGACACTCGAGCAGTACTCAAAAATACGTCGCGCTAGCGTCGTATACGCGGCCTCCTTTACAGATGAACGACACTTTCCTAGAATTCTCCCGATAAATTGAAGCCGACGATTCGTGCCTTTCCTACCACAACCCGAAAAAAAAACGCTGTTTGAGAACATTACGCGTTTTTTTCCTACTCATCCGCATTGATTTATATTTTTCTACATTTAGAGATAGCTGCTATTCATCTCACCAACTAGAAATTTTATCTAAGTCAAATGGTTCAAACGGTTCCAAGCACTATGGGACTTAACAGCTGAGGTCATCAGTCCCCTAGACTTAGAACTACACAAACCTAACTAACCTAAGGACATCACACACATCTATGCCCGAGGCACGATTCGAACCTGCGACCGTAGCAGGCACGTGGTTCTGGACTGAAGCGCCTAGAACCGCTAGGCCACAGCGGTCGGCTATCTAAGTTATCGTGTATCTTCACACACCAGTCGTTCCCAACCTTTCTGAGATCATTACCCTCGAGTGCAATCAGATGTTACCTAGTACTCCCCCCCCCCTTCCCCCTCACCATTGTTAACAATGGTCCCTTATTATACTTTAGAATGAAAAAGGATTTTCTTTTGACATTTTCATTTTTAAAATGACAGATAAACGATATTTAGTTTTTGTGGGTGTTTTTATTAAACTGCGAACTAATGATTCAGTGAGACAACTGCAATGCTTTTAACAGAGTGATGTCTCAATTCTCAATGCATCACGAGTGCTGCCTGCAACTCCTCTTCAGAGAAAGGTCCACAATGAGGGCCGGCACTTCTTACAAAACATGCTTTCTTGCACCAGTCCTCTTCCTAGCGCCACTTACTTCACATACACCTTACACCCCATTTAATATAATAATAATAATAATAATAATAATAAGACATCGGACAGCTAACACAATTTATAAGAAATGAAATGTCAGAAAAAAACGAAAAAGGTTAGGTAAAATCTCACAACAAGAAGCGATAGAGCAACTAGACGAAAAGAAGCAGAAATTACAAGCATTGGCCAAACGACTTAGAAGATACAAAAAAAGTGAAAATAGAAGGAAACAAAACCAAACATTCAACACAAACCAAAAGAAATTTTACCTGACAATAGATAACACACACATTAAAATAGACAATCCACCAAACATAACAGACATGGAACACTTCTGGAGCAACATATGGTCAAACCCGGTACAACATAACAGGCATGCACGGTGGATACAAGCAGAAACAGACACATACAAGATGATACCACAAATGCCTGAAGTGATAATTTTGCAACATGAAGTCACCCAAGCAATTAATTCTACTCACAATTGGAAAGCCCCTGGAAAAGATACAATAGCCGGCCGGAGTGGCCGAGCGGTTAAAGGCGCTACAGTCTGGAGCCGCACGACCGCTACGGTCGCAGGTTCGAATCCTGCCTCGGGCATGGATGTGTGTGATGTCCTTAGGTTAGTTAGGTTTAAGTAGTTCTAAGTTCTAGGGGACTTATGACCACAGCAGTTGAGTCCCATAGTGCTCAGAGCCATTTGAACCATTTTTGAAAATATAAAATAGCAAATTTATGGCTAAAGAAGTTCACCTCAACACATTCACATCTAACTAAATTATTTAACAGTTACATTGCAGACCCATACACATTCCCTGATACACTTACACATGGAATAACTTATCTGAAACCTAAAGATCAAGCAGACGCAGCAAACCCAGCTAAATATTGCCCCATAACATGCCTACCAACAATATACAAAATATTAACTTCAGTCATTACACAGAAATTAATGACACATACAACACAGAACAAAATTATAAATGAAGAACAAAAAGGCTGTTGCAAAGGAGCACGAGGATGTAAAGAGCAACTGATAATAAATAGATGCAGAGG
Organism: Schistocerca cancellata; assembly: GCF_023864275.1. Lineage (NCBI taxonomy): Eukaryota > Metazoa > Arthropoda > Insecta > Orthoptera > Acrididae > Schistocerca > Schistocerca cancellata. Next base: position 771,391,939 of record NC_064627.1, on the reverse strand, counting down.
TGACATATCAAGCTAAAACTAAACAAAGGTCGCTACACTACGCATACATTGATTAGCAAAAAGCTTTTGATAGTGTACCCCACTCATAGTTACTACAAATATTGGAAATATACAAAGTAGATCCTAAATTGATACAGTTCCTAAACATAGCAATGAAAAATTGGAAAACAACACTTAATATCCAAACAAATTCAAATAATATCACATCACAGCCCATACAGATTAAGCGTGGAATACACCAAGGAGACTCATTAAGTCCTTTCTGGTTCTGCCTTGCTCTGAACACACTATCCAACATGCTAAATAATACAAATTATGGATATAATATTACTGGAACATACCCACACAAAATAACACATTTGCTATACATGGATGATCTAAAACTACTGGCAGCAACAAATCAACAACTCAACCAATTACTAAAGATAACAGAAGTATTCAGCAATGATATAAATATGGCTTTTGGAACAGACAAATGTAAGAAAAATAGCATAGTCAAGGGAAAACACACTAAGCAAGAATATTACGTATTGGATAACCACAGCGACTGCATAGAAGCCCTGGAAAAAACAGATGCCTATAAATATCTAGGATACAGACAAAAAATAGGAATAGATAATACAAATATTAAAGAAGAACTAAAAGAAAAATATAGACAAAGACTAACAAAAATACTGAAAACAGAATTGACAGCAAGAAACAAGACAAAAGCTATAAATACTTATGCTATACCAATATTGACCTACTCATTTGGAGTAGTGAAATGGAGTAACACAGACCTAGAAGCACTCAATACACTTACACTATCACAATGCCACAAATATAGAATACATCACATATATTCAGCAACAGAAAGATTCACATTAAGCAGAAAGGAAGGAGGAAGGGGATTTATCGATATAAAAAACCTACATTATGGACAGGTAGACAATTTAAGAAAATTCTTTCTAGAACGAGCAGAAACTAGCAAAATACACAAAGCAATCACTCATATAAATACATCGGCTATACCACAGCTCGTACTTTAGTGAACAAAGGTTGCAACAAGACACTGCAGCAAACCTATGGTAGGAACATTGGTCTGTAATTTTTGCAGTTCCTTTGTTTTGCCCTTCCTATACGCAGAAGTCAGCTGCACTTTTTTTCCATTTGCTTGGGACTTTGCGCCTGGTGAGAGATTCGCGATCGAGCCAATGACTTAAGAGCACTCTTTGTAAAATAAAATTGTGATACCATCTGGAGATGGTGACTTGTTTTCAACTCTTTCTGTTTTTTCTCTACACCAGGGACGCTTATTACTATTTCGTCCATACGGGAGTGTGTTCGATGGTGAAACGACTGTATGTTTGTGCGATTCTCTAGCATTAACGATCTCTGGAACGTAAAATTTAAAACTTCGGTTTCGTTTTTCTATCTTCAACTGCCACACCAGACTTGTCAACAAGTGACTGGATGGAAGCCTTAGACCCATTTAGCGATTTTATGTAGGATCAGAATTTTCTCGGGTTCTCTGCTAAGGTATGACGGTGGTGGCAGTTGTATGCTTCACGCATAGGTCTTTTTACAGACACGAAAATATCTACTTACGTTTACTTGCCGTCATTTGCGCTTTCTGTTTTGAACCGAGAGTGCAACAGCCTATGCTTCCTCAGCATTTTCTTAATCTCGTTATTAAACCACGATGGGTCTTTCACGTCCTTAAGCCACTTACCAGGCACATAATTCTCATAGACCAAGATTTTCAATCTGCAGTCCTCTACGTCCATCTTGCTGATACTAAGTAATGTCATTTCACTGATCTTTCTAGTAGAAATACACTCCTAGCCTTCTTATCTTGTTTATTAACTCCCGTAACCGTAGTTGCTATAATGACATCATGATCACTAATCCACGTTTCTTTACTGATGTTACCGACAATGTCAGGGTTACCTGTAGTTACAAGGTCTAAGATGTTTCCACTGCGTGTGGGCTGCCGAGCTGCTCAAGGCACGTTTTCAGAAAACGGGTTCAAGAGTACTTCGCATGACTCTCTGTCTGTACCTCCTGCAGTGAATACGTAGACATCCCAGTCTATACTCGGTAGGTTAAAGTCGCCTCCATCTAGTATTGCATCATGTGGGTATTTACGCGCTACTCACCATCGATTTTCTTCGAATGACTCTATAACTGTCACAGTAGAATCGGACGGCCGGTAAAAACATCTAACAATTAACTTGGTTTCCCCTAGACGCGACCGGATAACTTCACTGTCACACTCAACTTCGACCTCAACAGAGAGACTATTTCTTTCAATTGCAATGAACATCCTCCTCCTCCTCCTCCTCCTCCTCCTGTGGTCTCTGATCTGTCTTTCCGATATACATTCCATGATTCGCTAAATATCTCGGACCTTTCCACTTCTGGTTTCAGCCACCTTTCCACTTCTGGTTTCAGCCAGAACAGTTTGAGCACGAGAAGTTTCCTGGAGCCAGAGTGCAGCGTGGCTTGCTTCTCATCTTTCTGTTAAAGAAATTAATGAATTTTACTGTTCACAGACAGAGTTGCTCAAACAATTAATGAATGAATACAGAGCTATATAAAGTATTCCTTGCGAAAATCACTCGAACAAACAGCTATTATTGGCACCAATCAAGCGTAGGTATGACGAAAGCTTGATAAGGTACGCAGTACCAAAATGATTAATGTCGAAGAGGATATTATCACATAAGAATAATTCTAAGTGAGAAGGCATTTACAATTAAGTTTTTCCAGTGGCCTCTTCGAAATAACAGTGTAGCAGCGAAGAGTTTCAGACGCTGCTGTTGGACACTGCGTCGTATTCCTCCAGCTCACATCATAAGTTCATCGTGATGTAGTTCGCCCTTCTTCCCAACTCTACTCTCACTTTATTGTCACCACAATTGGTACCTGGAATTTTCTGTTAGCGACACCCTTCTGCGTTGGCTTTTGCACGCCCGAATCTTCTTTATAATAGCTAAAACTCGACTGTGTGCCAGCCAGCGATCGCTGTGCATCTCACGTCTGTCATTAATTGTGGCTCTTTCAACGTTTGTAACATATTACTCTGCCACTCTTACAAATTATATCAGTTTATACAAAGTGACCCTTGTATCAGACACAAATTATTACAGTAATAGCTACAGAGTAACTTACATGCAGAAACAATCATGTAAAAAGTAAAAAAATCTCTTATAAAAATTAGACAATATATTTACAGACTTTTATCACTCGAGAGGAGTGACATACTTTTTGACGGACCGTGACCCTTATACAACACACAGGTGTTGGAAAAACAGCAGAAATGTATGATTGAACATAAATGCAGATGCTAGCCGAGACTGCAGGCTGCGCTGTTGTATTTGACCACGAACGGCACCTGCGCAATGTCCTCAATACAAGTCGTGATTACAACAGCCCTCTACACTAGTTATGAGTGCATTATGTCGGAGCCAAGTGAATTCGAACAAGGACAAATTATTGGTGGTCGTACGGCGGGTGCTTCCGTAACCAAGAGAGCCGAAATCTTCGGTGTTTCCAGAGTCACCGATCGAAGTTTATACCACATACAGAGAAAACGGATAAACATCACCCGCTAAGTCACAACGCGGACGAAATTTTGATTTCACTGTGACAGAGGGTCATTGAAGAGGGTTGTGATGGAAAGTAAACGCAAAATTTGCAGGACGAGCTGGAATTCCAAAGCCACTCGTCAGTGACGCATATGCCCGTAAGAGGATAACGTGGTGCCAAACCATAAAACTGGACTATGGAGTAAGGGCAGAATGTCAATTGGTAGGATGAGTCTTCAGAATGAGATTTTCACTCTGCAGCGTAGTGTGCGCTGATATGAAACTTCCTGGCAGATTAAAACTGTGTGCCGGACCGAGACTCGAACTCGGGACCTTTGCCTTTCACGGGCAAGTGCTCTACCAACTGAGCTACCCAAGCGCGACTGACGCCCCGTCCTCACAGCTTTGCTTCTGACAGTACCTCGTCTCCTACCTTCCAAACTTTACAGAAGCTTTCCTGCACACAGTTTTAATCTGCCAGGAAGTTTCATATCAGCGCACACTCTGCTGCAGAGTGAAAATCTCATTGTGGAAACATCCCCCAGGCTGTGTGAAAGCCATGTCTCCGCAATATCCTTTCTTTCAGGAGTGCTATTTCGGCAAGGTACGCAGGAGAGCTTATGTAAAGTTTGGAAGGTAGGAGACGAGGTATTGGCAGAAGCAAAGCTGTGAGGACGGGGCGTGAGTCGTGCTTGGGTAGCTCAGTTGGTAGATCACTTGCCCGCGAAAGCAAAGGTCCCGAGTTCGAGTCTCGGTCCGTCACAGAGTTTTAATCTGCCAGGAAGTTTCAGGATGGGTCTTGTTTCATACTGTTGCCAACTTCTAGCCGAGTGTACCTTTCAAGAGTGATGATTTGGTCAGCCATGTCTTGGTATTACTTGGGCTGGTAGTTGCTCTTCAAAGTCGCATTATTAGTAAGGACTGTGTGGACTTTTAGCTGATCAGGTCCATTCCAGGGTACACTGCTTGTTTCTCAATGGTGATGCTGTGTTCCAAGATGACAGGGTCCCTGTTCACGCGGCTCGCATCGTCCAGGGCGAGTTCTGTGAGCGCGAGGATGGATTGTCCCATCTCGCCCGGTCTTGCAGTCACCAGATCTCGGTATTATCGAGCCTATGTGATATATTTTGGAGAGAAGATGCATGATCGCTATTCACTGCCATCGTCGTTAACTGAAGTTTCCACTAGTTTGGAGGAAGAATGGTATAAGATTTTGAAACGTCTCTGTGAAGTCGTTTCAAAAGGCGCTTGTCGAAATCGGTACAACTTATTCACTTTACCACCTGATTTTAGCTCAATTCATGAACTCTTCCAAAAAGACTGAGCACTCATATAAGGCCTATTGAATATTATACGTGTGTTTTAATGTGGGGTTTCGGTTTTGCTTTGTGGGACTCGCTGAGTTGGTCATCGTCTGCTGGGAGCAGACGATGTTGCTTCTCGTTCGAAGGAGGGCACAGGATGACCAAATTCGGTTTCCAGCACCTGAACAGAGGTTTACCCATCTTAGTCGAAGGCTGTGTCGAAGGCTGTTTGTGTGTATGAGGTTGGTGACGGAGGTAGCTTCCGCTGCACGAGGAGCTAGGTGATCTCGAAAGAGAAAGCGGCACTCTTCGGTGAACGCTTGGCGAGTACGGATCGTAGCTCGTAAGGGGGGTTTCAGATGATAGGAAGCAGGTTGAGTTAGGACTTCGTTATGTTTAACTGTTGAAATACGTAAGAACTTCAGCTTAACTGAAGGGTGTGAAGCGAGTTACTTTTCCGAATGTGCCATAATTATATTGCTTTAAATAGGCGATTTTTGGGTGTTTGAGTTAAAAGCGTGGAAGTTACTTTGTTCATTTTGAACAATGATGAAGTAGAATTTCAAACGGTAAATCTAATTAGGAAAAGCTGGTTAGGATCACTTCAACCGTACGTGAGTGTAATACTGTGTCGCAGCGAGTATGATTTTTAATCTTATATTTTGTGGCAGTTGCTTTTGCCCTAATGTGTCGATTTTGTGCCACGTGTTTGGTAATCAATGGCCCTTCTGGTCCACCACGGCACCGCAATAGGCTTTATTTTAACAGTTTGCTTGTTTAATGAGCTATAATTTCTGCAAGAATATCTGTTCTTTCGTGCGCTTTCTACAAAGCAGCACAACAATCGGAATGCACCACGTGCTCTAGTTCGGCCGTTTGCAAGCAGCAGACGCAGTTAGTATGTTGAATAATTATCACACAACATCGTGCATTGGTTAAACCTGTGTCCAGAGTAGTGCATGCGTAGAATCTTAATGCGAATCTCACTGAGATATTTTTATGGAATAAATGCAAAGGAGATGATAGTATCACTGTATCCCACCCACGTTTTTTGTGTTTCTTCTTGCTGTAGTTAAATTGTGTTCTGTTACATTATCACGTAATTCTTACGTAAATATTTCTAGTCAGGCACCAGTTATGTGTAGCTAGGATATGCAACCAAATACTGAGATACAACAAATAATCTACGTGAAAGACAGATTCTGTGGTGTTGATCTTACCCACTTACTCCGATTTCCAATCCTGAATTAATCGTGTTGCTTCATGCACGACATGGAGTGCTATTTATCTGACTACTTAAAGAAATTTGCATACTTGTAATTATTAAAGTAATTAAACTAATAATTTTTCAGCTCCGTTTTTTTTTCTAAATGTTTAGGAAGGGCTTCGGCTGGTGGCGACCTTGAATTTCTGAATTTTTATCATTATTTGTGTGAGAGAAGCAGTTATAAATGCGAGATAACGTATATGGTTCGATGAGAAACGTCGTAAAGATAGTAATACTTTACAATTTACTTGAAAACTCTACAGCGCCTGTATTTATTGTTTGGAAGCTGTTTTGAATGCCAATCGGTTTCGTAGGAACGAGCCTTTGCTGAAGAGGGCACAACAGAGCATAGCGTTTGGGAATGAAAGCTGTACGCCATTACGGTTAGTACCGCTCGGTAATTAGTGAATCAGCAGCGCGGAAGACCTAACATCAAAGAGATGATTCCCCGGACACAGCTTGGCCACTTCTGAACAATATCGTATACGCCGCGTTGCTGTACTACGGGGGCTGCGATGGAAGCCGTGGAATTGACGATGCGAAGAATTAGAGGTTTACAGCTAAAGCACATGAATAGCTAAGAGCTACTGCGCACATAGTCCAACTCACACGCGCAGCCGCAGGCTGCTGGAGGAGCCAGAAGGACCGGGGTCACGGGTGGCGATGCTCACGGGCTACAATGATGCTGGCCACCTTTGCACCAGAGTGTGCATTCGTGGGATATAGCTTGTGAATGTAGGTAATATTTGCATGTTATAGGTATACCGCGATAATCCAGTAGACTCGATTGGCCGACACCTATCAGAAATTTTCCCGTATTTTTTGGCTCGGCGCTGTTTGGCAATACAGTCGGAAGCCTTCGCGAAACATCGGAACCTTTCGGCTCAGGACATCGTCAATAACAATTTATCTGTCTCGCTGAGCGATTTTCAGTTGCATTGTAAGCTTTGTTCTAGTGTCAACAATTCTACGTTCGCTAGACCTAAATTTACAATGCTTACATTTGCATCACTGCCATACTGTTTTATTTAATAGTTATTAAATAAAGTCATTGTAGTGTATTGATATTCAGTTACTTGTATGACTTTCAAATAGCGCACACCACAGTACAAAGTCCGTAGATACAGCGACTGTTTTCCAAGCAGAGCAAAAGTGGGTCTAAAACGGGAAAACGCGACATGTGACGTTGACAATCCACCAAAAACTGGACATCAAAGGAAGATTTGAAAAAGGTGAGAACCAAAACAATGTTACGATTGAATTTAATATTGAAGATTCAACTAGTACAAAATTTATAAAAACGAAAACAAGAGCTAGAAAAATTTGTCATCTGCTTCAGTTGTAAACAGTTTCGTGCGAAGAGAGCAGAGGATAAGTCGGTAAGAGGGCCTATGTTAATTGAAAAGGCCAATTTTTTTCACAAGGAATTCGATCTGTCCAGAAGCTCTTTTATTTTCGAGAGGGCGGCTTCATAATTTCAAAATTCGTCATGGCATGCATAAACATTTAATTCAATATGTACTATCAATTTCTTCCTACTGTTATCTCTCCTGCCGTGTTTAATAAGTAACAATTACTTGTTTCGTGTATTAAAACTTTAGTTTTTGCTTATATCCCTTCTTTGAAACCATGTTTTTAAAAATTACCTTGGTAATCCGGCGTATTTAATAATCCGGCATTGACAGATCCCCGAGTGTGCCAAATTATCGTGGTCCTGCTGTATGCGGTAGTGATAAGAGCGAAACGTTTTCTGTAATGCAGTAGTAGTACTAAGTATGTGTACTAAATATGTGTCACATAGTGACAGAGCACCTCGTGTTCCTGCTGCTAAGAAGGCGAGTACACCGCTCATTTGTTGTATATTTTTACGAGCTTCAAACGGGAGCGACTGCAGTAATGGATAGGAATTGTGATTACTGTGTACAGATACGATCTGAGTTGGCGACCCTTCATTCACAGCTCCAGGCTGCATTGGCTTCTGTCTCACAGCTTGAGGCTGCTGCCAAGGGCATCACTATGGGGGTCGGACGCGGGGATGCGAGAGACGTCGAGCACGTCCCACGTATCCCCCATTCGGTCCACTGCTGTGGCCGCCCTGGACACTGCCCGTACTGACGTTGATCCCTCACCCGAGGTCGAGTGGGAGATATTCCAAAGTGGCAGGCAGTGGAAAAACTTCCCGTGGGGACGATCGTAGGGTCTCTCCGGGGTCGTTTGACGAACACGTCTCGGGCTTTATATGTGGCTGACGACGACTGAGCCGGATGCAGTAGTCCACCCTGTTCCAGAGGAAGCTTCTCAGCCCGCAAGGTCTGGGCGTTCACAGAGGGTGGGTTTGCTGGTAGTTGGGAGCTCCAACGTTAGGCGCGTAATGGGGCCCCTTAGCAACATGGCTGCCAAGGAGGGGAAGGAAGCCAGTGTGCACTCCTTGTGCATACCGGTGGAGTCATTCCAGATTTGGAAAGGCTGCTTCCGGATGCCATGAAGAGTACAGGGTGTAGCCAACTGCAGAGGGTGGATCATATCAGTACCAATGACGTATTTCGCTTTGGATCAGAGGAGATTCTCTCTGCTTTTGAGCAGCTAGCGGAAATGGTAAAGACTGCCAGTCTTGCTTGCGAGATTAAGGCGGAGCTCATCATCTGCAGCATCGTTGATAGAACCGACTGTGGTCTTATGATGCAGAGCCGAGTGGAGGGTCTGAATCAGAGGCTCGGGGGGGTTATGTGACCGTGTAGGGTGCAGATTCCTTGACTTGCGCCATCGGATGGTGGGTTTCCGGGTTCCGCTTAATAGGTCAGGAGTCCACTACACACAGGAAGCGGCTACACGGGTAGCGGGGGCTGTGTGGAAGGGACTGGGCGGTTTTTTAGATTAGAAGAGCTCAGGGAACCACAGAAAGGGCGTCCATTGTAGTTGTAAACTGTCGTAGCTGTATTGGGAAAGAACCAAAGCTCCAAGCCCTAATAGAAAGCACTGAAGCTCAAATAGTTACAGGTACAGAAAGTTGGCTAAAGCCGAAAATAAGCTCAGTAGAAATTTTTTCTAACGCTCTAAGAGTGTTCAGAAAGGATAGATTAAATGCAATTGTGTTGGAGTATTTATTGCTGTCAGAAGTAGTTTGCCTTGTAGTGAAATTGAAGTAGATAGTTCCTGCGAAATAGTATGGGTAGAGGTTCTACTTGACAATCGGACTAAGCCATTAATTTGCTCTTTTTACCGACCTCCCGACTCAGAAGATATAGTTGCTGAACAGCTCAAAGAAAACTAGAGTCTCATTTCAAGTAAGTACCCCACTCGTACAATTATAGTCGGTGGTGACTTTAATCTACTAGATATGCTGGAAAAATTACACGTTTAAAGCCGGCGGCATGCATAAAACGTCATCCGAAATTGTACTGAATGCTTTCTCAGAAAATTATTTTGAACGATTAGTTCATGAGCCCACTCGAAGCGTAAATGGTTGCGAAAGCATACTTGACCTTTTAGCAACAAATAATCCTGGACAAATAGTGAGTATCGCGATGAATACAGGGATTAACGACCACAGGGCAGTAGCTGCTAGGCTGAATACCGTAACTCCTACAACCACCAAAAAGAAACACAAAGTGTATCTATTTAAAAAAAGCTGATAAAAATGCTCTTAACGCCTTTTTAAGAGACAGTCTGCACTGTTTCCGATCTGATCATGTAAGTGTAGGAATGAGAGAGATATACCACGTAAATTACTAAGTGATGGAGCTGATCCCCAATGGTACATAAAACGGGTCAGATCGCTGTTGCAGAAACAGCGAAAAAAGCATGCCAAATTTAAAAGAACGCAAAATACCCAAGATTGGTAAAGTTTTGCACAGATTCGAAATATAGTGCATACTTCAATGCGAAATGCTTTCAATAATTTCCACAACGAAACTCTGTCTCGAAATCTGGCAGAAAACCCAGAGAGATTCTTGTCATACATAAAGCACACCAGTGGCAAGACGCAATCAATACCTTCACTTCGCGATAACAACGGTGAAGTCACTGATGACAGTGCCACTAAAGCAGAGTTATTAAATACGAATTTCCGAAACTCCTTTACCAAAGAAGACGAAGTAAATATTCCTGAATTCCAGTCAAGGACAACTGCCAAGATGAGAAACATAGAAACAGATATCTTCGGTTTCGCAAAGCAGCTTAAATCACTTAATAAACGCAAGGCTTCCGGTCAAGATCGTATACCACAGGACTGGAAAATTGCTCATAGCCAAAAAGGGAAACAGGAGTAATCCGTTGAATTACAGGCCCGTATCACTAACGTCGACTTGCTGTAGGGTTTTGGAATATATACTGTATTCGAACATTAGGAAGTACCTCGAAGAAAACGATTTATTGAAATTTAGTTAGCACGGATTCACAAAGTATCGTTCTTATGAAACACAACTATCACATTATACTCATGAAGTAATGAGCGCTATCGACCGGGGATGTCAAATTGATTCCAATTTTTTTTTTTTTTTTTTTTTTTTTTTTTTTTTTTTACAGAAGGCTTTCGACACCGTTCCTAACTAGCGTCTTGTAACCAAACTGCGTGGCTATGGAATATCGCCTCAGTTGTGCCACTGTATTCGTGATTTCCTGTCAGAAAGGTCACAGTTCGTAATAATAGACGGAAAGTCATAGAGTAAAGCAGAAATAATATCCGGCGCTCCCCAAGGAAGTGTTATAGGCCCTCTATTGTTTCTGATATATGTTTACGACATAAGAGACAATCTCAGTAGCCGTCTTAGATTGTTTGCAGATAACGCTGTCATTTACCGTCTTGTAAAGTCATCAGATGACCAAAACGAATTGCAAAATAGTGCGAAAAGTGGCAATTGACCCTGAATAAAGAAAAGTGTGTAGTTATTCACATGAGTACTAAAAGAAGTCAGCTAAATTTCGATTACGCGATAAGTCACACAAATCTGAAAGATGTAAATTCAACTAAATACTTAGGGATTACAATTGCAAATACCCTAAATTGGAACGATCACATAGATAATGACAACCAAAGACCGCGATTCATTGGCAGAACACTTGCAACACGTCTACTGAAGAGACTGCTTACACCACGCTTGTCCGCCCTATTCTGGAGTATTGCTGTGCGGCGTGGGATCCGCCTCAAGATGGGACTGGCGGATGACATGAAAAAAGTACAAAGAACGGCAGCTCGTTTTGTATTATCGCGAAGTAGGGGAGATAGTGCCTCAGACAAGATACGTGAATTGGAGTGGCAATCATTAAAACAAAGACGTTTTTCGTTGCGACGGGATCTTCTCTTGAAATTTCAATCACCAGTTTTCTCCTCCGAACCTGCATAGGGAGAAATGATCATCACGATAAAATAAGAGAAATCAGGGCCCGCACAGAAAAAATAAAGTGCTCGTTTTTCCCGCGCGCCGCTCGAGAATGGAACGTAGAGAGACAGCTTGAAGATGGTTCATTGAACCCTCTGCCTGGCACTTTATAGCAGGGTAATCACGTAGATGTAGATGTAGCAGTGGTGCTAGCAGTAGTTTTAATTACTAATAGGTGCAGTTATAGTGATGGCAGTAGTAACATTTAAGCTGTTGTAATAGATGTTGATGAATTAGAATCCTATGTATGGAAAAGAATATCCAGTGCAGAAAGATTGATGTTTGTAATAGATGTTGATGAATTAGAATCCTATGTATGGAAAAGAATATCCAGTGCAGAAAGATTGATGTTAATAGATTGATTATAGTCCGTATTTAGATTTAAATTAAATGTAACACACAACACTGCAAGAAATAAAAATTAAAAAAAAGTTCCTAGACGATGTAGAACAAAGCTAAATAAGACCTCAGTTTATCCTTGAGGAATTTCTCTCCACGTGGTTTGCCTGCTGCTTCACAAAGCATCAACAGTGATTACTGGACTGCCGTGACGAATGAGGCTTTGACTTTGACGCTGAAGCCTTGTAATTAGTAAGCGAGCGTCGTTACACAACTATCTATGAGTTGAAGATTAAGTCCCGGTTAAGTCGCGGTAATTCTCGAGGTGTAACCAAATATATAAGAGAAATTTTCTATAAGAAAAATACTCTCGTGTTCGTTACAGGTAATAGGCCAGCCCAGTACAGAGTACGAGACAGTTTTTAAATGACTTTTATATTATACTTGGCGACTCTGTGAAAGCCACATGCCAGTTATTAGTTGTTTAGTAATAGGATGAAAATGGCAATTTCCATGATGCTTTGGATTTCACGTACGGCACCGACTCCTACGACTGACTGGGAAGGTAGCTCACAAGTCGGATGCAAATCAGCTACATAGAATCTTGTTTAGTTAAACATTATGAAGTTCAAACTAATGTCATGTAGATGAGAGCTTTACTTTTCTTGAAGGGCTTGATTGTCAACTAATAACGGACACGATGTCAAACAAAATTCATGCACTCAAATTAGTTTTTTCTGTGCGTTTTAGAACGAAGCCACGTAGTTTGGAGTATGTGTGAATGTGTTTCAAATAAAAACCAGTGCACAATGCCCTTTCTTTCAAAATAATTAGAAGTATTTCACAGCTGAAAACTTCTGTTACGTCCCCGCCACACACATAAAAGTCAGCATTTATCCAAATAACTATAAAAGTAAAAATTAATACAGTAGAAGAGTTCTTGTCAGAAGAATTGAACAACGTCTGGTTGCAAAAGCGGGTATATCGGACAAGGTTAGGTGACGTAGAACCAGTCCCCAAATATTCTGAAACTAATGTGACTACCCTAGACTAAATGCTGCTGAACGTTATAGAGTCTGTGAGTAAATTCCTGAAGAATGCGTAATACGTTTCTATATTTATAACGTCGTTTTGTCTAGTGCCATAGTCAGATGAAAACTGAGAATTAGGAAAACGACGATAGGTGTCAGTTCATTGCTAGTATCAACAAAACCTTAAGCTCTGTGTCAACTGTCCTGACTCTGATCTGATGACGGTAGTAATCGAAACGACGTCATTAATAAAGTCATATATTAAGCGATCTAGACGGAAAAAAGTCAATGATGCCAGAATCATTTAGGAAATTTATTTCCAAAAACATTTATAAATTTTAAAACTGCTTTTGAGTCTCCAGTTAAGTCGACTGTGTGTTCTCCCACAAGACACTGGAAGTGGTAACAAAACGCTGGAGCTTTTATATGAAGCTATACAACTACAAACACTTCAGTCAACTGCATGATAAAAGTATCGGACTCAGAAATACTAAGAAGTTAGGCAATGTGTTAGATTACCCCAAGTCTTGTTGAGTATCTGAGAGAGCGAACAGAGAATAGTGGTTAAAAATTGTTCGAAACTAACACAAAAAGATGAAAAAATCATTTGATAAAGTGATAATTTCAAATTGATCGTATGGTATTTGCGGAATATTTGGATTTCCGGGGGACAGTGTGGTGGTAGCAAAGGAGCAATCAGAAATCCTTAAACAAAGATTGTAACAAGAAAACTACAAATCTCCTTCGAAAACTGATATTATGGCTTACAACGAGACGATACGCTCCATGAACAAGTGGAGTGAGAAAATCAGAATCAGTAAACGGATTCAATGTTACTATCTAGGAGAAATCATCAAGCCTAACAGACAGGGAAAATAAAATGCAGTAGACCCAGCGTTTGTTAAAGGCAAACCGGCCGGTATAGAAAATTGCGTGAAGATCCAGAGGAAATAGGCATAAATAAGCAGGCAATTGAAAGCAGAAAACAATTTCGACAAAATGAACAACCGGCAAGGTTCTTAACGGTAGAACAGGAAAAGAACAAGGAAGCTGCAAAGCAAGAAAGACAAAGTGAAGACATGAAGGATCTTGTAAAGCTCAAGTATCATATTTAAAATGACGCTGGCTAGCCTTTATCGAAGGGCTAACAATAATAACTAATAATAATGAACGTTGACTGAATGCAACATTAATAAAAATTTATGCCCCGGGTGAGGATCGAACTCACGACCTTAAGATTATGAGACTTACGCGCTGCCTACTGCGCTACCGAGGCTATACGCGATGTGGCTTTACGGCACGTACTTGAATGTTTGTATACTGCAAATGTGCATAATTGCTTCGAATCTACTTTTGTTTTTGTTTGTATTGACGTGTTTCTTTTCCTAGAAGTTTTAACACTTTGCAACCCATTCATACAAACCGACAGGAAATACTTATTAACATCTTAGGTTATACAGACTACTTCGCCCTACCAGTTTTAGTCTTTAAACAACTACTAATCATTCACCGATGCAGAACGTGATTTTAGCAAGTTCAATAATCTATAGCCGTTAGCTGTTCCGACTTCGTCGTTGTTAAAAGATGCCCTACTTTTAACGATAATATAGCAGTGCGTCATGTAATGATTCCCTCCCGCTCTTAGTTTTTTCAGTTAATACACAATAATAGGTTATTAAGTTACAAATCTGTTAGTGATGTATATAATGACTGTATTTAAAAAAAAACACATTGATGTGCATAATTAGGATAAGTATCTGGACTGATAATAGCCAACATTTCCCCCCAACAGCACACTGTCATAAACCACAAAGACGTTGCTGTTGCGAAAATCGTTATGAACATGAAAGGGTATCATCAGCAAGACAATGAGAAACAAGTAAGATACCGATACATTTTATGAAATATTAGTACTTATTCATTAGGAAAACATGTACATTACCCCCATTGAAAAACATTGGAGATATAAAACAGAAGTGATTTATTTGAAGAAATTAAGTCAGAGTAGAATATGTTATTTAGAAAATAGCTTGGAAGTACCTACAACGATACTGTACCGGTCTGTGGGTTTACAGGTACCTAAAATCTCCTGCATGTAATAGGGAAACATGGGATATGTGGTGTCACCGCCAGACACCACACTTGCTAGATGGTAGCCTTTAAATCGGCCGCGGTCCGCTGGTATACGTCGGACCCGCGTGTCGCCACTGTCAGTGATTGCAGACCGAGCGCCGCCACTCGGCAGGTCTAGAGAGACTTCCTAGCACTCGCCCCAGTTGTACAGCCGACTTTGCTAGAGATGGTTCACTGACAAATTACGCTCTCATTTGCCGAGACGATAGTTAGCATAGCCTTCAACTACGTCATTTGCTACGACCTAGCAAGGCGCCATTATCATTTGCTATTTATCTTGTGATGCATGTACCGTCAGACCGATGTTCACCAATTATGGATTAAAGTTAAGTATTCCAGAAGCTACGTACTTTTCTTCCTACTATAAACTCCTATAACTGTTCCAGACCTCACGCCAGCCTGCGTGAGCTTAGACGCGTGCCTTTCGGCTACCAATCATAGTGGCTTGGCTGTCTTGCCAAGTCACAACAGGATACGAATAATATTTCTTGACGTTACACTGTACTCGTTGTTGCCGTTACACTTATCAAAGCAAATGTTGCGTACAAGTGTCTTGTGCACCTACCTTTTACCACTCCATTCCATCAGCTTCTATTCATCTTTAAATTTCACCGTTGCATCTCTGCAGCGACTAACGAAAGCTGATAGTTTTGTCTTAAAACGAGTACTGCGTTGCTTACTTCCGTAGCTGCCATTTGCCATCTTTACAATTCTATAATTCCTTGCTGAAGTGCACAGTTTTGTTTCAGCACAGACAACAATGAAAAAACAACAAGAACGACTGCACGGTTTTTCCCGTAATTCATTGTCGACACACTGTTTGCAAAGTACATTATTGATGAAAGATATGCCGCAACCATTTACAATGTGGCTTTGCGAAATTGATTTATTCCCGTGGTCAAATTTGGATGGTTCATTCGTATGAAGAGAAAGATGCACATTAATTTAACTTTTCCAAGCGAATAATAGCACTGATTTAGTTTGGACTCGTTTTCGTGCAGCTTATTCTTTTTTAGTGAGGCCTCCGGGCCAACAATGCCATACGATCGTTTCATTTTTTTTCATGGCCTTGGACTATGGAATGCAACCGGTACATTATTTTTTAAATATTAATGCATTTCTGATGCACCGCATCTAAAACGCTTCGATTCTCTTGTTTTCCGGTTTTCCACAGTCGATGTTTCACCACTATACAGTGCTGTGTTCAAAACGTCATTCTCAGAAATTACTGTCGCAGATTAAGGCCGATGTTGATACTAGGAGACTTCTCTTCGCAAGGATTGTCATCTCTGCATGTTTCTTGTTTTATCTGTTATTTTGCTTTCGAGGCGGCGGAATTCCTTACCTTCACCTACTTCGTGGTACCCAATTTTTATCGCTAATCTAATTTTCTGGTGCTCGTCATTACTTCCATCTTTCTTCGGTTTACTTTGTCTATATTCTGTACTTATTAGACTTTTCGTTCCTCTCAACCGCTCCTATACATCAACTTCTCTTTCACACAGGACGTCAATATCATCAGCGGATCTTACTATAGATAGGCCCTACCCTTTCACTCTGAATGTTAATCCCACTCTTCAAGTTTTTGTTTATTTCTGTCATTGATTCTTCGATGTATAAACTGAACAGTAGGGAGAAATACTGCATCTCTGTCTTACAGTCTTTTCAAACGGAGCACTTCTTTCCTGTTCTTCCATTCTTATCGCTCACTCTTGGTTTTTGTACATACTGTATATTACCCGTCTTTTCCTATAGCTTACTCCTATTCTCCTCAGAATTTAGAACATTTTGCATCATTTTACATAGTGAAACGCTTCTTCTAGGTCCACGAATCCTATGAACGAGTCTTGCTTTTCGAAGCGCAGTGCTAAAACTACTTCTCTAGTGATTTTACTTCTCCTAAAGCCAAGCCCTTCGTCACCCAAGAGATAATCGATTTTCTTTTTAATTTTTCTGTATTTTATTGTGGTAAGTAACTTTTGATCCATGAGCTGTTAAGCTGATTATACAACAGTTTTCACACTTATCTGATCTTGCTATCTTCGGAAGTGTGTGGATGATATTTTTCCAAAAGTGTTATGGTACATCTCCAGTCCTATAGAATCTACAAATCAACTTGAATAGCAGTTCGATGACACTTTTCCGGTTATTTTATAAATTCCGAAGGAATGTTATCGATGCGTTCTGCCGTATTTGATCTCAGGTCCTCCAAAGCTCTGTTAATTCTGGCTCTAATACTGGATCCCGTATATCTCCGATATCGATTCCCATTTCTTCTCCTATCACGTCATAAGACGGTTTCTCCCACTTGTCGAGGCCTTCAATGTACCCTTTCCGCCTATCCAATCATTGCTCTGCGTTTAACCGTTGAAGTTGCACTCTTAATTCCATCGAATATTGTTTTGACTTTCTTGTATATGAATTGTCCTTCGGGCGACTGTTTCTTTTTCGACTCCACATTTTTTTCCTGCAACCGTTTCGCTTTACCTTCCCTGCACTTTGTGTTTATTTCATTTCTACGTGATTTAACATTGCTGTATTCCTTTCTTTCCTTGATCATTTTTGTACTTCATTCTTTCGTCGACGTTCCTGCTACCGAGCCCATATTCTTCCATGACTCTTTCTGATATTCCCTAACCTCATAGAGCGTTACAGTTCCCCATTTCCATCTTCCTTTACATACTGTGTTATCCATTCGGTATCATATACTTCCTCTTTCATCTTGTACAGGTCCAGTGAGTACTGGATGTGGGTATCTGAATGGAGCTATTTTAAAGTAAAACAGTTAATTTGAACAACATTCAGTATACAGTTCACTACAGAATACAGCTGGGCGCGCTTGAGCCGAAATATCAGACAATTAGTTGGTCAAGGTTGTCGTGGAGGGGTGTGTTCTAGTGTCGGAATATAATAAAGTAACTAACTGAAGCCTGGAGCCAGAGGGAGCCTCTTGTTATGGGCCGATACTTTATCAGTGCCCCGCACGTGGTTTCTCCAGCACGCTCCTCATTGGTTCTTCCAAGTCGGTGCGCAAGAGCTTGCCGGCCAGCGCATTTTATGGGAAGAGAACAACCTCTGTTGAAACGGCGATCCTAACTGGCACGTAAGCCACGGCGAATTGTGGTTGAACATCACAGATGAGAACGAGAGAAAAAAATTAGAAACAGCAATAAAAGTTAATATTACCCCGAGACCGGCTAGGTGACTTGTCTTATCTTTTGCGTGTCACGTCGGCATGTATCCTCAACTATGTATCCTCAACTATTGATGCTCGCACTGGTTTGCTGTCGTTTCTGATGATAATAATCCTGTCAGCGAAGGTGCCATGGATTCGGGTTTCCTCGTCGCCATAATCCGCTTCAGCATCCTTCTCTCCTCATTGGAGTCAGGCTCGGGTGAATCTTCACATTCATGGCCACGGTAATGTATGTCAATAGTGGAGTACCGAAATTCTGGTTTTTAGAAGCTTCAGACCCCAGTGATACACCCTTCCACACATTTACGAAAAATGATTTTCAGCGATGAGTCTCGATCTGCATCTTTCGTTGCATTTGTACGAGTCACTCATCCTCTTGTTGGCGTCCGCCACCAAGTGACGTTATCTGTTCGTTAAGCAGTAATGCCTATTCGAGAATAGATTTTCTACGAAATGGTGATGACTTTCTTCTTCCCTTGTCCAAATGTGTTTGAGCTGGTGTCATGCTGCATGATGGGTCGAAAAATATCATATAGAATGAATTTATAGGATGATGACGGGTACAGAACTCGGGGGGAATTTTCCCTCTTACTCTTCCAGGAATAAATGCTGTTAGCAATGGCAGGATATCTAAATCTTCACCTATGATAACACAGTTAAAGTCCGCAATGTTTGTCACAGTTTCTTATCATCACATCGCCATCATCTATTGCCTGCCTAACCACAATGCCCTATGCAGACGTTTCAGTCATCAGCATTGAAATGAAGCTATTTTTGTTCGCGTCGTTTTAGTGAAGGAAGTTGTTGAGGGGAAGACCATTTTGTAGACGAGTGCAGTAAAGCCTGCGCCTGCTGCTTTGACTCTCTGGTAACGGGCGTCACTAGGCTACCCGCCAAAAACAACTGTGGCTTTACGTTCAAAGTGTTTTTGCCCACATAGATCTCACACACTGAATTGAACATGGCTCTTGTAGTATTCACGTCAGTGACTGTACATTTGCGCGGCCAGTGTCTTCGTCTTGTATCGGAGTTAACGCTCCATACAACATTGACTTTGTGCCTTTGCGACTACCTCCCTCAGTGAGTAGATGCATTAGGTATCTAAACTTTCCATTGTGATGGAACATGAGAACGCATTTCTTATGATAAACCGAGGTTAGGGATAAATTTGCCTCTGATTCCAAAAATGATCTGCAGTTTCTATTTATTGTGTCATGAACTATTTCGTGGCTAACAGTCCCACACTTAGATGCATAAGCTATACAGGGTGCTTCACAATTCATGTTACACACTTCTAGAGGTTGTTCAGGAGACATAGTAGATTAAGTTTTACACAGTAACCCACGTCCGGAAATATTCGGTAACGACGCTACAGAGCGTCAAAGTTACAGGCACCGCGCCTGTAAATGTATGTATACCTATACTGGATGATACCATGCTGATCTTGCAAACTTTCTATGATGGTGGAAAAGGATAAATGTATCAATTTGAGGTAAGTGTCCTTGCAATGGACACGAAAGAGTCGAAAATTATAAGAGAAACCCTCTCTGATACATCTGACAGTGGAACACATGTACTAGTACCGTTGCTTCTAAGGTTGTGGGGTAGACGACTTTCAGAGGTAGTAGTATTGATCCAAACAAGGAAAAAATGTCCAATCGACACCGGTTCTAAAATGCATACCTGGGGAGCTATGAGCACTTGTTCACCTTCGATACTGCGAAACACACCTCCTGTGCTGACCAAGTGCTCATAGGTCTTAAGGTATGCATTTTAGAGCCCACATTCATTAGACATTTGTCTTATTTTGGTCCATACTACCACCTCTGAAAGTTGCAGTCTTAGCAACAGCAGTACTATAACATGTACTCCACTGTCGGAACTATCAGAGAGGTTTTCGCTTAGAACTTTGGACTTGTTTGTTTCGGGTACAGGGGCCCTTTCCTCAGATTGATATATTTATCCTTTTCCATGATCCTAGAAAGTATACAACATCATCACGGAATCAGCCTGTATATACATACATTTATAGGTGCCTGTGCCTATAACTTTGACGCTCTGTAGCGTCGCCGGATGACGTTTCCGGATATGGATTCCTATGTAAAACTTGATCTACTATGTCCTCTATACTACATCTAGAAGTGTGTAACATGAATTGTGAAACACCCTTATATACACCTAATCGATGTGAGGTATGTTTTTCCTAGATCACAGCTTACTTTCGTCACTAACCAGCAGAAACATACACTGTAAAACCGATGTGCACAATGTGTCGCTATTGCCTTAAACCGGCCCTGGAATCAATATTTTCGCATTCGGAGGAGAAAACTGATGATTGAAATTTCGCTACAGTGGTAAACACCTTTTTTTAATGATTCGTAACCCATCTCGCACATCACATCCGTGAAACACCCCCCCCCCCCCCCCACCTTTGGAATAATACACAACGAGCTACCCTTCTGTGAACTTCTTCGATGTCTTCAGTCAGTCATGTTTGGTAACGACCGAGCCGGCCGCGGTGGCCGAGCGGTTCTAGGCGCTTCAGTCCGGAACCGCGGTGCTACTATGATCGCAGGTTCGAATACTGCCTCGGTCATGGAAGTGTGTGATGTCCTTAGGTTAGTTAGGTTTAAGTAGTTCTAAGTTCTAGGGAACTGATGGCCTCAAATGTTAAGTCCCAAGCCATTTGAACCATTTTTTGGTAACGACCCGTACCGCGCTGGACTACTCCAGATGAGGACGAACAAGTTTACTACAGGCGGTCTCTTTACAGTTACATCTTCATCTACATGTCTACTCTGCAGTTCACAGTTAAGTGCCCGGCAGAGGTTTCATCGAACCATTTTCAACTTTTACCGAACCGTTCCATTCTCGAGTAGTGCACAGGAAAAATGAAGACTTTAATTTTTCTGTGCGAGCTCTAATTTCATTTATTTTATTACGATTATCATTTCTCCCTACGTAGGTTGGGAAATTTATTTTAGTATTCAGAGGAGAAAGTTGGCGATTGAAGTTTCGCGAAAAGATCTCCCCACAACGAAAAAAATCTTTGCTCTCTCTCTCTCTCTCTCTCTCTCTCTCTCTCTCTCTCTCTCTCTCTCCCCCTTACATTTCGCGATAGTATTAAACGTCAGTCTTATCTGGTACGGATTTCATAATGCGGAGCAATACTCCAGAAGAGGACAAGCAGTCTCCTTAGTAGACCTGCTGCATCTTTTAAGTGTTCTGGTCAGTGAAACACATACTTTGGTTCGCCTTCCCCACAACATTATCCGTGTGATCGTTGCAATTTAAATTGTTCATTATTGTAATACTTAGGTATTTAGTGAAATTGACAGCAATATTAAAAAACTTTCTAAAGTTCTGCGAAATTATTTTGTCACGAACAGGCTTTCGGCTTCTCAGGTGACAACTGTCGCAAACCCAGATAATCATGATGTGCGACTCACACAGATATTTTTAGTACAGAAAATACAAACGCGAAAAACTGTTTACGTAGGAACACGGAGACTTATATATAAAATTGCTTGCAAGCACTGTAAAAAAAAAAAAAAAAAGAAGAAGTGTATATTGGTCAGTCAGGTAGAGCTATGGGAATTAGCCCACGTGAACATGAGGGATGCTGGCAATTAAACAAGAAAGATTCGACCTCTGCTGATCATCTTTTAGCAGAGAACAGTCCATGTGATGTTGAATGTGAACTTCTACATTCTGTCGAAAAATCAGAAAGATAACCCTACTGGAAATAATGCAAATCAAGAAACACATGACACAGAATGTCAGCCCAGTATTAATCGACCAGTCTCAGTTTCCATTTTCTCCCTTTTCAAATTAGGTTTTCGTTACAAATAGTAGATTGAAACTGTAAATTCATTTTGTCTCTCATCATTTATGTGTCTCTCCACATAAAATATTTGCCCCTTTTTTTTTAGTCAATGTAATTCTTGTAATATTTTTCTTACGTATCCTTTGTAAACACGTTGTCACTTTTGTGTTTTCTGTGCTAATAATATCTGCGTAAGCAGCACATCATGTTTATCTGCGTTTGCGACGTTCAGGTGTCACCTGCAGGTGACCTGAGAAGCCGAAAGCCTGTTGGTGACAAGATAATTTTGCAGAACATTAGGGAACGTTTCTCCTTTTTAATGTTTTTATCATGTCCTGGCAAGCACAGACGGAAAATTCAGTAAATGTTAAATTTACAGACTTTAGGATTTGTGCAATTTATCGTATACCCCAAATTTAACGGATTCCTTTTAGTATTCATGTGGATGTCGTCACCATATTCATTATTTAGAGTCAGCTCCCAGTTTTTACACCATATATGTATCGCGTCCAAATCATTTTGCAATTGGTTTTGATCTTTTGTTCTCATGAAATATGTGCTGTAGTCAAATGAGTTGTGTAACATACTTTATGGGACCCATTATTCTGTTGGCTATAGTGGATCAGCAGGATGGTAAAAGAGTTGTGTGAACCAAGCCAGCAGAAGCAGAAGGACCGTAGAAATGGCATAGTAGTAGAACCACTTGCTTTTCTGTTGTAAATTTGTTGCATATTTTTAGTTTTGTTGGTGTTATTGATGGTGGTGGTGGTGGTGGTGGTGTGCCAACGACAAAAAAAAAGTCGCGCAGTGTTATGAAAGTCGTAAACGGAAGAGTGACGCAGGGGGGGGGGGGCGCCGAATATCTCGAAGGACATCACTATCTGTTAATCCGGCCCTCTTTATAACGCACACGTTGTTCTTCGAAAAGAATGCAAAATTCTTTATCAAGCTTCGTAGCAAATAGCAGAAGAAAATTATACCATGTGTCGGTTGTTCTCGTAACGTAAAGAGCGTTGCTTTGGTCACGTTAGAGTGTTGAGTCGTAAGCCGAGACGAAGCACCTCTGGTGTCAGCGCGTGGCTGGTGGGTGCCTCCGCTGTCCGCTCGCCGCGAGGAGTGGGTGTAGGTCGCAGACCAGGTGTGGCGCTGATGGCGTCAGCGGTCCGTTCCCTGTCGGTGCGGCTAATTGAATTAAAGGCAGCGCCCAGTGAGCGTGGGCGACACGGACAGGGAACCTACGGCTGCCTCAGCTTTGTCGGAGGCCGACGGGCACACACAGTCAAGGCTCTGTGAGCACGTCTCTAGCTCTTGTACGAGGACAGTGGTAGGCATGTGAAAACACTGTCTTTACCGATGACAGCAACACTGTAGTCACAATTGAAGAAAGCGTAGGAAATAAACAAAGGACATTAAAAATGGTCAGTGTCTAATACACTTTAACTTCAGGCATAAGAAAACAGTACCAGTTTCAGATTAAAGACGAAAATAACACCGTGAAAGCTGGCCGGGTGGCCGTGCGGTTCTCGGCGCTAGAGTCTGGAACCGCGTGACCGCTACGGTCGCAGGTTCGAATCCTGCCTCGGGCAGGGATGTGTGTGATGTCCTTAGGTTAGTTAGGTTTAAGTAGTTCTAAGTTCTAGGGGACTGATGACCTTAGAATTTAAGTCACATAGTGCACAGAGCCATTTGAACCATTTTTGAACACCGTAGAAGTAAATAAAGATCATTCCTCCAAAATCGTGGAATAAACACAGTTTCTTGGGAATTAATATGGACTCTAAGGTGAAATGAAATGAACTTATAAAGCTACGAGACAGGATAATATCAGCTCTATGTAGAGCCCGGCGCTCCAGCCATCAGTACGTAACTGCCAGTGTTGAAACCTGTTAGGCAACTACCTCGGGTGCAGTTTCCGAGCTCAAGCGGTTTCCGTGGTGTAGTGGTTATCACATCCGCCTAACACGCGGAAGGTCCCCGGTTCGATCCCGGGCGGAAACAGATTTTTTAACGGTTCGATTAAAATCTGTACTTGCAACGAGTCAGTAAAAAACATAGCACAGAGAACAATTTGCGGTAAGCCAGAAGGCAAATGCTATTCCAGAAATAAAAGCAATTCATTTATATAGCTTAGTGGGGAAATTTGTAAACTATGGCACTTATGAACAAACTGCGAATGACACAAACGTATTTATTACTTACATTGTTCTGGAGTACACGAAAACTGCAAGATAACGCCACCCACACACACAACGCCACTTAATACTAAATAAAGACCTGGGATTCGGAGAAAAAGAAGTGAACCCTTGGGCAAAAAACTCTCAAATAATACCTTGAATTTTTAATTATAGAGCTGAAAACTTGTCCTTTTAGTTGGTTTTAAATACCACGTTTAAATACGAATGATTAAGCTTCATTTCACTTGAAATGAATGTATCTTAGGAAACCGAAAGATTTCTGGTATCAATGAAGAAACACTATTATTGTTTTGTTTTCATATTGACCAACTCGTATTACATGACAACTTCAATTCTCTTCTTTCCTTGTTATTTTATATTTCTCCAATACTCTTTCGCTTTCTCCTCATGTCGTCTTTTGCTTTCTTCCGCTCATATTCTTCCCTATTTCTTATTTCTTATAAATCTAACATTTTATTGTTGAAAAGATTTCTGTCTGTTATTTCCGATTCTTTGATGTTGTTTCTTTCTAGATCTTTCCTTAATTATGTAATCAACACAATGGTCTATTTCTTTTTCCAGAAATACATGAATACTTGCTTCGTGAGCCTTTCTCATTCATTCGGTAGATGTGTCCAAAAAAGATTAATCTTCTTTCAGCCATTACTTCCGATATTTTCTCCGTATTTTTTGTAGAACTCTTCACTGCTTCCATTTTCTGACCATCTGTAATTTGTATTGCACCCATTATTTTTTTAACTATGCGTCTTTCAAGTACCACTATTTTGCCTAGCTTGTAGTTCACTGCCGGCCGAAGTGCCCGTGCGGTTCTAGGCGCTGCAGTCTGGAACCGCGAGGCCGCTACGGTCGCAGGTTCGAATCCTGCTTCGGGCATGGATGTGTGTGATGTCCTTAGGTTAGTTCGGTTTAACTAGTTCTAAGTTCTAGGGGATTAATGACGTCAGAAGTTGAGTCCCATAGTGCTCAGAGCCGTCTTTTTTTTTTTTTTTTTGTAGTTCACTGTCAGGTTTTCACATGCATATAAACATTCTGTTCGAACCACTGTGGTATAGTGTTTTAGTTTGGTTTTTGTACATATGCATTTCTTGTTTTAAATATTGTTTGTTAAACCATATGCTCTCTCCATTTTCATAACTCTTGCATCAACCGCAAATTTTTCTTATCTATTCTGTCATATAGTTTGTTTTATCGGTTTGTGTATCTATGAATTTTGGTGCATGTTTTATGTTCATCATGAATGTTGTTTTTTCAGCTGAAATTTTGAGACCAGTTCTGTTTGCTGTTTCTTCCAGAGGATTTATTCAAATAACAGCGTCTGTCAAATATTCTGATAGTATTGCAAAATCGTCTGCAAAAGCCAGGCAGTTCATATTAATTATATTTGTTTTTCTTCCTAGAATTAATGATTCATTTTTGTGATTCTTTAGCTCCTTGTAATTTTTTCTAAAGCGCAGTTAAACAGTAAATGTGATAAACCATCCCCTTAAGTAACACCAGTTTTTATTTCAAATGGCTGAGGTAGTTCTCCCATAAATTTAACTTTAGATATCGTCTTTGTTAAAGTTTCATGTATTATGTTTGGTAATTATGCTGTAACACCAAATTCTCTACTGATTTTATCTATTGTTGCCCTGTCTATTGAATCAAATGCTGTTTTGAAACCAACAAATGGTACCATTAAAGGTTTGCTGGTTAACATTCTGTGGCGAATTATTGATTTTTGGTTAAAAATCTGTTCTGTGCAGGATCTTCCCTTTCTAAAACCTCCCCCATTTTCTTCCAGTTGGTTGTCTAAAATTTCTACGACTCTGTCCAGGAGAACTTTTGACAATATTTTGTACTCCACTGGGAGAAGTGCTCTTCTCTGTAATTGTTGATGTTTTGTTTGTCTTCCTTTTTGTGTAGCGGGTGAATTAACTCTAGTTTCCACTATTCTGGAATCTTTTCAGTTTTCCAGAAATCATTTATTCAGTTTTTTATTTGTTTGATTCGGCTTACCAGAGATTTATTCATTCAGTTTGCTATAAGAGGAGCTCGCGTAGTGTGAAGTATCACTGGCAGCGTGACTCGGCTCCACCTCTCCAGACACACCTAACACCTAGCGGACACACGAAGATCCTCAGTGCATCTCCAGCCTTCATTGATGCGTCAAAAAATCGTTTAGAGCAACAATCGGGAAGGACTACACGTTTCTTTGATCAAAATGATTAAAAGAAATTCCTGGAACATATAAGATACTGTGATACATTATATTCATTTTTGTATTTAAAAGTTTCAAATAAAGATAGTAATTGCGAAAAAGCGGATATCACATCCGCCTAACACACGGAGGTTATCGAATGAAGCAACAACTTAAGTGTTACCGGTCGCTGTTTATTTATAACCATAACACGTTTCGAAGGTTTAAACTTCCACGATAACGTGGATTTACATGTGTCAGCATGACATATTTGTGTGCTGTGTTACGTTTCTGGGGTAACTTGTGGCATTGTCTTCAGTGGTCGCAGGTTCCTTTCTTTGTCCTAATACATCACATGTAAATAATCATGTAGATTATTTGGTTTGAACCCAGGCGCAAACATTAATTTTTATTTTTTCATTTATAAATTTGCATTATAGAGCGCTTTTCTATCATTAAATATATTTCCATTAACCATCACAACATTAAGTATTATCACGTAAAATGTTATAAAAAAACTCAGAATTATTATGAGGGCATCATATAGTTTTCTTCCTCATTGTAACAGTAAGGTAGTGAATTCTGCTGTATGTATTAACATCCCGTGAATGAAAATGTAGGATAAAGCCAGGAAAAAGAAGAAACTGCAAGTTGTAGAGTTCTAGCGGTGATATTTCATTTTCAAGTATTGAGTTGTCGCTCTGAAGATAGTCGGCAGCTATGAATGCCCAATGCCGATGAGAAGACCTCCGTAAAATGCATCGCAAAAACATGAACGAAGCGTGGGTAAAGTTAACAGTGCCTGTCATACGTCTGCAGACGCCGGGAGAAACTTAACGACGCCACCACAAGAAAATTAAGCCGCGGTTGTCTCCGTTCATTCCCATAAAGGCTTCGACAAGATCAGTCAAATCTAGATTCTGAGGACTCTCAAATCGTCAACAGGTCTTTCTGTTTTAAGAGAACATTTTCCATTTCCAATCTTCAGTTGTTACCCCACTACACACCCCCTCACAGTTCCCCTCCACCCCTGATCCCCCCTCCCCCCCCCCCATACACCTATACCTCCATTACCAAACTCACAATTCGTTGACATCTCGGGAAGCCCGCTATCAACCGATTACATTGTCCGACAATTTTCTGAAAAATTCTTATGCTGCTGATTTTTTGTCGACAAGCTGAATCACACTATTAGTTCCGGATGGAATTCGAATTTCTTTCGGTCGCCCTTCTAAAGACAAAGGTGTCATTAGGCTTAGCCCAAGAGCCCAACAATAGCAATTTCGGATGTAACACTTAAAATTCTTCTTTGGCATTTTTCCAAATTTTGCTACGTTGATTACAAGATGTTTGCAATTAAACAGCCCTTGGTTTTTAATTTTTTGGCCTAATTTGCCTTGATGTTACCGAAGAGAGATATAAAGCTGCGGAAACAGTAATCCAAAGATACTTATCTTTAACATTATTGTATAAAATGTGTCATAGCATTCATCGACTGCATAAATGTCTCCGTCTTTTTGTCGCTCGATCTGATAAAGTGCGGATTGCAGGCAGTTCTTGCAAAAACCCGAATGACTGGCTTTATCCACAACATTTTAGGGGATAAAAGAGGCTTCGTCTTCACGTCAGCTACGATTTTCTCTATAGTATTAGCTACTAATGACGCCTCCTCTACAGGTTTGCTTGAGGTAGACTTTGTAATCTTCCGACTTATTTTTCCGTTTAATTTCCTGAATCTGTGTAACCAGATC
The DNA here is from genome assembly GCF_023864275.1 of Schistocerca cancellata. Classification (NCBI taxonomy): domain Eukaryota; kingdom Metazoa; phylum Arthropoda; class Insecta; order Orthoptera; family Acrididae; genus Schistocerca; species Schistocerca cancellata. Next base: position 771,363,771 of record NC_064627.1, on the reverse strand, counting down.
GGAGAAGCTTAAGTCAGTAACGTTCGTGTCACTTGGAATTCAGAGCGCCCAGTCTTGTAGGTAACGGTGCGCTGACGCTGGCGACGAGTTCTAAATCTTTCGACTAGTTACTCTTTCATATTTAACAGAGTTTCATTTTGGCGCATATTTAGTACTTCATGTAAGTGTTTCTTCCATTTATACAATTCATGTTCAGATTTTACGAAATGAAACTAGCTTTGCACACTGCTTAAGTCTGTTTCTTTCCCACCATCGCTTAACTAAAAAAACTATAACATTTTCTTTGTCACTGAAAGCTATTAATGTCCTGTTTTTGGGGTTGAAAGGTACTCCATTTTTGTTATGGACTTTAATTAACACATCATCGTTCGAATCGCAATTCACGCAATCGTCCGGATTATTTCCTGTTACGTCTAATATTTCCAAAATTTTTAACGAAATGTCGACATCGTTCAAATGAATGTTCAATAAATTAACTATTAAAACAGCACACATGTAGGTATTCAACAAAAATAAGGGATTTAGATAGCACATCACGTTCTTCATTTTCATCTTTGTAGGGATGGGAATATTAATTTATTCCACATTATTGTGAACTCGGGAACATGCACAAAGACAGGTGCTATTAGCAAGCATACACGAAGAATCACAAAGAAAATTAATTCAGTTTTATCCCCATTGTTAACACTTAGCGATACGGCAAAGGCAACTGCTGATTGTTATGTACATTAAATGAATTGCAAATTAGAGCAAATAGTAACCGTGAACAATTTATTGCCGGCCGCGGTGGTCTAGCGGTTCTAGGCGCTCAGTCCGGAACCGCGCGACTGCTACGGTCGCAGGTTCGAATCCTGCCTCGGGCATGGATGTGTGTGATGTCCTTAGGTTAGTTAGGTTTAAGTAGTTCTAAGTTCTAGGGGACTGATGACCACAGATGTTAAGTCCCATAGTGCTCAGAGCCATTTGAACAATTTATTTTGCCATAGAAATTATCAACGGAAACTGATATTCGCCTTCGCGTTGTGTCATGTTAGCTGTTTACCGATGTGCACTAAACAAATCATATGTGCCCAGCTTCGGCTGGGGTGTACATTTCTCCAGATGCCTAGAGGTACGAATTTGACAATTTTCAACATCCTTAAAAAAATACTTCCAGTGTGTCATAGCAGCTAAAATTTTGACATTGTTTTTCTTCTTTGTATTCCTGCCGCATAAAAAATTTCAGGGCAGGTTTCGGAATGTCGGATTGGACCATTCTCTTCTGAGCTGTTTATCGGCTGTTTTTTCACTTCCGTACAAAAGGCCAAACTGCAGACAGATACCTTCAGAAAATATGTCCTAATACTTAAATTTATATTCGATAATACTGTTCTCTTTTTCAGAAACGCTTTTTTTGCTGTTAACAGTCTGAATCTTTTATCCTCTTACTTACGTTACTTTGCTGTCCAAATAACAATACACACCTACTACTTTCCGTGTCTCATTTCGCAAACCATGAGGGCGTGTTGAGAAGTACAGCCAACGAATTTTTTGTGTGAAAATCTTACAGCTTTTTAAACAAAACAAATGTTACTGATGATTTTACAAATTTATTTTCATGTCTGCATATTTATTTCTCAATATAGTCACGCTGGCGACGAACACATTTCTCCTAACAAGAGACCAGTCAATTGCTAGGATCATTGTAGAATGTTTGACTTCCTTGACGGAGCCACCACCTCACCTCTGACTTGCGCCGCTTCACTACTATCAAAGTGAAGTCCTCGGTGTTCTGTCTTTTGGAAAAGGATTAAAATCGAATGGGGTCAATTTGGGAATGTATGGAGGATGATCCACGACAGTGAACCCAGAATTCGGAGCCCACTAGCGGCAGAAGGCTGCCAATATGTAGACATGTAGAATGAAGATGTCGAATGTTAATAACACGTGTTTTATTGAAAAAAGCTTTAAGAGTTTTAAAATGAAAACTTCGGAGGCATTTCTTTTCAGCGCGTCCTTGTAAGTCGCAGAGTATCACCTGTTTACCTCTTTTCAACACACTACCCATTCCGTTCAACTGCGTTTCAAGCCCTTTGCTATCTACGACAGATTTACAATCCCATCGGCAAAGGCAAGGTTTTTTTAGTTCTTCTCTCTGAGTTTTGATTCTCTTTCCAGAAATCTCCTTGTTTTCCTTTATTGTTTGCCCAGTGCATTGAGTGAATAATACCGGGAATTCTCAACTACTGCTTCTCTTTCAATTCCTTTGACTCTTCTAACAACTGTCTGGTTTCTCTAGAGGTAGTAAATAACCCGTGAACGGTGTCAAACGCTTTCGCTAAATCTGCAGTTAGTATAAACACAGGTTTGGCTTTCCTCAGTGTATCCTCTAAGATAATTCATTGGCTCAGTATTGGCTCGCTTGTTCCTTTTTGTCTGGAAACGAAACTGATTTTCCCCGAGGTCGATTTCCTACGAATCTTTCCATTCTTCTGTAAATAATTCACATACATATTTTGCAAACACAGTTTTTTTAAACTGCAGATTGTGTAATTTTTACATTTATGAGCACTTACCTTTTCTGGAATTGGAATTATTGCATTCTTCTTGACATCTGAAAGTATTTTCGCCTGTCTCATATCTTACTTACCAAGTGGAATAGTTTTGTCACGGTAGCCTTTCCCAAGGATCTTAATAAATCTGCGGGAATCTCGTGTACTCCTGCGTAATAGTGAAAAGACGGTGCACAAAAAAATTAAACTCGTCAAATGAGTTGTACAACAGGATCCGCCACCACTAAGTCTCAAAAATAACCTAAAGAGCTTAGTTGTTTGAAACATAACAGCCGTATGCGTGGTATATACCAATTCTACGGGTAATTTTAATGAAGATGTCGACGACGTTGAGAAGAGCACTTTGTAATAAGTTTATTCGAAGATGTGTCGATAACCTAACTCGTGCCCAACACAACACTGACTGAGCTATCTGAATGTAATGTACGTGATTAGGGGGATGAGAAGGTCTCCTGTCAACAATTACGGTACCTGGATCTACATGAAAAAGCTGATTTAATAAAATTAGATTGTTTCGTCAGAGGCCTTCCACATAGTGCTGATGCCAAGCAACTCGGGAGGGAGAGAGAGAGAGAGAGAGAGAGAGAGAGAGAGAGAGAGAGCAGGAGATCGCCAGAATCGTGTTCTCGATGCTGTGACAGCGTGGAATCCTGAAGCAGACAACGTGCACACTAGCGGCTAACGCCTTTGGGCTCGGTTTAGAAGACATATAGTTCAGCGTTCAGTCTTATTCATTCAGAGTATTTTCGAGCGATTCAGTCTAGTATCTGAAGAAGCGAATACACACAATCTTCCGAAGGGACAACATACACTGTTTACACTACGGTTTGTGAACCACTGCTACTTCTGCGAAAAGCTATATGCTGTATGGCATAGTGCACCATAAGGACAGGGCGCGCGCGGGAAGTACACCATTCACTTTGCGGTAAACCTGGAAGGAACAAAATGGAAACGAAAACGGCGGAAGACAACATCACTTTTAGAAGAACTTAACTGAAAGCATTGCACCGAGAAAAGCCGGGAATACGTGACATAAAATCATCAACAGCACAGTGCCGCGTAAGAACAGACTGGTTGAAATAAAGCTGAGCAAGGCAGCCAGCTGTGAACATTGCCACCAAACACAACTCCAGAGCCCCGTTTACTACGTGCACTGGGCAACGAGGCGTGGCAGCGCAAGTTAACGTCAGACATCACTCTCGCCGTCACGGACCTAAAACTTCTCGCTCCCGGAAGACCAGTAACTGTATGGCTACTCGGCATGACGGTTAACGCTGTCAGTGGCTAGAAGCAGGCCGACAGGATAGAGTAATTAATGTACATAAGGAATACAGTCAGAGCAGCTAGTACTTGCAGAACTCCCTGCGGATACTACTACTTACAGAAAAAATTATAGAGTGAAGTTATGCTGAAGAAAAAGATTACATACATCTTGTAAGCAATAAGAGCAGTTTATCAGGTAAAAACCAGTTCTTGCACTGATATATTAACATATAGTAACTAATAAATTACATTCCAAAATCTCATACTCTGTGTAACTATTTGCCCCTTTTTTTCTTTGTCGCGCGTTACTGTTTGTTTCTCCAATTCGCATCTCCCCTTTTACGTATGATTCTGTATGTTAATGTTTTCCAGGTCACTTTCAGTGTGTCTTCGAGTGATCTGGTCTACTTTAACATCTTTAAACATGGCCTCCATTGTGAATTTTTTTTAGTATTCTGTAAATACTTGCCGGCCGGTGTGGCCGAGCTGTTCTAGGCGCTTCAGGCTGGAACTGCGCGACCGTTACAGTCGCAGGTTCGAATCCTGTCTCGGGCATGGATGTGTGTGATGTCCTTAGGTTAGTTAGGTTTAAGTGGTTCTACGTTCTAGGGGACTGATGACCTCAGATGTTAAGTCCCATAGTGCGCAGAGCCATTTGAACAATTTGTAAATACTTTTTTAATTTGCTGCAATATCTTGTCAACACTTTTAACGTATACCTTTTTCTTTATCAATACACAGCATTTGTTTCTGGTTCATGCTCATTTTCTAGGAACACGTTGCCTCATAGGCTTGTCCAGTCACACATTTCAGGGCCCAACCAATGACAAAAACAGACACTGGAAAGGCAATAAGCTATAATAATAGAGTAAATGAAGTATACAATTAAAATACGCGAAAGATAAAAAATAACTTTAATTCGTAAAAATACTGCCCAGGGGCGAGTAGGACTCGCCCACTGAGGATTCCATACAAACTTAATAATGCATATAGACAGTTCATCCATTCTGAGAATCGAAAATCTCCACCATTTTTGCCTATTGATACTGGTAAGATATCGGTCCCAGGGGTCCAATATTTTCCAGAATGTTTTAATTCCAGTGATACAAATGTGACAGAAAGTCATGCAGGAGGCAGGTGACATTACTGTAACATCAGTGGTTCTCCATTCAGGCTGACTGGGTCGCGATAGTAAAAGTCAAACATCAGGCAGGGAATGATGATGTTGCTCATGCGACACGTTTCGGAATTTATCCATCACCAGCTATCTAGGAGCGAGTACAGCACGTAGATGTGGAGTTTCAAGTTGACCTCAGTATGTGACATAAATTTCAACTTGATCCCTGGTTCCGTTCCTGAGAAAAAGGTTTCTTAACAGTCGGGCGGACCGACAGACAGACAGACAGGAAAACGGACAACAAAGAGATCCTATAAAGGTTCCGTTTTTACCGATTGAGCTACGAAACACAAAAAATGTAGCCTTGTCACTATTGTAGTCAAATCAAATAACTTTTTTGTTAAAAAATAAAGATCAGTAATGAAAACGTTCATTTTTATATATCCATTTGTAAATCAGCAACGCAGAACGAATTTCTACAACTACGGAAGCGCCAGGCCATGACTGCCAGACTGCATCTTCACTTTAAGGACTTTAAGAAGGAAAATCTAGAACTTCGATACTGGCGCATCAAATCTGTGACAAGAAACGTTAAGTTTGGAGCAAGCGAATAACTACCAGTCTTCTGCTTATGATTAACTGAGTAACTTAAGCAATTCGTGTAAAAGTAGGCAGGAAATAAAATTTATAAATTATCAATGAAATCCTATTCATTTTCAGGAGTGCGGGTGAAAAATGAGATGTGAGCATGATTAGAGTTTGTTTAAATGACGTCTAATGCCCTATTAATATAGATTTACGCTTAAAAGTGCTAACTTACGAGGCAGGGAAGCGTGCCAGGCTGTTATAGAATCCTGACGATTACCCGACGTTGGTACATCAGCAAGCTTAGATGTGATTTTAAGGTGATTTCCTGAATTCATGTTGCAGAATCGTGGAAATTTTCCCCGCCTCTGCATCGGTCGCACAATATACAAACAATAAACGTAGAATATGCACATACCAGAGATCACATATTTTACAGGCATTTGGCACGCACGGCCTTCCATCACTAGTGAACTCGGCCACAGTGGGACGAACGCCGAAGAAGCGGAAATACATAATTACACCAAAACTAAACACGAAGATCACTCAAACGGACGAGCCTAATCGGCCGTGTTTGTATACAGTAGGTCCTCGGTATTTCGAGGTTCCGTGTAATTCGAGTTGGTCTCAAGGATGTTGAAATTCCACATACAACGGGAGCAAAATCCGTTTTCATATGTTGTCCTCAAGTACGTTTTACGCACTTTCGAATGTGTCGCATTTTGAACTTCCTTTCAATTTTTCATGTACAGTGCAGGTAAAACTGTTTTCGTTCGTAATGCACAGAAATAACCTTGACCTCAGACTGCTAATACATTTATATCACAGATGGGCATGTACTGTTATGTTTGAGAAGTGCGCTTGCTCTTTCTCTCTCTACCCTTCAATAATCGGGATCTCGTGTCAACTCAGCGACAGTGGTCATTAAAATACAGTACGCCTAAGTAACAATACAGTACACATTTTACAATATTGGCTTACCGTTGTTGTACGTACTGTAGCTGGTTGTTCAGCCTGTACTGCAGTGAGCCCAACGATATCGCGTTAATTTTAGAGTATTGTATGTATGTACAGTGTCTGAACATATGTAACTGTGTGTTTCTTGATGTTTTAATTCATCAATTACAATGAGTGGTTGGAGTAAGAAAATTTGTAGCGTTGAATGTGAAACTGGAGGCCCTGAAAACACTAGCCAAGGGAGAAACATTAAAATAACTTGCTGCTGAGTGTGGAGTTTGGTAAAGTGACAGTTGGAGATTGGCATGGAAACAGAGACAAAATTGAGAAGTTTTTTATCAAACAAGTGTTCTATTTCGTCATTTGAACTGAAGTCAATGAAAAAATCTGAGTATGAAAAAGAAAAACCGAGTGAAGCTTTGTTCGTTTGGTTTACTCAACAAAGACAAAAAGGAAATCTCTTTTCAGAGCCTATATTGCAAGAAAAGGCTGTACTTTTTAGAAATGAGTTGGAGGAATGTGAGGACGATTTTGCTGCAACTTCAGGATGGTTGGACAGGTGAAGAAGCGATACGGCGTAAGGCAGCTTGAAAATGCGATGAACACTTTTTGCGGATTCTCAAATTGCCACACAATTTTGTGAGAAATTAAGCAAAAGTATACAAGAAGAAAACCTTACTCCTGATCAGCTGTATAACTGTAATGAAACAGGGCTAAATTATAAAATGCTATCATCTAAAACTCTAACCTCAAAGAAGAAAAGACTGCAAAAAAACGTAAAGAGCGGTTAACAGTTATTGCTACATCGAATGCAAGTGATACCGTAAATGGAACTGCTGGGGATAAGGAAGTCTGCTGAGCCTAGAACTTTAAAAATAGTTAGCCGGCCGCGGTGGTCTCGCGGTTCTAGGCGCTTAGTCCGGAACCGCGCGACTGCTACGTCGCAGGTTCGAATCCTGCCTCGGGTATGGATGTGTGTGATGTCCTTAGGTTAGTTAGGTTTAAGTAGTTCTAAGTTCTAGGGGACTGATGACCTAAGATGTTAAGTCCCATAGTGCTCAGAGCCATTTGAACCATTTTTAAAAATAGCTACTGCTTTTGCACTGCCTGTTACATATGTCCACCAAAAATGTGTTTGGATGGACAAGTATATTTTTAAGAAGTGGTTTTTCGAGGATTTTGTTCCAGAGAGCAAGAGATACCTAAAGAAAATGAGCGTGCCTTCCAAAGCAATCTTAACGCTTGACAGTGCTGATTTACAACCTGATGAGGAAGAATTACGATGTGACGGTATTCGCGCGTTGTTCTTACCCACTGTCGTGACGAGTTTAATACAGCCTGTGTACCAAGATGTTTTACAGTGCGTGAGAAAAAGGTATCGTCGTCGTTTGCTTCAGACGCTTCTACAAACAACAGAAGGAGAAGGAACGAGCAAAGAACTTCTGAAAAAACTTCGATGAAAGACGGAGTTTACTGGACAGCCGATTCATAGTCTGAAACAAAGGCGGAGACACTGAAAAAAATCTTGGAACCATATTTTACGGAATGAAACGTATACCTACAGTAGAGAGGAAGATGACCTACCGTTGCAGAACTGATGAGAAAGCTTGCTGGTTGTGAAAATGCGAATGCTAGTCATGTTTCAGAATGAATGAACATTTTGAAGCGATCGCTCTTGCAGTTGTTGAAATGATTAGTGGACGCACTGAAGACAGTGATAAGTATCAATGATCTCTCAAAACAACAAGGGTCTGGCGGCTCTAGATGTGACATTGTGTTATATCGAGCAGCAAGCGGAAGGTACTCCGACACCATGCTTCTTAGAAGTGGCACGACATCGCTGCTAAAAAATGAGATTCTATTTTCAAACAAAGGACTATGGACAATTTGTTTAAAATATAACTTATATTTTTGCAACTTGGAAATGTGTGCCCATATATGGACATGTAACATGGGTATGTACTGTGCAGCTTATTAATAGTTTTAGTCATGATTGTGCTCATTAAACATTTATTCGTGATTTACCCATCGCTCTAGTGATATTTTCGTATTATCCAATTTTTTTGTAATTCGAGGTAACGTTAGCCCCAATTAGGTCGAATTGCGGGAGCTCTACTGTACTGATATTATTACAAGGAATCAGTATCTTTCAATACATGACCTACATGTCATCTGCCACGGTTCTTTAACAACACGAAGGCGCCTTCTCACCTTCGTGCTGACGTTTTGCGGTGGTTTCTAGGATTACTGCTATTTTAAAGACGGTCTCGCCCCGTCGCAAAGAGCTCAGTTGGTGGGCAACATGCTGAAGGGTAGAGCCGACATAAATCTCGGTACACGTCCGGGATATGCTTGGAATATATGATGCAGATAGCCAATATCCCTCACCACTGTTCCACAACTGGAAATTCGACTTCTCCAGAATGCGACAGTAATCTCATGGAACCCATGAGACTCAAGTGTGCAGCGGTATTGGCTGACCACTGCGGTACTTTCTCTGTTCTTGAGCTACGCCAGTGTTCAAAAATCTTCCTCTCCCGGCTTGAGTCATATAGGTGAGAAATGTAGAGCTTTTACGTAGGCGTATTTCATAATGTACTGCAGTTGACATTATCTCGTCTTATGTCTGTGGCCTATTAATTATTTTGCTCGGATTATCAAATTTGTACACAGTCCTCAATCTTTCATGACGCAAGACTCTCATATTTGTTTTGTTACTGGTTTCCCTCTTTCATATCCAATATGCAAGAGAAAAAGAAACGCTCAATCTTTCTTTCCTGAAAATTAAATAGACCTTTTATTCTTATTACCTGGGATCCGCAGTCCGGAGTCGAGATCACACCGAAGCATTGTCGTCTCGTTGAGTGTTCTTCGTGTTTTAGTATAGTATAGCTGGATCCTATTAAGGCAAATATTAGGTTGGTGCATAAGTTCGTACCGTTAAATAAACACAGCAGATACACGTAACAGAGATTTTAGTCACCAGTAACATATTCTCCTTCACTATTTACAACAGTCTGTCAACGGTGGGATAACTTTTTGATCCCGCGACTGTAGATATCTCATGGTTTTGCGGCGAAGCACTCGTCGAGCCATGTTCAGGGCGCATTTTCATCCGGAAAGGAAGTTCCTTGAAGGTTGTTCGAGAGAGAGTGGAAATGGTGGAGAACTGAGGGCGCAAGATCTGGTGAATAAGGTTGGGGTGGAATGACTTCCCAACCCAACTCCTGCATAGAGTTTTCTTCAGTCTAGCAAAACGCGGGCGGGCGTTATCGTCGAGTAGCATCATTTCACGCACTTTCCCTCGTCGTAACTCTTGGATTGTGTCTGCAAGACGTCTCACTTTTTGACCATAAACGTCAGCAGTGATGGTTACACCTCAGGGAAGTAATTCGTAGTACACCATACCATAGCTGTTCCACCAGATGAATAATATCTTTTGCGGATGCGCGCAGGTCTTTGTACTGTGAGTTGCTGCTTTGTCAGGGCTCGACCAATTCTTTCTTTTCCTTAAGGGCACAGGGTACTTTCCCGGCTCAATATTATGTAAAAACCAACACCTATTTCTTTCAGGTACTGTTTATAATGTATATGTTTTACAGAGTTTTTGTTGATTTCATGTAATGTAGCACACTTTTAAACAAATTCGAAATATTTTGAATATTTCTGAACCTGCTTAGGGTTATTAAAATATTACAAAGAAATTTATGCAATTTTTTTCCAAAACGCTTCCTCAAATTGAGGTACCGTGTAATCCAATGTTATACATTTGAAGGAGACGAAATTTTTACCAGATATACATGACATGATAGCTGAGATACTAGACCTATTTAGCTCCACCTATATTACAAAGATAAAAAATATATCACATATTACATTTTAATTTTTATAATATTTTCTTAATAAAAATGTTATTTTTTCTATAATTTAGTTGATTCTGCAATAAAGGTAAGGGCTACTACGTAAGTACGGACTATTGCAAGTTACAGAAAAAAATTGTAGCAATGCTTTATAAACTTTAGGAAATATTTGTACATGAATTCAGAAAAATACAACATGCCATAAATTCGGAATGAAGATGTGAGTCCACTTAAACTGTGCCTCAGAACATTCCTGAAGCATAGTCTTCATCCTGCAGCATTTCTTTCAAGCTTCCTCTTGGTTTAGCACTTTTTTCTTCTTTGGTAACCTGATGAGAGAATCTTTCAGCTTCATGCACCCGTTGTCTGCCACACGCAAGCAATTGATCTTCCATATTAGAGCCACATTTTATGCCTAAATTTCTCAGGACGTCCAACCTTCCTATCACTCCATCATTGAAACATATCACTGCATCAAGTACACCAACTTTTAATGTATTTAGTCCTACAAAAACATTCTTGGGTAATCTTTCCCGTATACAATGGTTCAAACTTTCATTTGTATTCTGAGTGCTCCCATGAGGACATTTACGAAGCAAAACAAGGTCACTCAGGTCTCTAAAATTGGTTTTATTTCATTCATAACAGGCTCAGGAAGAGAATGCTTATGATCGTATATTTGACCACTTTTCTTTCACTTTTTCGTAGCCACACCAAGAATCTACTCCTTTAGGGCAAAGTCCGTGAACAGGGTGGTCATTTGTGAACAACTTACGAAAGTAGGTGGCCCATACAGGTTTTCTCATTGCTGTAACATCAATCAGAGGTGCAGTTCGTCTAATGGCCAGTCCATAATAACTCTGAAGAAGGTATATTTCAGTTTCTGTCAATCTGCCTCGGCCAGACAGAGATTTTTCCATCAGATAGCAATTTTTCTTTAATTTCTCTTCGTAGCTTCCTCAATCTAGCGCCCATTCTCTTTTGCACATATCCACAACATTCCAGTTTTGTTACCAAGGTATCACCATAAAAAGTGAACTCATTAATTTTATTGAAAGCTTTAGAGTCCCCATCGCCTAGGTACTTCGTATATCTAACATTATAAACGGGCACCGACCTCTGAAATATTTGTAGAGCTCCATCACACTCCATACCTCCACCATCATAGTTCTTAGAACACTGAGGTTCAATATGACCTCCTGTGTTACAATGGCAAGTGCGGCAGTACTTAGATAAGCACTCAACATCAACAACTTTCACATTCTCCATAGAACTAGCACTTACACCATTCAAGGAAGATGGCCTCCACGTTGCCATGTTCCATCAAGTGCAACAGCAGTGTCCCGGGTTCCACTAATATTTGCAGTTTCTTCTACTGCACGTCTCATAGATGCTTTAGACACAACAGTCAAGGCACCTAAAAGTATTTTTATGTACTTCCTGAACCTACTGGGAGGAGGAGGAAGGTCCATCAAACAACAAAACGTTTGAGCAGCTTTTTTTCCTTTTTGTTTTGCACGCATTGCATACACTAACTTCAAATTCACATCATATGAATTCTGCACAATGTTCGAAGTCATTTTCGAGGTAGGTTTATTGTAGGGTCTACACTGGACAACTAATTTTGACGCTAAACCCTTCCTGCTAGCCGGCCCGGGTGGCCGAGCGTTTCTAGGCCCTACAGTCTGGAACCGCACGACCGCTACGGTCGCAGGTTCGAATCCTGCCTCGGGCATGGATGTGTGTGCTGTCCTTAGGTTAGTTAGGTTTAAGTAGTTCTAAGTTCTAGGGGACTGATGACCTCAGAAGTAAAGTCCCATAGTGCTGAGAGCCATTTGAACCTTCCTGCTACTTTGTTGTTCAGTTATTTCCAGACAGCCCACACCATTACATTGTTTACATTTCGCCACTTCCTTTATCAAAGAAGATAAGATGCCCACGTCAACAACAACAAATCCAGTACAAACAGCCTGACAAGATCTTATAGTTTTGCTGTAATTCATTTTGGATTGTTACGCACTATGCACAATTACTGTTTTACATACAACGCCATCGCTTTAGACTTGATGTCGGTTAGTCCCATTCCTCCATTGCTTGGATCAAACATTGCTGTCTTCACAGACCTTTTTTGACAGAAATGAGTTGTATGATCCTGGTATATAAATGAAAATAATGTTTCCGCCCGGGATCGAACCGGGGACCTTCCGCGTGTTTTTTTTTTTTTTTTTTTTTTTTTTTTTTTTTTTTTAAGTTAAAATATTTTATTAGTCATAACATTCCACAGTAGTACATAATTTTCAACTGACATTTAAAAGTAATAAAGCAAATTAAAATTAATTACAAGTTCCTTGGCATTTTAGAAAAAAAAAAAAAAAAATCCAAGTCTAAACCAGATAGTGATGTTCGTCACTTGATCGTATTTGTTTTCCAAAGGTCAAAATGTCTCTCGTTTCTTCATGTTCTGAAATAGCATCATCGAAAATGGAGTTCACATGACTGTTCTTCTGAGGAAGTTGGCGTATGTATCATAATAATTATTCATGCGTAGTAGCTTGTGATGCTGGTCGGAAATGTACGTCCAAAAATCTCCTTCGCTCCTTTCTTTACTGGACAGCAGGTAAAATACCGCGTGTCCCTTCAACCAGTTGACGGCATTTTTCTTCCAGGTGGGGTATAGCTCCTCTTCCGGGTATAAAAGGCACGCTGGCGTTATCAAATACGGCGGTTTTCTCTGCATAGTTGCTAATTTTTTTCTAATTGACAACCATATATTATTCGCATTTCCACATACAAATTGATGTTCATCTGTATCAATCAGATTGCAAGTGGTACACAACGGGGAGTCAGCCAGGTGAATGGAATGTAGTCTGGAGTTCGTTGGAAATTTCCTATTCACAAAGTAGTACCACAATGACCGCACTTTTGTTGGTAAATACGGGTGGTGTATGTTCCTCCAGATATCTTGCCAAGAGTGACCGACGTATTTTTGTTCTATGATGTTCTTGGTCTGAAAATTCATTAAGTTTTGGTATATTTTCTTGACTTTGATGACATCTTTCTCGGGTGTTCCCAGTCCAATGTAGCTATATTCTACGAAGAAATGTTTTAGGTGGTAAAGTTCATTTGGGATGTGGTGAACGTCTATTGGGGCGTCCTGGCTGGCCGGCGCTATTTCATTTAACAAGAATGCGGTGACACTGTCGACTGACCGCTTCCACAGTTTATATGTTTTACAGACGTACAATGCTTGTGCTTTATTGTACACGTCTGTCAGATTCAATCCTCCGTTCTCAATCGATAGAGTCAATGTTTGGTACTTGACTTTGAAGATGTGGCCGCGGCTGACGAAGTGCCCAAAAGCAGCCAAAATCCTGTTCGCCACTTCCCTCGGCATTGGTAGAGCTTGCGCCACGTAATTTAATTTAGAGGACAAATAGATGTTGACGAGAGCCACTCTTTGTATCTCATCAAGAGTACGGAGATTATGCTGACGTATACAAGCACGGATGGTGTTGAGGATTCTTCTGTAATTAACTGCGATGGTCTGCCGAATATTCCTTGTATACTCCACCCCGAGACATGTCATGGTGACAATTTCCTTTATTGGCCCATGAATGGGAGCTCCTAATCCGCTTCCAATATCCATTATGCCAGACTTATTTGTATTCAGTTTCGCACCAGATACTTGTTCATATTTGTTTATTATGTCGAGTGCTTTCTCTATCTCGTCGTTGTCTTTGACAATAAATGCAACGTCATCGGCATATGCCCTGCAGACAATCCTACGGCCGCGTGTAGTGAATCCTTGTAGGTTGTGGCTCAGGCGAAAAAGCAATGGCTCGATTGCTATTGCAAAGAGTGACATAGACATCGGGCACCCTTGTCGCACCGAGCTTTTCATTACAATGGGCCTACTGGACTGACCGTTTACCATAACTGTCGATGTTGACTTCTGAAGAAGATTTGTAATAATGTTGATAAAACCTTGCGGAAAGTTCATGGCACGCATAGTGTGAAAAAGGTAAGCATGATCTACTCTATCGAACGCTTTCTCAAAGTCCAATGATACGATGGCGCATTTTATTTTACAGGCTGCGGCAATGGAAATAATATCTCTGTAGTCGCACAGTGTTTGGTGAATTGATCTGTCTTTTCCTACACTCGATTGATATGATCCAGTGACTGTGTTCAATACCGATTTTAATCTTTCGTTTATGATGCGGGCAAATATTTTATAGTCCGAATTTAGGAGAGTGATAGGCCTAAAATTTGTTACAGATTTTCCTGCAGGATGTTTCGGGATTAGAACAATGGTTCCTTCTAGGAAGTCGCGTGGGACGCCATTGGCGGGATTCATTAATTCGTTACAGATACACGCTAATTTGGGAATCAACTGCCTTCTGAACATTTGATAAAACTCCGCCGGGATTCCGTCAGGCCCAGGAGACTTATTTTTCGGGCTTCGTGTTATAGCGTCTGCGACTTCTTCTTCTGTAATTTCAGTTAACAAGTTGTTTCCTTCTACCGGGTCGATCCCGCGTGTGAATCCCGTCATGATGTCATTGTCCACCGGGATATCCATTGTCGTTTTGCCTAATAACTCTGCGAAGTACTTGTGAATTTCGTTTTTGATGTCACTTTGCTGCGTCAGTAACCTGCCGTCAGAAGATCTTAGTTCGGTTATTATTTTCCTGCGTTGCCCTTTCCTCTCATTAATCACATGATATATAGATGTTTGCTCTCCTTTTACAGCATCGTGAAGTCCTGCTCTTACTTGATGACCTTCCAGCTGTTTCCGCTTCAGTCCGAGAAGTTTAGCCCGAATCCGTTTTATTTCCACGTAGTTGGCGATTACGGACGCATCAGATTGATATAGGTCACGAAGGACTTGGAAGTAATATTCTATCGTCCGTTTTTGCCAAACACTTTTCTCGCGGGAGTAATTCATCAGCGATTTTCTTATCGCGGGTTTCACACATTTCATCCACCATGCCAGTGCCGAGGTATATGAAGTGAATTTGTTCTCGCACGCGTTCCATATGTTATTGAATATTTCGTGGTATTCAGGGTCTTTTATATGTTCCACGTTCAACTTCCACAAGCCTCGTCCCCTGAACGTTTCTTGCCGTTTTAAGTTCATGGTACATATGTATGCAGCGTGATCCGAAAAGATAGTGGGCCATAACTCTGTCTGGGGGACGTGCGTTTCCAGGTCGACTGTTACATAGATCCTGTCGATGCGACTAGCGGAATGATTCGTAATGTGAGTGAAACCCGGCAATGCACCGTTCTTAAGTTCCCAGGTGTCAATTAAGCGGAGTTCTGTAATTATGGCTCCGAGTTCTGCACAGTTATTAAAATGCGGCGTCTGGTCTTTTGGAGACAGCACACAATTATAATCACCTCCAAAAATGATATGCTCGTAGCGGCCACCGAAAAGGGGAACTATATCATCTTTATAAAATTCAGCTCTTCGCCTCCTGTTCCCGGTGCCAGATGGTGCATAAATATTTATAAAACGCGTATTATGAATGGTGACAGCTAGACCTCTGGCGTTTACCAGTTTCTCGACATCTTTGATGATAATTCCTTCTTTGGCGAGTATCGCAGTTCCGAGGTCACTGTCGCTCCCTGGATTTACGACTGCATTGTAACCTGTGATGGCATCCAGTCTAATATCTGTTACTTCTTGTAACATAATAACATCAATATCAGCGGCATAGAACATGTCTTGCAAGTTCTTAAGGTTTAATTCGCTACGGATCTTGTTTAGATTCAAAGTCCCGATTCTATAAGCTTGTAATGAATTCATGATTAATTAAGTAAGTAAACAAGTCGTTATGACCCACTGTCGACAAAGTCTAATGTTTCCCATGTAATGGCCGAGACGATGTCTCGTCCCTCATTTGCTTGTCTTTCTGCACTGAAGTCTTTCCTCCTGGTGGGTGTGACACTTCCTTCATTTCCTCATCTGCGGGAAATTCTTCAATGTCATCTGCCCAATTTTTCGTATCACTGCGTTGAGATAACTCTATCTCTGGCCCACGTTGAGATGGAGTTCTGTTCTTTGTTTCTTTACTTGTGGACCGTTTCGTTTCGCCATCCTGTTGCGTCCGCGTTTTCACTTTTCGAAACTCGTCTTTTCCCGCTGTATGCGGGGTCTGTGGATCTACGTCAAAATTGACGGATGTCATACCACTGATTTTGCGACCAATTTGTTGTGCCTTTTCACGCACTGGTTGTACCTTTTGAGGAGCGTCAGGTGGAGCTATCCTCCGTTTCTTATGCTTTTTGGGAAGAGATCCGGATTTATGTCGCTCTTCAGTCTCGGAAGCCGTGCTGGGATCTTGTGCAGCATCCTCATTCTCGTCTCTCTGTACATCTTGCTCAATAGTTCCGTCACTTTCGGAAAGACATCCTGCTTCTGTGATGGGCGCCGCTTCAGGCGACGGAGCGACAGTCTTTACTTCAGTAGAGCTAGTGGTCACTGACAAGTTTTGGTCGTCGTCATTTCTGTCGCCACTGCTCTCCAAAGCGAAACTCGATGTCGTAGCAGTGTGGCCACGGGTGGCCGTAGCATATGTCACTGGTAAGGTCGTCATCGTCATGGGAGGTACTGCTTCCCCCGCCGGTACCTGCGTCACTCTCCTCTGTATACATTCTGAACGTACGTGTCCAGTCTGTCCACAGCCGGAGCAAGTACGCGGCTGTCCATCATACATCACAATAGCTCTATAACCGCATACGTAAACATACGAGGGAATATGCTGCTGAAGATCTATTTTTATTTGCCTGACACCATTTAAAACTGGAAACGTTTGAAAGGTGGTCCACTTTTCCGCAACATTACTAATGACTTTCCCATATGCTTTGAGGACGCAATTAATTTGTTCCGTACTTATTTCAAAGGGAAGTTCAAAAATACGGACTGTTCTTATCCCGAAACCTGCATGATCTACTTTGACATCACCGACGTTTCCATCACAGTGATTAAATTTAAAAGATCCTCCACATCCTTCAATAATCCTATCACAGCATTTAGCATTCACCATTTTTACATAAACTGTGCTACTCACAATCGATAAGTGGATCCCAATTATATCAATGGAACTGAGCTTTACTACATCGCGCAAGAACTGTTCTACTTCAAATGCTTTAGGTCGTGCAAAGCGTTCATCGAACGTGAACTTCAAAGTATCTTTGCGAAGCGGTTGCGTCATATTCATGTTCGATTCATTTTCAAATATACAATTGGCGTGTAAGCCGCAAGAGCGTCCACTTACTTGTCAGCACGCGGCCGGCCGCAGCGAGCGCGTAGACAAGGCCCGTCCGCACAGCTCGCCCACCGAAGCACGACTTGGCGCTGCTCAGAGACGCGTTGACACCGCAGAAACACACGGTATCACTAATTTGTAGATGAACAAACACTAAATAATCTATATTTTTCAATATTTCTCGAGAACCACACGAAAACCGATGGTTGTTGACGTTGCTAACCAGAGATATTACGCTAATGCGTGTTAGGCGGATGTGATAACCACTACACCACGGAAACCTCGGATGTACCGTGTATGCGGCCGGACTATTTGTCTGGGCGGGTTACTACACACGGCTGCTTTCGCTCCTCAGTCACGTGTCTGCTGACAGCGAACAGTGGAGGTGCAATACGTTTGAGTGCAGCTGGTGATGAACTGTTCAAGCATGCCTAGGCAGTCTGTGTCAGTAAAATTCGATTTCACGCATAATTTATTCTTTGCTGAGGTCCACTTATTGTACGATATGGTTTCTACAGATACGGAAATACCTGGTAGTTTATCACAGAGAAGTCAAAAACAGTCGACTGCAACTGCTTGAGCCTTACCTAGAGAGCTCATCTTCAGAAACCTTCTTAAGTTATAGTTTGCGAAGCTGTTCATCTGCGTCCTTTAGAGAAATTGTAAATAATTACCAGAAATGACTACAGCCCATGGGAGAGCCAGTGACAAAAGTATATTAATTTTCGAGCTACCTTCCATGATGCCACAAACCGAAAGTATCTATGTCTCACAGTTTCTTTAAAAACTGCATTTAGAAATCAGGAATGTTTCTTGTGGAGTACCTTTCAGTTTTGATTTACGAAAGTAGAAGATAGACATCCAGTGCGATAAACCTTTACAAATTAGGATTGCTCAAAGAGCAATCGAAAGACTCTTACTGGATACAAACAGGTGAGACAGGAAAACAAACAATGAATCAGGGGACAGAGTGAATTGAAAGATTTAATGATGACCGCAAGAAGATGAAGTATAGGAGAGTGGGATACGTAGCCAGGCGAGTGGATGGCGGATGGAACAAGGAATTTCTTTGCCGAATTCCAAGGGATAAGAAAAGGACGACACGACGACCTAACGGACGGTAGGTACAAGGGGTGAACAAAAATAGGGAAACACCACGAACATAAAACATTGTCATGACTAATATGGTGTAGGAAATCCATTGCCATTCAAAACAGCATACAGTCGTCTCTGAATGGATAAATGCAGGTCCTGTACAGTTTTCAGGTGAACCTTACATCACTCTTCCTGAAAAATAGTGGCAAGTTCAGGTAACGATGATGTAGATGTTTACCAATCACATATCTTTCTTTCCAAAGTAGACCGCAAAGGCTCAATCATATTGGAGTGTGGCTATGGGAGAGGCGATAGTTAATCGTCGTGCTCACAAAACCAGTCCTGGACAAAAAGAACTGTGTGAACAGGGGCGCTGTCGTCTTGGAACACAGCATCACCGTTGAAAACAAACGTTGTACCGTTGGATGGGCCTGATAAGCTAAAATGGTGTCATAATCCTTAGCAGTAATGCAGCCTTGCAGCGTAACCGCGTGGTCACGGAAAATCACGATACAGCTGCCCAAAACGTCACCGAACCGCTGCCATATTACACTCTAGGTACGTAAACTCGGCCAGAAGTTGGAAATAGTGTGAAACACGACTTATCGGACCAAATTAGATTCTCTCATTGCTCCATGGTCCAGGTTTTATGGCCTCGGCAGCACGTTTTGCGGTTACGGACATTTCTAACACTGTTCAGTGGTTTTGGAATCCCGGCTCGCCTTGCAATTCGCAGCTTGTGCCGTCCCCTTCGTGTTGTTTTGGTGCTAAAAGGGTTCACGAGTGCGACTCTCAGTTACGCAGTGACTTCCTGTAGCTGTCGCCCTCCTATTTTTCGGCACAATCCTCTTCAATGACCGTCTGTTGCGCATACTGTCTTCTGCGTTGCGACTTAATGGATGATATTTTTTCCGCTTTCACTGTGTTCGGCATAAGCATTCGATACGGTGCCTGTTTAAACACCAAACACTTCGGCTACCTTGCTTACGGAAGCACTCACCATATGAGCTCGAACGGATTGAGCTCCGACAAAATGCACTCACGACTACACAGGACGCTGTTCTGGCCACCATTGACACTTGCAACTTGTTGAGGACATTGCACAGGTGCCGTTCATGTTCAAATAGTATAGCAAAACCTGCAGGCTTACGTAGCACCTGAATTTGTGTTCAGGCATGCATTTATCGCAATGTTTCCATATTTTTGTTCAACCCTTGTAGATGATACTAGAAAACATGCAGGACCAACGTAGATCCGTACGGTGAAGACTGTAAGGCATGGTAATCTCTGCAGATGGTCTGCACCCAGCAGTGTATGTCAGATGACTGATGACGATTTGTTGTTGCCGCGCGCAGTGGCAGCGCGGTTTGAGGCGCCGTTACACGGATTGCGCGGCCGCTCTCGAAGGAGGTTTGAGACCTCCGTCGGGCATAGGTGTGTATGTGTTCTTCTTAGCATAAGTTAGTTTAAGTAGTGTGTAAGTCTAGGGACCGATGACCTCAGCAGTTTGGTCCCTTAGGAATTCACACACACACGATTTATTACGGTTTTTCTCGTTTTCTCGGCTCGAAACATCTCTTTGAAACGTATGGGTCATGATGTTGTTCTTCATTGTTACAAAGTCTCTCTCATTACCTTGTTGCACTTTTGTGTTTTTACTTGCGGCCTTTTCTTGTTCGCTTCGCAAATGATATATAATGTAACCGATTCGTTCTGGCCGGCTGCTGTGCCGACCGGTTCTAGGCGCTTCAGTCCGGAGCCGCGCTGCTGCTACGGTCGCAGATTCGAATCCTGCCTGGGGCATGGATGTGTGTGACGTCCTTAGGTTCGTTAGGTTGGTTGGTTGGTTTGTGGGATTAAATGGACCAGACTGCTACAGTCAACGGTCCCGGTTCGTTACGTTTAAGTAGTTCTAAATCGAGGGGACTGATGACAAATGTTAAGTCCCATAGTACTGAGAGCCATTTGAACCATTTGATTCGTTCTGTACGTTTCCGTGTGGTTTTTCTCTGACGTCCTTGATGTGGTTGAGTTGCGTGTTTGTGGGTCGGACCTTTTAAACGGGCAACTTGTGTTCGTTGTCGGTTATGGTTCAAATGGCTCTGAGCACTATAGGACTTAACTTCTGAAGTCATCAGTCCCCTAGAACTTAGAACTACTTAAACCTAACTAACCTAAGGACATCACACACATCCATGCCCGAGGCAGGATTCGAACCTGCGACCGTAGCGGTAGCGCGGTTCCAGACTGTGTTTAACGCACAGTATGTAGATTACTGCGCCGAGTTCCTTCTAGAAATCTCTCTCAGCAACTCGTTACCATGCGCTGCTTAAAACTTTAATGTAAACCTGGACTTCTCACGTCGAAGCAGAGTATGAGAAATACTTTTTCGCAGTGTCATTCTTCTTGCCTGTTAGGTGTGTTTTTCCGACTTTCTCTGTCATCGTCATTAGGAGTTCATCGTCGTAATAATAAGCCCTTGCTACTTTCGTAGGTAGTTGTGCAACTTAGGGAGACGACACGAAGTCACAAGATTTCTATATGATGCAGCCTGAGATTATGTCGACGTCTGTGATGCAAAGACATTTTTAGGAACGGAAATTTGTGGTAAGGTCTTATGGGACCAAACTGCTGAGGTCATCGGTCCCTAAGCTTACACACTGCTTAATCTAACAAATTAACTTACGCTATGGACAACACACACACACACACACACACACACACACACACACACACACACGAGGAAGGACTCGAACCTCCGACGTGGGGAGCCGCGCGGACCGTGACAAGGCGCCCTTAGACCGCGCGGCTTTCAGGAATGCTGTTTCCTTCAGTAAGCAGACAGTTCAGTTTATTCCTCTGCAGCCGTTTAAAACATTCTTTTTCATCCAGAATTAAAGGTATAGCCGCTGTGCCGGACACAGTTCTTGTATGTTCTTGCCTCAACAGTGCATGGGGTAAGTTTAATTAGATATAATTGTTTATTTGCGCGGATGTGTTCGGCAGCATCAGATTTTTCGAGTTTTTCGACATGACGAATCTAATGTGGCGTTGGAGCTTTTGCAGCATAATGGTATAGACTGACCAATGTATCATGGGAATGCGGTAGTGCTGGGAAACGAGCGCTTGGAGCTTGAAAGGATATACAGTAATAAACTGAGCATCCTCTCCCTAACGGAATCAGCATGTGTAATGAGCATCTATGTTACTAACTGGCAAAACGGTCTTCGGATCTTCCAGTAACAGTTGCAGGTTGTCTGTCTAACGGGCTCATGGACAACAAAAATTTGACTTTCAGTATTCCATACATTGTTAACAGAATTCAAATATTTAAAATGGTACCGTAATCTTTTCCTTAAGAGATATAATCTTACGTTAAAGGCTGAACACAGTAAGTCAAGAATTAAAGTTAAAAAATGTGTGTATGCCATGAGGCACCGTAACTTCCAGCATGCAAATCACCCAGACTATACTCAACCACTATTTGAGAATGAGAGCACTTTAAACTTAATTTCAAACATTCTGGAAATTTTGTCTCGCTGGCCCTTCACAAAATAATGAAAGGAATAAAGTTTTTCGCTTACTACATTTGCTCATGCCGTTACTCGTAACATCAGTCACGACGTTTTAATTTATTATCCCTTTATTACTAACTCTCTTCGTAACTTACTTTACAGACAGTATCAATATATAAAACTCAATGTACCTGCACAGTTATATATGACACACAGCTCAGGATGAATGACATCATAAACATCGGGATGCTTGAAAAACTAGGCTTTCTTGAAACGGAGCACAAATTACCCAGTCCATTCTCATTCAGTACTCATAAGGAGAGCACTTAGCGACTTGCAACACACTGTAAACGTAATTTCAAATGTTTTCAAAATTTTTTGTCTTTCATATACTGAATGTCTTAACACTTTAACTTATTTGCAAATAATCAGACATTTGAAGCTGTTTTGTACTTGGGAGTTCGATTCTTCAATTAGTCGGGGTTGAGGCTTTAGGTTCAATCCGAATGAAGTGGTCCAATAAAAATGAAGTTGGTTGCTTGACGATTTTTAAATATTTTAATTTTTTTATATGTGATTGCCCTATAATTGAGGAGTACAAAATAGTTTTTAAAAAAGTTTTACCTTTCACCTTTACTGAATGGCGACCGTTTTAGTTTGTAAGCACGTGACGATGTTTCAGTTTAGAGATGTTAGCTAAAATACGAATATCGCAGCAATGAGTTAAGTTATAACATTACAATTGACATGATTGTTTTAAGAAAAGTGTCCCCTACAACAATGTCTATTACACAAAATACCCTAAATTCAAAAATAACCAGTCAAAATGACCTCCAAAGTTTGGTATCCAAATTTTCAAAAATCCACTTTTTAGGCCCAAAAATAACAAACAAGGAGTGATTTATCAAAGTTTATTTTTTTCCTATAGTTAGATATCATACACTACTAGCCTCATGTAGAGCAAGAACACTTAGAAATGTTTCCTTAATTTTTTATGATTTTTTGAAATTTGAAAAATTTCATTTTTTTAAAGTTTGGGGTTAATTACCTCAGGTGAGACTGATTATAAAATATAATTTTTACACAGTTTGTACACCTATATGATAGCAACGTACTGTAAAAATTTCAACATTGATATCTGACTGTGAACAAAGATATGAATTTTTGAAAATGAGGAGATAATTCACAATACTCTACAAGTGATCTTATGGCTGTTCCCTATTCATGTGTGATATTGGCGGGATATAATCAGTTATTATTGAAGTAAGGTACTGAATTATATACAAAAAGTGGAAACATCACTGAAATTAACATTTATATTATTTTGACATACTTAAAATAAATACTGTGTTTTCAATTAACATCATTCGAGATGCGACTGTTCCTAAACCTGGTGGTGAATGCTAAGAACACTTAATTCTTTAGGCAGCTTCTGCAATATAGAGTAAGACCTCCCAGTTGCTGTGGTAAGTTCAAGCACAGAAAGTTTCCTTAAAACATTTTCTTTGGTATCCAAACTTTGTCACTAGTAGATTTCTTTAATGATGTTCTTGCGCCAGCAGGGTGGTAAAAATGCACAAAAAACATAATTGTTTTCCAAACTTATTCTTTCAATCTCTGTAAGCCACCACTGTCCATCACACACACACGCCAGTATGTCATTCAACGCTAAAGACAGATGTAATTTTACTGACACAATGAGCCTCCTAAATTTCGGTTTCTGATGTTACATAGCGTCGAACTAAGTTTTCTGCAATGCCAAGGAATTTGTGGAAATGCCTTGTTCGTTTTATTGCTATACAATTTTCAAATCTGGTTTGAAGTGTTGTTTTCATATACAGAACCACTTCTTTCTTGATCAGAAAATAGGTAATGCCTTTAATATTATCCTTGCAAAAGACATACATGTCCTGTACTGTGAGAATTTGATCTGTGGTTGGGCTTTGTAGGCTGGCTTTACTTACTTCACGTTTTGTTGTACCTCCTACTCCATCACATACTTTTTACCATGGCAAGATGCAAAAAAGTGCCATTCAGCCTCCAACCCAAAGTCTACTTTGTGTTTGCACAGATGTGAAAAATTCTTTCTGTTCTTGTACCAACTACCACTTCCATCTGAAAAGTATATCAGCTTCTCAACCTTGGGCAAATTTTCTTTTATGTAATTTATTACATACTTTTGAAACACTTGTACAGCCGAAGCATTGTACTCCAAGTAGTCGCTTAGAATGCAAATTGAAGAACTGCAAACTTCATGTTTCTCATTTTTAAAGTAGAGAATAAATGGATGCACAGTTGCGTGGTCATTGACCCATTGCTACCCTTGTATTGCATCCTGAATCACAGATGTAAAATTTTCTGCAAAATCAGCTAGCACAATGCATTCAGTTTTATGAGGTTGTGCTTTTTTGTCCTTCAAAAACTGGATTTTAGAAACGTTGTGATGACTTTTGAGTTTTTGTAAGTTATCAATTAAAGATTCCAAGTACTCTTCCTGAGATTTGACCACTGTCATCATTTCTCCCCTGTCAGTTGTGACCCACTGTTTAAAGGTAATACTGTCTCGCATTTCATCATATTCGTGAAACAATTCAATAACAGTTTTCTTACTGGGGCATTTATTACACAAACTCATCATGCCGCCATAACATACCATTAAATCTAGTAACTCCTTGTAGTTAAGATCACTGAATTTTGCACCCACAGTCATCAGTTTGACATTTTGATGATATAAACAAACACATCCGGAGTGTGTCCCTGAGGATCCAGCCAAAATACACTACTTACGGCAGAGGTCAGAAAATTTTGACCTTCCAATTTTGCATTCAGGATGCATAAAGTTCATTTAAATTTGACAGCGTTAGTCGTTTCTGCTTTGTTACTTTAACTCCATTTATAACAACTCTTCTGCTATCTTTGCAACCTGGGCACATTCTACTGTTTTCATCATCTTCAAAAAACTGCTGGATCTTTTTAATCGTTTCTTCACTTATAGCTAATACTTTCTTCTTTTCCAAAACTGGAGGAATACCTTGCTCTTTCACTAATTTTCGGGTTAGGATAACCAAACGATGAGAAACATTGAATTCATGAACTATTTTTTCTCTTGACCACGAATCGGGGAGCAAACTTAAAATCTTAACTTTTTCCTGTTCAGATGTCACTGAACATTTTTTAATTTCTCTATTAAACTCAAATATCCAGTATGATGCTGGTGGTAAGTTTTCTCCTTCTTTAGGAATAATGTTGGTATCTGTGTTATTAAAGCATGATTCCAAGTCTTTTCTTCTTTTGTCTGAAATTTTTTTGTATCTTATTTTCAATAGCTGCTTTTCTTTTTCTGCTACTTAATTTTATTATTTTCGAAGCAGGAGATACGTCTAACTTGTAACAAGAAAAATCCAATATGCTAACAGCTTCCTTATTAAGAATATAAATGTCACTAACAATGTTACATGATTCTGGTTCTGGATTCATAACAAACATTTTTGAGTAACAATTTGGGCATAGGGAATTTCCAGGAATCGCATTACATTGCACTTGGGAAGCTGTTTCACTCTCACATAACAAGGACAAATGTTCAAGTTTTATTTCCCTCAAACATTTAGTAATAGGCTTTTTATGAATTTCAAGTGGATCACAGCACTTTCTTCCAAAAATGTGGTTATACTTCTGAATATATTTCTTCTCATGATACTCACACACTGATGTTATAGAAGAACTTATTCGAAATTTAAACAAAGTTTGTCTAACTTCATCAAAGTCATTGAAATTTTTCAAGTTTTTTAAACTGAACCATAAACTGTTTTGTGACACACTTCACTTGCTATCTGTCCAACAGACCACTGTCGTTCCATGTTATTGCATTCCAGTTAATCTCTCAGAATTAATTACAAATTGCACACAGAACAAAGCACATAACACATTCTACACTCTCAGTGAAGTATGTACATCCACTCTAACAGAGGATTCAGAACAGACTGACTACAACAATGCCACACCCAGCAATAATGTAGTTCTACAATGCCACACGCAGCAATAATGTACTTCTTTATTGACAATAAACCTAAACGTAAATGGGCATTTTTATTACCATAGAACAAAAGTGAAAACCCCTATTGTTTAATATTGCATTACTAAAAATAAATAAACTAAATGAATATTGGGTGATTGTGTTAACTAAATATATGCCGCAAATAAATTTTATTATAATGAAACGATAAACCATTTAAATAGTCAACAGCCATAAGATCAGTTTATAGAGTAATGTGAATTATTTCCTCATTTTCAAAAATTCATATCTTTGTTCAGTCAGATATTAATGTTGAAATTTTTACAATACGTTGCTATCATATAGGTGTGTGCAAACTGTGCAAAAATCAAATTTTTATATTCAGTCCCATCTGAGATAACTAACCCCAAACTTAATAAAAAAATGAAAATTTTCAAATTTCAAAAATTCATAAAAAATTAAGGAAACATTTGCATACCAAACTTTGGAGGTCATTTTGACTGGTTATTTTTGAATTTAGGGTATTTTGTGTAATAGATAGTGTTGTAGAGGACGCTTTTCTGAAAACAATCATGTCAGTTGCAATGTTGTAACTTAACCCAGTGCAGAGAGATTAAAATTTTCGCTAATGTCTCCAGACTGAAAAATCGTCCCGTGACTACAAATGAAAATGGCCACCATCCAGTAATGGTGCAAGATTAATTATTTTAAAAACTGTTTTGAACTTCTCAAATATAGGGAATCACATATAAAAAAATTAAAATTTATAATTTGACCGTTTAGTGTTTCAAGCGTGGGAAGATGGATTATTTTAAGAATTGGAAGTGCGAATATTAGTTGCTACTAATGTCCCTCTATCACAAACACTGACATGTTCTCTGGTACGACATGGTACTCTCGTGAATTCGTGACGTCTCCATGACATAATTCGGGGAGCTACATACGAAAGTAGCACCACACCTATTAGCATGACAGTCAACTCCAGAAGATGACCACAGAGGAAGCCGTTGGAAGCTTTATGCAAACAAATCTGTCATGGCAAGAAAATCGAGAAACATTTATCCTCAGTACAGAGTATCTTTCCACAACTCCATCACAGACGGCACAAGTTCAGCTTCCACTCGCCTCTAGCACACGCTGTTTCCACTCGGCAGCAGTGGTCTGAGAAGATGTCTGGAGAGACTCCTTCTGTCACTTGATGGCGGCTGTTTCTCTGCAGACATCTATATGGGACTGCTTTTGCCTCATAGTGTCATGTAGTACAGAATGAATTTTGTTTGGATTGTGTCTCATGAGCAACATGAGTTCCTCAGTCCCAGTTGCTTCACTAGGTATTTCATTTTGATTAATAAGTTAGCTACGGGAATTTGGTCTTTATTTTTGGCATGGAAATTTCTATTCCCATATATTACAGTAGAGGTGTTGCTGTTTTCCAGCAGTACACATAGGATATGCCTTCATATGAAGCTGGTTAGTTCTCCCTTCTTAGCAGCGTACTCATCTTAGCAAAGAGCGTGCCTCATACAGGGTGTCCCAGAAATGTTACGACATACTTCCAGGGGTCGTTAGAGGGTGTCTTGAGGAACAAATTGAGGATAGGAACTCTGTCTGGGGACGTCATCCAACAACGCTACATAGCGTCGAAGTTGTAGACGCTGGCGTCTGCCACTAGACCACCCCTTCGGCATCAAACGTGACTTTGTACGCTGACGGACTGTAGCGGGAACGTCTCGCACTATTACGAAACTTCCTCGGAGATTATAGCTGTGTGCCGTACCGAGACTCGAAATCGGGACCTTCGCCTTTCGCGGGCTTGTGCTCTACCAAAACTGTGAGGAGGGGTCGTGAGTCGTGCTTGGATAGCTCAGTTGGTAGAGCACTTGCCCGCGAAAGGCAAAGGTCCCAAGTTCGAGTGTCGGTCCGGCACGCAGTTTTAATGTGCCAGGAAGTTGCATATCGGCGCACGCTCCGCTGCAGAGTGAAAATTTCATTTTGTGTTTCGCACAGTTGTTTCTTATTCGGTGATCGCGACTGATAGCCACTATCGCCAATGGAGAAGGTGGAGCTAGCTACTGCGTAGAGAGGCCTTATCTCCTGTGAATGCTTAGTCGCCTCGGTGGATGAGAGTTTCGGACACGAGTTTCCATCCACAGTTTATTTTTCTCTTGGAACCTTCTGAAATCTCCAGCGTTGTACGATATACAGGAGAAAAATAAACTGCAGACAGAAACAAATGTCCGAAACCGTCATCCACCAATGCAACAGAGCATCGTATTAAAGGCGACAAGGCAGCTAGCTGCATCTTCTCCGCTGGCGATCGTGGCAATCAGTCGCGATCGCTGAACAACAAACAACATTGCGAGACTTTCCGCTACGGTCCGTCAGCGGACAAAGCCACGTCTGCTGCCAAAGACGTGGCCTAGTGGCAGGCGCCGGCATTTATACCTTCGACGCTCTTTAGCGTTGGTGGATGACGTTTCCGGACACGGGTTCCTATCCCCGATTTGTGCCTCAAGACACTCATTACAACCCCTCGAAATTTCTCGCGACATTTCTGTGACACCATGTATAGCCATGCCCGTTTCTCGTATTATGGACAACAGCTCCACGTCATGTTTCCGTGCTCCTTATGTTCTGTATTGCAGTGTCCCATTTCGTCTCCGCATCGGTTCTGCAGTCCATATCCTGGTATGTGTTCGGTGTTGAACGTTTGCCTGTATTGCAATGCCGTGTTGCTCGCGTTTTAGCGAAAAAGTCTTTGCAGTCGAGCTTGCCAATTACATTACAATTAGCAGTATTGTGTCACTACATATTTTACTTACAAGAGGTAGGAGTTTGGGCACAATCTCCTACTTTCTCTTTGCATTCATTGTTTCCGCAAATTTATTGCAACGATTTCGATGCTTCGCATTGATCACTTCTTGTTTGTCTTTTGAATTGGCACCACTCAGCCTTCGTTTTCCTGCGATGCTACTCGCAGCTACACTTGCGGTGTGTGGCTCTGCGTATGCGACAGAGGTGTACAAATTCTCCTTCCTGCCTGCCCGCCCCGATCTTCACTGCAGCCATTAAAGCAGTTCAACCTGCCCCAATAGAGACTCCAGAGAACACTTGTAACGAAGCAAAGTGGTTAAAGCAGGCCAATTAAGATTTCCGCGAGCCTGACAACCTTCAAGGGACGCGTTGAACCTGCTGCCTCTGCCAAAAGGTGCTATCAATCCACCGTGACTGCAGAACAGTCAGTTATATGTTTACGTAGGTAGTTTCACTGCATCTCATTTATCGTAACTTTGGGAACAGCAAAATGAACAGACCAAACATACGGCGACTGAGCAGAAATTAAGAATTGTGGAATGTTTAACAGTCACGAAACAGAGCCCAAATCCAGCAGGGGAGAAGTTTCATATGTTTATGAGGTAGCTTCAAAAAACTCGGCAGACGATTCGCAGTGCATATTGTCTAAAAAGTTACTCAAAACTAATGCGTCAATCTCGAGTATGTCAGGACATGTTTGTAAATTTCACCAGCAGTTTCGTTACTCCATAAATATTTTGAAAGAGGACAAAGACTTGGTGGCTTACAAGTGTGTGAAAATGTGTGCTAAGGATTTGGAGGCCATTTAGCAGTAAATAGTGTTTCTACATATAGGCCAAACACTGATTGAAGAAGGAAACCAATATGGCCCAGTGGACATTAAAAACCACATGTTGATGCTATGCTCCGGCCGGAGTGGCCATGCGGTTCTAGGCGCTACAGTCTGGAACCGAGCGACCGCTACGATCGCAGGTTCGAATCCTGCCTCGGGCATGGATGTGTGTGATGTCCTTAGGTTAGTTAGGTTTAATTAGTTCTAACTTCTAGGCGACTGATGACATCAGAAGTTAAGTCGCATAGTGCTAAGAGCCATTTGAACCATTTTTCTTGATGCTATGCAACGTAGTGCGAAGAAAGTTTAGCATGGAACAACAGCTTCGTCTTACAAAGTGTACATCTTACATGAACTATTTTGGTCACTTGGAAAGAATTCGATGAACCTGCAATACACAGCGTGGAAAAAGTAATTGAAACTGTCACAACTGGGGTCATATTTGGCTGAAACACACTAAAGTTAGCCGGCCGCTGTGACCGAGCGGTTCTATGCGCTTCCTTACGGAACCGCGCTGCTGCTACAGTCGCAGATTCGAATCCTGCCTCGGTCATGGATGTGTATGATGTCCTTAGGTTAGTTAGGTTTAATTAGTTCTAACTTCTAGGCGACTGATGACATCAGAAGCTAAGTCGCATAGTGCTAAGAGCCATTTGAACCATTTTTCTTGATGCTATGCAACGTAGTGCGAAGAAAGTTTAGCATGGAACAACAGCTTCGTCTTACAAAGTGTACATCTTACATGAACTATTTTGGTCACTTGGAAAGAATTCGATGAACCTGCAATACACAGCGTGGAAAAAGTAATTGAAACTGTCACAACTGGGGTCATATTTGGCTGAAACACACTAAAGTTAGCCGGCCGCTGTGACCGAGCGGTTCTATGCGCTTCCTTACGGAACCGCGCTGCTGCTACAGTCGCAGATTCGAATCCTGCCTCGGTCATGGATGTGTATGATGTCCTTAGGTTAGTGAGGTTTAAGTAGTTCTAAGTCTAGGGGACTGATGACCTCGGATGTGAAGTCCCATAGTGCTCAGAGCCATTTGAACACTAAAGTTATAGAAACTAGGCTTCCAAAACCTTACTTTAGTAAGCTTTGCAGTATAATGGCAAAGGATCTCGACGTTCAGAGATGACTCTGCTTACTGCAGGAAATATGTATTAGAGGTGACCTGATGGTGGTTCGAACTGAGAATAGCCAGAACTAGTCTAAAGAGGGTAAGGTTGCGGAGGGAACCCTTTATGTCGAAATAAATAAGTAAGGCCGCTGTACGCCGAAAAGAAAAAAAAAATTGACAAATAAAATCCACCATTTTCTGGCCTACATCATCATCATCATCATCATTTAAGACTGATTATGCCTTTCAGCGTTCAGTCTGGAGCATAGTCCCCCTTATAAAATTCGTCCATGATCCCATATTCAGTGCTAACATTGGTTCCTCTTCTGATGTTAACCCTATTACTTCAAAATCATTCTTAACCGAATCCAGGTACCTTCTCCTTGGTCTGCCCCGACTCCTCCTACCCTCTACTGCTGAACCTATGAGTCTCTTGGGTAACCTTGCTTCTCCCATGCGTGTAACATGACCCGACCATCTAAGCCTGTTCGTCCTGACTGCTACATCTATACAGTTCATTCCCAGTTTTTCTTTGATTTCCTTATTGTGGACACCCTCCTGCCATTGTTCCCATCTACTAGTACCTGCAATCATCCTAGCTACTTTCATATCCGTAACCTCAACCTTGTTGATAAGGTAACCTGAATCCACCCAGCTTTCGCTTCCATACAACAAAGTTGGTCGAAAGATTGAACGGTGCACAGATAACTTAGTCTTGGTACTGACTTCCTTCTTGCAGAAGAGAGTAGATCGTAGCTGAGCGCTCACTGCATTAGCTTTGCTACACCTCGCTTCCAGTTCTTTCACTATATTGCCATTCTGTGAGAATATGCATCCTAAATACTTGAAACCGTCCACCTGTTCTAACTTTGTTCCTCCTATTTGGCACTCAATCCGTTTATATCTCTTTCCCACTGACATTACTTTCGTTTTGGAGATGCTAATCTTAATACCATAGTCCCTACATTTCTGATCTAGCTCTGAAATATTACTTTGCAAACTTTCAATCGAATCTGCCATCAGAACTAAGTCATCCGCATATGCAAGACTGCTTATTTTGCGTTCACATATCTTAATCTCACCCAGCCAGTCTATTGTTTTCAACATATAATCCATAAATAATATGAACAACAGTGGAGACAGGTTGCAGCCGTGTCTTACCCCTGAAACTAATCTGAACCATGAACTCAATTTACCGTCAACTCTAACTGCTGCCTGATTATCCATGTAAAGACCTTTAATTGCTTGCAAAAGTTTGCCTCCTATTCCATAATCTTGTAGAACAGACAATAACTTCCTCCTAGGAACCCAGTCATATGCCTTTTCTAGATCTATAAAGCATAGATACAATTCCCTGTTCCACTCATAACACTTCTCCATTATTTGCCGTAAGCTAAAGATCTGTTTCTGACAACCTCTAAGAGGCCTAAACCCACACTGATTTTCATCTAATTGGTCCTCAACTAATACTCGCACTTTCCTTTCAACAATACCTGAGAATATATGACGGTAGTATCTGTTCCCGAAAGAACAGTTATCGTGGATGGCCATGCAGCTTTGCTAGGAATGAAATGATAATTAAATGGACACCCTAGCTGCAAACAGGCGTTGATCATTGGGGACATGTTGAAAATGTGTGCCCCGACCGGGACTCGAACCCGGGATCTACTGCTTACATGGCAGACGCTCTATTCATCTGAGCCACCGCGGGCACAGTCCGTGCGTCTGCAGGGACTTATCCCTTGCACGCTCCCCGTGAGATCCACATTCCCAACATGTCCACACCACTACATTCGTAGTGTGCCTAATAGATCATACGAGTAATGAGTATGATGGGCAAACATCTATTAGGCGCACTACGAATGTAGTGGTGTGGACATGTTGGGAATGTGGATCTCACGGGGAGCATGCAAGGGATAAGTCCCTGCAGACGCACTATACTCTGTGCCCGCGGTGGCTCAGATGGTGATGCGATTTCAGAACATGAAGAAACGAGAGACAATTTGATCTTTGAAAAACAAATACGATCAAGTGACGAACATCACTATCTGGTTTAGACTCGGATTTTTTTCTAAAATGCCAAGGAAATTGTAATTAATTTTAATTTGCTTTATTACTTTTAAATGTCAGTTGAAAATTATGTACTACTGTGGAATGTTATGACTAATAAAATATTTTAACTTAAAAAAAAAAGATGGATAGAGCGTCTGCCATGTAAGCAGGAGATCCCGGGTTCGAGTCCCGGTCGGGGCACACATTTTCAACATGTCCCCAATGATCAACGCCTGTTTGCAGCTAGGGTGTCCATTTAATTATCATTTCATTTCAATACCTGAGAAGATTTTACCCACAACGCTGATTAAAGAGATACCTCTGTAGTTGTTACAATCTTTTCTGTTTCCATTGGTGTGATTACTGCTTTCGTCCAGTCTGATGGAACCTGTCCGACTCCCAGGCCATTTCAATTATCCTGTGTAGCCATTTAAGACCTGACATTCCACTGTATTTGATGAGTTCCGACTTAATTTCATCAACCCCAGCTGCTTTATTGCACTGCAATCTATTGACCATATTCTCCACTTCCTCAAATGTGATCCTATTTCCATCATCATTCCTATCCCATTCTACCTCGAAATCTGTAACATTACTGATCGTATTTTCACCTACATTGAGCAACTCTTCAAAATATTCCCTCCATCTGCCCAAGGAATCCACAGGATTCACCAGCAGCTTTCCTGACCCGTCCAAAATACTTGTCATTTCCTTCTTACCTCCCTTTCGAAGACTGATAATTACACTCCAGAATGGTTTTCCAGCAGCTTGACCCAAAGTCTCCAACCTGTTTCCAAAGTCTTCCCAAGATTTCTTCTTGGATGCTGCAATTGTCTGTTTGGCTTTGTTTCTTTCTTCCACATAACTTTCTCTGTCTACCTGAGTTCTAGTATGTAGCTATTTTTGATAAGCCTTCTTTTTCCTTTTACAGGCTGCCTTGACTGTGTCATTCCACCAAGCTGTTTGCTTCATCCTACCTTTACACACAACTGTTCCAAGACATTCTTTAGCCACTTCTAGTACTGTATCCCTGTACCTTGTCCATTCCTTTTCCAATGACTGTAATTGACTACATTCAACTAACTGGTACCTTTCTGAGATCAATTGTTATGTACTTGTGCCTGATTTCCTTATCCTGAAGTTTCTCCACTTGAGAGGTGGCATGAGCCCCCTCTCATATTTCTATCTTACAATTCTCCTCTATAATTGCATGCGGTGGAAAGTTGCTATTCCTTCACGCGCGGACTTCCCACGCAGCGTCTCTCGTCACCCGGGTGGTCCGGTGACAGGCGGGCTCTGCTGATCTGGAAAGCTTTAAGCCGACGGGTGTGAGGAAGTCGAGTGAATGCTTTGCAGACACCGACATTGTCAAGAGGCACGCCCGCAGAGCTTGAAGTAGTGGCTGGGCTAGAGGTTCCGTTACTTCGCAGAAACTTAGCGAAAACACTTTCTGGCGGGCTACCAGCGAGGCGTGGGAATGACTTGTGTACCCAGGCAGCTGTGGCGGGAAAATTCCCGCACTTTCTGCAAAATAGTAACTGTGATTGGCTTGCTCAGGGCATAGCTCCGTGACGTAGCAAGATCGGCGCAGAAATTGGCGCCAAGAATCTCCATTGGTGGAATGGTAGCGTTCCGGCAATGGAGTGGAATTTCCGCCGGTTTTCGAGTTGCTGATTGGAACGTTTAACCACGGCCACTGTCGTGGGGGCGGGAATGTTCTGTGTTCGGTTTTTGTACGGGTGCTCTTGTGGGTAGTCGTCTCTCGCCTTTCGGTCGAGGACGTCGAAGCAACCAGCCAACGGCTCCGGTACGGCAGATCGTGTTCTGGGAGTCAAGAAGTCGGTTTGGTAATGTATGTCCGCAGCACCGGCAGATAGGGATTTTTCCTAGGTGACAATCAGAGCTCAGCAGAGTGCGCCTGTTCGTCTTTTTTTTTTCCTAACTTTGTTCTGTCTTGGGTAGCAGCAATTAATGGTGGGTTGGCTATGTGTTTTCTCTAAGAATTGAGTTGCTAGGAATTGGCTGCACATACCACTTCGTCATAATCCTCACAATCTAGTTTAGGGACAACTTCAATTTCACAGCGTTTGTTTAAGTATCCAATTAGAGCCAATTTGATATATTGTTAATGTTTCATGTGTTGTTGTTTATTATTTTGTGTTTAGTCTTAATAAATCATATTGTTATTTTGGACAGAACTTTCATTCTGTTAATAGATAGAGCAACCCCATCATTCCTCACTATGTTAATGAAACCTTCGTTTAATTAACTTATTTAACAAATTAAATTATTGCAGGTGCCAAACTCTCTTCTACTCCACTGGCAGGGTTGATTAGAGTCAGTTCGCGTATTTTTTTTATCCTTGTGCAACAGGAAAAGTTGGAGTTAGAAAAGGGGGGGCTTAGAGCATCATGTACATATGTAAATTCTCTAAGAATTGAGTGTTAAAAAACACTGCTAGCCCCGGCACCTCGCATAATATGGCGACCCTTGGCCTCGGATCTTCCCTGTGAATCTCTGATAAGCAAACAGGATTCTTAGTAGGAACATTCAATTTTTTTTCTCTCTTTTTTTTATTGATTAATACCCAAGTTTTTTTCCGGTAGTTCCGCGTTTAGTTTTAAGTAGCGGCGCATGATTACAGTTTTTGTTTTCAGTGTATATATTTTTTTTTGTTTTGTTTTTTTTGTTCATTGTTTTTTTGTGTTTCGTTGGTGTGGTGTCCGTACCACATCGCACTTTGTCGGATTTGTGTGCGGTTTCTGTACCACTTCAAATTGTGCTTGTAATTACAGCGTTGGAACAGCGTTGTTGAAATTTTGTGTCTATGTGTAAAAATATATGGAGTAGATTAATTTTATTGTGCATTTTAGATAAATTTGTTTTTCATGAATGATAACGAGAAGTAAGGCACGACTATTATCGAGCGAAGCTAAAACAAAAGAGGATAGCATAATGGATAAGGGGCAGTTTAACGGGAATAGGTTCGGAGATGAGATGGGCACATTTTTAGCAGGACAGGACGCCAGGGTCTTTGATGAGGAAGGTGATTTGGACGCGATCTCAGAGCAGCGTTGCGGCCGTGATTATGATAGTGAAGTAGAGGATGAAACAGAGACAGTCACACAGGTCGAGACGGTAGCAGAAGTTTATAATCAAACGAACGAGAGCAGACAGGGGCCAGCTCGGCCACGTCAGAGCTCTAGCGCCCAGGTGTCCAGAGTTACATCACCCATGGGTGACGAGGATCAAAATGATGACATTAACCCAATACTGAGCTTCCTACGATCAATGAAAGAAGAAGCTGACGAACAACGTAAGAGGGAGAAGGAAGAAGCTGACGAACAGCGTAAGAGGGAGAAGGAAGAAGAGGAGAAACAACGTAAGAAGGAGAAGGAAGAAGAGGAGAAACAACGTAAGAAGGAGAAGGAAGAAGCTGACGAACAGCGTAAGAAGGACACTGAGGCAATAATTTCGCATATAGGGGAAATTCGTGGGGAATTACTAACAATAAAGAAAGAATGTGGAGAGGTAAAACAAATGTCAATGGCTGCACAAAAAGTAGCAGGCCTGGCTAAAACGGCAGCAATAGGGGCAATGAAAGTCGCGGAAGCAACTTCTAAACTCGCAGGGCGCTTGCGACGTACAACACAATCCCACTCAAAATCCCTAGCGTTCTTAAAAATTCAGGGTAATATCGCGGTTGCGAACAACACGAAACGAATGGAAGAAGTAGAGAGTCGGATAGCAAAACTAGAGCAAAACGGGCACACGAGCACTGCGCGTTCGGATACCAATGATGGAGTACACAGAATTGTGTCTCCGAGGAAAAGCCCGCCGTGCTCTAGCCCAATGACCGAGTGCGGAACTAACAATGCACACGCAGAAACAGCGAGTAATAGCTCCAATAATTGTAGCCCACTTGTGAATTCTGAGTGCCACTTCCACTGTGATACAGAGGTAGCACATCACAGTTATCACCAAGATAGAACAGGACACTCAGCAGACGTGCAAGTATCGGAAACGAGTGACAACACCAGTGCGAGGATCAGACAGGATTTTGATCAGAATCATTTCCTGTCGATACTAAAATTCCAGAAGTTCAAAGAAAATGGAGGGTCGATGCATCTGAAGAGCTGGGTGATGCAGTTTACAAATTCATTACCGGCATCATGGCCAACCCAGGCAAAATTAGAATTCATGTGTGGACACATCGAAGGCCAAGCCGCGGAAAAGATGCGGGGTGTAGCAGTGACGTGTCGGACTTATCAGGAATTTGTTGGTGCATTCCTGCGGACCTACTGGTCAAAGGAAACGCAGGACAGGATTAAAGATGAAATAATATTTTGTCCTGAACTGGAAGTATCCGGGTATAGGAGCGCAACCAAATTTCTTGATGAGTTACTCAAGAAGAATCAATTTTTAGATAGTTCATATAGCAACGGAGAAATCATTAAATTTTGCTTTTCCAAATTGCCAGTTAGGTACCAACAGACACTTGTCGGCAAGTGTGGATCTGACATAGAAGCATTCAAGAGTCTATTGCGCGAACTCGAAGTAGTCTTTGATAAACAAGACGCAAAGGACAGGAAGAAGGGGCAAAGTAACAAATACCACGGGCCAGGAAGGGAAGACGACAACAGATCGCATAATCGCACTGGTCAGTTAGGAAACCAGGGTTACGGAAGTCAAGGTTACGCTATTCAAGGTTATGGAAACCAAAGACACGGAAACCAGAACGTCAGGGAGCAGGGTCAATCTAGACAAGGAATCTGGGATAGGAGGAATAACGAACGGCAAAGCGACCGTAATTGGAGAGAGCGAAACCAAGGACAACAGTGGAACCAGGAGATTGAAACTAGACCCGCAAATCCTAATGCACGTCAGAGGAGGGGGAGCTTAACAAGGGATTGACGCCAGACTAGTGCGAACACAGGCCGCCGGAATTTCGCACGTAATCTCGGACCTGGCCAACTACGGATGATACATTACGAAGATTTATCAGAAATCCTGCTCGAGGAACATAAAGCAACTCCTCGACAAGATCGGCAGCCTCTTATCACAGTAGCAATAGCTGAAAAGAGTATGAATGCGATAATAGATAGTGGAAGCTACATAACAGCAATATCTGAGGCAGCATACAAGATGTGCTCTCAGGAGATGGACTGGCCTGTCCTATCGGTTAAGAAAACCAAAATAAAAGGGGCATTAGCGGGAAAATGTACGGAGGTCACCCAACAAACAAGACTGGAATTCTCCTGCCAAGGACACAAAATAGAGTCTAACTTCTGGATTGTGCCAAATCTGGCGATCGACATGATAATAGGAACGGACTTCCTAAATGAACATGAAGCGATAGTTGATCTAGGACGAGGTGAAGTGGTTTTGAGGAAAGGGAATCCCGTCCACATTAAATTCGACGATCAGCTGATCCCAGCTCAACTACCGTCTAACTGTGTACGGATAAACTATGCGTGTCTGAAAGACAGAAAGGAAGAACAGGTCGACGTTGCGGGTAGGGGAGCGGACACAGATGAGAATGAAGTCAGAATAATGGGGGAAATAAAGGAGAAAATAGGAGAAAAAGTGGAAGCAATAAAGAATATAAGGTGCGACCACCGCAAAGAACTTCATAAATTACTAGTAGAACATGCGGAGGTCTTCATTCCCAAGACAGGATCAATAAAGAACTTCCAATATGAATTTCGTGTACGTCCGCACAATCAGTTTCGTGTGCCACCCTATCCAATCCCCTTGGCATATCGACAGAAAGTAGCAGCCGAAATTACGCGAATGTTGAGTGAAGGAATAATAGAACCTACGGCTTCAGCCTATAATAACCCGTTAAGAGTAGTCGAGAAGGCAGATGGTAGTATTCGTTTAGTCTTGGACTCGCGACAAATTAATACCATAATAGAACCCGAAACAGACAGACCGGAACGATTAGAGGAACTCTTACAAAACTTCCATGGAATATCAATCTTCTCATCAGTTGATCTAAAATCGAGTTTCTGGCAGATCGAGCTCCATCCAAATTGCAGACAGTACACAGCCTTTTTAGCATTTGGAAGATGTTACCGGTTTCGTCGTCTACCATTTGGTTTGAACGTTTCATCTGCCGCATTCATTCGGGGGCTGGACGGCATACTAAGCGATAATTTGAAACGTCATGTCACCAGCTATGTGGACGATTTGCTGATCGCGGAGAAATCTTGGGGAGAGCACAATGCGGTCCTCGGTGAACTCCTTGCGACATTCAAGGAATACGGAGTGACTATCAATATCGAAAAATCGAATTTTGGGACGTCCTCTGTCAAATTTCTGGGACATATCATCACGGGTGAGGGCATTGCGCCAAATCCCGAAAAGATCGAAGCGATTGAAAAGTTTCCCATTCCTACGACAAAGAAGCAGTTAAGGGGGTTCTTGGGGATCATAAATTTTTACAACCGCTTTATACATGTCAAAACTCAGAGCAGTCCTAGGTTGCATCAACTTACAGGAAAGAAGATTCCTTGTGAATGGGATGAGGCGGCCGAATCCGAATGGAAAGCATTAAAATTCGCATTATTACAAGCACCCATCCTATCACACCCTAACTTAGCAGAAGAGCTTTGCATAGTAACGGACAGTTCATACTCAGGTCTGGGTGTCATGGTGTTCCAAGACTATGTACATGAAGGAAACAGGGTGTGGAAGACAATTGCGTTTGGTAGCAGAGTACTAGCCAAGAGTGAGAGGAATTACTCAGTAACCGAGTTAGAGGCGCTGGCTATTGTATGGGCGTTTGAAAAATTCAGATACCTTCTGTTTGGTCGCAAGACGAGGGTCTACACAGACCACAAGGCACTCGAGTTCTTGATAACTGCAAAGCTTAATCACAGGCGGCTCATTAGGTGGGCATCATATCTGCAGCAGTACAACTTTTCGATAGAATATATCCCCGGCAGTCAGAACATTATTGCAGACGCCTTATCACGGTCACCGATCGGATTTGAGCACAACATGGAAGAAGATCTGGAGGAAAATCACTACTGCCTTTTCTATATGCAGAAAGTAGCCTTTGAAAATTTTATTACCTGTAGTATGCATGACATCAAGAAGGAGCAAGACAAGGACCCTGCCCTAGTGTTATTGAAACAGAAATGGATAGACAGAAGACACGCCACCATCAGGCAGTTCTACCTCTTGCGGAAAGGCATAATTTTCCACCGAAATTATGCCAATGACACTGAATGGGGGGTATGCATCCCTGAACACCTAATAAACAAGGTTATATGGCATACTCACCTCAGCTATGGACACTTCGGACCACGCAAGTGCAATCTCAAGCTAAGGACCATGTGTTACTTTCGAAACATGGAGCGTCGAATTCGGAGGGTACTGTCGGTGTGTAAAGACTGCCAAAAGGCTAAGCACACCACTGTGAGCATGCAGGCACCATTATACCCAATCGTACCGACCAAATTAAGACAATTAGCAGCAACAGATTTGATGGGACCTTTGCCAAGAACAAGAAGAGGATATACTTACGTATTAGTGTTTGTTGAACTAACGTCCAAATACGTTACCTTTACGCCACTGAAGAGGGCGACAGGACGAACTGTATCTCGAGCCCTAATCCGGGATTTCCTACAACAGGTTGGTCATGTGAGTAAAATTATTTCTGATAACGGGCCACAGTTTAAGTCAAAAACTTGGAAGGAGACGTTGCGTCGATGTAAAATTGATCCCATTTTTATATCTTCGCACCATCCGAGCTCGAATGCTGCAGAACGGGTTATTAAAGAACTCGGAAACTTGTGCCGGTTGTACTGTAACAAACAGCACACGACATGGGACGTTTTCCTTAAAGACTTCCAGGAGGTGATCAATGAGGCACCCCATGGGATAACAAAATTGGCACCCATTACAGTACTGAAAAACCGGATTCCTAAGGACTTGATAACCGATGTCGTAAACTTCCCACCAAGTGCGCGAACGCAGCACCAAGCCATAGTGGATTTGGCTCTCAAGAGGATACGTGCTGCAGCAGAGGTCAGGAAGAGACGTGCCGACAGGGGAGCTCGTCTACGACACTTCCACATTGGACAAAAGGTGCTCGTTAAGTCTTTCCGACTTTCGAACAAACAAAAAATGAAATGCCAAAAATTCTATTCTATTTACAACGGCCCGTACCGTATAAGGAGAGCAGCTCACCACAATGCTTATGAATTAGAGACGCTGAAAGGAAAGAAGTCCATAGGACTCCACCACATCTCTCACATAAAGGAGTTCGTGGAATAGAGTAGTGTAAGTGGTGTACGTAGTAGAATGGGCAAATACGTGAACCTTGCTATAGTAGTAGTGTAAGTGGTGTACAGAGTAGAATAGGCAAAGATATGAACCTTTCTTCGGGGAACAATAATCGTTGCATTAATAGATTAAGATTGTTAAAGTATTAACACGCTGCGTTTTCTCGCATAAGAATTTACTGCTGCTAATTTTTTTTCTGTTTATGTTCGCAAGCTCCACTGTCAATGCGATAAGAGGCACTACCTTTCCATGAGCAATGTTTTTGTCCTTTCCAATCTGGTGTCCATGTTAAGGGATAGTGATGAGTGACGAGATGTCGCACAAACGGGCGCATACAAGAACGTGCTCTTAGAAGCGTTCTGAGAAGTCGTGATACGCTCCATAGCGGCCACAGCCAGTTCGTGAGACGTTCATACCAATGCTTGCAGGCACGCGTCAGTGCACTGCAAGATTGTGGTATATTGCGAGATTTCGAGGATGAATATTGGCAGTATAGTTTTTGCAGAGCTGCGCCAGCATCGTTGTCTTGCAAGTCGGGGTGAACCTGTGAGCGTTTGACTCCAATGGTGCCCTAGGGCCTAGACGGTAGAAATGCGGGCATAAAGCCTACCATGCCAATGTGCTGGTTGGGGATTTAGCATGCTGCTTGCGACTGTCACAGATGAATAACCAGTGACTCATACTAGGATATTCGTGACATACTGTGTAGCTGGCGTGTGATGGGCGACTGAATCCTCAACAGGAACCAGACTTGGCTGGGTCAAATTACATTGCCTCTGGAAAGGTGCGCTTTCATTGCTAAGACTGCATCACATACAAAATTAAGTTCAACTATAAATTTATTGTCTTGTATAGCCATGGCTAACCCAGTCTCTGGAGTTTCAGTGAGGCGTAGTGAGAACTCGGAGGCCGTGTCGTACGGCGCGCACATCACTGTCGTCAATAGCGGCGAGCAGCGAGATATCTCAGCGTAACAGGAATTATGTAAGAGTAGTGTATAAGGTAAACAAAAAAAAAAATAAAATAAAATAAATAAATAAATAAATAAATAAAAGGGAAAGTAAGTTATACTAGGATAAGTTAAACTGTAGGATTTAACAATAACTAGATTAATATTGTGGGGGTTTTCTACCACAAGTGTGGCGCGCGCCTGTTGGGATGCTATTTTTCAGGTCATCAAATCACAGACCCGAGATGGAGGGACGACCGGCGAGCGAAAGTAGTATAGTTGCATGTTCTTTATAGCACAGTAAAACTTAGACCTGAATAACAACATAATTTAATTAAAAGACATAGAATGTAGATCGTTGGCAAATGGTAGTTAATTCTTGAGCATGTCTACTGTCGATCTATATAATTAATAGTAATATTAGTGTGGGCCCGCACATTTAGTTGTTCATCCATTACATAGCATCAGTTATCACACACCATGTACAATACTGAGATCGGTCTCTACACAAATATCAAGATAAATTATTTCCATTTTTTGTTATGATAGCTACAGATAAATAACTATAAAATTAAAATTACAGTGTCTGAAATGACAGACCATCAATGTATCGGTATGTAAATTTATTATAACATAGAAGGTCATGGGGAGAAGTTAGGCATATGATTTTTGTAAGAATTGTGCAGAGGACTGGGATAGTGGCAACGCAGAGGCCAGCCGGAGGTCATCGGCTACCTGCAGGAGGAGAGCGTCGACGCGCTACCTGACGTGAGGGGCGCGAGGGCGTCCGGTCCTACAAGCTGACAGTCACCGGGCCGTGTACCTGAGGGATTAGGGAGGATCCTCGCCGGGCCACAAGCGAAAGTGAGGCTGGCCGTTGGCACTGACACGCGACCCACACGAGGCAGCCGTTTGGAGGGATTCCCTGCGGCAGACCACGTAGTCGTGAGTACACGAAGAAGATCACATATGGTGTCATAACTGGCGTCTCATGTGCCTCAGGACAGAAAGGGTCGCTATATACTCACCTGTTTGGGTTTTTACAACTCACTAGCATTGGCCGATCTGCTTACACAAAGCAGTATCGTGCCACACTAACAAATGTATGGTCTCATTTCTAACTTCTCCTCTCTATTAGAGAGCAGTTTTTAGCAATCGTCGCTCCTAGTTCGATCCTGTATGGATGACCTCACACACTTGTGGAGTCACTCCACGTGCCATCATCCCTCGTCGAACTGCAATATTGGGAAACGTAAAGTACTGCCCAGCGAGAGAAGAGACCTAGACTAGTGATGTATCCCAACAAGTAGACATCAGAGACAATTAATCGACGTGAGGAGGGCCTATCACTGTGTCTTCCTACCGTACTGCCGTGATCACATGCGTGGGTCTGACTACAATCTCAACAGCGTACTGCAGACGCTCCAGCACTCCCTATTGCTGTTGCAACAACGTAGCAACAACACCCGACGTTTAGCCCTATGTGATGTCAGTACTGTGGCCCCATCCCAAAAGCCGCCCTCCAATGCTCAAGACATGGAACCACGTGCATCAATGCATGTGACTCAACATACCAACCCCCTCAGAGAAACTAATGAATTTGTGAAGTGCTTCGAACATTTCTAACAATGTGATTTAGTGCCACATTCTCAGCACGGTCATGAACAGTGTGCAATGTGCACGCACAACTTAATGTCCCATGAACCTTGTTTTTTTTAATTTCTTTCTCTAGTGTTGTTTTTGTAATGTATGTGATACCTTGTATGTGTTTGTTTTACACTGTAATTCTCATTACAAATTACTGTATTGTTCTCCACACCATTTTTTTTATCTTGTATTTATTGTTGAGTGTATGGAAACAGTATGCCTGAAGTCCCCATAAACTGAAGCAGATACCACCTCTGTCATTGTGAATGGACCATCAGTTCAGGGAACATTTTGTAAAGGTTATTCTTGCTGCAGGGAGACAGAATGAATCGGAGGTCGTAATTAGATTCTGAAAGCTCACAAAGAGATTGTTAACTTAAATAGTATCATGTGTGAGTGAGTTCAGGTTAGTTTAATGATTAAAATTGTTGTAACATCTTGGGCATTTAATTGCGGAGCACTCCAACTCTGATTGTAAAGAATAAATTGCTCCATATTTGGCTCACATGCCCGGGCCATATTTAGAGAGTGAATGTCTGTGTGAATCGGTGTTTGGAAGGGGCTCCCTGGGTATGGATGTGTGATGTGAGTGTTAGTGTTCCATATTAAGAAGGTGAAGTTGGCTACATCATAAATAATCCTCCCTCTATGAGCTGCATTTTTCAGTTGCAGTTATTTTCTTTATAGAGTGCGGCATGTGCAGCCAGTTTGCGAGATTGTTCTTGGGCGATTGACTCACTACCTTGCTCCTAAGTGAGCCAACCGCTCACCAATTACAATCTAAAATGGCGTAGGGGCTATGAGAGGTGGCATGAGCCCCCTCTCATATTTCTATCTTACGATTCTCCTCTATAATTGCATGCGGTGGAAAGTTGCTATTCCTTCACGCGCGGACTTCCCACGCAGCGTCTCTCGTCACCCGGGTGGTCCGGTGACAGGCGGGCTCTGCTGATCTGGAAAGTTTTAAGCCGACGGGTGTGAGGAAGTCGAGTGAATGCTTTGCAGACACCGACATTGTC
The DNA here is from genome assembly GCF_023864275.1 of Schistocerca cancellata. Lineage (NCBI taxonomy): Eukaryota > Metazoa > Arthropoda > Insecta > Orthoptera > Acrididae > Schistocerca > Schistocerca cancellata. Next base: position 771,318,814 of record NC_064627.1, on the reverse strand, counting down.
AAGAGGCACGCCCGCAGAGCTTGAAGTAGTGGCTGGGCTAGAGGTTCCGTTACTTCGCAGAAACTTAGCGAAAACACTTTCTGGCGGGCTACCAGCGAGGCGTGGGAATGACTTGTGTACCCAGGCAGCTGTGGCGGGAAAATTCCCGCACTTTCTGCAAAATAGTAACTGTGATTGGCTTGCTCAGGGCATAGCTCCGTGACGTAGCAAGATCGGCGCAGAAATTGGCGCCAAGAATCTCCATTGGTGGAATGGTAGCGTTCCGGCAATGGAGTGGAATTTCCGCCGGTTTTCGAGTTGCTGATTGGAACGTTTAACCACGGCCACTGTCGTGGGGGCGGGAATGTTCTGTGTTCGGTTTTTGTACGGGTGCTCTTGTGGGTAGTCGTCTCTCGCCTTTCGGTCGAGGACGTCGAAGCAACCAGCCAACGGCTCCGGTACGGCAGATCGTGTTCTGGGAGTCAAGAAGTCGGTTTGGTAATGTATGTCCGCAGCACCGGCAGATAGGGATTTTTCCTAGGTGACAATCAGAGCTCAGCAGAGTGCGCCTGTTCGTCTTTTTTTTTCCTAACTTTGTTCTGTCTTGGGTAGCAGCAATTAATGGTGGGTTGGCTATGTGTTTTCTCTAAGAATTGAGTTGCTAGGAATTGGCTGCACATACCACTTCGTCATAATCCTCACAATCTAGTTTAGGGACAACTTCAATTTCACAGCGTTTGTTTAAGTATCCAATTAGAGCCAATTTGATATATTGTTAATGTTTCATGTGTTGTTGTTTATTATTTTGTGTTTAGTCTTAATAAATCATATTGTTATTTTGGACAGAACTTTCATTCTGTTAATAGATAGAGCAACCCCATCATTCCTCACTATGTTAATGAAACCTTCGTTTAATTAACTTATTTAACAAATTAAATTATTGCAGGTGCCAAACTCTCTTCTACTCCACTGGCAGGGTTGATTAGAGTCAGTTCGCGTATTTTTTTTTATCCTTGTGCAACAGGAAAAGTTGGAGTTAGAAAAGGGGGGGGCTTAGAGCATCATGTACATATGTAAATTCTCTAAGAATTGAGTGTTAAAAAACACTGCTAGCCCCGGCACCTCGCACACTCTCATCCTCCTACATATGGACCTGACCTCCTGCACTTTCGGCCTCACAATTCCAATTTCACTGCAGATTAAGTAATGGTCAGTGTCATCAAAGAATCCCCTGAATACACGTGTGTCCCTCACACCCTTCCTGAATTCCTGATCTGTTATTATATAGTCAATGACAGATTGTCGATGAACCATGGACCTTGCCGTTGGTGGGGAGGCTTGCGTGCCTCAGCGATACAAATGGCCGTACCGTAGGTACAACCACAACGGAGGGGTATCTGTTGAGAGGCCAGACAAACGTGTGGTTCCTGAAGAGGGGCAGCAGCCTTTTCAGTAGTTGCAAGGGCAACAGTCTGGATGATTGACTGATCTGGCCTTGGAACAATAACCAAAACGGCATTGCTGTGCTGGTACTGCGAACGGCTGAAAGCAAGGGGAAACTACAGCCGTAATTTTTCCCGAGGGCATGCAGCTTTACTGTATGATTAAATGATGATGGCGTCCTCTTGGGTAAAATATTCCGGAGGTAAAATAGTCCCCCATTCGGATCTCCGGGCGGGGACTACTCAAGAGGATGTCGTTATCAGAAGAAAGAAAACTGTCGTCCTACGGATCGGAGCGTGGAATGTCAGATCCCTTAATCGGGCAGGTAGGTTAGAAAATTTAAAAAGGGAAATGGATAGGTTAAAGTTAGATATAGTGGGAATTAGTGAAGTTCGGTGGCAGGAGGAACGAGACTTCTGGTCAGGTGACTACAGGGTTATAAACACAAAGTCAAATAGGGGGTAATGCAGGAGTAGGTTTAATAATGAATAGGAAAATAGGAATGCTGGTAAGCTACTACAAACAGCATAGTGAACGCATTATTGTGGCCAAGATAGACACGAAGCCCACGCCTACTACAGTAGTACAAGTTTATATGCCAACTAGCTCTGCAGATGACGAAGAAATTGAAGAAATGTATGATGATATAAAAGAAATTATTCAGATAGTGAAGGGAGACGAAAATTTAATAGTCATGGGTGACTGGAATTCGAGTGTAGGAAAAGGGAGAGAAGGAAACGTAGTAGGTGAATATGGATTGGGGCTAAGAAATGAAAGAGGAAACCGCCTGGTAGAATTTTGCACAGAGCACAACTTAATTATAGCTAACACTTGGTTTAAGAATCATGATAGAAGGTTGTATACATGGAAGAACCCTGGAGATACTAAAAGGTATCAGATAGATTATATAATGGTAAGACAGAGATTTAGGAACCAGGTTTTAAATTGTAAGACATTTCCAGGGGCAGATGTGGACTCTGACCACAATCTATTGGTGATGACCTGTAGATTAAAACGGAAGAAACTGCAAAAAGGTGGGAATTTAAGGAGATGGGACCTGGACAAACTGAAAGAACCAGAGGTTGTATAGAGTTTTAGGGAGAGCATAAGGGAACAATTGACAGGAATGGGGGAAAGAAATACAGTAGAAGAAGAATGGGTAGCTTTGAGGGATGAAGTAGTGAAGGCAGCAGAGGATCAAGTAGGTAAAAAGACCAGGGCTCTTAGAAATCCTTGGGTAACAGAAGAAATATTGAATTTAATTGATGAAAGGAGAAAATATAAAAATGCAGTTAATGAAGCAGGCAAAAAGGAATACAAACGTCTCAAAAATGGGATCGACAGGAAGTGCAAAATGGCTAAGCAGGGATGGCTGGAGGACAAATGTAAGGATGTAGAGGCTTGTCTCACTAGGGGTAAGATAGATACTGCCTACAGGAAAATTAGAGAGACCTTTGGAGATAAGAGAACCACTTGTATGAACATCAAGAGCTCAGATGGAAACCCAGTTCTAAGCAAAGAAGGGAAAGCAGAAAGGTGGAAGGAGTATATACAGGGTCTGTACAAGGGCGGTGTACTTGAGGACAATATTATGGAAATGGAAGAGGATGTAGATGAAGATGAAATGGGAGATACGATACTGCGTGAAGAGTTTGACAGAGCACTGAAAGCCCTGAGTCGAAACAAGGCCCCCGGAGTAGACAACATTCCATTGGAACTACTGACGGCCTTGGGAGAGCCAGTCCTGACAAAACTCTACCATCTGGTGAGCAAGATGTATGAAACAGGCGAAATACCCTCAGACTTCAAGAAGAATATAATAATTCCAATCCCAAAGAAAGCAGGTGTTGACAGATGTGAAAATTACCGAACAATCAGTTTAATAAGCCACAGCTGCAAAATACTAACACGAATTCTTTACAGACGAATGGAAAAACTAGTAGAATCCGACCTCGGGGAAGATCAGTTTGGATTCCGTAGAAATACTGGAACACGTGAGGCAATACTGACCTTACGACTTATCTTAGAAGAAAGATTAAGGAAAGGCAAACCTACGTTTCTAGCATTTGTAGACTTAGAGAAAGCTTTTGACAATGTTGACTGGAATACTCTCTTTCAAATTCTAAAGGTGGCAGGGGTAAAATACAGGGAGCGAAAGGCTATTTACAATTTGTACAGAAACCAGATGGCAGTTATAAGAGTCGAGGGATATAAAAGGGAAGCAGTGGCTGGGAAGGGAGTGAGACAGGGTTGTAGCCTCTCCCCGATGTTATTCAATCTGTATATTGAGCAAGCAGTAAAGGAAACAAAAGAAAAATTCGGAGTAGGTATTAAAATCCATGGAGAAGAAATAAAAACCTTGAGGTTTGCCGATGACATTGTAATTCTGTCAGAGACAGCAAAGGACCTGGAAGAGCAGTTGAACGGAATGGACAGTGTCTTGAAAGGAGGATATAAGATGAACATCAACAAAAGCAAAACGAGGATAATGGAATGTAGTCGAATTAAGTCGGGTGATGCTGAGGGAATTAGATTAGGAAATGAGACACTTAAAGTAGTAAAGAAGTTTTGCTATTTGGGGAGCAAAATAACTGATGATGGTCGAAGTAGAGAGGATATAAAATGTAGACTGGCAATGGCAAGGAAAGCGTTTCTGAAGAAGAGAAATTTGTTAACATCGAGTATAGATTTAAGTGTCAGGAAGTCATTTCTGAAAGTATTTGTATGGAGTGTAGCCATGTATGGAAGTGAAACATGGACGGTAAATAGTTTGGACAAGAAGAGAATAGAAGCTTTCGAAATGTGGTGCTACAGAAGAATGCTGAAGATTAGATGGGTAGATCACATAACTAATGAGGAAGTATTGAATAGGATTGGGGAGAAGAGAAGTTTGTGGCACAACTTGACCAGAAGAAGGGATCGGTGTGTAGGACATGTTCTGAGGCATCAAGGGATCACCAATTTAATATTGGAGGGCAGCGTGGAGGGTAAAAATCGTACGGGGAGACCAATAGATGAATACACTGAGCAGATTCAGAAGGATGTAGGTTGCAGTAGGTACTGGGAGATGAAGAAGGTTGCACAGGATAGAGTAGCATGGAGAGCTGCATCAAACCAGTCTCAGGACTGAAGACCACAACAACAACATGACAGATCTGGTTCCCTTGCCTTCCCAAGTATACCGGTGAATGTTCTTATATTTAAAAAAGGAGTTTGTGATTACTAATCCCATACTGGCACAGAAATCCAAGAGTTGTTTCCCGTTCCTGTTGGCCTCCATATCCTCTCCAAATTTACCCATAACCTTTTCATACCCTTCTGTTCGATTTCAAATCCTGGCATTAAAATCACCCATGAGCAGAACACTGTCCTTGTCCTTTAGTCTAACAACTACATCACTGAGTGCCTCATAAAAACTATCCATCTTATCTTGATCTGTCCCTTCACAATGCAAATATACTGACACAATCCTAATTTTCTTGCTAGACACTGTCAGATCTATCCACATCAGTCGTTCGTTTACATACCTTATTGCAACTACGTTGGGTTCCATTTCTTTCCTGATGTAAAGCTCTACACCCCATTGTGCTATTCCTGCTTTGACTCCTGACAGGTAGACCTTGTATTCTCCCACTTCCTCTTCTTTCTCACCCCTTACCCAAATGTCACAAACTGCAAAAACGTCCAGCCCCATCTTACTTGCAGCCTCTGCCAGCTCTACCTTCTTCCCACAGTAGAAGGTAGGGCTGGCAGAGGCTGCAAATAAGATGGGGCTGGGCGTTTTAGCTGTTAGTTCTGGCCTACAGTGACCCAAAATTTCTATATACTTAATTGGACCTCGTCTCGTCTTACTCGGGTAAGAAAAGACTTTTCATCAACTTCCGAACCTTACTGATAACACTACAATGAAGCATACGGAATAAATCACCACGTAGTGTAGCACAGCGGGAAGGAGGGCAGGCAAGCAAGAGTCTTTTAGCCTTGTTGGGTTGGGTAAAGCTTGGCTTGGACTGGAGTAAAGCAGCCTGCCTGTTCTGCTGACATCGTGCGGAAGCTTGCCTGCCTAGCTAACAGGCGAGCATGGGCAGGTAAAAAGCGGAATGTGTACATCTCTGGTATGCGGCCGTTCCTGTTTTGATTCCCGAAGACGGCGTTTCTGCCCATTGTCCAAGGGGCGGGGGGGGGGGGGATTTCCTACCTGCGCTGGCTGACCCTGGTTTTCCCTGTGTGCGCACCCCTGCCTGTTTTAGACGTGGCATACGAGTCCGTCGCTCGCTGTGTGTTCCGTCGATTCCTTTCTGTTGCTTCATCGCGCAGATTGCTCTCAAATGATCCGCTGCAGGTTATATTACTCAGTGCTTGAGACTGACAACAGCGCGCCACCGAGTCTCTATGCCCTCCAATTTTCCAGTCATGATTGGCCAAGGAATCAGTTTGTTTCAAATCAAGTTTTAAATTACTCGATATCTATTTGACATATGTAGACGTCGAGGCAGTTTTCGAGCCAGGGTCGTTCCTCGTGCTCTGGGGATGGAATAACCATTACATTGGTGACTTTTCACACCTTTAGCGCAGGTGAAGGGCTGGTGCACTTTAAACTGATTTCACACAGCTGACACGGTGAGTTGGTGTGCTTCCTCAAGGCCTCTGTTCACTAGAAAGTAAACTTCTGCAAGCCGGTTGCAGAAGGCTACTTCTGTAAGTTGTTTGACGTGGAAACACTCCCAGCAATTCGACTACCGCAATAATTTGTGAAACAGTTACTAGCCGCTAAACTGATCTGCTGTTGCATTGAAGCACTTTATCATGACCTGGTTGCTGGTTGCTCAGTGGCATCCCTTGTGTGGGGAGGAGCAGAGTAGACACTTGGCCACTCCTCTCCCCCCCCCCCCCCCCACACAAATAAACACACCCACCCGCTCCTCGCTCCCCAGGAGTAGAGACTTTTTGTATTCATATTCACCGTAGGTAATCTTGTTTTTATAAAAGTTACTGTATTCTGCTCAATTGTACATTTAATCCTTTGTGGAATTACGTTGCCAAGTATGACCAGAAATACTGTGGCTTTGACAGTTGCTGCATAACATGTGTGTATTTGGTTGTCGTACAGTTCGCGGAAAATTGTTTTTTTGTCTCATCGCTATCGTGTACGTAGATAAATGCGAAAATTTGCAGAACAGCGCCGAAATTGTGTCCACAGTCTTTTCTCTGACGCTTCCTCCTATAGCCTACGTCGTAAACGAGCTACAAGAATGGACCTGTCCATCACCCAGGCAAGCAGTGTAGAGTTGTTAATTCCCTGGAGAACTCCCTCCTCCTTCATCGGCACAACACAAATATGAGTTTTTATGAAATAACATAGACTGCATCAGTCACTTGTTCGTAATATTTCATTAGCACGATGTGTTTTGGCAGCATGCTGCCATCATCAGGTGCATTTACAATAACTTTCACATTGTAATTTATATGAAGTGAGGTAACTTTGCTCTCCTGTGTGTGCCACTGATGTTGTGTGTCGAAATAGGCGTCTGTTCAGGAGCATAAATATGTTATAATGTGTACATTATGTGATGAGGATGATAAGTCATTTATTTCACTTACTTACATTTTTGTTGTTGATTTCGTTGTTTGGCACACAGAACACACTATCAAGTACATCACAACTTAACATTTTCACAACAATTTGTTTACATCAGTCCAAAGACTCTTAAAAGCTAAGATAAACTAGTTTCTATTGCTAAAACGGTAGTACACAGTGAAGATGAGACATTTATATCTTGATGTATTTATGTCATGGCAAATATTAGATAAGTACCTGGTAAAGACATTTTCTTTTCAGTGAAATAGATATTCAACATGAGAGAAGTTTTTAAAGAACTTAATAATATTACTTTAAAGTTTCCTTGTACTGTGCCAAGAATGAATATTTTTAATTCTTCAGATTAGTCCGTTTGGTGTCCCTTGTTCATTTTTCATAATATGTGAAGATCATGCACAATATCATGGAATGGGTCGCCTGTGTTTTTTATGTGGGTGGCTATTGCTGATTTAAGATAGTTGTTAGCGTGGAAGGTATTTATACGTTCGTTGCATCTTTTATGGAAGTCTCGCCCAGTGTTGCCTACATAGAGGGTGCTTGATTGTGAGTGTTTATCTGTATGTGTGTTAATATTGTGTCTCAGTGTGTGTTGCAGTTTGTTTGTGTTGTGAAGGCAATGTTAATTTTGTCTGATCTGAAAATGTTTGCTGTTTTGTAGGAGAGTTTGCCTGTGAAAGGAATGCAAGGAGTGAGTTTCTTTTTAGTTTTCTGTGTGGAAGTTGGTTTAATACAGTTAATTTCGTTTTTGTGTGAGCCCGCCAATTAGTGGGTCATCGTAGTATTACCCGTAGCTATTTGTTTGATTGTACTGAGCTCATCAAACTTTGCATATTATCCATTGTTATACTGCTGGCTTTATTAACTAATGCTCTGTACGCAGGATGCTTCAATGTCATCGGCAGGCAAGATGAGCTGGTATATGTTGCTGTTATCGTTCTGTAAACTTAAAAGATGTGTGAATTGCGAATTGTTTTTCTTTGCTGCTGTTAAGCTCTAAGAAATCTATGCTACCACTGTTTTCATATTCCACCATGAAGTTTATATTTCTATCCTGCTTACTGAATGTACTTGTGTGTAGTATGTTGTTTATATCATTAGTGTCTCCACCTACCAGGAGCAATGTATCATCAGCATAACGTATGTAATAAATAATTTTACCCATAAAGCTTGATTTTATAGCAAGAGTTTCTTGCTCAAGGTGTATAATATACTGTATATTTTGACAGTTGCACCAGCTGTACTTAAGCCCATAGTGAGAACTGTAGGTCGCATATACATTTTATTAACAAATGTAAAGTAGTTGAAGTTTAGTAGTAGTTTAAGGAAGTCCATGAATTGAATCATTTCTGCCTTTGATAGTTTTTGTTGTTTTATGAGTTTTGACCTGATGACTTGGAGTACGGGGATGGATTTGTTTGTGAATAGTTTTGTGGTGTCAAATAATACTAGATGGGCCGAATGGGGGATGTTTATTTCTTCTATTAGTTGCTATTTTTTACTGTGTAGTTGTTAGTGTATATATATGTCGTAGTGAGATTCTGGTTAAATTTGTAATTTTATAACCTGGGTTGTTTCTTGACTTCAGAGTCAGGTGAATAGGACAACCTTCTTTGTGTATCTTTGGTTGTGATCTTAGCTTTGGTGCCTGAGGATTCATAACTGTGCTATATTTCTTCTCGCAGTCGCCTAGCAGGAAATGTGTGTTTTTCATCAGCGATTTGAGTTTTGTGTGAAATGCTTTTGTGAGGCATTTTTGTATTTCAGTAGTGTCGTTTTCAGTAAAGATCTTCAATGTTTTCCTTATGTATTCTTCTTTTTTCAATATACTTAATTTGTTACCTTTGTCCACCATGGTGATTATGCCTTTATGGTTGGTTATCTCTCTGTTTATATCTTTGTGTAAACACAGCTAGCAGCATGCCAATGGATAAATATGCAAAGCTTGGTGAGCTCAGTACGATCAAACAAATAGCTATAGGAAATACTACAATGTCCCACTAATTGACAGCTTCACGCAAAAAAGAAAAAAAGTACTGTATGAAACCATCTTCCGCACAGAAAATGAAACAGAAACTCACACCTTGCATTCCTTTTACAGGCAAACTCTACTACAAAACAGCAAAAATCTTCAGACTACACAACATTAACACTGCCTTCGCAACACATAACAAACTGCAGCACAATATTAACACACATACAGATAAACATTCACAGTCAGGCCTATATAAAATAGTATGTAGTACCTGCAATCCCCTATATGTAGGCCAAACTGGCCGATGAATATATAATTTCTACTGCACTAATAACTATAATAAATTAGCAATAACCACCCACATAAAAAACTCAGGCCACCCATTCCATGATATTGCACATGATCGTCATATATTACAAAAACTGGACAAGGGACAGTACACGAAGAATTAGAAATATTCATTCTTGGCATAGTACACGGAGGTATATTACAAAACGATAAACTTGGAAGTGATAAAATTAACATCTTTGAAAACTTCTACAATGTTGAATGCCTAGCTTATTGAAAAAAAAAACTTGTCTTTAGCAGCTGTTCACCTAATATTCGCCGTGAAATAAACGCATGTAGACATAAATTTTTTATCTTGACCGTATCCTGCCGTTTTACCAGTAGTCACTAGCTTATCTTAGGTTTTAAGACTCTCTGAACTGATGTAAACAAATGATTGGGAAATTGTTAAATTGTGGTGTACTTGTTACTGTGCTCTGTATGCCAGGCGACGAAATTACTTCCGAAAATGTGATTAAATGCACTAACAAAATGACTTACTACGAAATATTAGTAACAAGTAACTGTTGCAGTATATATTATTTCATAAAAATCTTTCAGTACAATCGCAACCCTCAAATAAAATGCATATAACAAGGATAAATTGAAGACAAATATTGCTGTCGTATTCCTGGCCGGCATCTGTGGCCAGTTCCTCGGACAGCCCCTCGCCTCCTCATCTTAGCGGGTAAACATTTCATCCATGCATAGCCAAGGGCTGCGGCGATTTTCTTACACGATACTCAGTTTTATATGAGATCGATTGTAGTAGAGTAGACTCAGAAGAACGCACCTGTGTTGTACGGTAGACTTTTCCTCTATGTTTCACCTTAGCACCCAAACGCAGCAGTGGGAAATAAAGCATTATTAGTGAATTAATCAAACCAGTGCGAAATTACTGTAGAGTTCGAAAAATTATAATCTCCACAAGTTGACTCCTCTTCGAGCTGGACAGGATGGCGGTAGCACTGAATATGCGGTTTCAGAATAATGAATTCTGAAATTCACTGGTAAAGCTGCACCCGTCTCAAACTGGGTGTATGTGGCTGTCTTGATTGAGTCTTGGTAGTTAAGGTTCTATTGGCCAATTGCAGTGCAGTTCTACGACATTTGCCGCGTTTACCTAGACAAGTGATCAGAAAACTCATTAGTCAAAAAAGCCAAATTCAACAGTACAAAGATTGTAATGTCTTTTGAGAGGTAAATTTTTCAAAGCTGAGCAATATAAGTAGGTACATTGTTATTAAATTAATCAACGCACTCTAAAGCTGTCCATTGCTAAGAACGTCCTCAGTGTAAGTGAGGTACGTTCGCCAAGGTCGATCCCTTCCAACTCTTCCATCCACAATTGTCTTTTATACTTCTTTCGTGTATCTCCTTTCGTTGATCCTCTCTATATATCCAAACCATCTCAGCACACATTTCTCCATACTCGACTCTACACCTTCTGTCCCTGCACAACACTCCAAATTTTAGTTGAAGGTCCAAGTTTTATTTAATGTTTATGTAGTACGTTGAATAAAATTTGATATCGTATTTAATAACGAAATTATTTATTCATGAAAATAAATTGTAAGGTATCCATAAAAGTAAATCATGACAATGTCTGAGGGACTAGTGTGAATAATGGCCTCCATCACCTTGGAAAGTTTGTATACTGTTTTTAATTTTAGGCATGATCCCAAATCCTTATCAGAAAGACGAGTTCTCATTTAAGTCATGAAAAGGTTCATTCTTGAAACTGCCATGCCCAAGGGAGGACTACCCCGCGCGGCCTCTCTCTCTCTCTCTCTCTCTCTCTCTCTCTCTCTGTGTGTGTGTGTGTGTGTGTGTGTGTGTGTGTGTGTGTGTGTGTGTGTGTTTATTGTGAGTCAGGAATACTATTCCAAGCGTTAAAAATCACCATATCTTCGCTTCAGTGCATTCGAGACAAAAACGCAAACTAAGTAAAATGGTTCAAATGGCTCTTAGCACTATGCGACTTAACTTCTGAGGTCATCAGTCGCCTAGAACTTAGAACTAATTAAACCTACGGACATCACACACATCCATGCCCAAGGGAGGATTCGAGCCCGCGACCGTAGCGGTCGCTTGGCTGCAGACTGTAGCGCCTAGAACCGCACGGCCACTCCGGCTGGCACAAGCTAAGTATGTAAAAATAGAAATGAGGAAACCTGTCATAACTACGAATATTTTTATTTGTTATTAAATAAGCTTATATTTCTTTGTCACTATCATCGCGTGCTTCACTTGTTTCCGACTGAGACTTATTATTAAATCGCTTTCCAAATGATTTCTTGCAGGTTCATTACTAACATAATTATCTTCTTTCGGCCGATGCAGGATATTTTTTCCACATTTCATCATAAACAGTACCATACTCCTTTAAAAAAATTATATCGCACGCCTTACTTCGAAGCATTATTCACGTCCCACATTCGAAAACACTGACACAAGCAGCAAACATTGCATGGTTGGCAGCGGGTGCACGTGGTCTGAGTCATCCACCCTGGCGTCTAAATAACGCAGCATTTTGGAAATAGACTAGGCCAGGCCGAAACCCGACATCGGCGCATGGGCACCAAGTTTCATTCGCACTGTACGTACGCCCCACTTAGTGATTAACTTTTTTTGTTTTCATTTGTTAACTTGTCAGCGGATGCAATCTTCTTTTCACTTATGTAAGTTTGTGTTCATGTTCGGCAACAAAAGAAGTTCCTGGCAGCAAGACGAAGTATCGTTCCATTATTATATTGCAGTTAATGTATACATCGCAATGAATTGCTGAACGAAAAGAGCTCTTATAATACACTGGCACATCTGTGCTCTGATTAATCTCAAATCGAGGCAACGTCCCTTAGTGTGGTAAGGAAGGTATTCTCCGCTTATGTTTGATCACTACGACATATAGTATTGTAGGTGGAATGCAGGAGTAGATTTAATAATGAGTAAAAAAAGAAAAAAAAGAAAAAGAGACGCCCATTAGCTACTTTGAATGACATAGTGAACGCATTACTCTATCCAAGATAGACACAAAGCCCACACGCACCACAGCAGTACAAGTTTATATGACAACTAGCTCGCAGATGAGGAGGAGATTCAGTAAATGTATGATGAGATAAAAGAAATTATTCAGACGGTTAAGAAAAAAGAAAATTTAGTAGTCATGGGGGGCTGGAATTCGCTAGTAGGAAAAGGAAGAGAAGGAAAAGTAGTAGGGGATAATGGATTGGGGGAAAGGAATGAAAGAGGAAGCCGCCTGGTAGAGTTATGCACAGAGCATAATTTAATCAAAGCTAACACTTGGTTTAAGAATCATGAAAGAAGGTTTTATACGTGGAATAGTCCTGGAGGCACCGGAAGGTTTCAAATTGATTACATAATTGTAGATTTAGGAACCAGATTTTAAATTGGAAGACATTGCAAGGAGCAGGTGTGGACTCCGACCACAATTTATTGGTTATGAACTGCACATTAAAACTAAAGAAACTGCAAAAAGGCAGGAATCTAAGGAGATGGGACCTGGATAAACTGAAATACCCAGAGGTTGTAGAGGGTTTCAGAGGGAACATTAGGGAACGATTGACAAGAACAGGGGAAACGAATACAATAGAAGAAGAATGGGTAGCTTTGAGAAATGAAATAGTGAAGGATGCAGAGGATGAAGTAGGCAAAAAGACGAGGGCTAATAGAAATGCTTGGGTAACACAACAGATATTGAATTTGATCGAGGAAAGCAGAAACTATAAAAATGCAATAAATGAAGCAAGCGAAAGGGAATACAAACATCTAAAAATGAGATCGACAGGAAGTGCAAAATGGCTAAGTAGGAATGGCTAGAGGACAAATATAAGAATGTAGACGCATACATCACTAGGGGGTAAGATAGATACTGCCCATAGGAAAATTAGAGACTTTTGGAGAAAAGAGAACCCCTTGTATGGGTATCAAGACCTCAGATGGAAAACCAGTCCGAAGCAAAGAAGAGAAAGCAGAATGGAGTATATAGAGCGTCTTTACCAGGGAGCTGCAGTTGAGGGCAATATTATGGAAATGGAAGAGGACGCAGAGGAAGGTGAGAAGGGAGATATGATATTGTGTGAAGTATTTGACAAAGCACTGAAAGAAAGTCGAAACAAGGCCCCGGGAGTAGACAACATTCCATTAGAGCTAGTGACATCCTTGGGAGAGCCAAGCTGTAACTAATCTCTTCCATCTGGTGAGCAAGACGTATAAGTCATAGCTGCAAAATACTAACACGAATCCTTTGCAGAAGAATGGGAAAACTGGTAGACCTTGGGGAAGATCAGTTTGCATTCCGTAGAAATGTAGGAACAAGCGAGGCAATACTGACCTTGACCATAAAAGATAGGTTAAGGAAAGGCAAACCTACTCGTATATCATTTGTAGACTTAGGGAAGGCTTTTGACAATGTTAACTGGAATACTATTTCAAATTCTAAAGGTGGCAGGGGTAAAATTCACGGAGCGAAAGACTATTTACAATTTGTAAAGAAAGCAGATGGCAGTTATAAGAGTTGAGGAACACGACAAGGTTCAAATGGTTCAAATGGCTCTGAGCACTATGCGACTTAACTTCTAAGGTCATCAGTCGCCTATAACTTAGAACTAATTAAACCTAACTAACCTAAGGACAGCACACACATCCATGCCCGAGGCAGGATTCGAACCTGCGACCGTAGCGGTCGCTCGGCTCCAGACTGTAGCGCCTAGAACCGCATGGCCACTCCAGCCGGCACACGACAAGGAAGCAGTGGTTGAGAAGGAAGTGAGACAGGTTTGTAGCCTATTCCCGATGTTATTTAATCTGTATATTGAGCAAGCAGTAAAGGAAACAAAAGAAAAATGTGGAGTAGGAATTAAAGTCCAGGGAGAAGAAATAAAAACTCTGAGGTTTGCCGATGACACTGTAGTTCTGTCAGAGACAGCAAGAGACTTGGAAGAGTAGGTGAACAGAATGGACAGTATCTTGAATGGAGGATATAAGATGAACATCTACAAGCGTAAAACTAGGATAATGGAATGCTGAGAGGATTAGATTAAAAAATGAGAGACTTAAATTAGTAGATGAGTTTTGCCATTTGAAAAGCAAACTAAGTGACGATGGTCGAAGTAGGGAATATATAAAATGTAGACTGGCAATGGCAAGAAAAACGTTTCTGAAGAAGAGAAATATGTTAGCAATGAGTATAGATTTAAGTGTGAGGAAGTCCTTTCTGAAAATATTTGTATGGAGTGTAGCCATGTACGGAAGTAAAATATGGACGATAAACAGTTTGGACAAGAAGAGAATAGAAGCTTTTGAAATGTGGTGCTATAGAAGAAGTCTGAAGATTAGGTGGGTAGATCAAATAAGTAATAGGGAGTTACTGAATAGAATTGGGGAGGGGAGAAATTTGTGGTATAACCTGACTAAAAAGAAGGGTTCGGTTGGTGGAATACTTTGTGAGGAATCAAGAGATCACCAGTTTAGTACTGGAGGTAAGCGTGAAGGGTAGAAATCGTAGAGGGAGGTCAAGAGGTGAATACAATAAGCAGATTCAGAGGGATGTACGCTGCAGTAGTTACTCGGAGATGAAGCGGCTTGCACAGGATAGAATAGCATGGAGAGTTGCATCAAACCAGTCTCTGAACTGAAAACAACAACAACAACAAGTATGTGATATTCACACCAACTTTCATAGGCTTCACAGCACAGTCGCATCTACTACCTTGTGTTTCCTGGCTTGTGTTTTCTTTAAACGTGTCATGATACTGATTAGCAGGCAGAGGTGAATTTCATGTACGGCCATGCGAACTGGAATGTATTGTGTCTCTAGCATATGGAAACCATGCATTTCCAAACATAAGTCGATTAGACCCATTTGTTCCGTATCCTCTCAGCGATCAATGCCTAGAGCTTGTACACGTTGGGAAAAAAAAGAACACACTGTATACGGGACACCGAGGGCAAGTTAACGAGTGGGGTAAGATGCCTAACCACTTCATTGAAGTCCATACTTGTAGCCATCACTACACGGATACAATTAATAACGTTTCACGCAGTGAGACACTAAAAACTGACACAGTGGAGCTGCTGCTGCAAATCCATTGTGCGCCAGATAATTGACGCCTACTTTTCCTGACGTGTAATAATTTTCAAGGCATTCGGCGTAGGGTGTTGTGGAGTAACTGGTAAGATATTTGGTTAATATTTGTTACACCATGACTAAATAGATAAAATGAGGTTCACAGTAACTATTTGTCATGTCTTATTCTTGTTGATCCTACTCCAAAACTTAAACACTTTTCACACAGCCGACAGGAGCGAGTGAGTCACGTGTTGAGCACTGCTTATTTCAAAACTGCTACAGTCGTTAATTCAGCTGATTGATTCAAAAAATGTAAGCTCGAAACTTATGATGCCTTGTTTATTTAATGACCATGATTTTGTTGTTTAAAAATGCACAGATGGAAATCTTGTTCCACATTATGCCGGAACTAAAACGCTCCTGCTCCGGCGCAGTACCTAAAGTCACCTCACAGAAACGTCTGACAAATCTTCTGATGAACATCACGATGAACTAAATTAAGAACCGAACTGCTGCTTCCATTGAGCCAGAACAAAGCCGAAGTATTTTCGAATTTAAACTACTGCGAAAAGAAAGGTCATTATAAAGAAAAAGAGAGAAGTCGCATTAAGCAAAATTCAATAGTTTTAGCAACCTCACTCATAAAACCGATGTTTGCTGACAAGGAAGCACAGAAAGTGGAAAAAGAACATTTAAAGCAACGAAGAAAATTTCCAAGGAAAGTATAGTGCCATGTCCTGCATGTGATGAGATCCACGCTGACCCTCCACTAGGCAACAGGCACGCACACAGGACTTTTTTTTTTTTTTTTTTTGCGTGGGGAAGGGGAGGGGGGATGACCAAATCAGAAAGCTTATTTTACCTTGTGTGACTTACTATGTTATATAAATGCAAATTTGATTATACCTTTTATTATATCAGACAGGTGTACAAAATTGATATCCTTAAATGGTCCACAAACGTGCTAATAGCTCAAATTTCCGCAAAAATACTCGATACATATTTATTTAATTTACAGCAGTGTTACTGAAGTGAGCCTTACATAGTACGCAGGAGAAAGGCAAATACCTCGAAAAATTCAAAGAAACTAATAGAAGGTTACAAAGTAAAGTCAAAATCTTTCTCAATTTTTTTCTACGTGAAAGGCATCCAAATCTTACGAAAATAGAGGTTATGAAACTGCTCACATATAATCTGCTTTACAAGAGCTGAAGCCTCATATAGTTTCGTGAATCTTCCTGTGCTGTTTTTCATCAACTCTACACATGAAACTCCTTTCATTTGAGTTTCAGTCATAATCAAAATGAAAGAAAGCATGTTCGTATAAGAAAATTTCTATCGTGTCTAGTATAAGCCCAAACGTCTCGGAGAGGAGGGGCGGCCCCCTGCCGCCCCCCTTTCCATGTGGCGTGCCTGTTGCTTAATGTTGAAATGAAAAACACGGTGGGATAAGGAGTGCGGAGACTTCGAAGGAGGAAACTTTGTGTGCGATTTTTGTTAGTAAATACACTGGTCTAGAGTTACTAATATTATTTTTCAGCTCATCCTTTCATTAAACACTATTGATTAAGAAATAAATAGCAATGCTTAATCAGTGGCCTATGCCATACTTTCTAAGAATAAAAAAGTGTTTAACTTTATCAGTATTTTCACCTTGCGCTTTGGTACTGGCGGAAGATGAAACATTTCCGGTAGCTTTTAAAATTGGCAAAATAATTTTAATTGTATTAAGATAAATTTAAACCGGTAGGCACGACACAATAAGTCATTTCTGTCAATATATACAAAGGAAAACAAACTGTCTCCGAAAATGAACTTATTAAAAATTGTTAATTGCCAACGTCCCCAACTTACTTCGGCGTACCCTACAGTATAACGACCTCTTTCGTCACTTCTTCTTGAAAAGATTTCCCATGGAATTTTTCATCTGTATGTGTTTGATCGCTGCTAATCTATCCATTTTTGCAGTCACTTTTCTGTACCAAAAACGCATCTTTTTTCTGGAATTATGCTTTCTTTTCTTGTGTCGGTAGTTTAGAGATGCGAAAATCATATGGTTTAAGTGGCACAAAAAATAAGAGAACATCTGAATTACTATTTTCTCTTCAGTTTAGAAAAAGGCCCCATTTCCGTTATCTAACATTTTGTTGTTTTGTTTATCGATTTTTCCTTGACTTCTTGGTGAAGCAGATTCATGTTTAAGATTATATAACAAATACACTGTTTTTGTTCTACGGATTTTTTTTGTTCATTTCAAGCTAGTTTTCGGCGTATTAGGCCATTTTCAGGAAGCAGCTGACTAACGTCTGGAGGTACACTGTTTCTGTGGTAACCTAACATTATAGGCAAAGATAGAATCACTTGCATCAGGTGTTATGTATCAGTCTTGTTTCTAAACGTTGAAGTTACACTTTACAGAATGCACAATGATAAGCACAATAAATGATTAAACTACACGATACTACAGTATTTTT
Source organism: Schistocerca cancellata (assembly GCF_023864275.1). Classification (NCBI taxonomy): domain Eukaryota; kingdom Metazoa; phylum Arthropoda; class Insecta; order Orthoptera; family Acrididae; genus Schistocerca; species Schistocerca cancellata. The sequence continues at coordinate 771,300,929 of NC_064627.1, read as the reverse complement.
TTATCTTAAAATTGGCTGAGAAACTGCTGAATTGAGTTCTCTCCGTTTATGTTGTGCAACGAAGATGTTTTTAACATTCTAAACTAAACTTTAAGCAAGAGCAAGGGGCAGTATTATATACAATAATTAGAATACATAATCTTACGGTATTATAGGTAATATGATTAAGCTGCCATAGTGTGTGAGATTGGTTGAGAACTGTGTAACTGAACACTAGTAACTTATGTCGAGCAGCAAACATGGTTTACGTTTACAGAGTACTTGTAATTCACCCTTAAATTTAAAAAAATGTAGAGTTGTTGGGGCTATGTCTCACATGAAGCCAACATGTTGAACGTTCTTTAATCAGCCGCAAACGCAAGATTACAGCACTTATATATTTTTTTCTACTGTATGTAAATCCCCTTATTGAAAAACGTTCATTCCCTTGTTGTTCAGTATGATTATTCTTCTACGGAACTGTTTAAAAGTAGAGGTCATGTTCACCTCAATCAGAAAGTTAGTTTGAACTCCACAGTGCTTTGGTAGACATTATCTTATTGCACGTGATATGCTCTTACCTTCAATCCTTCGAACTGTCTTGCTCAACGATGTAAGGTGGACTCCAAACCACAGTAGAGCTTAACATTTTTCATGTTTGCAAAGAAATCGTTCAAGTATCGTATATTATTATACGTACACTCAAATGTAAGAGAGATTAAAAATGATGTTTCCGCCCGGGATCGAACCGGGGACCTTCCGCGTGTTAGGCGGATGTGATAACCACTACACCACGGAAACCAGTTGCTTCTGTGAATAGATTATGAGCCAGACCTGTTGGCCAGTGGGCCTCTCGGCACCTCGTTATCTCTGGCGGCAGATCTGTAGGACTGACCTTCGGGCGATTAGAAAGCTGACGCCGACGCTCCGCTGAGACTGAGTTCATCCGGTTTGGATTTTCTGCAACTAGGGGGAAGGGTAACTTAGTTAAGCGCCCGTAGACAGTCCACTTTTTCGACAGTACCACATTACTGTCGAAAGCTGTAATCAATTAGCACAAAATTTCTGTGCTGTAAATGGACGACGATCGGCTGGAAGTATATTGAATGCACAATTTTCTGTGTTATAGAACACCAGAAAAATATTCTATTTTCTCCCGTTTGTCCCCTTCAGAGTTTTCAAGTTACTTCGAGATTTGAAATGAAAGGAATTACCCTCCTCGACATACCATAAGATGGCTTGTGGAGTATAGATGTAGATGTAGAAAGCGGATTTAAGCTCCCTCATTTTCCGGCTTTTATTCAAAGATAGATGAATTGTGTCAGTAAGAACTCGGACGAAATCATAGCAAGCTACCGGCATGTGATAAAGCCAAAACATCGATTAGACAGCTCATCCTTTGCTGGCATTCCTGCTTTCCTTTTTCATTTCCAGTAAATGGTAAACTGCTGTGAGTCGTAAGGATTGACATAATAACGTGCGTTGACAGCAATGCTGGACTTCTAGATTTGCAAGTTCCCAGAATGCAAACAGAAATTTTATGTTGGTAGCCGTATATTTTTTGGCACGTAATATGTCGCTTTCCTCCGACTCCTCTAACCGATAATATATTCCGAAAAACAAACAAATCATCCTTAGGTTCACAGAAAACGAACTTCCAGTTCCAGAAATAATACTAAGGATGGTAAGATTTCATGGACTAAAAGTTACTCATTATATGTTCCCTATTAAGATAACGCGAGGAACTGCATGAGAATATAACTATGTGGCTTAAGGGGAATTATGACCATGTGATGAAACTAAACCAAAGAAGGCTGCGTGACGAAGTTCTACCACGCTGTTTCTGACTTCTTGTCATAAAAAAATGCCTTCGGTCGTACTGACTCCTACTTTTGAGGAGATTCCGGGTTACTATGTATGAATGCTGGGCTGTTTCCTTAAGTGTTGCAGCGGATTTCCCTCTTCGTTCTTTCGTATGACTTCGCTATAACGATATTCCGCTTATAAGATTCGAGTCTCCTTCCTTCCTTCGTATACCATTCATAAGCGAACTTGGTTCAAATGGCTCTGAGCACTATGCGACTTAACTTCTGTGGTCATCAGTCGCCTAGAACTTAGAACTAATTAAACCTAACTAACCTAAGGACATCACACACATCCATCCCCGAGGCAGGATTCGAACCTGCGACCGTAGCGGTCGCTCGGCTCCAGACTGTAGCGCCCAGAACCGCACGGCCACTTCGGCCGGCTCATAAGCGAACTCATCAAGTCCTATTTTCAACGGGGATTGTATACATATCACCACCAGGGTGTAAGTGAGGAGATATGTTAGAAACCAGGAATTTTGCAAATGCGTTGTCATCGATGAAGAATTTATCCGACAGATTATTTTGGCCCCTAAATCAGAGTGCTCTTCCGACGAAATAACAATCGATCTCCTCACACGAGAATATTTTTCACCATAGTTCATCAGTTAATATCTGCTGTGTTGTTGGATGATAACCAGCCGATGGTGTAGCTAGAGGGGACAATAAGGCCTCCACCTACACCTACAACTTCCACTGCCGCGGTCCGTGTACTGTGAAAACATACTGGTTTATGACTTGAGGAGAGGAGCCACCGTTTGCAACACGCACTCAATGCTTATTCAGGACGAGATCGACTCAAAAACAAAAAAAAGGATCAGTTCCATGCCTGCCACTCGTCTTTCTTATTTTTCATAAGAGGACACACACACACACACACACACACACACACACACACATAGACACGGTAAGATTTCACGGACTAGAAGTTACTCATTATAGGCCTATGTTCCCTTTTATGACAACGCGAGGAACTGCATGAGAATATAACTACATGGTTTAAGGGGAATTATGACCATGTGATGAAACTAAAACAAAGACTATATATATATGGTATGGATTGTGTCTCCCCACCATGAACCATGGACCTTGCCGCTGGTGGGGAGGTTTGCGTGCCTCAGCGGTGTGCGGACATTTGCCACGATTTTACCTGCTCCGAAGGGTTTGGTCCCTTGTCTCCTCCTCCTCCTCACCCGCATTTAGTAACTCCAGTTTAGTGGCACTGTCATCAGTAACATTACCGTCGCTGTCGCACAGAAAAGGCACTTACTGAGCCTTTCCGCTGGTTAACTTAACATACGACCGGAATCTCTTTGGATTTTCCGTCACATTTCTAGAGAGAGTTTCGTTCTGGAAACTATTAAATGCATCTCGCATTGAAATCCGCACCAAATTTCGAGCCTCAGTAAAACTTCGCTAATCTTGGAGATTTTGCGTTCGTCTAAATTATACGAGCCTTTTTTGGTGCTCCTGCAGCAGCTTTCTGTCGTGTTTTGTGTACCACGGGAGATCAGTACAGTCTCTTATTAATTTATTTGGTATGAATCTCTCGAGTGCTGTTGATACTATTTCTTTGAACGTAAGCCACAAATGGTGTTCACTTACATAGTCTAGAAGGATTGGAGCCGGCCGGAGTGGCCGTGCGGTTCTAGGCGCTATAGTTTGGAACCGCGTGACCGCTACGGTCGCAGGTTCGAATCTTGCCTCGGGCATGAATGTGTGTGATATCCTTAGGTTAGTTAGGTTTAAGTAGTTCTAAGTTCTAGGGGACTGATGACCTCAGATGTTGTCCCATAGTGCTCAGAGCCATTTGAACCATTTTTTGAAGGATTGGAGACTATCCCTTAGAAAGACGTCAACCGAATTTTTAGCTGCATATATAAATAAATATATTTCGCGTCTAGTTTTGGTGAATTTCTGTTATGGAATTGAGCCTCGCTACGACTGTAATCTCTGTATCCGTCGTGATGCTCAGGATTATTTGTGGCTAAGAGATCAAGTGTGTTTTCGTAACCATTTACAATTTGAATGACCTCGTGAACTAATTGTTCAAAAAATTAAAAAAAAAGCATTTAGAACAATTACGGAAGTTGTTTTCAATCTACAATAGGGTCTGAAAATGTATTTTTGTCAACATACGGAAGGTACATTGAAGTCACTGCCAAGTATAATTGTATGAGTAGGGTATTTGTGATGACTCAAATTTTCTTTGTACTTGTCAGTAACTGTTTCATCTGAGACCGTGGGTGGGTAAAAGGAGCCAGTTATTAATTTATTCCGGTTGTCGAATATAACCTCCACCCATACCAAGTCACAGGAACTATCTGCTTTAATGACGCTTGTGAGCTGGAACACACATTACATTATTTTTCCTTAAGTTGTGCTTCTTGTTTCTGTTGTAGTGCAGACCATTAGAATTACGGCTTTTCCCTCCAAAATCTAGGATGCTTCCTCTGTGACCCTGTAAAAACCAGAGCTAAACAATGTAGAACAACAACGTACGTTATAAACATAGCATTCTGTATTACTTCATTTCCTTATTTCTAAAAGTTTAAAATTGTACTTCGACTTTAGAAGACATGTCAGTCATAGATGTTCTTATCTCTATTTACTGAACGTATTCGCAGTCATGTTTTGAACATTGTCCCGCAACAATTTATCAACTAATGTTTCTCCGCAAGGGATATCGGGTTTTAGAGAGTAAATTAATATGGAGTATGTCGTCCTTCTTTTCAAACATTCACATACCCATTTCTTCTTTCCTTATTGTCTTTTGAGCATGCAGTTGTAGTAATTAAAGTAGGCACAAATGCAATGATCAAAAAGAAATGATTAGCGTACATTCGCATTCTCCTTACATCGTTCCTTTCTTGTTTCTCCTATGGTGATGGACTGTTTCTATCGCAATCAGTAAGCGTGAAAAGAAGCTACCGTACAGACAGAGAGATCTATATTTATACCTGGCAGAACTAATTACATACTGACATAACTTTCAGTATTGCTTTCGTTTCCCAAAAGTTATAAAAATTTCAATTTCGGAAAAGAAGCTCTGTATTTCGCCAAGACGTCGAAGAAGGTCCCTTACGTACTTATTGTATCGAACAAGATGTGGAGACAGCGGTTAGAAAGCAGACAGAAGTAGTACGAAGAAGGGCGTCCCTTACCTGAGGGATTGCTACTCAAGCTACCTGGCGAAGGGGCAAGAGTGGCAAATGTCCGGCGTGGCAGATGTCCGGCATTCGCCTCAGCGATACAGATATCCGTACCGTAGGTAAAATATTCAAAAATGGTTCAAATGGCTCTGAGCACTATGGGACTTGGGTCACCAGTCCCTTAGAACTTAGAACTACTTAAACCTAACTAACCTAAGGACATCACACACATCCATGCCCGAGGCAGGATTCGAACCTGCGACCGTAGCGGTCGCGCGGTTCCAGACTGTAGCGCCTAGAACCGCTCGGCCACTCCGGCCGGCGTAAAATATTCCTTAGGTAAAATAGTCCCTCATTCGGATCTCCTGAGTAGTCCACTCAGGAGGACGTCGTTATCAGGTGAACCAAGACTGGCGTACTAACACTTGGTTTAAAAACCATGAACGAAGATTGTATACATAGAAGAGGTCTGGAGACAGTGGAAGGTTTCACAAACATTATATAATGGTTAAGACAGAGATTTAGGAACCAAGTTTTAAACTGTAACGCATTTCCAGCAGCAGATGTGTACCCTGACCACAATCTGTTGGTTATGAACTGTAGATTAAAACTGAAAGAAAACTGCGAAAAGGTGGGAATTTAAGGTGATGGGATCTGGATAAACTGAAAGAACCAGAAGTTGTAGAGAGTTTCAGAGAGAACATTGGGGAATGATTGACAGGAACAGGGAAAAGAAATACAGTAGAAGAAGAATGGGTGACTGTGAGAGATGAAATATTAAAGACAACAGAGGATCAAGTAGGTAAAAAGAGGAGAGCTACTAGAAATCCTTGGGTAACAGAGGAGATATTGAACAAACTGATGAAAGGAGAAAATATAAAAATGCAGTAAATGAAGTAGGCAAAGAGGAATACAAACGCCTCAAAAATGAGATCGACAGGAAGTGCAAAATGGCTAAGCAGGGATGGCTAATGTAAGGATGTAGATGCATATATCACTAGGGGTAAAGTAGAAACTGCGTACAGGAAAATTAGAGAGACCTTTGGAGAAAAGAGAACCACTTGTATGAATATCAATATCTCAGATAGAAAACCAGTTCTAGGCAAGAAAGGGAAGGCAGAAAGGTGGAGGGAGCATATAGAGGGTTTATACAAGGTTGATGTACTTGAGGACAATATTATGGAAGTGGAAGAACATGAAGATGAAGATGAAATGGGAGATATGATACTGCGTGAAAAAATTGACAGAACACTGAAAGACCTAAGTCGAAACAAGGCCCCGGGAGTAGACAGCATTCCATTAGAACTACTGGAAGCCTTGAGAGAGGCAGCCCTGACAAAACTGCACCATATGGTGACCAAGATGTATGAGAATGGCGAAATACCCACAGACTTCAAGAAGAATATAACAACTTCAAATCCAAAGAAAGCAGGTGTTGACAGGTGTGAAAATTACCGAACTATCAGTTTAAAAGTCACGGCTACAAAATACTAACACGATTTCTTACAGAAGAATGGAAAAGCTGGCAGAAGCCGACCCCGGGGAGGATCAGTTTGGGTTAGGAGTGTTGGAACACGTATGGCAGTACTGACCCTACGACTTATCTTCAAACATACGTTAAGAAAAGGCAAACCAACGTTTCTAGCATTTGTAGACTTAGAGAAAGCATTTCGCAATGTTGACGGGAATACTCTCTTTCAAATTCTGTAGGTGGCAGGGGTAAAATACAGGGAGTGAAAGTCTACTTACAATTTGAACAGAAACAACATGGCAGATATAAGCGTCGAGGGGCACGAAAGGAAACCAGTGATTGGGAAGGGAGTGAGGCAGTGTTGTAGCCTCTCCCCGATGCTATTCAATCTGTATATTGAGCAAGCAGTAAAGGAAACAAAAGAAAAATTTGGAGTAGGTATTAAAATCCATGGAGAAGAAATAAAAACATTGAGGTTCGCCGATGACATTGTAATTCTGTCAGAGACAGCAAAGGACTTGGGAGAGCAGTTGAATGGAATGGACAGAGGATATGAGATGAACATTAACAAAAGCAAAACGAGGATAATGGAATGTAGTCGAATTAAATCACGTGATGCTGAGGGAATTAGATTAGGAAATGACACTTAAAGCAGGAGTGAATTTTGCTATTTAGGGAGCAATATAACTGATGATGGTCAAAGTACATCTACATCTACATCCATACTCCGCAAGCCACCTGACGGTGTGTGGCGGAGGGTACCTTGAGTACCTCTATCGGTTCTCCCTTCTATTCCAGTCTCGTATTGTTCGTGGAAAGAATGATTGTCGGTATGCCTCTGTGTGGGCTCTAATCTCTCTGATTTTATCCTCATGGTCTCTCCGCGAGATATACGTAGGAGGGAGCAATATACTGCTTGACTCTTCGGTGAAGGTATGTTCTCGAAACTTTGACAAAAGCCCGTACCGAGCTACTGAGCGTCTCTCCTGCAGAGTCTTCCACTGGAGTTCATCTATCATCTCCGTAACGCTTTCGCGATTACTAAATGACCTGTAACGAAGGGCGCTGCCCACCGTTGGATCTTCTCTATCTCTTCTATCAATCCCACACTGCTGAGCAGTATTCAAGCAGTGGGCGAACAAGCGTACTGTAACCTACTTCCTTTGTTTTCGGATTGCATTTCCTTAGGATTCTTCCAATGAATCTCAGTCTGGCATCTGCTTTACCGACGATCAGCATTATATGTTCATTCCATTTTAAATCACTCCTAATGCGTACTCCCAGATAATTTATGGTATTAACTGCTTCCAGTTGCTGACCTGCTATTTTGTAGCTAAATGATAAAGGATCTATCTTTCTGTGTATTCGCAGCACGTTACACTTTTCTACATTGAGATTCAATTGCCATTCCCTGCAGCATGCGTCAATTCGCTGCAGATCCTCCTGCATTTCAGTACAATTTTCCATTGTTACAACCTCTCGATACATCACAGCATCATCTGCAAAAAGCTTCAGTGAACTTCCGATGTCATCCACCAGGTCATTTATGTATATTGTGAATAGCAACGGTCCTATGACACTCCCCTGCGGCACACCTGAAATCACTCTTACTTCGGAGGACTTCTCTCCATTGAGAATGACATGCTGCGTCCTGTTATCTAGGAACTCCTCAATCCAATCACACAATTGGTCTGATAGTACATGTGCTCTTACTTTCGTCATTAAACGACTGTGGGGAACTGTATCGAACGCCTTGCGGAAGTCAAGAAACACGGCATCTACCTGTGAACCCGTGTATATGGCCCTCTGAGTCTCGTGGACGAATAGCGCGAGCTGGGTTTCACATGACCGTCTTTTTCGAATCCCATGCTGATTCCTACAGAGTAGATTTCTAGTCTCCAGAAAAGTCATTATACTCGAACACAATACGTGTTCCAAAATTCTACAACTGATCGACGTTAGAGATATAGGTCTATAGTTCTGCACATCTGTTCGACGTCCCTTCTTGAAAACGGGGATGACCTGTGCCCTTTTCCAATCCTTTGGAACGCTACGCTCTTCTAGAGACCTACGGTACACCGCTGCAAGAAGGGGGGCAAGTTCCTTCGCGTACTCTGCGTAAAATTGAACTGGTATCCCATCAGGTCCAGAGGCCTTTCCTCTTTTGAGCGATTTTAATTGTTTCTCTATCCCTCTGTCGTCCATTTCGATATCTACCATTTTGTCATCTGTGCGACAATCTAGAGAAGGAACTACAGTGCAGTCTTCCTCTGTGAAACAGCTTTGGAAAAAGACATTTAGTATTTCGGCCTTTAGTCTGTCATCCTCTGTTTCAGTACCATTTTGGTCACAGAGTGTCTGGACATTTTGTTTTGATCCACCTACCGCTTTGACATGATACCAAAATTTCTTAGGATTTTCTGCCACGTCAGTACATAGAACTTTACTTTCGAATTCATTGAACGCCTCTCGCATAGCCCTCCTCGCACTACATTTCGCTTCGCGTAATTTTTGTTTGTCTGCAAGGCTTTGGCTATGTTTAGGTTTGCTGTGATGTTCCCTTTGCTTCCGCAGCAGTTTTCTTACTCGGTTGTTGTACCACAGTTGCTCTTTTCCATCTCTTACGATCATGCTTGGCACATACTCCTCTAACGCATTATGTACGACGGTTTTGAACTTTGTCCACTGATCCTCAACACTATCTGTACTTGAGACAAAACTTTTGTGTTGAGCCAACAGGTACTCTGAAGACTTTTTCTAAACAGAAAAATCTTCCTATCCTTTTTAATATTCCTATTTACGGATGAAATCATCGATGCCGTAACCGCTTTATGATCGCTGATTCCCTGTTCTGCGTTAACTTTTTCAAATAGTTCGGGTCTGTTTGTCACCAGAAGGTCTAATATGTTATCGCCACGAGTCGGTTCTCTGTTTAACTGCTCAAGGTAGTTTTCAGATAAAGCACTTAAAAAAATTTCACTGGATTCTTTGTCCCTGCCACCCGTTATGAACGTCTGAGTCTCCCAGTCTATATCCGGCAAATTAAAATCTCCACCCAGAACTATAACATGGTGGGGAAATCTACTCGAAATATTTTCCAAATTATCCTTCAGGTGCTCAGCCACAACAGCTGCTGAGCCAGGGGGCCTATACAGACATCCAATTACCATGTCTGAGCCTGATTTAACCGTGACCTTCACCCAAATCATTTCACATTTCGGATCTCCGTCAATTTCCTTCGATAGTATTGCACTTCTTATCGCTATAAACACGCCTCCCCCTTCACTGTCCAGCCTGTCTCTGCGGTATACATTCCAATCTGCGTTTAGGATTTCATTACTGTTTACGTCTGGTTTCAGCCAACTTTCTGTCCCTAGTACTATATGGGCGTTGTGACCGTTTATTAATGAGCGCAGTTCTGGGACCTTTCTGTAGACGCTCCTGCAGTTTACTATTAGCACATTAATATTGTTATTCCCTGTTGCATTTTGCCTACTCCTACCTTACCGCGTCTCAGGAGGCGTCTTGTCGGGCCTAGGGAGGGGATTCTCTAACCCAAAAAACCACCATGTGCACTCCACACGTACTCCGCTACCCTTGTAGCCGCTTCCGGCGTGTAGTGCACGCCTGACCTATTCAGGGGGACCCTACATTTCTCCACCCGATAGCGGAGGTCGAGAAATTTGCACCCCAGATCTCCGCAGAATCATCTGAGCCTCTGGTTTAAGCCTTCCACTCGGCTCCAAACCAGAGGACCGCGATCGGTTCTGGGAACGATACTACAAATAGTTAGCTCTGATTTCACCCCGCGAGCGAGGCTTTCCGCCTTCACCAATTCCGCCAACCGCCTGTACGAACTGAGGATGACCTCTGAACCCAGACGGCAGGAGTCATTGGTGCCGACATGCGCAACAATTTGCAGTCGGGTGCACCCAGTGCCCTCTATCGCCGCAGGTAGGGCCTCCTCCACATCACGGATGAGATCCCCCGGCAAGCAGACAGAGTGAACACTGGCCTTCTTCCCCGACCTTCCCGCTATTTCCCTAAGGGGCTCCATCACCCGCCTAACGTTGGAGCTCCCAATAACTAATAAACCCCTCCCCCCGTGTGCCTGCTCGGACCTTGCTGAAGGAGCAGCCACATGTCCACTCACAGGCAGAGCGGACGATGCCACACGGCCAGCCTCCACATTGACCCTCCGCCTCGTGCGCCGCGAACGCCGCTGAACCCGCCACTCCCCTTGGGGAGAGGGTGGCCCAACCGCGCCCGTTACCCGCGAAGATATCTCGACAGCAGGGACAGTGGGTGAAGCATGTAACACCTCGGGTGTACCTTGCGACGCACCAGACTCCCCACTGCCGCTACACTCCGAGGCAGCAGCCTGAAGACGGCTGACCGCGGCCATCAACACGCTCAGCTGTTCGCGAACAGTGGCCAGCGGATGTAAAATGTAGACTGGCAGTGGCAAGGAAAGCGTTTTTGAAGAATAGAAATTTGTTAACATCGAGTATAGATTTAAGTGTCAGAAAGTCTTTTCTGAAAGTATTTGTATTAAGTGTAGCCATGTATGGAAGTGAAACATGGACAATAACTAGTTCGGACAAGAAGAGAACAGAAGGATGCTGAAGATGGGTAGATCACATAACTAATGAGGAGGTATTTAATAGAATTGGGGAGAAGAGGATTTGTGGCACAACTTGACTAGAAGAAGGGATTGGTTGGTAGAACATGTTTTGAGGCATCAAGGGATCACCAATTTAGTATTGGAGGGCAGCGTGGAGGTGAAAATCGTGGAGGGAGAACAAGAAATGAATACACTTAGCAGATTCAGAAGGATGTAGGCTCAGTAGTTACTTGTAGATGAAGAAGCTTGCACAAGTTAAAGTAGCATGGGGGGCTGCATCAAACCAGTCTCAGGACTGAAGACCACAACAAACAACATGGCTTGTATACATGGATGTAATCACTATCTACGTCAGGAAATATCTTGACTGAGCACAGTATCTGCAATTCCTGAAGACCAGAGTACTAACAGTGTATTCCTTTTGCAACCATGAGTGGACTGTCCTGTCAACCAAAGGCAGACTCTCCATGTTATCACGACTAGTGGTACAGTACATCAGGGGATATTATCTTGTTTGTTGGTCGGGCCACGAAAGTTTTTCTGCATGACCCAAAGTCTCCCATCCTTTCTCCAATAGATTTGGGAATTTTTCAGCGACTGGGAAGCGCATTGCCGGACACTTTAATGCTATATATAAATGCCACCAAAAAACATTCCACCACAAATGGAGTACGGATACAAATTATGGAGGTGAACACTGTATGTGATGTTTTATGCTTGGAGAAGAAACGTCATGAAATACAAAGCCCCTCCGTATGACTAACATTTCTTGTGAAGAAACTGGAGTCTATTCACCACGTGAAAACTCTTGCTTTTTATGGTTCTCTAATTAAATACTCATGTCGCGTACGACCTTAGTTGTTTTTCCGCTCTAAAACAAAACAAACAAATACACATGAGTTTGCGTCATCTCCATAACGACAGGATAGCTTCATTGATTGCAAATGTCACCAACGGGGTACCTCTCTAATAGAAGACTTACGAACGCTGTGCATCTAAATCACTTAATATTAGTTGGAAGAAGAGTTCGGACAGAAAAATAATTACCTGTCACATGAACGGCAAAATATCAACCACAACAGATTAACACTATGTCCAAACAACACTAATAACTACCCCAAAGTTGAAGTGCGATCATGAAAACATCATACCACAGAGTCAAAGGGGCAACTAGTAGTGAATTAATTAAAAATGGAAAATACCTATAAACTACTAAAATATGACAGATGAATCAACTGCAGGGACATGGAAATGCAAGTATAGCAGAATTTTTATGGATTAATTGATTCTATTTGGGCTGTGATTAATACACAATATTAACAATTACACAACATTTGAAGAAATTCCAAGGAAAAGTAAGTTGCATTTAAAATATCTATACGTTTAATTAAACTGGCCATTTAACTTGAACTTCTAAGGGTTGCTTTACCTAGATACATTCGTTCTTTCCAAATTACAGACATTAATGTAGAATATGGTAGGCTGCCCTGTTCGTTTGCTAGCGCGATTTTTCATACGTCCAACAGTGGCTACAGTGGTTGTTTCCTAACAGTCTCTCCCTTAGAACCGCTCGAAATGGAGCACCCATGCGATATCCAGAGGAAGTGCCTCGAAGTCCGTAACTCGAGTGGCACCAAAACAAATATTGCGTTATCGGAGTGGATTTTCTGTCTTTATCTTATGTCTTGTAACACAACATTGCTGGACACACTGCGGAGTCTTAAGTTGACTGTGAAGCCTCATGAACTTTGGAACACACTAGCAAATTTTCTGAAATATATGCTTTATCACTACTGTCAGAGCTCATAAATCAGTAATTTAGTCGAAACAGCACATTTGCTCCAGAGAGCCTACGACTCCTACACCCAGGAGGCCATCTAACCGATTTATCGAGCTCCAAGGCTCTTCTAAAGTTATTACCAATTTAGGCCTTTCAGCCAGCCGACCTCAAGAGCACAATTCAGGAATCCTTACTGGCCGTTTCCTGTTCCTCTACGAGAAACCCTCTAGAAATCCCGCTTCCCGCCAGTACATTGTACAACTTAATTCCAGACTTGGAATTTGCTGGAAACCATCTGCTGCCGTAGAATATCACTGTTCCTTAAACCGGTCTAGTAGACTACCACCACAATACTCAGCTTACACTGTGAATCTCCGATAGAGTTCACTTTGAGTGGATTAGGAAAAAACCAAACTATTAGCTTCGCGTAGTACAAACAACGATTCCGAACTCACACTGTAGGAATTTAGGCTCTCCTGTTGGTAACATTGTAGAAGTCATTTTTTTAAATGGATACTCCGCAGAATACGTATTCTGCTTGGGACTGTCAAATTATATGCAGTCAGATACGATTTTCTGAGCTGAAATACAATAAAAATCTCTATTAAGTTACTTACAGGTAGAGGAGACTTCAGCTAATAAAACAGTGGGCTTACACATACGATTGCTAGCGACTGTAGATTTTGTGAATTTAAATACAATTGTATAAGATCAAACATGATTGAGGTCAGTATCAAAATGTTTAATTATACAGAAAATATCAACCAGCAAATTATCTGAGAATAATTTGTTCGGTTTTTGATGCATTTGGAGTCACAAGAAAAATGGGAAATGAAAAAATTTAATGGCTCAGTTCTTGACAGTAGTGATCTGTACATTTTTGTCTCGACATGAAACCACAGAAAGGCATCAAATTATCAGTTTATAATAACGTGCGGTATTCTTTGTGTCGCATTTATTGCGACATTTATTCATTACTTGAATAAATTCTCTGCGTAGGATGTAAACACATTAAAGTATAATATCTGTGGTAATCTTTTGCACTTTCGGCGACCATTAATCTGTTTCGTCTCCTCCCCCCCCCCTCCCACTCCCTTCTTCTCCACAACTCGGCTCCTATAATTAGCAACTCAACGAGTAGTGGCAATTTAACGAAAAGTCGAATGTGGAAAAAGAATACGCCTCGTGTAAGGCATTACACCACGATTTCTCTCTCTTTTAATGGGGGTAGGGGAAGGAAGGATTCTGTTTTAATTATTTTCGAACACTTAAAAAGTTGAGGGTTAATATTTTTATTCCTCTGCCACTATTTCGCGCATATTTTCGGCTTTTAACTTACGAAATTCATAACCTCACCTCAAACCTTTTGATGAGAGGAATGTGTTTCACCTCATTCAGGAGCAAAAATAAATCATGTGTTAAGACAAGCTATCCCTGACGATAGACCCACAGGTCAGAAATGCACCGTGTATTTAATAAGACATGAAAATTTGTGACTGAAGGCGTTTTTTAATTCTTTCTTCCAGTGTATTGAATACAGTCACGTTTGAAGCTGCAAAAATATGGGCAAAATTAAATAGTCTTTGATTGTGCGAGCTGTGTCAACAGGAGCCCTGTCCTTTTGGAACACATTGTACCATGAGATGCACCTGATCAGCTAAAATGTCACTTGATACTTGGCTGTAATGCGATCTTGCACAGTACCCATGGGGCCCATGGAATACTACGGAACGGCTGCCCAAATCATCACCGACACCCCCGCCTTGTTTCACTCTTGGAACGTAAACGCGGCCAGAATATGGAAACAATGTACAACAAGATTCATCTGATCACATTACATTCTTCCATTGCTACATAATACAGGTTTTATGGCTTCGACACCGTTTCCTTGTGAAATGTCCCCTTAGAAAAACTGATAAATGACTATGCTGGTAAACTTCTTACGTTATTTGATTTTCAAACAGCTGAGCAAAACTAAACGCACTCAGACATTTCTCTCTTTACTTATTCTGATCAACACTAAACTGACACACAAAATTTTTGTTATTAGCGCAACGCAGTCTGACTAACAATAAGCTATACCTTCCATGAATCACTGACCTCACAAAAATCTTCGTTACTCAAACTACTGTAATACAGAGAGCGCCAATACTGCCAGCTAAATAAAAGATTCAAACTACTGAAGGCACTAACTACTGATGGGCATAGTTAGCAAATGAAAGAGTTTGATGGAGAA
Organism: Schistocerca cancellata; assembly: GCF_023864275.1. NCBI lineage: Eukaryota > Metazoa > Arthropoda > Insecta > Orthoptera > Acrididae > Schistocerca > Schistocerca cancellata. The sequence goes on along the minus strand of NC_064627.1, from coordinate 771,285,822 downwards.
CAAACAATGTATTTACCTTAATAGTGTTCAAAAGTCATAATATATATATATATATCAGTTCATGACATCCAGTCTTACAAATTTCCTTTTTCTGACGGTCAAACGTCCAAATCGTCCGCTCTCAAAACTCTGCCATCTCTCTCCCCACATCCACCACTGCTGACGGTTCACCTCCAACTGCGCAACGCTACGCGCTGTTCGTATCCAACTGCCGAACACTACAATAGCAAATATTCCAACAATGCAAACCAGCCACAGACTGCACACAGCACAGTCAGTGATTTTCATACAGAGCGCTACGTGGCGTTACCAACATAAAAACCCAAACAGGCTACTTACACGTGTTACGGGCATTTACGTCACTGATGAGTGGTTTTTGAATTCCGGCTCCCTCTGCAATTCTTTGCTTCTGGAGCTCTCTTCGTATTGTTTTGTTTTCTGAAAGGGTTCTCGAGTGAAACGTTTAGTTCTGCAGTGACTTCTGCAGCTGTCGTTCTCCTATTTTTCGTCTCAATCTTCAGTGACGGCTTATCACGATCACTCAACTATCAACTTCGTCCGTTGACTCAGGGGATGTTGCATTTTCTACTTTCTCTGTATATAGTATAAATCGACGATACGGCGCTTTTTCAGACAGCAGTCACTTCGGCTACCTCGGTTACGGAAGCACCCACCATAAGAGCACCTACGTTCGATTCCACTTTTTGCTCCGACGTAAACACTCACAACTACACTGCCTACTATTCTGACACTACTGATAATTGCAACGTGCTCGGGACATCGCACAGATGTCGTTCGTCGTCAAATACAACAGCGCAGTCTGTAGGCTTTTTTTTATTGTTTTATGCATTAAACATGGTCATATTTATGTTCTGTATGTTTTCGTTTTTATGCTTCTGTACTACATTTTGATCTAGCCCTTCGTTAATATTATTAAGTATGCTCCTTCAGTATGTGCTCAATTAAAAATTTCTCTGTTAAAATATTGTGTACGTTGTTACTTGTTAAAGTCAAATAAGGCCACTGGACATGCAAGTTCTGTGAGTTATCATTCTTGGGAACGTCAGGATTTTCAACATACCATTTTGTGAATATGGTTTTTCGTTATATTCAAGTTTCATTTTTTAATTAACACTGTTTTCTCATTTAGTACTTTAATTTATATAAACAACACAATACATTTTGATCAGTTCACACAGAATACGGATATTACTTACTACAGTTTTAGTCTTCTATTATTAGCATTAATTTGTTGTCGTTTTATTTCGATAATTGTACTTTACTTTTTCGGCGTCATATTGTTTATATGGACCATTTTTCGTTCCAAGTATTGACGCACACGATTTAATTGTTACTTTGTTATTGCAAGGTACAGTTTCTGCAAATATACCTTTGTCAAAACTAGCACTTCTGCAACACTATTTACATATTATAATTTTTTTCTATTTAGCGCATGGAAAACACTGATGTGTGATAAAATAAAAATTAAAAATAATAAACGGGTACACAAGCATTTTAATAAAAGTTTAAACAGCTAAAATAAGCATAACTACCTGATGCTAAGCCAAGTGAAGGGAGTTTACTTGCATAAGAGAAAACATACGTGAAAATCAACGTGGTTGTTGAATTTTGTAATTGTTAAGGATTTTTAATTATCTCCTCCGGTATAGAAAGAATTTGTTAATAAGTATAAACAAATTATATACATAATGGAGAAGCTTTGTCGGAATCCAAAATTGTTAAGGCTTTCGTGGCCACTTGTTGACAAAATGCCTATTGGCTTCTGTCTCGGTTCTTCGGCCGACGTTCATCTAATGATTTTTCTGACGTTTCGCCAGCACGAGTGGCTGGCATTGTCAAAGCTTCACCCTCCATTGCCGGTGGTGAACTGGAGGCGAGCTCGCGGCCGCAGGCTATATGTACCTGGCGCGCCAACGTCCGAGGGCTTCTCCGCGGTCATTTCCGGTGCGTTTCTCCTCTTGCTACCTGCGACGGTCGTTCGCTGCAGTACGGGAAGCCAGGATCCGTTTACCTTAAGGCTTTCCTCTTTCTTGTTGAAACTGTTCGCGTGTTTTTGGATTTCTACAGCTTCTCTGAACAGGCGCGTGTGATAGTGCTTCTCTACAGACAGAACTTCCGTGTCGGCGAATTTCATTACGTGGTCGGTCTCATTCAGTGCGTGCTCTGCCACGGCCGATTTCTCCACCTGCCCCAATCTGCAATGTCGCTTATGCTCTTTGATCCTGGTGTTAATGGATCGTCCAGTCATTCCGACATAAACTTTTCCGCATGTGCAAGGTATACGGTATATTCCCGACATTGCAAGTGGGTCTCTTTTCTCCTTCGCCGATCTAAGACATTCTTTGATCTTCCTTGTCGGTTTGAAAATCGTCTTTACGCCGTGTTTGCGCAATATACGGCCGATTCTGTCCGTCATTCTGGGAATGTATGGCAGAAAGGCCGTACCCGACATTTCTTTTTCTGGTTCCTTACTTCGCCGAGTGTTTGGCTCTGTTACACTTCTAATGTAATTTTTGGAGTACCCATTGCTCCTCAGAACAGTTTCCAGGTGTTGCATTTCTCGTTTGAGGTGTTGAGGCTCACATATTCGTCCTGCTCTCGTTACGAGCGCACTAATCATGCCTCTTTCCTGGCTCGGGTGGTGGTTTGACAGTTTGTGCAGGTATCGGTCCGTGTGTGTCGGTTTTCGATGCTGTGTCCCAGGTTTTCGCCGTCCCTTGTGACCAGCACATCTAGAAATGGCAGTTTCTTGTTCTTTTCTACTTCCATGGTAAATGTTATGTTGGCATGGAGGCTGTTCAAGTGTCTCAGGAATTCACCGAGCTGTTCTTCACCATGGCTCCACACCACGAAAGTATCATCGACGTACCTGTACCACACCTTAGGTTTGCAAGTCGCCGAGTCCAGTGCCTGTGCTTCGAATTGTTCCATGAAGAAGTTGGCCACCACTGGACTGAGAGGACTACCCATGGGGACGCCTTCCAGCTGTTCGTAGAAATCGCCATTCCACGTGAAATAGCTCGTTTTGAGACATGCATGGAAGAGCTTTTTGATGTCTTGCGGGAACATGGAACCGATGTGCTCCAGAGCGTCGCTGAGTGGCACTTTCGTAAATAACGAAACAACATCAAAACTGACCAGGATGTCGTTTGGCGCAAGTTTCAGTTCCTTCGGCTTCTCAATGAAATGTCCTGAGTCCTTAATGTATGTGTCGGTCTTTCCCACGTGTGGCTGGAGCAGAGAGGCCAAGTGTTTCGCCAGTTTATACGTTGGTGAGCCAGGTGCGCTAACGATTGGTCTCAGTGGAACGTTGTTCTTATGGATCTTGGGTAATCCATACAGCCGAGGTGGTAGGGCTTCTGTGTTGCGCAGGTTTCTCTGTATGTCCGCCGGCAGAGAAGATGCCTTGATTAATCGATTCGTATTCCGAGTGATACGCTGCGTCGGATCTGCGCTTAGTTTTCGGTACGTCGTCGGATCTAATAGGTCTCGGAAAAATCATTAGATGAACGTTGGCCGAAGAACCCGAGACAGAAGCCAATAGGCATTTTGTCAACAAGTGGCCACGAAAGCCTTAACAATTTTGTATTACACCTCTACGGGGAGGACATTTGCAGATTGTACCGACGCCTTGACCAACGACGGAAGAAGAAAGCGCGACTGATGTCCTCTCTCGCCTTTCTGTCACGGTGCCGAGATGAATGTGCTACACCAAAGTTCTTGAGATGCAAGCGCCTATTCACCACCGCCCAAGCACATCGTATCTACGACAGAATGGAACGAGCTTTTCTTCGTGAGCGAATACATACAACACGGAGAGACTTGGCAAGAACGGATCAGGAACTTCTGGACATTTTCTATCAACTAAGTAGCAGAATGCATCGAGACGATTGGGACAAGATCGACAGCATCACTCACAGGAGCATGCAGAACGAACTCGAGCGCTGCACCGAGCGGCAAAAGAAAAAGTTTGAAAGATGCCGGAAGCAGACCGACAAGGCGATTCCCGACATGTCACACACAGTGGTCAACCTCACGGAACGACAATTTACCGAAGAGGAAGTGTCTGTTCTTCAAAAAGGAGGGAATTTCGCTATCATCTCGAGAACTATACCTATGGAGGACATCATTGCCAACACCGAAGCAGCCATTCGGACCCTTCCTTGTGAAAGGGCAGAGGAAATACGCACTGAAACAGCCAGGATACTGCGCCGAGCAAAACCACCAGCTTGCAACCTGAAGAAAGAAGAGGTACAAGCCATTAAGAATCTCAACGCCGACAAGAGTATATTGGTACTGCCTGCCGATAAGGGGAATGCGACCGTCGTAATGAAGACCGAAGATTATGAGCAAAAGATCCGAGACCTATTAGATCCGACGACGTACCGAAAACTAAGCGCAGATCCGACGCAGCGTATCACTCGGAATACGAATCGATTAATCAAGGCATCTTCTCTGCCGGCGGACATACAGAGAAACCTGCGCAACACAGAAGCCCTACCACCTCGGCTGTATGGATTACCCAAGATCCATAAGAACAACGTTCCACTGAGACCGATCGTTAGCGCTCCTGGCTCACCAACGTATAAACTGGCGAAACACTTGGCCTCTCTGCTCCAGCCACACGTGAAAAAGACCGACACATACATTAAGGACTCAGGACATTTCATTGAGAAGCTGAAGGAACTGAAACTTGCGCCAAACGACATCCTGGTCAGTTTTGATGTTGTTTCGTTATTTACGAAAGTGCCACTCAGCGACGCTCTGGAGCACATCGGTTCCATGTTCCCGCAAGACATCAAAAAGCTCTTCCATGCATGTCTCAAAACGAGCTATTTCACGTGGAATGGCGATTTCTACGAACAGCTGGAAGGCGTCCCCATGGGTAGTCCTCTCAGTCCAGTGGTGGCCAACTTCTTCATGGAACAATTCGAAGCACAGGCACTGGACTCGGCGACTTGCAAACCTAAGGTATGATACAGGTACGTCGATGATACTTTCGTGGTGTGGAGCCATGGTGAAGAACAGCTCGGTGAATTCCTGAGACACTTGAACAGCCTCCATGCCAACATAACATTTACCATGGAAGTAGAAAAGAACAAGAAACTGCCATTTCTAGATGTGCTGGTCACAAGGGACGGCGAAAACCTGGGACACAGCGTGTATCGAAAACCGACATACACGGACCGATACCTTCACAAACTGTCAAACCACCACCCGAGCCAGAAAAGAGGCATGATTAGTGCGCTCATAACGAGAGCAGGACGAATATGTGAGCCTCAACACCTCAAACGAGAAATGCAACACCTGGAAACTGTTCTGAGGAGCAATGGGTACTCCAAAAATTACATTAGAAGTGTAACAGAGCCAAACACTCGGCGAAGTAAGGAACCAGAAAAAGAAATGTCGGGTACGGCCTTTCTGCCATACATTCCCAGAGTGACGGACAGAATCGGCCGTATATTGCGCAAACACGGCGTAAAGACGATTTTCAAACCGACAAGGAAGATCAAAGAGTGTCTTAGATCGGCGAAGGAGAAAAGAGACCCACTTGCAATGTCGGGAATATACCGTATACCTTGCACATGCGGAAAAGTTTATGTCGGAATGACTGGACGATCCATTAACACCAGGATCAAAGAGCATAAGCGACATTGCAGGTTGGGGCAGGTGGAGAAATCGGCCGTGGCAGAGCACGCACTGAATGAGACCGACCACGTAATGAAATTCGCCGACACGGAAGTTCTGTCTGTAGAGAAGCACTATCACACACGCCTGTTCAGAGAAGCTGTAGAAATCCAAAAACACGCGAACAGTTTCAACAAGAAAGAGGAAAGCCTTAAGGTAAACGGATCCTGGCTTCCCGTACTGCAGCGAACGACCGTCGCAGGTAGCAAGAGGAGAAACGCACCGGAAATGACCGCGGAGAAGCCCTCGGACGTTGGCGCGCCAGGTACATATAGCCTGCGGCCGCGAGCTCGCCTCCAGTTCACCACCGGCAATGGAGGGTGAAGCTTTGACAATGCCAGCCACTCGTGGTGCTGGCGAAACGTCAGAAAAATCATTAGATGAACGTCGGCCGAAGAACCCGAGACAGAAGCCAATAGGCATTTTGTTTATCGGAATCGTGGTATGTAATATAATTGGTAATCAAAAGGAAGATCTATCTGTCTCTCTCTCTCTCAAGACACACACACATACACACACACACACACAAAACAACGCGCGCGCGCGTGCGTTTCGAAGCAACATTGTGGGAGAAAAGCACTTTAACGTATTAAAAATAGAAACTTTATTATAGTAGCCAGACTGTATAGAAACGAATGCCGGACATTTGCCACGCCGGACATTTGCCGCGCCGGACATTTGCCACACTTTCCCCTTCGCCAGGTAGCTTGAGTAGCGATCCCTCAGGTAAGGGACGCCCTTCCCCGTACTACCGCTGTCCGCTTTCACACCGCCGTCTCCACATCTTACTCGACACAACCAGTACGTAAGGGACCTTCTTCTTCGACATCTTGGCCAAATACAGAGCTTCTTTTCCGAAATCGAAATATTTATAACTTTTGGGAAACGAAAGCAATACCGACGATTATGTCAGTATGTAATTAGTTCTGCCAAGTACAAATATAGATTCCTCTGTCTGTACGGTAGCTTCCTTTCACGCTTACTGTTTGCGATAGAAACAGTCCATCGGCATGGGAGCAACAAGAAAGGAACGATGTAACGAGAATGCGAATGTACGCTAATCATTTCTTTTCGATCACTGCATTTGTGCCTACTTTAATTACTACAACTACATACCCAAAAGACAATAGGGAAAGAATAAATGGGTATGTGAATGTTTGAAAAGAAGAACGACATACTCCATATTAATTTACTCTCTAAAAACATTAGTTAATAAAGTGTAGCGGGACAATGTTCAAAACATAACTGAAAACACGTTCACTAAATAGAGATAAGAACATCTATGATTGACATGTCATCTAAAGTCGACTTACAATTTTAAAATGTTAGAAAAAAGGAAATGAAGTAATACAGAATGCTATGCTTGTAACGTACGTTGTTGTTCTACATTGTTTAGCTCTGGTATTTACAAGGTCACAGAGAAAGCATCTTAGGTTCTGGAGTGAAAAGCCGTAATTGTAATTATCTGCACTACAACAGAAACAAGAAGGACAACTTAAGGAAAAATAATGTAAGCTCACAATCGATTTTGAAGCAGATAGTTCCTGTGACTTAGTATGGGCAGAGGTTATATGCGACAACCGGAATAAATTAATAACTGGCTTCTTTTACCGCCCCCCTGTTTCAGATGAAATAGTTGCTGAACAGTTCAAAGAAAACTTGAGTCTCATCACAAATAGCTACCCTACTCATACAATTATAGTTGGCAGTTACTTCAATCTATCTTCCGTATATTGACAAAAATACATTTTCATGTACCCTATTGTAAATAGAAAACAACTTCCGTAATTGCTCTAAATGCTTTTTTTAAAATTATTTTTAACATTTAGTTGACGAGGCCATTTAAATTGTAAATGGTTACGAAAACACACTTGACCTCTTAGCAGCAAATAATCCTGAGCATCAAGACGGATACAGGGATTAGTGAACACGCAGTCGTAGCGAGGCTCACTTCCGTAACAAAGCAGTTCACCAAAACTAAACGCGAAATATATCTATTTATAAAAGCAGCTAAAAATTTGGGTGACGTCTTTCTAAGAGATAGTCTCCAATCCTTCCAAACTATGTAAATGAAGACAATATGTGGCGTAAGTTCAAAGAAATAGTATCAACAGCACTCGAGATATTCATACCAAATAAATTAATAAGAGACTGAACTGATCCCCAATGGTACACAAAACACGACAGAGAGCTGTTGCAGGAGCACCGCAAAAGGCACGTATAATTTAGACACAACGCAAAATATCCAATATTAGTGAAGTTTTACTGAGGCTCGAAATTTGGTGCGGATTTCAATGCGAGATGCATTTAACAGTTTCCACAACGAAACTCGCTCTAGAAATGTGGCGGAAAATCCAAAGAGATACTGGTCTCATGTTAAGTAAACCAGCGGAAAGGCTCAGTAAGTACCTTTGCTGCGCGACAGGGACGATAATGTTACTGATGACAGTGCCACTAAAGTGTAGTTGGTAAATGCATTTTCCGAAATACCCTCACCAAAGAAGACGAAGTAAATATTCCAAAATTCGAAATGAGAACAGCTGCAAACATAATTTAGAAGTAGATATCCCTGGTGTTGCAAAGCAACTGAAATTAACCCAGTCAGTGACAGAGGAAATGATCAAATATCTTTTCAAAACGTCTCTAATGTATAAGAAAAGTAGGTCTAATACATATGATTCTGATGTTCTTTAGTAACAATTAATTTTTAGTAGTAAGCTCCTTACTTTTACTGATCTGTTTAAAGATAATCAACAATTTAGTAAGAAAGTTTAATTTTTAAATGACTATATCTAAATTTACTGAAGTAGATTTACATCTACTGTAAATGTTTGCAGCTAAACTTAAATAAAAAAATATTTGAGGTGCCAAAATTGTCAACCTTAGGATCAGATCAGTTTTGGGATGTCAATTTTAGGTGCAATTCAAATGTTCAGTTCCCATTTTCTTTTACAAAAGCGTATACTATCAGTTTAACAAACCATGATATTTTAGGTGATAGTTGCGATTCTGAAGCTTCAGAAAATTATTTTAGAACTCACAATTATTTAATAGTATGGCCATAATATTGGAAGGTAGAAAAAAGTGAGCTTAATGTGACAACAATAGGGATACTTTTGTGAGGCTTGAAACACTTTTTAATTTTTACATTAAAGGTTGATTCGCATCACACTTTGCACAGGCTTTGGACCGTCAGAATGATAAATGACCATTTATCATTCTAGCGTGTGTAAAATCAGCCTAAACACGCCGAACTAATGTAAACTCTATTTACAATTACAACTTAATATTAGCTCCGATAATGCTGCTTCAATGTTTTAATAATTTTATCACAGTAATCTGCGAGGATTCTGTGGTATTCATAGTTTTCTAATACATTATTTTTAACGTATTTTAGTCCAGTTTCTGAATATGGGCAATGGCTTTCAAGCTAGGCCTAATGTTGCCAGTCTGTTCACAATTCTTTACGATTCTCTCTATCCTGTCGTCCAGCTTCAAGTACTTCTTCTTCGTCTTCTTACCTTCAAGATTCATTTCCAATTTCATGTACATGCAGTTTGTGAGCTCTGCTTCCTTTTTCAACCACTCCATCAAATAGTTGATTAGAGGATGAGGGTTTCCAATAATACTCTTTATTTTGTTGAGGAACCCTTCAAGAGAATTCGTCGTTCAGTGCCTTTTTCCGTAACAGTCCCACATTTCTGTTGCGATATCCTCATTCTCTAGCCTGTTATCCACAAAGTAGTCAAAAATTGAGAGAACCTTCCGTTATCAGGAGCTTCTGCATGAATCTCAATCCATCCATTGCTTACGTCCTCCGGTTTTACAACTACCAGCGCTACACACATGCTGACGTGAAGTCTTAAATCCTCGTTATAGCGATACTCCTCAGTTAGACCGAGAATTAGAATTCTTCTAGATAAACCCTTCTTCCTAAGGAAATAGAATCAATTTATTTCAGTTGTGGGAAAAACTTGACGAATGGCCGATATCGCAGCTGCCTCAAAGTCCACCTTTACTTGTTTAGGACACCACTCAGAGATTGCTTGTTTTATCAAACGAAACAGACGAACATATGTGTCTTTCTTCTTATTAGGGAGCGGTGCAAACACAGTAGGAAGAATGTTTATTTCTTCAATCGGGCCTCCTAAGTCTACGTGTATGGTGTAGATCTGTGCAAACTGCTTGCTGCATCTCTTAAATGTTTCATCCATAAAAAATGGGAAAATGTTTTTAAACTTTCTTTTCCTTTGCTTCCACTAAAAATTATTCTTCTAGCCTCTAATCTATCGTCTTCCAGAATGAAACTACTGCCATCTCCTATTTTAATAGATCTTCATGAAGCTCAATTTCATAAGAGTTCTTAGGGTCTTGTTGGTTCCCCTGCTCTTGACTCCATCGACAACGCATGGTTCTCTTCATATATTCTGAATTAGGCATCACTGTAACAAAGTCATAAACTTTATTATGTAGATTTCCCATTTCATCCGCGTATATCTCCGATAACTGTGTAGTTTCTTCTCGAGACCTTCTCTTCGCCCTTTCCACCTGCTTTCTCGCTTTCAGAGCCTCATCGTCAGGTGATCCACAGAGATGTTCTAATACGTTCATCACTTCTCCGTTCCTCGAAAGCAGCTTTCCCTTGTAATTATCCGCTTTTCGGCGTAAGCACATCCATGTAACAACACCTTCTTTAGATTCCCTCTGTTTAAGATATGCGTAACCTTTGTAATGAGCAGGAAGCCTGCCCTTGTTCGTTGTTAGGAACTTCGAAAGCAAACTGGGCTGGCGGGTGAGGAGGAGGAGGAGGAGGAGGAGGAGGACGAGGAGGAGGGGGAGGGGAGGGGGAAACAAGGGACCCGACCCTTCGGAGCAGGTAAAATCGTGGCAAATGTCCGGACACCATACAAACCTTATGTAGACTTTGAGAGACGTTCTGAACACTGGATTTCACGTCTCAATGTTTATGGGGGCACGGAGAGGCAGTGGCAGCTATGAAAAAGCGTTCTTAAGGATGGAATCTAGTGGTGTCTGTAAGGAGTTTTGCAAGTGGTCCTGGGCTCTTCTTATCTGTTTTGCAGTCTTATGTTCTTCCCACAATTGTACAACATATTCTGGACTGAAGACCACAACAACAAACAACAACTCTGATTTGTCTGTATGTCTTTTGGAACGACGGCTTGAGTCGTCATCGAAATAACCATGTAATTCTGTCTTCCCAGTGTGGCTTATAGATTTAGATCAGGGATTGTGAGCATCGCGAGTGCCATGCACAGACAATTGCGTTGTATATTGCTCAGTTAGTTCCATTTCTGACGGGTTGACAGAGTTCCCTGTGCAGGAGTTTCTCATTAGTTGGTACCGTCTGATCCATTATTTTGTACCGTGTTTCCCTCACTTTATGGCACAATGAGTTCATTTATGTTTTTCCTGATTTGCTCCCCTTTTTAGTTTGGAAATTTCGGTTTCAATTTATTTATTTGTTGATTAGTTTCTTCTCGTACAGTATGACACAGAGCTGTTTTTTCACGGACATCAACTGCAGTGGTCAACGAGTACCTATTTTAGCATGTAAAATTGTCTGATGTGATGCTGAATGGTCTCTGTTGGATTCCTTTCATGTTAATTTCTTAAATGTGTTGTCATTTACGGCATAAATTCCTCTTCTAAATTTACTGTGGTGTTTCTGACTATCTGGGAGGAGACTGAGCAGTGGAACGTGTTACTTTTGCACATAAACAAGAACGGTGTGTCACACTACTACACTTTAAAACACAGTTTATATGTAATTCATGTCACACAGTCTCATACGGAACGTAATTCGCTTTCTTTTATATACTGTGTAAGTAGGCTGTTTAGGTTTTTATATTGGTAACGCCATGTAGCGCTCTATATGAAAATCACTGGCTGTGCTGTGTGCAGTCTGTGGCTGGGTGGCATTGTTGTAATATTCGCCATTGTAGTGTTGGGCTGTTGGCTGTTAACAGCGCATAGCGTTGCGCAGTTGGAGGTGAGCCGCCAGCAGTGGTGGATGTGGGGAGAGAGATGGCGGAGTTTTGGAATTTGTAAGACTGGATGTCATGAACTGCTATATATATTATGACTATTAAGGTAAATACATTGTTTGTTCTCTATTAAAATCTTTCATTTGCTAACTATGCCTATCAGTAGTTAGTGCCTTCCGTAGTTTTAATCTTTTATTTAGCTGGCAGTAGTGGCGCTCGCAGTATTACAGTAGTTCGAGTAACGAAGATTTTTGTGAGGTAAGTGATTTGTGAAAGGTATAGGTTAATGTTAGTCAGGGCCATTCTTTTGTAGGGATTATTGAAAGTCAGATTGCATTGCGCAAAAAAATATTGTGTGTCAGTTTAAGTACAGTCTTGTATAATTGTTCAAAGGGGACATTTCATATGGCGACCCTGCGAGGATACCTCACTGGAATCTTCTGATTTTTTCTTGTAGTTTGTGTAATTAGTATAGATTTTGTTTATTGCTAGCACGTAATTGTAGAGAGAATCTCCTTTGTAGTTGCAGTCTTTCATTGTTGTACATTAAAACAGGTGTGGCACGCATGTAAATTTGCACCAAGTACTTCGCAGCTGCGCTTGCAATTAACTAGATATTATTTTCAGTGCTATGTTAATGTGTTCTCTTATTTTTGCTCTTCAAATTGTGTTTTTGTGTGTTGTCGTATGAAATATTGTGACAATAATGGCGTGTGAAAAACGTAATACTAGGCTCCAAAGTAAACTGAGAAATGACAGTGAAGACGAAAGCAGTGTGTTAGCGCCACCATGTAATGACCATGTAATGAATTAACTAATGTTCAAAGTAGTAATTTGGTAATTGTGCATAAGGAAATGGAGTGAGCTGCAAATAATGGTGTAGGCAGTGAAACAAACAGGGAAGCATTATCGATCGATCGGTCGGCAACAGCTCGCCTCAGGATTCCGAAATGACAGGACACAATCTTGCAAATACTGTAGATTCAGGTTTTGCATCCTCACCGTTTTCTCAACTAAATCAAGACACATTTTCTGCTTTTCAAAATGCGAATATTGCCGGTTCAAATGCACTGCCGAATAGCACTGAGGAACATGTTTCAGACACCAGTGCACTGTTATTACAGTTAATGCAACAAATGGGACAAAGGCTACAAAAGTTAGACACAACGCTTGAACAAAATCAGAAACAAATGGGACAAAATCTTCGAAAGTTAGACACAATGGAACAACACCAGAGACAAACACTGCAACAGTTAGACACAATGGAACAAAATCTTCGGAAGTTAGAGACCACACTTGAACAAACACGTGAAGATTTAACTACTGAGTTACATAACATTGAATCGAAATGTCAAAAAGTCTGTAATGAGGTAAAAACACAAATTTGTGAGCATTTCCAACCTATTTTTTCGCGTCATGAAAATGCATTACAGAATCACGAAGCAGCCATAAAAGAACTGCAAACTATTGTTCATGAAAATCACGACACCTTGCAAGCTAAAATTGACTTAGTTGCATCTACCGATTCGGTTACGCAACTTGAGATACGATTTCAATACAAATGGACACTCTGAAACTTGGTTCAGAAAAACACACAGAGGAAATAATTTCACTAACGGAAAAGTAGCCGAACTTTCAGATCAGTTCACTAACTTACCTACAAAGGTAGATGATGATCTGAATGACACAAGACCTGTAGCCTTCACGGACACTGAAGAGTATGAACAAATTAGAAAATTCAAACAAAATCAAAATCAAATCAATACACAGTACGAAAGAGAAATCCGGGAAGCACAAGATCAGTTGGCACAAGTAACACAAGAATTACATATTTCAGAGGACACTCGCGCTCCAGTACGGGAAGAGGGACGTAGAAATACGGAACAACCTCAAAATAATAACACAGGTCACTTCGGAAATTATGAAAGAAATTGGCAACGAGCATTGGATTTTTAGATGGAACCGCCGAAACGAAGTAACAATGAGCGATGTGCGACTCGCCGACACGATGAGTTTGACTATAAGCTGTTCATTACTACACGTAAATTCAAAACATTTAAGAATCCTGACAACGACATTCATCCACAAGCATGGCTTCATCAATTCTCTCATTGTTTTCCTCCCAAATGGTCATTGGAGCACAGGTTAGAATTTATGTGTGGCTACTTGGAGAATGAACAAGCTGTAAGAATGCGATCGGTCATTCACGATTGTCACAGCGAAGGAGAATTTTATCATGCCTTCCTCTCAGCGTATTGGTCTCAAGCTACGCAAGACTGAGTAAAACATAGAATCATAATGATGAAACGTTTCGAACAATCTGAATTTTCCAGTCTTATGAAATATTTTGAAGACATGTTGCATAAGAATCAGTATCTTTCAAACCCATACAGCCCCTCAGAACTCATCCGCATTTGCTTAATCAAATTGCCTGAACATTTACGACATATTATTTTAGCAGGACGTTGCAAAGACGACATTGAAGCTTTTCAGGGACTGTTACAAGAACTGGAAATTGACACTGACAATTGCAGAACACGAAAACAGGAGCACAACAATTACAGGTCACATCTGTCACAATTCCGCGATGACAGAAATGATACACGACAAGGCTATTCTTACAACGTAAATCGTGACCAAAACAGACACCACCCGTATGACAACCGTTGGCACAGTAGTAATAATTACAGGGAAAGATCACCTCTCCGCAGTAATGACTATCACAAAGACAATCAAAGAAACAGACAATATGGGAACCAAAATAATTATTATCAAGGGAGACAGAATAACTTTAGATGCAACGGTCCAGCGCGCAGTTACGATTCAGGGAGAAATTCTCCACCACGTGACCGACAAGAAAGAAACTATGGAATCTACCGACATGACGACAGACGATATGATCGTAACGGCAGACCTGAATTGCATCAGAACTGGCGGGATTCAAACAGAGCAGGGCCCTCTCGCCAAGGTGAATTTGTAGAAGTTAGGTCTCCAAATCCCAATAACGACACGCGCCAACAAAGAGACAATAGGCAATGACTCACACCGCTGGCAGCCACAAAACGTACTTATGAAACTGACGACGCAGCTGCTGTAGCTAGTAATTACGTAAAAATGGAAGACATTAGGGAATCTTACTCCAGGAACGCGACGTAAAACATAATAACATTGCATATCCTGTAATTCACATTACAGTAACTGACATAAAATTTACGGCAGTACTTGACTCTGGCAGTCCCATTTCAGTAATTAGTGAAACAGCCTTTAGCAAATGCAACAAATCGAATGATTGCCCCACACTTCCGTTACGTAAGATTAAATTACAAGGTGCAATCTTTGGAAAAAGTGTAGATGTACGCCAACAAACCAACTTAGAATTCTTTTGTCAAAGCCACAGCTTCTCTATGAACTTTCTTATTGTTCCATTATTGTCGACGGAAATTATACTGGGAGTAGACTTTTTGAATGAATACAAAGCAATCTTAAACTTTCACGATGCTGAAATAAGTTTAGAGAAAGAAGGTAAGTCAATAGCTTTGAAATTTGAAGATTGGCTCTCAAACTATGACGAGGAAATTAATCGGCTTTACCTTCTGTTAGACAACAGTTCGGAATTTTCTACGGAACTAGACACTAACAATCACTCTGCAAGTACTGACAGGGATGATACCGACGGCATATTTGAAACTAATGAGTTAATTCAGAATAAAATTCAAACAATTGACAATTGTAATGACAGTGATAGGCAGGACCTTTTTGAGATTTTACAAGGACATTCCACAGTTTTTAGTCACAAAACAGGAACAATCAAGGGATTTCAATACCAATTTCGTGTTCGTGAGCATACTAAATTTTGTGTTAGGCCATACGTAATTCCAGCACGTTATAGGGACCGTGTTAGAACAGAAATACAATCTATGCTTGACGAGGGCATTATTGAGCCTGCAGTAAGCTCATACAACAATCCATTACATGTTGTTGAGAAGAAAAATGGATCGATCAGGCATGTCTTAGATTCGAGACAAATCAATACTATCATTATTCCTGAAACAGACAGGCCGCAAACGTTGGAAGAACTTCTTCAAAATTTTAATGGTGCAAAAGTGTTGTCTTCCATTGATCTCAGATCCAGCTTTTATCAGACCGAACTTCATCCAGAATGTAGAAAATACACAGCTTTCCTTTGTTTCGGCGTTTGTTATCAGTTTCGGAAACTACAGTTTCGGAAACTACCTTTTGGTTTGAACATTTCTCCGGCAGCATTCATTCGCGGGCTAAATTCCATATTACCTGAGTTCTTAAAACGTCACATCACCTAATATGTGGACGATATTCTAATAGCAGAAGCTTCATGGGAACAACATAATCGCATCCTCAACAGTTTGTTTTGCAGAATCTGGAATTACAGTTAACTTGGAAAAGTCTGAATTCGGTAGGTCAAAGGTGAGGTTTTTGGGACATATTATTTCTTCTGAAGGCATTCAGCCGGATCCTGAAAAGTTAGAAGCAACCAGAGCCATTCCAGTTCCATCCACAAAAAAAACAAGTCCGCAATTTTCTAGGTCTCGTAAATTTTTACCGTCGTTTTCTGAATATACAAATTCTTGTTACACCAAAACTTTGTTCTCTAACTGGAAAAAATACTATTTGGAACTGGGACGAACAAGCACAGTTGGAATTCAATTCTTTGAAAGAATCGCTACTTAATGCGCCAATACTAGCTCATCCAGATCTGTCTCAACATTTCTGCCTTAGCACGGATTCTTCTAAAGTCGGTCTTGGTGCCCATTTATTTCAAGAAGCCATAGAAAATGACACTACCGTTCAGAAAACCATTGCTTTTGCTAGCCGAGTGCTAACAAAATCTGAAAAAATTTATTCCGTTACTGAATTAGTAGCTTTAGCTATCGTTTGGGCATTTAATAAATTCCGTTTCTTTCTTTCTGGTAAGCACGTAAAAGTATACAGTGATCATCGTGCATTACAATTTCTTATGTCTTCAAAATTAAATCATGACAGGTTAAAACGTTGGGCATTGTTTCTGCAAGAATTCCACTTCACAATAGTCTACATTCCCGGCAAGGAGAACATTGTTGCGGACGCACTGTCACGCGCACCGGCTGTGCTTGAGAAAAGTAACACAGAAGGCAACCTCGAAAAAAATTTCAATATTCTTCACATTCAGAAATTCGCCTTTGAAAACTTCATCACCACATCTTTAAAGGACATTGCTCATGAACAAGATAAAGATCCGATTTGGAAAGACATCAAAAGCAAATGGCATGAAAAGACACACACACAGATTCGGCATTATTATCTGGTTAGAAACAACATACTGTTCAAACGCTGCACTGTTGATGACAAGCTATGGGTACTTTTCATTCCTGACAATTTTGTTAATAAGCTCATTTGGTACATTCATTTCAGCTATGCACATTTTGGCCCACGAAAATGTTATCATATTCTTCGAACGACTTGTTATTTTTAACAATATGGAAAAGAGAATTCGAAGAGTCTTGTCTATTTGTAAACTTTGTCAAAAGGCGAAACCATCTTCTATCTCCCATTGTGCTCCGCTGTTTCCTATCATTCCTTCTAAATTAAAAGAATTTGCTGCTGTTGATCTCTTGGGACCGCTTGTCAGAACATCTAATGGATTTTCGTACGGTCTAGTCGCTGTTGAACTTACTTCAAAATTTGTTTCTTTCACACCGTTACGTAAAGCCACTGGACGGTCTGTATCCAACGCCTTTGTTAAACAATTTTTACGTGAAGTTGGACACGTTAGTAAAGTCATTTCAGATAACGGACCGCAATTCAGATCTGCTGTTTGGTCACGCATGCTTCGGAATCATAAAATCAAACCTGTTTTTATTTCATTGTACTCACCACATTGTAACCCCTCCGAACGGATTATGAAAGAAATCAATAAGCTTTGCAGACTTTATTGTCACAGAAAGCATCAGCATTGGGACAGTTATTTACACTTATTTCAAAACGTGCTGAATGAAATGCCTCATGACTCCACTGCTTTACCACCTACTCTTGTACTGAAGAATGAAGAACCACTGAACAGAATCAGAGAGCTTGTACCTTTCCCGAATACATGTAAACTTCGACACAAAGACATAATTGATTTGGCTATTATAAATATAAAATCTGCAGCAGACAAGAGGAGAAAACTACACGGTAAAGCAAATGCAAAGAAATTATATATTGGTCAGAAAGTTCTCATTAAAGCTAATTGATTGTCACACAAGAAGAAACACTTGAGTCACAAATTCTTTCTAGTTTACAATGGACCTTACAGACAGAATCCGACGTATACCACTTGGTAATTGCGTTGAAGTTGAAACTCTGCGTACTAGGAAGAGTAAAGGTTTACACCACATTTCACATGTAAAACCGTTTATTGAAAGATAATCTGCTTTTTAACTTTGTCTTTGCCATATAACTTTTCACTTTACATTACTAGTATGCTTTGTCAGACTTAGAATCTGTTAATTTGCAACAATGTTTAAAGTTAAATATCCAGTCAAGAACCAAGAGAACTTATTTAAACAGAAATTACGAATGCATTGTTATTGTGAACAGAGGACACAGTGTTATTGTGTGTGTACATTCTTGCTTATTAGTTGCACGATTATGCAACGACTATAAGCTTCACATACTTAGAACTTTTACCAGTACTGCTAATGAGATTTTAATGCAACATTTTGGTTTACTTGAAAATACATTCTGGATTTAAAGTACTTTCTGTGAGATACCAGATGACACAGTGGTTAGTTTATGTGACAGCTACACGATTTTATCACGACGCTACTAATGAGTGACAATTTACATTGTTGCTTTTGTGGTGTATCTGTTTCATATCTGCACAGTTTTTCTGAATTCTTCTGGAAAGTAGAACATGTTTTAGTAGTAACTTTTGTGGTATAGCTACAAGGAGACAGCCTTTTCCGTAGCACAACAATACGTTACAGCACAGTACTTTCTTCATCACGGCAATATGTGTAATAACTAAGATATCTATACGCAAAGCATTTCACTTTTGTTAATCATGAGGTAAGTACATTGACTTCTGCAGAACTTTCGGAGGACGATAACTCCGACACTTCCACAGAGATTATCTTACAAGATGCACAGTTCAGCGCTACAGTACACGTATTTGAGTGATTAATTTTTTACTTAAAACATTTATTTTTAAAGATATTTGAAGTACAATGAAACAAAGTTTTTCCGTGATACATTTCATTCCATTGCAATAATCTGTAACACCTGAGGGTATAATTACATTAATCCTCAGGGGGTACACGCCTACTTTGTGTACCATGTGTCTGGCAAGCACAAGGAGCCCTAGCTAATATGGTATTTGCTTATACAACTTTACACATCGGTACCACATTTCACTAACACACAAATTACACAGCTATCTGATCATTTAACTGAGAGAGACAAACATTTATTTTACTACATCAGTGACAGATGTTTACGTAATTACGCAGTTGAATAACTTCACACTTATGAAATTGTATTATGTCTATACTTTGTGAACTGTTCATATTTTTTGGAACCATTGTGATACTATGAGAGCTTTGAATGTCGCATTTGGTATGAGATCATGATTTTTAAAGTACGTTTGAGGTAGATGACACTATTGAAATGAGCAGAGAATTCTTTTTAGGTTTTGAAATTATTGCGGAAAGCAACGACGATTTTGAGACTTGACTGAGGTGCTATGATGCTAGTGTTACGATGACGGTGTGTATTATGCTGTTGAGGTATGTTTATGATCAATAAACTGATGATATATGAGGAATTTGATTATGATATGTATTTATTATGATGAAATATTGAAGTGTCGACGAATATGTATATGTGTAATAAGGTAAGGAATAATGATTAGTGGTTAGGGACTCTAGTTTGTGAAAAAGGATGTTGGAAACCAAGAATCGTACTTTAAGAGTTATGAAATGTGTGTAAATGCGTGAATGTACCACAATGCCGACGAAACTTTTTTGGACACTGTTATATTTACAAGATTTTGTTTCTACAGATTTGTAACGCAAATACACTCCTGGAAATGGAAAAAAGAACACAATGACACCGGTGTGTCAGACCCACCATACTTGCTCCCGACACTGCGAGAGGGCTGTACAAGCAATGATCACACGCACGGCACAGCGGACACACCAGGAACCGCGGTGTTGGCCGTCGAATGGCGCTAGCTGCACAGCATTTGTGCACCGCCGCCGTCAGTGTCAGCCAGTTTGCCGTGGCATACGGAGCTCCATCGCAGTCTTTAACACTGGTAGCATGCCGCGACAGCGTGGACGTGAACCGTATGTGCAGTTGACGGACTTTGAGCGAGGGCATATAGTGGGCATGCGGGAGGCCGGGTGGACGTACCGCCAAATTGCTCAACACGTGGGGCGTGAGGTCTCCACAGTACATCGATGTTGGCGCCAGTGGTCGGCGGAAGGTGCACGTGCCCGTCGACCTGGGACCGGACCGCAGCGATGCACGGATGCACGCCAAGACCGTAGGATCCTACGCAGTGCCGTAGGGGACCGCACCGCCACTTCCCAGCAAATTAGGGACACTGTTGCTCCTGGGGTATCGGCGAGGACCATTCGCAACCGTCTCCATGAAGCTGGGCTACGGTCCCGCACACCGTTAGGCCGTCTTCCGCTCACGCCTCAACATCGTGCAGCCCGCCTCCAGTGGTGTCGCGACAGGCGTGAATGGAGGGACGAATGGAGACGTGTCGCCTTCAGCGATGAGAGTCGCTTCTGCCTTGGTGCCAATGATGGTCGTATGCGTGTTTGGCGCCGCGCAGGTGAGCGCCACAATCAGGACTGCATACGACCGAGGCACACAGGGCCAACACCCGGCATCATGGTGTGGGGAGCGATCTCCTACACTGGCCATACACCACTGGTGATCGTCGAGGGGACACTGAATAGTGCACGGTACATCCAAACCGTCATCGAACCCATCGTTCTACCATTCCTAGACCGGCAAGGGAACTTGCTGTTCCAACAGGACAATTCATGTCCGCATGTATCCCGTGCCACCCAACGTGCTCTAGAAGGTGTAAGTCAACTACCCTGGCCAGCAAGATCTCCGGATCTGTCCCCCATTGAGCATGTTTGGGACTGGATGAAGCGTCGTCTCACGCGGTCTGCACGTCCAGCACGAACGCTGGTCCAACTGAGGCGCCAGGTGGAAATGGCATGGCAAGCCGTTCCACAGGACTACATCCAGCATCTCTACGATCGTCTCCATGGGAGAATAGCAGCCTGCATTGCTGCGAAAGGTGGATATACACTGTACTAGTGCCGACATTGTGCATGTTCTGTTGCCTGTGTCTATGTGCCTGTGGTTCTGTCAGTGTGATCATGTGATGTATCTGACCCCAGGAATGTGTCAATAAAGTTTCCCCTTCCTGGGACAATGAATTCATGGTGTTCTTATTTCAATTTCCAGGAGTGTATTTCGACCTGTGAAATTTTATTTGTATCCAACTGTCACTGTAGTGGAAACTGATGTCGTAAATATTTCGGTAGGTCACTGTAAGCACCCAGCTGCACGACAGTCGCCTGGAAAAAAGCCATTAGTGTGTCCCTTTCAGGAGCATAGGTGGAGAAAAAAATAGGCCATTATCCTCGTTATTGACATTTCTTTGTAGAAAGCATCGCAAATACGACACGCCCAAACTTGAAAACATATGATTACACTGTGGAGCTCTTGATATATGATATTTACTGAAATGCCTAATGAAATGACGAGAAATATTTTATGTTTACTCATTTGATTATGACTACTGTCTTTCTAATTGAGAGATTTTTTTACTACCTTATGAAATGCCATATGGCTAATGAATGATGTTTCATGCCTTCCTTTGTACATATTTGCTCATTTTGTTTAATATCTAGTTTCTAGCTGCACTGCAGCATTGGTTAAAATAAAATTTTAAAGATGTACTAATAGAGATATTTTCTGTCTACAGATCCAGTAAAGAATAATTTTGTGATAATTCCAAAAAAAATGAGGGAGTATAAAAAGACATTTCCCTTCACAGGAACTGCATACATAATTTTCTTTTCAAGTATTTGGTAATTTATTTCATAGAATAAGTTTTTGTGGTGCACCACTTTAATGACATAGATATTAAGATGTGAATAGACATTTCTCTTATCTGCATTGTTGTCTTTAGTGTACTATTTTTTCTGCTTGAGCTTTGTCATATTTAGGTATAAGTTATTGCATTTGCTGCTGCTGTGTACCAGACATAGTGCTACTGAATTTCACTTTGTATTACTCTGTTAAGCTAGTTTTACTACTGATTTATTTTTCTTGTTGCTGCACATTGGCTCATATTAGTTGTAATGTTGCATTTGCTTGGTTATTTAGATTTACTGTAGCTTGCTTTGCCAGTTTGTATTTTTTTTCATTGCTGATTCTTTAATTGTTTTGTGCTGCTGCATTGCCTCGTCCTTTAGTTTAGCATCTGAGCTCGGTAAATTTAAGTTAGCTTAAGAGGGGGTAGACTATATAAGAGAATGAGTTGCGATGCATTGGAAGAAATGCATTGAGAAGTTATACGAAAAAAGTACAGAAAGCAGGTATAGAAATAATGAAGAACGAAGGGAGATCTCCGAGAAGTAAAGAAAGTTTTGTTTGCAAAATACTGCAGTAAAACAAACCCTGTCCTTTCCTTGTGTTATCCCACTATGTGTTTGTGTACCCTTGGGTATTTGTGTTCTTCCTGTCTTTATGTGTTTATCTGATGAGAGTTACGTTGTAGAATTTTTCTGATAATATGTTATTTTCTTTGTAAAGATGTTTAGACATTATTTATTCTGTTTTGTTTTAATGCTAATGTGTGAAGTTGATGTTTCAAAAGTTATTCTGATCTTTTATGTATATACTTATGTCAATATTCCTGTAACACTGATGTATATGTATATTTCTATTCTTTTGTAAAGCCTGTACTACTACAAATTTATCTGTATTGTTATTTTCTTTAATAATGTATTTTGTACTTTTGTTATTGTATTCTCATGTTATATAATTGTATAGACACCAGTTCTTCAAATAAAGTATCATTTCACTGCACACGTTTCTGTTGGTCATAATATATGCACAGTATGTGAGAAGTTGGAACTGTTAGTGCTTGCACATGTGTTAATAATTCAGCAAGGGACTGGATAACAGCATTGCTGGTTCTAAGGACAATTCCAAAAATTTTGTGAGTGCACAAGTGGTGGTTATGGACTTGCTATATTCTCTGCAAGACTCTTCGATGGTGATTGTGCACCTGCACAGTCGCAACAGATGGCTGCTGGCCGTCTCTACAAGAACTACAGTGGGTCTGCACCTTTGATGACCCACCAATACCATTATTTCTACAAAGACTACAGTGGGTCTACAACTTTGCTGACTCACCAGTACCATTATTTCTACAAGGACTGCAGTGGGTCTGCACCTCTGGTGGCCCACCAATACCACAATCTCTACCAGGACTACAGTGGGTCTGCACCTCTGGTGGCCCACCAATACCGTAATCTCTACCAGCACTACAGTGGATCTACTCTGTGATGACCTACCTACCAATATTCTTCAAAACGTCGAATGACTCTGCTGAGGGTTTGCTCTGTTGTGGCCCATTACCTGCCTGCATGTCAAGAGTCAGCACTGTCTTTCCGTTAGAAGGACAACATGAAAATCACTGGCTGTGCTGTGTGCAGTCTGTGGTTGGGTGGCATTGTTGTAATATTCGCCATTGCAGTGTTGGGCTGTTGGCTGTTAACAGAGCATAGCGTTGCGCAGTTGGCGGTGAGCCGCCAGCAGTGGTGGATGTGGGGAGAGAGATGGCGGAGTTTTGAAATTTGTAAGACTGGATCTCATGAACAGCTATATATATTATGACTATTAAGGTAAATACATTGTTTGTTCTCTATTAAAACTTTCATTTGCTAACTATGCCTATCAGTTGTTAGTGCCTTCCGTAGTTTTAATCTTTTATTTAGCTGGCAGTAGTGGCGCTCGCAGTATTACAGTAGTTCGAGTAACGAAGATTTTTGTGAGGTAAGTGATTTGTGAAAGGTATAGGTTAATGTTAGTCAGGGCCATTCTTTTGTAGGGATTATTGAAAGATTGCGTTGCGCAAAAAAATATTATGTGTCAGTTTAAGCACAGTCTTGTATAATTGTTCAAAGAGGACGTTTCAGCTGTATATGATAAGATACTGTTATCCCCCTTCCCTTCTGTGTGAGAGGATGAATGAGCAAATGTATTTCTAGTTGCATGCTTGATGGTAGCAGACAAGCCTGTCTGCTAGAGAACAGTAGGACCAACGTTGGAACAGGTAGCTACGCTTTCTAAAAGCAGAGAGGTTTCTATTCTTAGTATGGTCCTGTCCGTCCCTTGTCATGTTGGTATAGGAAGCTGCCTCTCTGGTCACTTCCATTTGTATCTGTTAAGCACGCTCGGTAGGAGCCCAGGGCAGTCTGTCCGTGGCGAGCGTCTGAAGTGGTACGATCTCTGGCTAAGCGCTTATCTGCTAAGTCCATAGGACAATGGATTTCTTAAGTTCAGCCTAACTGAAAATTTAATCACCTTTATTTCAGGTTTAGCTCTAAAATATCTAATGTTTTCTTAAATCGCAACGCAGTGTAATTCGAGTGTGAAATTCAGAATATCTTCCGGTAGTTGCTTTGTCACTACTTTGTGAGTAAAGTGGAACCATGTGTTGATCAGTAACTCTAACTAAGGCCATCAATCTTAAATGCGAATGTGCGTGCGATTATAACGTGTCGTCTTGACAATATTTTTCAATATAGCAACTTTTCTTTATGTTCAACCCACGTTGGGTTGTACTTTGTGAGACCAGTACCACGTGCTTACACAATTGTTTGACCCATCAGGTTAATAGTAAGACGATAGTAACCAGTTCTAGGTTTTTCTTTTGTAAATTGCGTTTCGATGTAATTTATTTTAATTATCAAAATTATTGTGGAGTTGCACTCTTGTGTAAACCAAGCTGACCACGTGAAGCATGTGGTGTAAGCATCAAAGTAGCCCTCAGCTAGTCTTTTCGGGTAGATTTCACAGAGAGTTAGTATGAATTTAGTAAACCAGTGTGTGGTAATTTCATGACGGGCAGGATTGCGCTACGAACGTAACTTCTTTGGGTGAAAATTGAATCGGTTGATTAATTTCCTCTTGCATATGTTTCAACGTTCTTTGTGTGTTATTCTATGAATGCAGTGTTGTATGTTGTCTCCCAATCTTGGCTCCCTATGATGTGTTCCGTAAGATTACAAACTCACATTTTCACAATCCTAAATAAGGCACCAGTTTAGTTATGAATCATGTTTGATATCCTGAAATTTTAACGGAACAATGATCAGTGTTAAAATAAATGTCCAAATATAAAGTGATTTATTTCTTTTTATTTAAATTGTCTTTATATATATATATATCACCGGATAGCGTAAGATGAGTACTAAAAGATTATAATTAATGTTAGTCTCGTTGGGAATTTGGTAAGCTAGACTGCATACCTGGTGAAACAGTTGCGCAGTAATGCAAGGTTAACTTCCTCAAATAGCTCACAGCTTTTAACCCACTTTTATGGTCTTAACATCAGCACCACTTTCAGAACAAATTAAAGCAACAACATTACAATGCACTTAACACCAAACAAATTAAAGCAACAACATTACAATGCACTTAACACCAAACAAATTAAAGCAACAACATTACAATGCACTTAACACCACGTTTCCGACATTCATTGTGGCTTGCTTGCGGTGTGGACGGAACTGCTCGATAGATACCGCCGTGAAACTGTTCAGGTCGTTTGCTGGCTTTATGAAGAAGTAGCACTGCGTAAATTGTTTTCAGGTCAACTAGACCCAGACCACTTTCCTCAACTGATAGTACGCAGATCACCTTGCTTCACTCTCAACACTTTGCGCGTGGCTCACGTAATATTACGGCTCTTCTGGGAAATGCGAATGTGCAGTGGATGTAATATTACGTCACGCCAAATTGATGATTTACCACGGTGCCAACCGTACATCTACATCTACATGGATACTCTGCAAATCACATTTAAGTGCCTGGCAGAGGGTTCATTGAACCACCTTCACAATTCTCTATTATTCCAATCACGTATCGCGCGGGAAGAATGAACACCTATATCTTTCCGTACGAGCTCTGATTTCCCTAATTTTATCTTGGTGATCGTTCCTCCCTTTGTAAGTCGGTGTCAACAAAATATTTTCGCAATCGAAGGAGAAAGTTGGTGACTGAAATTTTGTGAGAAAATCCCGTCGCAATTAAAAACACCTTTGTTTTAATGATGTCCACCTCGAATCCTGTATCATTCCAGTGACACACCCCACTTGTTTCATGATAATACGAAACATGCTGCCCTTCTTTGAACTTTCTTGATTACTCCGTCAGTCCTATTGGTAAGGATCAGACACCGCGCAACAGTATTCTAAAAGAGGACGGACAAGCGTAGTGTAGGCAGTCTCCTTAGTAGGTATGTTACATTTTCCAAGTGTACTGCCAATAAAACGTAGTCTTTGGTTAACCTTCCCCACAACATTTTCTATGTGTTCCTTCCAATTTAAGTTGTTCGTAATTGTAATACCTAGTATTTAGTTGAATTATACGGCTTTTGGATTAGACTGATTTATCGTGTAACCGAAGTTTAACGCGTTCCTTTAAGCACTCATGTGGATGACCTCACATTTTTCGTTATTTAAGGTCATCTGCGACTTTTCGCACCATTCCGATATTTCTTCTAAATCGTTTTGCAGTTTGTTTTGATCTTCTGATGACTTTATTACTCGATAAACGACAGCTTCATCTACAAACAACCGAAGACGGGTGCTCAGATTGTCTCCCAAATCGTTTACATAGATAAGGAGCAGCAAAGGGCCTATAACACTACCTTGGGGAACGCTAGAATTTGGGTTCGCAGTTTTCACCAGGTGGTAGTAGCTGTATCAATGGAAACATTCGTCGTTTTTGGATCTGTGTTATCGTCTCTTGTTTCACCGGCATTAGCTGACGTTCGAGTTCCATCTGTTTCAAGCGTTTTGTGTGCTTTAGTGTTGATTTTGCGTTCAAAATTTGCAGGTGATTAAAGTCCTTGACGAATCTGCAGATGATGAGAACGAAATTTTGACAATGACTGAGATTACACTTTGGTCCTGTTATTTTTGCAGATTGTGTTATTATAAAGGATTTTCATGAAGGTAAGTCAGGAAATCACTCTGAGCATATGTTTCCGGTGAGGGTAATGTTGAACTACGTACGTTTCCATATTTCAGTTTGTTTCACAGTGTATTCCACCATGAACAATAAATCTTGCTTTGTTCTTGTGTTCTGTGTGTTTCTTCAGGTTTAAATGAAAAAGATTTAATTGAAACATCAAGATCACTTGTTTGCTTACTGGTGTATGTATTTGAATACCAGAATTCCGTTTCAATTTTTTCTGCGATAATTACTATGAAAGTGAAGTTTCAGATTTAACACTATCAGTGCCGAAGCATGCACATTCATAGTAGAAAATTCAATAAAACTAAAAATGTATTGAAATTCCAAAGAACTACATATTTTAGCCAGTCCACAGCTAATGGAAGCTATGTACGAGACCTGGTTCGTAAGTATTTAAGGGTTTCGACGCCGCAGCATTGGTCCTCTGATTGCGTGTGCCATCTCCGACGGTTCACTAAATACTTGTGCCACATTCAAAGCTTCTTACACAACTGTCTCATTAACTGCGACCTATGCTCGGAAAATAGTTGGAAAACTAGGGAAGAAATAATGTTTCCGCCCGGGATCGAACCGGGGACCTTCCGCGTGTTAGGCGGATGTGATAACCACTACACCACGGAAACCTGTTGTTAAACTAGCTGCTGAATGTATACTTATGCAATGCTGCTGGACGTTGACCCACTCTGCAGCAGCCAGTGAGACCCAGCCAGCTGCGACTGTCTTACCCGGTAGGCAATGTTTTGTTCAGATTTGGTTATGATAAGTAAGGTTCAGTGTTACTATTTGTGCCCCATATTTTGAAAGGATATTGGTAATTTTTATCAGTGTGCCTGTGAGCTACAGAAAGTCAGTTAATACAGTATCTACAGTGACGCTGTTCTGTAAGAGCAGTAAGCACCATAACTTTTGACACCTTGCGGATTTATTGGTTATTTTTCTTTGAAGGCTGTTAAACGTAACGTAGATGCGGTAATCTGAAATACAGGGCACTAAATCTACCGCGCTGTACTATATTGCTCCTCTAGATTCGGTGAAACTTGGCATCAGGGTCGCGAGCACTCCAGTTGTGTACGTTTTAAGGAGCTTTTGCGCGTGGCGTAATTGCCTTAGGGGCCAAATACATGCTGCTTTGCTAAACAATGTGCACGGTTCCCGGCGTGCACTCTCCCACTAGACGATAGCACATTCCTCACATATGCCAATTTACTCACAATATAGCAAAATTAGATTGGACATCAGTATATCTTGTAGTTACACTGATAGAAAAGCCTATTTTGTGGGATTTTAGGTGAGATATAGTACACTAAGTTTTGGATTTTATCCTGCAGTAATCCATTTCAGGTGCTGAAAACATGAAGCACATCATTGTCGATTGTGAGACTGTAGCATTAATTCATGCTTCTGACATCTGTTGATCCTATGGTGGGTCAGTTTTATCTGTACTGTTGGCCCACATTGTATGTGTGTATGAACATTCACGAAAAGTTGTCTCACTGGTTTCTCTGACATTCCCTTAAATGTGGCCTCGAAGAGGATGTGCTTTTGACACTGAGCGCCTCATTTGTATTCTAGTTAAGTGACCTTGTTGGTAGATAGTACTACTTGAATTTAATCATTTCCGCAAACGGCGGTTCGTATTTGAAGTTGGCTGTTTACTGTACATGAATCGGTTTTCCTGTGCGTTGTCAACCTGAACTATGTTGTATCTGATTTAAGTGCTTGCAGAAAAGAAAATTACCAGGAAAAGTTTGCTGCAAAGGAGTCAGGGCCACCAAGGGCAGATCCATTGTCTGACTAAGTGTCAAAATCAAATAAGCGTGACTACAAGCTAACAGTTAACAAAGAAGTGTATAATAAGCGTAATTTGTGTGAGTGCAACATAAGAATGTCTGCTTTTCAGCCTGGAAATTAATTCGTTAACTAATACATGTGTTAGGGATCTTGTACATTTGCCTGACAAAATATAAAAAACACGAAAACTCCCACTTACACAAAAATGCGAAACGGAAACTATATTTGGTTCTTGCCATTTGTACTTAATTATGTACAAATCAACATAATTCCACATGTTATGCATATAATGATTATTACTATTATTTCTTTACTTTCTCAGACGTTAAGTCTGGTTAAAAATGGAAAGTGACGCGGACTTGATCAAGCGTCACTTCCTTTTAACTGTACAGTATATGTTACATTGCATTTAGCAACTAGCGGGTAATTGAACATGTATCAATAATTACAGATTTCTGTAGCTGTATTGCGTTGATGTACTGGTGGATATTGCATGGTATGACTCCTGTAGTTGATAGTACATTTGGTATAATGTCAACTTTATCCTGATGCCACATGTCCTTGACTTCCTCAGCCAGTTGGATGTATTTTTCAATTTTTTCTCCTGTTTTCTTCTGTATATTTGTTGTATTAGGTATGGATGTTTCGATTAGTTGTGTTAATTTCTTCTTTTTATTGGTGAGTATGATGTCAGGTTTGTTATGTGGTGTTGTTTTATCTGTTATAATGGCTCTGTTCCAGTATAATTTGTATTCTTCATTCTCCAGTACATTTTGTGGTGCATACTTGTATGTGGGAACGTGTTGTTTTATTAGTTTATGTTGTATGGCAAGTTGTTGATGTATTATTTTTGCTACATTGTCATGTCTTCTGCTGTATTCTGTATTTACTAGTATTGTACATCCGCTTGTGATGTGATCTACTGTTCCTATTTGTTGTTTGCAAAGTCTGCATTTATCTGTTGTGGTATTGGGATCTTTAATAATGTGCTTGCTGTAATATCTGGTGTTTATTGTTTGATCCTGTATTGCAATCATGAATCCTTCCGTCTCATTGTATATATTGCCTGTTCTTAGCCATGTGTTGGATGCGTCTTGATCGATGTGTGGCTATGTTAGATGATACGCGTGCTTTCCATTATTATTATTATTATTATTATTATTGACAGTGGCTTAAGTTATATAAATATGTTGTTGAGTACAACTGTTATACAATAGACGCTATTAATTTTACACTCTGGAAAGTCAGTCAAAAAGTTAAAGCTATGATCTTCATGCAAAATTAGTTTCATGTTTCTCTGAAGATCTGTGTTTAGTACGTCTCAAGTTTGGAAAGGAAAATTCTGCAATCTGAACTGGGAAGAGTCTTTTACCCATAAATATTGGCATAAACTGATACAAGGGCCGTCACTAGAGACTTTTCCATACACGATGTTTCATTTGTTGCAAGCGCTGATGAAGTATAGCTTGCTATCAACTGAATTTTCTGAGGAGTCTGTACGGCCTCCGTTAACACCCGAAAGCCGTTTATCACAGGATATCCGCAGTAATAAAACTGCTGAAGAGACGGTATGTTGTCTCTTTCTGCTGCTACATCCGCGCGATAAGCACCATAAACCAGTTTTATGGGTACACTTTTTTGCAAATGAAAAAAGCTAATTACCCTAACTCTCAGCGCCTGAACCCTCCTTTCGGCTCGGTAGTGCCATTTTCAATGCGCAGTGAGGGAGCTACGATACTGATAGCAAGCCAGTTCGATACACATGAAAATAAAGAGTTATTATGAATGGAACTTGTTCCAACAATTCATCGTTTTCACTGCCTGCAAATAAATATATTTAAATGAACTTGTTGCAATAATTCATATTGTTGTACATGACTTGTATAAGGAGGAATCTGTTATGTTCAATGATGGATTTTGCTGCTTGCGCATTTTTACTTTGTGTTATGGCATAATACCACTCTCGCATATCCACAAGGAGAGGGGCCATTGTGCGTGGATGAACACACTTCCGGACAGACGACTGAATCCAATGCGTCGGAAATCACAGATGACAGATGATTACTTAACACTTCCGAGCTGAGATACCGTGGTCCATACATAGAACTCTCCCCTGATGTTTCGCCTTCGACTGCGGAAGGCATACTCCGAGGACAATCGGCGAACTGCGACGAGAGCGCGAGTGAGCACTATATACGTATATAAGACATCCAGAGTGCGCCGCTGTCAATCACGTGACGTCGGCTGTGCTTTGATTTCTGATATTGCCAACTTTCTCAATTGAAATTAATTGATTGTCACGCTGTTGCTCCAATGTTGACATCCATATCTTATCCAGCTTAATGCCTTCATCTTTTCTATTGAAATTATTGCAGTGTTTGGCAATCTCTATGGCCTCTCTGTACATTCGCGCATAATAATGCGACGTCTTTGCTATGGCAGTCTTCACACTAAACTTTATTTCATAATCACCTTCCTTAAATACATGTTCCGCTACAGCCGATTTATCAATATGTCCGAGGCGGCAGTTCCTTTTATGTTCACCCAGACGGGTGATGACGCTTCTTTTTGTTGTGCCTATATAGACCTTTCCACAACTGCACGGAATTTTATAGACGCCTGGTGTAGCTAGAGGATGTCGTTTATCTTTTGCGGATCTTAAACATTCTTTTATTTTCGTGGTGGGTCTGAAGACAGTTTCCACATCGTACTTGCTTAAAATTTTTCCAATGCGTACAGTGACCTTACTGATGAATGGTAAGAGCACTTTGCGCTTGGATTGGTGTCGATCCTCGTCCGTCCTGATTGTCAGTATAGAGCGTAGTGCACTATCTCTCTCTCTCTCTCTGTTGGAATACCCTTTGGAATACCCATTCTTCTTGAAGGTCGCTCTAAGATGTTCAGTCTCATCATCTAAATGAACTGGGTCACATATTTTGTGTGTCCTGTCTATTAATGTTTTAATCACCCCTCTTTTATGTCTTGGGTGGTGGTTAGAATCTTTATGCACATAACGATCAGTTTGTGTGTCTTTCTTGAAAACCTTATGACTCAATGATCCGTCCTCTCGTTTGATTACGGTCACATCTAAGAAGATCAGGTGACTATCGATTTCCTTTTCCATAGTGAATTGAATTCTTGGATTAATATTATTCAGATGTAACTGGAAGGCATCTAGTTCCTCTTCCCCATGGGTCCATATAACAAATGTATCGTCTACATAACGATACCATCTGGCTGGTCATTTTCTAGCTGTTTGCAGCGCCCGTTGTTCAAAGTTCTCCATGAACAAGTTAGCCACAGTTGGACTAAGAGGACTTCCCGTAGCCACCCCGTAAATCTGTTCATAAAAAGCATTATTATATTGAAAATAAGTTGTTGTAAGGCATTGTCTGAATAATGCCAAAATATCGCTAGGAACAATATCTGTTATACATGTGAT
This sequence comes from Schistocerca cancellata, assembly GCF_023864275.1. Taxonomy (NCBI): domain Eukaryota; kingdom Metazoa; phylum Arthropoda; class Insecta; order Orthoptera; family Acrididae; genus Schistocerca; species Schistocerca cancellata. The sequence goes on along the minus strand of NC_064627.1, from coordinate 771,253,572 downwards.
CGCTGCATTCACCGGAATGTCGTAAACAACGACACCACATCAAAGTGATGAAGTGATCTGAATTTTTATATGAGTGTCAGTTCAACCAACATGAGGTTTTAGCAGCGAGGCTAATTCATGGTTGGGAGACCCTATTGCGCTGACTATAGGCCTCAAAGGTACCAGCGGTTTATGTACCTTGGGTAACCCATAGAGTCTGGGCGAGTAAGCTTCTGATTTAAAGAGTTGCTTCTTATCGACTGAAGAGAGAGAAGACGCTTTCACCAATTGATGGGTCATTTTTAAAATCCTCGATGTCGGATCCTTCTGAAGTTGTTTTTAATTGTTGGGATCCAAAATGTCCATGACCTTTTCATGATAATCTTTACTCTTCATTACGACAGTAGCGTTGGCTTATCTGCAGAAAGCACGATGATGTTTTCATCTGCGTTGATGTCCCTCAGTGCCTTCCTTTGTGCCTGTGATAGATTACTTTCAGGTGGCTTACATGTGCGCAAGGTTCTAGCTGTTTCCATTCTTATAACATCAGCAGACTGCTGTGACAGCTGACGGATACCTGCCTCAACATTAGCCACAATATCTTCCGTGGGAACCATTCGGGGCGTCACTGCAAAATTTCCACTCTTAGCAAGTACTGAAACTTCATCTACAGTCAAGACTTTGTCTGACAGGTTAATAACTGTCCGAGAATCTTTCTCTCTTGTGCCTCCCGACGTGATCTTCTGTAAGCTATCAAACTTCCTCTTTTATCTAATCACTGATATTTCTGCACTTACTTCCATAGTTCTAAATGTAAGGTTGTCAATCTTATTCCAATCGTCATACTGCATGGTATTACTGATGAGAAGGATCTAACATCGAAGATTTTAAAAAGGACCAATAAATGGTGAAAGCGTCTTCCCTCTCTTCAGTCGATAAGAAGCAACTCTTTAAATCAGAAGCTTACTCGCCCAGACTCTGTGGGTTACCCAAGGTATATAAACGGCTGGTACCTTTGTGACCTATAGTCAGCGCAATAGGGTCTCCCAACCATGAATTAGCTGGACACCTTGCCTCGCTGCTAAAACCTCATGTTGGTGGAACTGACAGTCATGTCAAAAATTCAGATCACTTCATCGATATTATTAAGGAAATAAGTGTGGGCCCTAATGGTACCGTGGTCAGTTTTTATGTGGTGTCGTTGTTTACCATGATTCCGGTTAACGAAGCGATCACATGTATTGCGGATGTTGTTCCTAGTGATATTTTGGCATTATTCAGACATTGCCTTACAACAACTTATTTTCAATATAATAATGTTTTTTATGAACAGATTTACGGGGTGGCTACGGGAAGTCCTCTTAGTCCAGCTGTGGCTAACTTGTTCATGGAGAACTTTGAACAACGGGCGCTGCAAACAGCTAGAAAAAGACTAGCCAGATAGTATCGTTATGTAGACGATACATTTGTTATATGGACCCATGGGGAAGAGGAACTGGTTGCCTTCCTTTTACATCTGAATAATATTAACCCAAGAATTCAGTTCACAATGGAATAGGAAATCGATAGTCACTTGAACTTCTTAGATGTGACTGCAATCAAACGAGAGGACGGAACATTGAGTCATAAGGTTTCCAGAAAGGACACACACACTGATTGTTATCTGCAAAACGATTCTAACAACCACCCAAGGCATAAAAGAGTGGTGATTAAAACATTAATAGACAGGGCACACAAAATATGTGAAGCAGCTCACTTGGATGATGAAATTGAACACCTTAGAGTGATCTTCAAGAAGAATGGGTATTCCAACAGAGAGATAGATCGTGAACTACACCCTAGACTGACAACCAGGACGGACGAGGATCGATACCAACCCAAGGGGAAAGTGTGCTTACCATTCATCAGTAAGGTCACTGACCGCATTGGAAAAATTTTAAGCAAGTACGATGTGGAAACTGTCTTCAGACCCACCACGAAAATAAAAGAATGTTTAAGATCCGCAAAAGATAAACGACATCCTCTAGCTACACCAGGCGTCTATAAAATTCCGTGCAGTTGTGGAAAGGTCTATATAGGCACAACAAAAAGAAGCGTCATCACCCGTCTGGGTGAACATAAAAGGAACTGCCGCCTCGGACATATTGATAAATCGGCTGTAGCGGAACATGTGTTTAAGGAAGGTGATTATGAAATAATGTTTAGTGGGAAGACCGTCATAGCAAAGACGTCGTCTTATTATGCGCGAATGTACAGAGAGGCCATAGAGATTGCCAAACACTGCAATAATTTCAATAGAAAAGATGAAGGCATTAAGCTGGATAAGGTATGGATGTCAACACTGGAGCAACAGCGTGACAATCGATTAATTTGAATAGAGGAAGTTGGCAATATGAGAGACCAGATCACAGCCGACGTCATGTGATTGACAGCGGCGCCCTCTGGATGTCTTATACAGGGTTCTTACAAATGATTGAAGCGATTTCACAGCTCTACAATAACTTTATTATTTGAGATATTTTCACAATGCTTTGCACACACATACAAAAACTCAAAAAGTTTTTTTAGGCATTCACAAATGTTCGATATGTGCCCCTTTAGTGATTCGGTAGACATCAAGCCGATAATCAAGTTCCTCCCACACTCGGCGCAGCATGTCCCCATCAGTGAGTTCGAAAGCATCGTTGATGCGAGCTCGCAGTTCTGGCACGTTTCTTGGTAGAGGAGGTTTAAACACTGAATCTTTCACATAACCCCACAGAAAGAAATCGCATGGGGTTAAGTCGGGAGAGCGTGGAGGCCATGACATGAATTGCTGTTCATTATCTCCACCACGACCGATCCATCGGTTTTCCAATCTCCTGTTTAAGAAATGTCGAACATCATGATGGAAATACGGTGGAGCACCATCCTGTTGAAAGATGGAGTCGGCGCTGTCGATCTCCAGTTGTGGCATGAGGCAATTTTCCGCGGGCTACGCGTGAAACTTGCCCGCACGCGTTCAACCTTTTCTTCGCTCACTGCAGGCCGACCCGTTGATTTCCCCTTACAGAGGCATCCAGAAGCTTTAAACTGCGCATACCATCGCCGAATGGAGTTAGCAGTTGGTGGATCATTGTTGAACTTCGTCCTGAAGTGTCGTTGCACTGTTATGACTGACTGATGTGAGTGCATTTCAAGCACGACATACGCTTTCTCGGCTCCTGTCGCCATTTTGTCTCACTGCGCTCTCGAGCGCTCTGACGGCAGAAACCTGAAGTGCGGCTTCAGCCGAACAAAACTTTATGAGTTTTTCTACGTATCTGTAGTGTGTCGTGACCATATGTCAATGAATGGAGCTACAGTGAATTTATGAAATCGCTTCAATCATTTGTAATAGCCCTGTATATACGGCGCTCACTCGTGCTCTCGTTGCAGTTCGCCGATTGTCCCCGGAGGATGCCTTCTGCAGTCGAAGGCGAAAGGTCAGGGGAGAGTTCTATGTATGGACCACGGCATCTCAGCCCGAAAATTTTAAGTGATGACAACACCTGCCATGAAAGCCTTCATTCTATGATCAATGCCATATATCGTTTATAATTTTACTTTAATGTACACAATACTGTATGCGCAACATAATCATTTATCTATTACGTGCACGTTACTATCTGTCATAATATGAAAGAATGATTCATGTCTTCCTTTTTTGTGCGAGTTTATAATAGGATCATATCTTCCCGAAACAAGTTGTGTTTTTAAATTAAAAATATCACACATTTGATAACTGGTACGTCATAATCTCCGTCCTTAATTTTATTGAACAAAACTGCAAATATAGAGGGTGGAGAAATGAAATAGTAGCTGCAGTGAACATGTTAGTTTTAAAGGAGGATTTATCTTGTAACAGAGAATTCTGCTCTTTACTTTGGAAACTTTGCCAAAGGCATCCCTAAGCAATAAGATTTACGTCGTCATCTTATGTGATGACAAAACACCAGACTGAAAAGAAGACAGCAAGTTGTCTGACAGCTCTGTAAGCATTACGGCTTATCGGATTCGAAGTTGAGTGAGCAAAATTTTTACAAGTAGTAACTTACTAGTTTGTTAATGTCAAAATAAAAGCATATGTTTGTGTAATATTGAATCTGTTATTCTTTTATGCAGATATTGTGTAATATTGCATCTGTTATTCTGCTACGTAGATGGCCTGCTTGCTTTGCGATAACCCCGGTTATTTTGCAGTATTTCCTATGCAGCAGATCACACAGAATACGAATCGCTTAGGCAAAGCGTCATCTCTTGGTGGAAGTACAGAGAAGTTTGCGCAACACAGAAACGCTACCACCTCTGCTGTACGGGTAAATTTTATGTATCATTAGGACAGATCTTAAGGGATCCTAGCTCACCGACGTATAAACTGGCGAAATATTTTACCTCTCCGCTGTAGCAGCACGTGGGAGAGACTCAGGAAATTTCAGTGAGAAGCTGAAGAAAGTAAAACTCGCTCAGAATGACATCCTGGTCATCACTGATTTTTTTTTTTTTTTTACCGAAGTTCCACTCAGTGACACACTGCAGCATTACAGTTCCACTTCCCCACTGGACAACATCAAGATCTTTCATGCACGTGTTAACACGAGTTACTTTACGTGGAATGGCGATTCTAAGAACAATTGTAAAGCATCAGTGTGGGTGATCCACTTAGTACAGTAGTTCTCAGTTTCTTCATGGAGCATTTCGAAAGACAGGCGCTGGACCTGACACATTGTAAACCTAGTTTTACAGTTGTACAGTTACATCGACGGCACCTTCATCGAGTGGATTCATGGTGGGGAACAGCTCGGTGACTTCTAAAGGCTTGTGAACAATCTTCATGCCAACATAAAAATTTCTATAGACATAGGAAAGGACTGACAGCTGTTCTTTCTAGATGTGTTGATTCCAAAGAATGGTGAGAACCTCAGCCACAGCGTGTATCGAAAATCAGCACACATTGGTGGGTACTCCACCATTTGTATAAGAAGTGTCACGAAACTTCTCCACGAAGTGACACATCAGAAGAAGAAAAGGCGCGTACTGCCTTGTTCCATACATCCCTGGGATGACGGACACAATCGACCATATATTGCGAAAACATAGCATAAAGAGTATTTACAAACCAACAAAGAAGATCAAAGAGAGTCTCTTATCGGCAAAGTACAAGTGGGGCCTGCTCGCAATATCGGGAATATACTGCGTATCGCGTACATGTGGGAAAGTCTGTGCTGGAATGACTGGACGATCCATCAGTACCAGTATCGACGACTATAAGCGTCATTGCAAGTTGTGACAGGTGGAGAAATCGGTCGTGGCGAAGCATGCGCTGTGCGAGACCGACCACACAGTAAAATTCACCAACACAAAGGTTCTCGCGATAAAGAGATACCACGCTCGCTTATTCAGAGAATCCATAGAAATTCGTAAACATGACAATAATTGTAATAAGAAAGAAGAGAACCTCAAGGTAAACGGGTTATGGATTCCAGTGCTGCAGTAAAGTAAACGATCGTTGCAGATAACAACGGGCGAACCACGTCGCTAATGACCAGGCAAAAGTCCTCAGACGATGGCGAGATAGACACATGCAGGGTGTAAGAAAACAATGTATGCAGAATTTTAGAGGGTTTGGAGGAGATGGAAAAAACGCCTTTCCACATGACGAGAATGCCACAGGTGCTCGGTTTCCTTGATAGGGATCCTTGAAAAGTTTGACGCTAAACTTTTTTTAGGCCACGTTGCTGTTCGCAGTGTTCATGTCCTTAGACAAACAACTGCATTATTATTGTTTATGTTATGTTGTGTTTACATGAAAGTCTGTAATTGATATTGTGACATATTCTTGATGGCTGATTAGACTCTAACCGAGATAGGTAACATGCATAGATGAAGCATTTGGTGAACGAGAGCCGAAACCAGAAGAACTGGTTTGCCGTTTCGCTGAAGCTGTAGCAGTTACTCGTGAAATACGTGGTTGTTTTGAACGTGTTAGACAATTCTGAACACGACTAGCGTCAAAACTTTCACGAGCCTCTATCGGGGTATCGGTGCACTTCTGACATTTTCGGCCTATAAAAAAGATTTGTTTTAATCTCCCGTAAACACTGTAGCACAATGTTGTACCCTATAAAGGGTATTGAGAAACAGTCTGAAAAACTTTAAGGGTGTTGCAGGATAGGTTGTTCTCAGAAGTAATTGTTAAGAAAAAAATTCGGTACGTTGCGCCGTTACGGAGTTAATTAGCATCGAAGTTAGCCAGTCAGGCCGTCGCTTACACGAATTCAAGCGACCGGCCAGATACAGTAAGTATCAGTTGTTCTCATAGCGTGGATGATGGCGCACGAGACTGCTCAGCCTGTGGCTCGGATCCTTACTATCGTCCCATGTCCAATTCTTGTATCACTCTCTTGTTCGGTTTTAGGAAACCAAACGCAGTACACGTTTTCCGACACCATCTCACTAAATATCTTTACCATTATTGGACAAGCATTTCTTAAGACTGTTTACTATTTATGAACATGCATTCAGTGCAGCATAAGTTTTTAAAGAAACGTGCATTTTACTTTCTAACCTGTCATAGAGCAACTTATTTCCGTATATTGTGCCACTGATGAAAATTTCAAGTTCTCACACTTGGCTGACTCTCTTGAGGTGTTCAGTCTTTGTAACGAGTAGACTACCTGATATTACGAGTGTGTTATCAGTGATTGGACTGGACTCCACAACACTTGACACCTGTCATTACGAGTCAGTTTCGTAATTACGTTTTCATACATTATCGTTCTTACAGTCTGGTCTTGTCTAGTTATAATAAAAGCCTCAGCCTCCACTTTCGTTTTTCCACTTTCAAGTAACAGGTTCCCTATTGACGCTGAAGTTTTTCAGACTACTCAGGAACGGATCATACAGGATTTCCTAATGTTCCATTGTACAACTAAGTCAGCACCTTCCCCTTTTGTTTACTGTACAGTCTCCTTGAGAACGTCTTACAAGGGGAGCCCCTCATAGCTCAAACTCAGATACAGTCGAAACTTGGCAGGGCGATAAGAGGATGAAAATAAAGGGACACTTGCACATCATTATACCAGAAATTAACTATAGAAGAAAACTATCACATCCAACAATCAGTAGCCCAAGGAAAGAAAGTACTAAATGGATACATATCACTATGCAATAAAACCCTCTTTATCACAATTGAAGAACTATACAAATAAGTCACACCAAAACTACTCATGAGAGAAAAAAATATTCTCTCTCTCTCTCTCTCTCTCTCTCTCTCTCTCTCTCTCTCTCTCTCTCTCTCCCTCTCCCTCTCTCTCTCCTTCCCTCCCTCCCTCTGCCCCAGTCCTGAACACACACATACACACACGCGCATACTCACACAAACCAAACACCACAAATGTCAAATCGCCAAATACACTTCAAACTTGCGCTCCTCACCCAGAGAAAGACACTACGAAACAAATGAATACTGCACAACTACGACAACACGTAATAGCGGCGAAAACTGCTCATGTTTTGAAAAATCGGAGAAAGTGCACTGTCAAGCGACCATAGGTCACGATATCAACCTATTCACCTCGCCAACAACTTACGAGAAAACACTACAACATCAAAACCGTAAGTTACACATAAAAAACGTGATATGTACTAACCGAGCGAGGTGCCGCAGTGGTTAGCACACTGGACTCGCATTCGGGAGGACGACGGTTCAATCCCGTCTCCGGCCACCCTGATTTAGGTTTTCCGTGATTTTCCTAAATCGCTTCAGGCAAATGCCGGGATGGTTCCTTTGAAAGGGCACGGCCGGTTTCCTTCCCCATCCTTCCCTCACCCGAGCTTGCGCTCCGTCTCTAATGACCTCGTTGTCGACGGGACGTTAAACACTAATCTCCTCCTCTCCGTGATATGTACTCATTTCCGTTTGTAAATGCATAATAAACAGAAAAATAAAAATTAGTATGTAAACTAATGCATACATCTACTCTTTTGCGAATTAAGCTATAACCAGAACTTTAAACATAATGTTATTGAACAACACACATTCCATCAGGTCGTTAATACACATCTCAACTGTGAACTATGAACAAATGATGTATAATATTTACAGCAATTATTCATTCAGAAATGAAAATATTATGTACCAAAACTTTCGCTAAAAGTTAATATGTAACAACAATTTTACAGGAAGAAAATAAAAAATAACCCACTGAACATAGCACAAAAAGTGCTGAAACATGTGTGGGTAAAACAAAACTGAAAAGGTGTCTTGCATAAGGCGGAATTCCTCGTCCTATTTTCATAGCAAGCAATAAGAAGAACAACTCCACACAAGATGATTAAAGGGACACCTAGTTTGGCTTAGGTGCCAACACGCAAGAGATTCCGAAAAAGTGACGGTTATCAGTCTACTCGCGCGGCATAAAACAAAGAGCCTTGGTAGCGAAGTAGCCAAAGGCACAGTTTCGAAGTTTTGCGCTCCGTATTCAAATCGAATCTTACGTGTTTTACCATGTTTTCACAAGGTCGCTTTCTTTTGTTGCAATTGATTTTACACTAATTTCCTGATGATCTAGAGACGTTAAACTTTCAGCATAGCTCATGACTGGATGACAATGTAATATTTTCTTTTGCCTGGTGTGCGGCGGAGGGTACTTCGTTTACCACTATCATTACCCAATGAGCTAAAGACTTGAAACTCTCAACATACTTGTGAACTCGATGACAACGAAATATTAACCCGTTTTCAGGTCTGGTATGTAGCGGACAGTACTTTGTATACCATTTCCCACTTTTCCTGTTCCACTTGTGAATGTTCCGTGGTAAGAGCGGTAGCTGGTAGATGCCGGTGTGAGTTCAATTCTGTCTAATTTTTACCTTCGAGACCTTTGCGTGAGATAATCGTAGGAGGAAGCACTGTATTGGTTGAGACATGTGAATTGAAACTAAAATAATCCTGAAGCTTACATTACGTCTCTGTTGCAATCTCATCAAAGTGTTTGACAAATAGATTGAGCAGACACAAAACTAAAAATCAGAAAATAATTATTTAAGTAAAAAACTGTTAAATATATTACATTTTTAAAACGGACTCAAAAGTATGAAATAATTTCTCCTAGCCCCATAAAGATTCCTAACCTTATACGGATAATCCTGAAAATTTGTGCTTACGAATTTGCAATAGCTATGAAAATACTCGTAGAAATTAAAACGAAAAACCGTGGAGCGCACTCAATACGTAACTGATGCATGAACAGTTCATCTCCTTACTATTATCTGTTGCATGAGACCCATGTTTTTCGTTTCAATTTCTACAAGTATTCTCATAGCTTTTAAAAATTCACAACCACAAATTTGCAAACTATCTGTACGGGTTTAGGACTGTGTATGGAGCTTATTAAAAATAGATTTTATCATCGCAACTGATGCAGATTTACACCTTCCAGAAAACTACTACCAACAGTCTTTATTTGTCTCCAAAAGGTTATTGATAAACTTGGCCTTGGAAACAATCAAGGTGTAAATCAATTAATGGAATGACGTCAGAACGTGCACGCAACTGCCACAAAATCTGGAAAGCTCACAAAAGAAACCTACTATCAGTTTCTGGACAAAGTTTGGCGACCTTCCGTAAAAATGTAGCCGTTTCTGTACATTATTGACTCGTGGGAGGAGCAAAACGATCACTCCTTATACAAGGGGTTGTTTGTCAATGAAACAGGAATAAAAACATGTTCATTAAAAATTCCGGAAACGTTTATCTAAAAACACTTCGGCCAACACTTTTATTGATAGGCGAAGAAATTACATTCGCCGATTACAGACGTGCCCTCTCATCGCACAGCAAAGTAGAAGCGATGCATTTTAAATACACAACTTGATGTACAACCAACTGCAGGCTCCAGCTTTCGAGAAAGCGCTTCGATATGCGTGGTTTACCGTGAAATTATCGCTAGAATGCGAGGCTTATTTTCCTAATGATATTCACACAAAACATGTGACTGTGGTGTATGCGCCTTCTCACGTTGCTCGTGGTTCTCGGAAACTTTATGCTTTGAATGTTTTTATGAATGCATTGGTTCTCTTGAAGCATAAAACTAAAACAAAAAATTCGAATACTAGAATTTTTATGTTTTTAATTTTCAATTATTGTTAATTACACAAGATTTTTGATGGTATAATCTATGTTTAAAAGTATTTGAAATGCTTATTTCTTCAGAAACCAGATGGCAGTTATAAGAGTCGAGGGGCATGAAAGGGAAGCAGTGGTTGGGAAGGGAGTGAGACAGGATTGTAGCCTCTCCCCGATATTATTCAATCTGTATATTGAGCAAGCAGTAAAGGAAACAAAAGAAAAATTCGGAGTAGGTATTAAAATCCATGGAGAAGAAATAAAAACTTTGAGGTTCGCCGATGACATTGTAATTCTGTCAGAGACAACAAAGGACTTGGAAGAGCAGTTGAACGGAATGGACAGTGTCTTGAAAGGAGGATATAAGATGAACATCAACAAAAGCAAAACGACGATAATGGAATGTAGTCGAATTAAGTCGGGTGATGCTGAGGGAATCAGATTAGGAAATGAGACACTTAAAGTAGTAAAGGAGTTTTGCTATTTAGGGAGCAAAATAACTGATGATGGTCGAAGTAGAGAGAATATAAAATGTAGACTGGCAATGGTAAGGAAATTGTTTCTGAAGAAGAGAAATTTGATAACATCGATGATAGATTTAAGTGTCAGGAAGTCGTTTCTGAAAGTATTTGTATGGAGTGTAGCCATGTACGGAGGTGAAACATGGACGATAAATAGTTTAGACAAGAAGAGAATAGAAGTTTTCGAAATGTGGGGCTACAGAAGAATGCTGAGGATTAGATGGGTAGATCACATAACTAATGAGGAGGTATTGAATAGAATTGGGGAGGAGTTTGTGGCACAACTTGACTGGAAGGAGGGACCGGTTGGTAGGATATGTTCTGAGGCATCAAGGGATCACCAATTTAGTATTGGAGGGCAGCGTGGAGGGTAAAAATCGTAGAGGGAGAGATGAATACACTAAGCAGATTCAGAAGGATGTAGGTTGCAGTAGGTACTGGGAGATGAAGCAGCTTGCACAGGACAGAATAGCATGGAGAGCTGCATCAAACCAGTCTCAGGACTGAAAACCACAAACAACAACAACATTTCTTTTGTCAAATATTCCATTGTGTTTTACGATGTCATAAAAATATCTGTGACGTAATTACGCGACAACAAAATAAAAACAAAACAAGATTAAAATTTAATACGGGGCGCGAAATTTCGAAACTGCGCTGTTGTTCAGTTCGCCACCAACTCGTTTGGTTTTGCGAAGCGTGAGTGGACTGACGAAGTCGTGTCGAAAGTTTGACCGTCATCTGTGGGACCGCCTCGATCGGGCAGTTCTCGCGTTGGATCCTCCATCGAGAAACCTGGCGCAGCTGGCCGCAGCGGTGCAGTCGGCATGGTTCCACATTCCTGTCGTTACCTTCTAGAACATTATTGACACTCTTCCTGCAAGTCTCGCAGCGATCCACGCTGGAGAAGGTGGTTATTCAGGCCTTTGACATGTTGTCATATTAATGTGACTTGACCGTGTATAACAGCTCAATGCTGCAACCAGCATAAAATTGTGGTGAAAGAGGAAAAGATAAGGTTTAGGAGGTAGGGTTTCTCTCTTCAGTGTGTCTCAGTTTGATTACACATCTTGAAAAGCGTCAGAGAGGTGACAGCGACGCAGAGTAAATCCTCACACTGGCTGCTGGGATCTTTGGCCTGGTAGAGAGACTAGCCGGTGGTTTTCGTCATTCCGGCCTGTATCTCCAATTGCAAGAACAACGGTACCTCCTAACAAACTCATCCAAACTCCTGTCTGTTAATACTTATTTCCATCGTACAGTACTGCTTCCTCGCTAAGAGTACGAAAAACGGCAAATGTTACCATTTCGCCACTGATACACAAAAAAGTTTTCCAATTAAAAATACTGTACGACTCTGCTTGTTCCTGTACCCTACCTTTAACTTCGAACTGTCCTCCTTCACTGACAGATAGGCCTACTGCCGCACAAGCATTTCACACTTAGTAAAAAGGAAAGTAAACAGAGTTTAGCGTCACGTCATTCACACTGAGTGATTTCGTCTCCTCTGGCGTCACTCACACTTATGGATCGCATCGTCAGCACTGTGACGTCTCCGAATGGCTCACGCGGTGACAGATGTACGGTGTGGGACGGGCTTTCCCCAGCATTAGGTGGCTAACGACTCATCTCAGAAAACAGTAACATGCTGCGCAAAGGTCGATGTGTAATCGATGGAGTCTGCTTTAATTCTCTGGCAGAACATCTCAAAACTTAACGTCGAAACACCCAACATTAGACAAGTCACTTGTGACATTATTGTCTGTACCCCGAGACAGTAAAAAGTAATATTGTTATTCTACCCTAAAACGAGGATTGAACAACAGAGACATAGGAAACGTAACACAGTTCTGTGTAAGGAAATATCACCAACTTGACCTCATATTGTAAGAAAAAAAAAAGCACACTTTCAAGATGTCAGCACCAGCAATCAACCCCGCACGAAATTTGGGCCATAATCGTGACATTATGCAATTACTGTATAACCTTCTGGAAGTACAATTTTCAAACGTTCGCGAGGACCGGTTGTTCGTCATTCGCTCCGCCCCGCTGCAGCCGCCTAATGCCAGAGCGCCAAGTACTGTACAGCGAAGAAACGACCAAAGCGTGGGATGTTGAAGACAAGGGTGGAAGTGTACAGGTGTGCCCAACGTGTTTTGATATCTTGGCCGAGAACACCTGTTATTCTACGCGAAAAACAATAATAAATACGAGTACATAATGTGTCAACCTCATACACATATACGTTCACTATTATTTTAACAGTATTCTCGTATTGATTATATAGACCTAAGCAATTGAAGATTTATTATGAAATCAAGTCAATGATTTTCGTTTTACAATTTAATCATCCCCGTCACGTTGAAGAATAGTAAGTTTCCTGCGAATATTCTTTGCTATAACAGTACTAGTTCAAATTCCAAAGAGAGTAATGCTCAGTAGTAATGCTAATAATTAAATAGCACTGCACTACTTCTTTAATGACACACTAATACTGCATTTGTAAATAGCAACATGAAATGTTCAGAGCGAAGAGGTCTCAGGCACCAACTATAGGTCAGAAACCCCGCATTTTGACTTAGTAAACAAAGAATGTTAACAAATCAGAACAGTACGCAATCCTCTTACCCACTCCACTGTACATTACTACACTTTGCACTCGGGCTTTAGACGCCTGCAGTGGGGCGGAGCGAGTCACATACAACCGATGCGCACGGAAAATTTAAAGGCTGTACTTTCAGAAGGTCAAAATTGCGCACTGTCAGAATTATGGCCCAAATTTTGTGCGCGGGATCGATTCCTGTGGCTGACATCGTGCAAGTGTGCTTTTTCTCCGTTAAATATGAGGTCAGGTCGGTGATGTTTTCTTGTTAGACTGCATTATTTTGTGAAAAATAATAGTTACTGTGTAGCATCCGTTTGATTCAGAAGTTCGTTCCTGACTGAATCCATTAGCCCAATGAGGAGACGTACGTCCGATCGTTATGTACATTCTGCTAACGGTTGTTCTTTTAATCGGAGAAGGAATAACTTGCAATTAAAAGGGGAGAATCCCTCGCATTGACACGGGGCACAGAAAAAAACGACAATCAGGTGATGACAGACTAATACTAAAGAGTCTAACGAGTTTATTGTGACTAAATAAGAGGATACTTGTCAGTAAAGATGTGTGGTTCCTCCTCTCTGGCTGTAAGCAAAATGAGTGCGCGAAGGAGAATAATCTGCATGTGTTTGCTCCTATCGAAGCTGCAGCTGACTTATTTGTTTCATTTTTCACCCTCTTCCAGGATGAGAGAGGGCGGGAACATGGAAAGCCAAATGTGCTTTGGTGCCTTAGCTTAGTTTACGTTAAGATGTTGGGGTTCCATTTAGTTGATAATTTGAGGTTTCCTTTCTTACTTATCCTAAGTTTTGTTTTTTTAGAGAGGACGTGATGACCCTGACATTTGCCCAATCGCTGAGGCAAACCTCTAAAATCTCAGCAAGGGTCGATGTGTAGTGTTTGTAGCTAGCTGTGCTTCTTCCTTTGGTCTTCTATTTTATTCTTCTTCTTCTGTTAAGAGTCTGATTATTCCTGTTAGGTTATGGCTATTATTTTGTTCTACGATCGAGTTATATTCCCTGGGTGGATATGCATATCTGTACTGCGAGCAATTGAGCTTCGTTGGTGTGCTATCCAGTAAGTATGTCGTAAGTCTTTTGTTTGCAGTTGTGTTTGTTCCTATTTTGCATCGTTCTTTTGTGGAAGAGACTTTTGTGCTCCGGTATACTTGATAGTTGTTCGTTCTTCTTTTGAGACTTCCAGTTATTCAGTGAATTTTTCTTTCGAGCGATACTGATATGGCCATTAAAATTGCTACACCACGAAGATGACGTGCTACAGACGCGAAATTTAACCGACAGGAAGAAGATGCTGTGATATGCAAATGATTAGCTTTTCAGAGCATTCACACAAGGTTGGCGCCGGTGGCGACACCTACAACGTGCTGACATGAGTAAAGTTTCCAACTGATTTCTCATACACAAACAGCAGTAGACCTGCGTTGCCTGGTGAAACGTTCTGATGCCTCGTGTAAGGAGGAGAAATGCGTACCGTCACGTTTCCGACTTTGATAAAGGTCGGATTGTAGCCTATCGCTATTGCGGTTTATCGTATCGCGACATTGCTGCTCGCGTTGGTCGAGATCCAATGACTGTTAACAGAATATGGAATCGGTGAGTTCAGAGAGTAATACGGAACGCCGTGCTGGATGCCAACGGCCTCGTATCACTAGCAGTCGAGATGACAGGCATCTTATCCGCATGGATGTAACGGATCGTGCAACCACCTCTCGATCCCTGAGTCAAGAGATCGGGACGTTTGCAAGACCACAACCATCTGCACGAACAGTTCGACGACTTTTGCAGCAGCATGGACTATCAGCTCGGAGACCACGGCTGCGGTTACCCGTGACGCTGCATCACAGACAGGAGCGCCTGTGATGGTGTACTCAACGACGAACCTGGGTGCACAAATGGCAAAACTTCATTTTTTCGGATGAATCCAGGTTCTGTTTACAGCATCATGATGGTCGCATCCGTGTTCGGCGTAATCGCGGTGAACGCACATTGGAAGCGTGTATTCGTCATCGCCATACTGGCGTATCACCCGGCGTGATGGTATGGGGTGCCATTGGTTACACGTCTCCGTCACCTCTTCTTCGTATTGACGGCACTTTGAACAAAGGACGTTACGTTTAAGATGTGTTACGACCCGTGGCTCTACCCTTCATTCGATCCCTGCGAAACCCTACATTTCAGCATTATAATGCACGACCGCATGTTGCAGGTCCTGTACGGGCCTTTCTGGATACAGAATATGTTCGACTGCTGCCCTGGCCAGCACATTCTCCGGATCTCTCACCGATTGAAAGCGTCTGGTCAATGGTGGCCGAGCAACTGGCTCGTCACAATACGCCAGTCACTACTCTTGATGAACTGTGGTATCGTGTTGAAGCTGCGTGGGCAGCTGTACCTGTATACGCCATCCAAGCTCTGTTTGACTCAATGCCCAGGCGTATCAAGGCCGTTATTACGGCCAGAGGTGGTTGTTCTGGGTACTGATTTCTTAGGACCTATGCACCCAAATTGCGTGAAAATGTAATCACATGTCAGTTCTAGTATAATATATTTGTCCAATGAATACCCATCTGCAATTTTTCTTGGTGAAGCAATTTTAATGGCCAGTAGTGTATTTTTGTATTGCATCTCCTTGCTATCCAGACTGAGCTGGCGTGTTCTAGGACTGGTCTTACGAATCCTTTGTAAGTGTGAATCAGTGTATCGTCGTTAGCTCCGTTCTTTCAGCCCCTTATGAAGGTGATTAGGCTGCACCTGTTATTAGCTTTTACTTTCATATTTCGTATGTATGGGATCCGTGTCACGGTTTTGTCTGGAGCTTGTATTTTTTCTTCCGAATTCTGCATGTTGTTTTCCTCTACAGACGTTTCGTAGCTCCAGTAGGATGTATCATTTGCCTGGAGTGCCAGCCCTTAATTTCATACTGTCAGAGATGTATACATTGTTTTAACAGTAGCTATGCGATCGCTCTCTACCATAAGCCTGCTTCCGGGTAAAATGCTTCAGATGGGGTTACATTCAAGAATACTTTATAGGGCCTATTGTCTAGGACATTCGACGGAAGTATGGTCAGTTGGGCCGGTATCCTCATTTGATGCGGTTTGTGATACAGTCCCTTGTGCCACACTTTGTCGAACGCCCTTTCTATGTGCAGGAAAGGAGCTAAGGTGAAATTTGTCAGGTTCCTTTATTCTACAGTTCCGCTACAATTGTATGGGGTCCAGGATGGCGGTCCTACCCTGAGACCTGCTTGAGCTGGAGGCTTCGACGCTCCTAGCTATTATGGCTCTGGATGCGGCACCGTCTAATGACCTTCAAAACCCAAGAAACAGGGCCGTTCACAAGGGGCAGGGGGCCAAAGCCCACCTACTGTGACGTAGGGAAGTGACCACGTCTTTTGCCGACAGAGGTTTCTCATCCTTGTCTAGTCACAATCACTGGAAAAACGGTCGTCACAGTATTCCAACACCTCCGCTAGGAGGAAGAAGGTAGTGTGTAAAACTTGAACAGTTTTTAACGGTTGCCATCATATTGAGTAAATTAATAATTCGTCTCAAAATCATCGCAGACGAAATCTGTTTCCATATATTGGTTCCTCAATATTTTAGAAATGATTAATGTTTCTTTTCTCTTGGAATTTTCGTTGATGAAATAAGCCGGAATTAAAAGGGACTGGAAATAAAATTGATGGCAAAAAATGAATACACTGCTAGGTTGTTCCTGAATCTCTAACCAGACTGCTTGAGCATTGATTATTACTAGCCTCTTTCTTTGTTTAAGGCCTAGGGCGGACACACACGCACTCATCCCACGTGGCATTGTATGAATTAGACTTCCGAGCGGTTCTAGGCGCTACAGTCTGGAACCGCCCGACCGCTACGGTCGCAGGTTCGAATCCTGCCTCGAGTATGGATGTGTGTGATGTCCTTAGGTTGGTTAGGTTTAAGTATTTCTAAGTTCTAGGGGACTGTTGACCTCAGCAGTTAAGTCCCATAGTGCTCAGAGCCACTTGAACTAGTCTTCCATTTGAGCGACTGCTCGTGAACAAACAGATGGAGATTGAGTTTTGGAGTGTCAGCAGTCAGCTGATACAAAATTAAATACAAGAATGTATTAAAAACGATAATAGGAATAAACATGATTACTGTGTTTGACTGAATGTCGACACTATTCTAATACTTCATTCCAGGGCATTAATTACTTATATGGCTCTGAGCACTATGGGACTCAACTGCTGTGGTCATAAGTCCCCTAGAACTTAGAACTACTTAAACCTAACTAACCTAAGGACATCACACACATCCATGCCCGAGGCAGGATTCGAACCTGCGACCGTAGCGGTCGTGCGGTTCCAGACTGTAGCGCCTTTAACCGCTCGGCCACTTCGGCCGGCTAATTACTTATAAAACTGATTTTCCTTGATTAATAGGATCCTCTTGAATCATTTAGCGGATTCATTAATTTATTATCACAGATTCATAAGAACGTGTTACTCACGATCAGGCTGCAGGACAAGTTGTGAAATGTGTAACTATTAAATTTATGAGATTTTTACACTCCGTCTTCAAGAGCCTGACAACACATTAAATCAGAAGAACGATTTTATTAACAGAGCATTTTTTAGAAAATTCGAAAGCCTCTTCCAGGCGTCCACCTCTCCGCAGCGCACGTGTGGTCAGCAGCCCCACTCACCGTGAAGAGAGAGCGGCAGCGCATCGCTTCGCACACCGTCCTAACAGCAGGCCGGCGTGTAGACTGGCTTCCGTACATCCTGCAAAACTGCGCGCTGTACAAAGCCACCAAGCAGACGCAAATGTATTTAACCATAAAAGTCACACCCTGTTCACTATAACTTTAGTTGCCGCACACAATTCCAATTTTATAATTTATGCTGTTTTGCTCTTTACTGTTTTATACTTTCAGTGAAAGGACCGATGGCCTTTGTAGTCCGGTTCCCCTCCCTCGGGCATGGGTGCGTGTGTTTGTCCTTAGGGTAATTTAGGTTAGTGTGTAAGCTTAGGTTCAAAATGGTTCAAATGGCTCTAAGCACTATGGGACTTAACATCTGAGGTCATCAGTCCCCTAGACTTAGAAACCACTTAAACCTGACTAACCTAAGGACATCACGCACATCCATGTCCGAGGCAGGATTCGAACCTGCGACCGTAGCAGGCGCGCGGTTTCGGACTGAAGCGTCTAGAACCGCTTGGCCACCGCGGCCGGCGTAAGCTTAGGGACTGATGACCTTAGCAGTTACGTCCCATAAGATTTCACACACATTTGAACATTTTTTGAACCTTCAACCCCCACAAAAAAACAACTTTCAGTGTGTTTAAAATATTTGTTATATTTAATGACACTTCATGTAGTTATATGTCCTCCATATTATTCCACGTCTGTAATTTTACGATCTTTATGTCTTTCACCGTTTATCCATCTCTTATTCTAGGACTAAACTTTTAATATGTTTACGAAAAAATTTGTTATGCACTTTCTTTTGTATATTTTCAGAGTAAGACCTTATGATTTTATACTGTCAGATATCTTAAGATGCTAGTCCATTTTTCACTACTTCATTTCCACTTTCATAATATGCTATTTTATCCCTGTTCACAATTTTACGCATCCATTCTGGCATTTTAAGAGAAGTTTTTTTACATAATTGACTTTTTGCAAGTTCTCTATAAGACCCTCTCTTGTTAAATTGCCACTCCCCCCCCCCCCCCTTGCCTTCTTTTCCCGCTATCAATCCCCCTTGCTCCGTTTTATAATTTTACTATTTTATGCCGATTACTTTTTACGTAAATGTTCAAATGTGTGGGAATTCCTAAGGGACCAATCCCTAGACATACACACTATTTAAACTAATCTATGGTAAGAACAACAAACACACCCATGTCCGAGGGAGAACTCGAACCTCCGGCGGGAGGGACAGCGCAATCCATGACATGGCGCCTCTAACCGCGCGGCCACTCCGCGCGGCTCCTTTTACGTACCCGCTGTATTGCACTATTAGTATTTTAACGAAAATTTTTACATTGGCCGCAATTGCAGAACACTGTTCTCTGATATGTGGTTCCGAGTTGCTGACACAACTACTTTGCTAAATTCTGCATTTGTGTACAATTCTTTTCTTTTTTATTTATTGTAAAATATTAGATGATACATATTTTGTATTACTTTTTTGTATCTGACGGTGATCTTCAGTAATCGAAACATGTAATTTAAGTAAAAAATTGTGCAACAGGAACGGAACAATAAATGAAAGTTACCTTAACTACTGAGTAACCTCAAACAGATCACCATCATCATGATAAATATCATCATCTCTCCATCTAACCTTCTATTTACGTGGCCACACAGGCTACCCACTTCCATTTTATTTTTCATTACCCTCGTAAATAAGGCTCCTAATCCATTCTGTTCCCTGATACATTATTTTGTTTTCCTGTCTCACACAGAAATTTCTAACATGCGTTTCTCCATTGCTCGCTGAATTGATGAACAGTTGTCTCATTCAAATTCCTTGTCTCAACGGTTGCACACAACAATTCTAATATTTCCATTTCACATAAATCGAAAACTTAGTCTGTGACGTTTTTTAGATCTACAAATACTACTTCAAGACATGTTATTCTCTTTATGTCTCCCATTCAATTTTTTCACGTGCAGCAAATACAAAAACTCCTCAAATGATTCAGTGAGTTAATTACTTATTTGTCCAATTTTGTTTTCCTCGTAGTCTGTTATTAGCATTACTTTAACCAGTTTTCAGGCCGGTTTGCAGACTACATCTGCTTCGTTCTTCAGTTCGTCGTTGAAGTTTTAACTGCAGGGAGACGAACAGGGCAACATCACTAGCAAAACCAAAGTGGTTAGGATATGTTCCATTAACACAAATTCCTTCTTCGTTTGCCCAGCGTAGATATCTGAAAACGAGCTATAGGGCTGAATAAATGCTTCTCGGAGTTCTTGGCTCAAAAATGGCTCTGAGCACTATGGGACTTAACTGATGAGGTCATCAGTCCCCTAGAACTTAGAACTACTTAAACCTAACTAACCTAAGGACATCACACACATCCACGCCGGAGGCAAGATTCGAACCTGTAACCGTAGCGGTCGCGCGGTACCAGACTGTAGCGCCTAGAACCGCTCGGCCACTTCGGCCGGCCGGAGTTCTCGCTGCGTCAGATTTGAATTAAGTCTCGAGCTTTCGACGACTTCCGCCGTCATCGTCATCGTTACTGTCAGATCTCAGTAGGCGGGTGCGTATTTCATTTACCTGGCCGAATTATGTGATGGAGACGTCACAAGGCCACAGAACTTCCACTGCTAACATACATTATGTCGATGTCTATGATGAAAGAACGTTGGTAACGATCAACGAGATTAAAATTAATAGAGTGGCCGCACGTTCCTATACGTCCGCTGTGTTTGAGGCAAACTGAACTGCTATTTTCTCTGGGGTAAAAGCCATCAGCTTGTCACTACGTTTACATGTGCCACGTATTCCACGTATTCCGGAAGACTAAAACTGAAATTCGGAGACAGTTTTTCGCTGTCTTGTTTACATGTTAAGGCATGAATCCGATTTACTAGCCCACACAAATATGGCGTCTGGAAAAAAAACTGTTCCAGAGTCCGATTTAGTCAGCACAATCGCTGCTTCTCTTTTGTTAAGTAGTAGAGATGTAGACAGCTTTACGCTCAATCTAATATTTTTACATCTCCTTCACTGTACAGAAAATTCCTCCGTCCATATTCGCCGACAGTTTTTGTAAACAGGATGTAACCTGACAACCCAAGCACATCTCAAAAACGGTGCTTCTTTTCATGGGAGCGAAAGTCGATTGTGGAAGTGGAAAACCGGCAGATAGAACAGGATTTCCAGAATCGATTTTCGAGTGTTTGCATGACCAACCAGAAGCAGTGTTGGCAAATCGTTTTACAATACCCAGTTTTGGGAGCTGCATGCAAACATAGTGAGTATGCCACACTGACAGATGTTAACGCAGTCAATAATTATTTAAATCGAGGGACTATTTTCAGAAGCCAAGGAGATAAAATTTTCTAGGGCGTGTGTCTTACCAGTTGACACCTTTTACCCAAGAAAACATGGTAGTTCAGTTTCCCTCAAACATGGCGGATACATAGCTATTCTATGAAATTTCAGATCTTTGGTAAGGACGATGATTTCGTTAGATGATTGATGGATCGGATGATTTCTATGTTGCCGTCGAGCATTATGGGCCCTTTTCCCTGCACCCCCAAGATTGTAAACTGCATCCAAGGTGACGGCTAAATTTAAACTATTATTACGTCATAGAAAATCAGAAAGGACCAAAGCTATTTTTAACCTCAAAGTACAATGTCTATTCGTTAAAACAGTATGAACAAAAAAATGGTTCAAATGGCTCTGAGCACTATGGGACTTAACATCTGTGGTCATCAGTTCCCTAGAACTTAGAACTACTTAAACCTAACTAACCTAAGGACATCACACACATCCATGCCCAAGGCAGGATTCGAACCTGCGACCGTAACAGTCGCGCGGTTCCGGACTGAGCGCCTAGAAGGAGCAGTATGAACACAAATATGTAAATATTTCAGGCACTGATGGTGGCTTGCAAAAAATAAAAGCGAAACGTGTATGACACGAGAAAAAATTCATTGTATTCTGTTGTAATTAAACGGACCTAATGTGAAAATCATCAGCATAATATTACACAAATTGAGGACAAGAGGAGAAAAAAATTAAAAATACCAGTAGGCATATATCTTATTTAATCTCTCACCAGGAGCGTCTTTCACATACGTATTTGTTTTTAATTTACGTAAAATAACAGGCGTGCAGTTAAGAGTGAACATTTTCTATGGGCTGTGATTCAAGACGTTTACCAGTATGAGTTTTCAAGTTCCTAACTCCGTTTGGACTAAACTATAGTAATGAATTACACTGCTACACGTCGAGACGCCCTGAGAATGTACCAGTTAATATTTCCATTGTTAAAAGTTAAAATTGAAGTGGTGTATTGCTAAATGAAAAACTCATTTTCGTGTAGAAAATCAAAATCATAAATAATAGCTAGGGTAATATTAAAAATATGAGAAATATTACGCACCCATTTAGAACATAGACGATTAATGTAGATGGAAGAAGCAGTGAAGCAGTGTGCTGGAAGAAGGAACAATTGAGGACAGTGAAGTAAAGAGCGGAAAGAGATCTCTGACCTAGTTGGGGCTTCCACGTTATTTGTGGAAATGACGGTTGCGCAGAAAGTGCAAGAGGCCAAGTCCTGGAGCAGTAACCGCAATCTTTTCGCGGAGCATGCAGGAAGTGTGGTGCTACTTGCGCCCTTCGTTGGAATGAGCTGCAATACCATTCACAGAAGTGCGGCTCCACTTCAACCGCTCTTCTGCACGGGCGCAACTCCAATACGTGTATCGCTTGCTGCTGCGTGTTTGTACAAAATGGCTCCTCTATGAGAGCTCTCTGTTCATCTACATCCATGCTGCACGAGCTGAACAGTGAGACACATGGCAGAACATACCTGTTACAACTACGTTACTCCCGAAACCTCCGCCTTATTCCTTCAACTTCATGGCACGAGAGAGAAAAGAAAAAAAAAATTGTCTATGCACACGTATGTGGCTGACTTTAGTCGACAAGGTGGTACATGTGTATGTAGCTGTTGTGATATATTCTTCTGGTTGGGTATAAACTAAACTATACTCCGTCTGAATAGGCCTTGGAAGGCCCAACAGTACCCACCGGCCGCCGTGTCATCCTCAGCCCACAGGCTTCACTGGATGCGGATATGGAGGGGCATGTGGTCTGCACACCGCTCTCCCGGACGTATGTCAGTTTATAAAACCGGAGCCGCTACTTCTCGATCAAGTAGCTCTTCAGTTCACTGCATAAGGACTGAGTGCACCCCGCTTGCCAACAGCGCTCGGCAGACCGGACGGCCATCCATCCAAGTGCTAGCCCAGCCCGACATCGCTTAACTTCGGTGATCTGACGTGAACCGGTGTCGCCACTGCGGCAAAGGCGTTGGCTTTGTTGGGTAAAGTATGCTGGTAAAATTTCACGTTGAACAGACGAGAATGAGGAAATTCACGATTGTATTTTGAAGGAACCATTTTAAGGTAAATGGCGTAAATGGCGAAAACCGTTCTGTCCCAAGGCAAACAGGAATTTGAACCAGGCCCCTTCAAAATACAAAACCGGTCAGAAGTCATACATCTCTTCTTCGAACAGACTCTCTCTCCCTCTCTCTCTCCCTCCCTCTCTCTCTCTCTCTCTCTCTCTCTCTCTCTCTCTCTCTCTGTCTCTCTGTCTCCCACTCTCCTCAGTTCGGCAGCAATCCAGGCCTTGCTTTTCCTCCCTAGTCCAAAAAAATGATCGCAACATTTGATCGAATGATGGACAATCTTGAATATTTCACAAACGTGGTGTACTACAAGTCTAAAACATCTCAACTTGGAAAAAATTTGCCGGTCATGGTCACAAACGTTCTTTTCTCTAGTCTTTATTTCAGTTCGTAACAGTTACTTCGAAATACCATCACGAACAACAACAGCGGTCGAATACAGTCTTAGATTAGTTACCGATATCATGTATTAAGTCATTTAAATATACTTACAAAATTTCATACGTTTTCTGCTTCAGTTTGTGGTACAACCTTTCAGCACATCACTGCTGTCATCACGTTCCAATGTTGTTACTACAGTACTGAAAACAGTATGTTAATAATACATGAGCGTCTGTAGATACAGCAGAAATGCATTGTGCCAAATAATTATTGGAAATAAAAAAAAAGTAACTGAATCATAAAACTTGTCAAGCTGTGTAAATGAAAAAAATTGACTCATCAACCAGTTCCACTGCAATATGGATAAATTAAAGTTAATCTAATATATATTTTCATAATATGACTACATCACTGTTTCCAGAGCCGCACTAGGTGTTCCACTCGTTTCTGATGTTCCCCCCGCCCCTCCAGAATGATGCAACACCTCGTACTAAGATCTATTATAGAAAAGCTTAGTCTCTTGCTCTGGAGACTGATAAACCTCTCTTCTGTCAACCCTAATTGGAGAGTGTAGATTCACCGAATCTGATATCTAAATGATATCTTCAACGAAGTGAAGCGGTTTACATCTTCATCCTAATTCTGCTGACCTTAAATTTCCTGTAAACTGTAGGTGCGCTTGACTTAAGCATTCCATCGTTTTCCATGCTGATCCTAAGCACGTATAATTTATTCAGTAGCTGTATTGTTTTCCTGTGAAAATCAATTGAATAACAAACAACTTTTTGGTAATTGCGTGATAAAATTTCTCATACCAGCATATATTATTAACAAATATTTCGTCATGGGCTGTCCGTGACTGTATCTCCTAAAACAGGTATATTGTTATTGGTATGCGTTCTTCAATCGCACTGCGTTATTTTCCTGCATAACTACAACGCGTTTCAGAGCTACAACTCTCACTTACAGGGGACTACATTGACGCTTTTGGGCATTACATTAGCTTCAATGTATCACCTTTTAAATATGGTAAATCATTTTAAGGGTACGAGAGCTATTTTTTTTTCAACGTCGAATTGGTTGCGAAATGGAGACCACAGTGAAAATCAAAAATGTTTTACTTGCAACGTCTAGCTACACCTTCCAGCTATTTCTCTACACAGCCGCCGCTCCGACTTAGACATTTGTCGTAACGTTGTTCCAACCTTTCAATACCCTCATCATAGAAGGCAGCTACCCGTGCTTTCCGCCATTTCTCTACGCTAATCTGCAGTCCGTTGTCTTTGTCAAAATGTTTCCTCATAGCGAGCGGTTCATGTGAGCAAAGAGATGAAAATCAAAGGGAGCCAAGTCTGGACTGTAAGGTGGGTGATCAAAACCCGTGGAAAACGCTGCAGGGGCGTCGTTGTTGCAGCTGCAGCGTGCGGCCGAGCATTATCTCGAGGAAGGACTATGCCCCACGACGACACTCCTCTTCGCTTATTCTGAACTGCCCTTCGTAAACGATTTTCTCGAATCGCCTGAGCTACTCGCTGAACAAGATCACTGGTCGACACTCGCTTCCTTCCCAGAACGCCTCCATCGTGAACGTCAGTAAGTTCAGCTTCGAAGTCCTTGTACAGTTGCCGCATTTGGCTATCACGCATGATAGTTGCTTTATGTGGACTGCATGAAGTCAGGCGGAACGCCTCAGCGTGAAGAAATCGAATGAAAGCACGTAATTCAAACTTGGCAGGGGACTCTGTGTTCTAAGCACCTTAACGTGCTCACTGTGTGCTCAGAACAGAAAAGTGCGACGTGGCACGATCGACGGGTACACTAGAGACAATGTGCGACACATCTGTGCAAAGCTTCATCGGATTATCACTGTCGTTTTAATTTCGCGACCAACTGGACATGGAAAAGAAAATGGCTCTCATGTAAGTGCAATTGTAAAAGTTATCCATTGACACAGAAAACGAACATTTTCTAACATTCTGCGTGGTGTCTGTTGTTCTATGTCGTGTCTCCCTACCACTTTCGCGCAACGACGCTCTGAGCGTGTTTTTTAGGGAATTGACTAGTTTGAACCTGGGACCTGTTGCTGGTAAGGAGACGCCAGACCACACATGACATGTAGAGTTCAGAAGAGTTCAGTGAGACTAGCGATGATATAACCAAACACTTAATGATTTCAG
Source organism: Schistocerca cancellata (assembly GCF_023864275.1). Lineage (NCBI taxonomy): Eukaryota > Metazoa > Arthropoda > Insecta > Orthoptera > Acrididae > Schistocerca > Schistocerca cancellata. Next base: position 771,227,594 of record NC_064627.1, on the reverse strand, counting down.
CGTCAGCTCCCACTGCACTCCATGTAAAAGAATCTTAATACTAACTAAATTTAGTGGAAGGGGTTCAAGGCTTTCCTATTTTTAGTTAGCTGGTAAAATAACGTCGAAAAAGCAGTTAAGTTTACCATTGGAAATTTTATTCTACTCACAAGTTTATAAATTGCACTATTGATAAAAGGAAATGTTTTAATATAGGATGATAAAAACCAACTGTGTTCAACAAAAATGTGAACGAATATTCCCTGAATGGGTTTCCAAGTTCTACAATGGATCGAAGGATGACCTATGCCATATCACATCTATAATCTAGGTTTAAATTAAGTTTCACAAAAGAGAAAACTATCAAAATAGTCTACATTGACCCTCAATTATCTTTAATTACTTATCTAACTTGTAAATTACAGTGGCTGATGTGGCTTCTCAATAATTATATAACAGAAAAATCATCGCGTTTCAGATTTTAACTTACGTAGAAAATGTGAATACCATGAGCTTTAATTGACGATCGACACTAGTATTACACAAAACGGGGGTGTAACAGATGAGACTTCTACAGTTCTGAGTGAAGCTTTATGCGCTGTTATGCGGCATCGCGTGCGTTCATTACCTTGTCGTTGGTTAGGCAGTGTCAGGGGGCGTCGGACGGCACTGCTCCACGCACCTCGCTGACGCGGAAGCAACTCTCTCCTAACTTCTCCTTACTACAGTTTACCGAAGTTGGTTTAAAAAAAACTATCTAGCTGTGTTTTCATCTGACCAATCAGGGTCTCAATGTTAACCTTAAGCTCCGCCTACAAAAATTCTGTCTATCCAATGAGAAACGTTATACTTTTCGTGGTGGGGCAATGTTTTTAAAGTTTGCAACGTAACAGACGCGCGAAAAAGTCCCACGCTAAAACTTGCAGCTGGTGTGGCCCTTTTAGTGTTATCGTAATATATATACTGTTCTTCTGGAGGGTTCTATCTTTTAACATGTGCTGGGGGGTGGTCCTGGCGGTTACTTTTCGTGGTGGGGCAATGTTTTTAACGTTTGCAACGTAACAGAGACGCGAAAAAATCTCACGCTAAAACTTGCGGCTGGTGTGGCCCTTTTAGTGTTATCGTGAGATATATACTGTTCTTCTGGAGGGCTCTAGCTTTTAACATGGGCTGGGGGGTGGTCCTGGCAGTTAGCTGGAGACGTGGGTGTCCGTCCCTTATCGTAGGGCCTTCTAGCTTAACACGGTTCTGCTCTCGGCTTCTGTTCTCGTTTCTCCCTCAGAACTGCGTCTGTCTCACGGTGGGAAGGTATGACATGCATTTAGGCATTCTTGTGTTAGTCTATGGTATTCCATTTGCTCACTCGTTACTCGTATTACTTTGGTTAATTTAATGTCACGATTTATTCGGAGCTATGTGACATACTACTGGATTTGCTTATCAAGTCAGTGTTTTCATGGAAGGTGTTGGATTTGCCTGACACCTTATAATTTTGATAAACTGAAGTAGATGTATCGCCCAGAAATCTCAATGTAATTCTTGAAAATGGAGTTGTATCTCCAAAGTACGCTAGAATTAAAAATAAAAATCAAATGTTGTTAATATTATGTATTAAGATTTCGAGGTCAGAGAAGCTATTACAAAAACAAATGTAGATATGTGGAAGTGCACAGACTGACACCGAACTTTTAATTGACGACATACTGGGAGTAAACGATAACTATTCGCAACCTACCACTGAGGTGTAGGGGAGGTGTTTTTTTTTCTTTATTGTGATTTCATTCCCCTGCCCCACATGGGCAGGGGAGGGCTGTCAGCGGCACAATCCGCCGCTCGACAGCCGAGTGATATGACAACTAAGACAAGAATAAAATGTTACATGTAGGGCGATAAAAAAGGGGACATAAAACGGAGTAAGGGGAGATAATGGAGGTAAAAATACACAGACATGGAGACGTTCATGGGAGGGGGGTGGAGGGCACAATTAAAAAAGGTCGACATAAAGTAAAAAAAAAAAAGTTGGCGATTCTTAAAACACTGAAGGCACAAGCACTGGTTAAAAGTCGGCCACAGTATGAAAAACTTTCCAGAACAACACACTTAAAACGCACTAGGAGCACACATGATGAATAATAAAACTGCCAGGTAGGATGTGGGGGAAGTTTTTTTTCATTTTTTTTATTGAATTTTGATTCCCCCCAAAGGGGGCAGGCTGACAGCAGCTTGGTATGCCGCTCTTCAGCCTACAGACTTTGTGGGGCAAGCCGAGACAAACCGTTTCATACTGAACACTTATGGTGTGTGACGCCGGGAATTAACTTCAAATTGGCCTGTAAAAGCCACCTCAGTAGCAGCACATGTACGCCGCGCGACATTTTGACTACTATCGTCCTTAAATATACAGGGTGGCCCATTGATAGTGACTGGGCCAAATATCTCATGAAATAAGCATCAAATGAAAAAACTACAAAGAACGAAACTCATCTAGCTTGAAGGGGGAAACCAGATGGTGCTATGGTTGGCCCACTAGATGGCGCTGCCATAGGTCAAACGGATATCAACTGCGTTTTTTAAAAATAGGAACCCCAATTATTATTACATATTCGTGTAGTACGTAAAGAAATATGAATGTTTTAGTTGGGTCAGTTTTTTCACTTTGTGATAGATGGCGCTGTAATAAGCACAAATTTATAAGTACGTGGTATCACGTAACATTCCACCAGTGCGGACGGTATTTGCTTCGTGATACATTACCCGTGGTAAAATGGACCGTCATCTCCGGCGGTACCTCGCAACGAATACCGCCCTTCGATTTGTGATTTCTGTCACTAATCAAAGTGTTAGGTTTGCAGGTGCCAGCCAGCCAGCCAGCCAGCCAGCCAGCCAGCCAGCAGCAGCAGCGGCGGTCCGGTCTGCGGCAGTAGCAGCTGCTGTGTTCCTGCCAGCCAGCCAGCATTCCTGCTAGCAGTCGCCTCCCGCCAGCACCAGCAGCGTGGGACTTTGGCCCCAGTTGTCGTCCGTCTTCGTCCGTCCCCTGTTTTCCTCTATTAGTTCCTACTTGTCATCATGTCAGCCCCCACTACCACTAGCACCACCACCGCAATAGTTTATATTTCCCCCTCCGCCGCCACCGCCACCATTACATGGTGTGCCCAGTCAGCCCCCCTCCTTCCATCCCTCCTCTTCTCACTCTCCCTTCGCCCTCGCTCTTTGTCGCCCCCTCCTCCGCCACTTCCTCCTGCACCTCCACCTCTGATCCTTTCTCCCCACTCCCCCAGCCTGTCACTGCAGCTCCCGCTAGGGTCGTGGCCCGATGGGCCACTGCCCATGCCCAGCTCTCACTCTCACCTTCGCCATCATCTCCGTCATCGCCGTCGCCTTCACCATCGCCATCTCTGGCGCTGGCTCCTGCATCTATGCTGGGACCTGCCACTTCCCGCCACCTCCCTGTTGCTCCCGTCCCGCATGTCACCACTCACCCTTCTGTTGCCCTCAAACGCCCTAGCGGCACCACCATCTCCTCAGCTCCCAAAAAGGCCCCACGCTGTCCTCCTTCCCCTCCCCAGGATGCCATGGATTTCTGCCCGCCTGGCCTTGCTCCCTCCTCCTCCTCCCCCCTCTTCCTACAAATACCTCCTCCCATATCCCGATCCTTACCTTCTTGAGGCCGGAACTTCTCCCCCCTCCTCTGCCAACACTTCCCTGGAGCCCCCATCTCCCTCCTCACTCCCTGAAGAGACTCCGTTCTCATCTCCTCCCCAAGCCCCACCCTTCATACTGACATCCTTTCCCACATCCCCATCACCCAGTTTGGCCCCAACACCTCCCTCACCCCTGCTCCTTCCCCGTCTCCTACGTGCCAACCCCAACCCCCGCGTCACCCGCCAACCCTCACCGCCGTGATCACTTGGCTTAGTCTGACGATCACGGAGGAGGAGGTGTTGGCGGAGCTTAAGGCGCATCCCTCATTGGAGGTCCGGGTGGTTCGCCGCATTTTTAACTCTGTCGGCCCCACCTGCCTTATGCGGGTATTTTAGAAGACGCCCCCTCCATTGACCGCCTCCTGAAGGAGGGTGCCCTCCTCTTCAACCAATGATACAAAGTCGACCCCTGCCGTACCCATCCTAAATCCCTCCACTGCCAGAGATGTCTGCGCTACAACGCACACACAATATCTGAGTGCTGTGAGGCCCCACCTGCCCGCACTGTAAGCAAGCACATTTCCTCCGGCAGTGCCCTAACCTTCAGTCCCCTCCCTCCTGTAATACCTGTAATCTCCCGCATCCCACATACTCTCAAAATTGTAAAGCCCGACCCCCTCCGACCACTCCTGAACTCACTGTCCCTGTCCACCCTCTGGACGCCCCCACCCCTCCTGGCATTTCCCTTCATCCCTTCCCCACCGCTGAGGACATCATCAGGTTCCTCACCATCGTTCTACAGAATGTCCACCCTTTCCAGCGCCCTCACACCCTCCAGCAGATATCCCTCGCCGCCTGTTCTGTCTTCCACCTTAAAATGTATGCCACCTACTCCCACAACCAGGCCCATTTCACCTTCTCCCGTCTCGACACCCTCGTCTAAATCCCTGTCATGGCACGACAGCAACATATCCTGTTCAACAACATCTGTTCCCTTCCCGCCAACAAGAACCTCATCATGCACACCCTCACCACCCACCATGTGGATGCCTTCCTCCTGAATGAAACCTTTCTTCAGTCCCACCACACCATTCACACCTCGCCCTACCTCCTTCAGCGTTCCAACAATCCCTTCCCAATAGTGCGTGGGGAAGTTGCCATTGGTCACCACCGCCGGATCCCAGTTTGGCTCCAAACTCTCCTTCCCGACCCAACAGAACACCTGATCCTTAGTCTCTTCTTCCCTGGCCTTACCATCACCTGCACCACCGTCTATGTCCACCCTAATGCCCCTATTTCTTTTGTCTTCCTCTCCCACATTCACCGTACCTTCTCCTTTTATGTGATCACCACCGACCCCAACATCCATAGTCATTCTGCCACCCAGTTACGGCAGTGGCATCGGTTCCTCTCCTCCCTTCAAGGTGACCTCGTCCCCATTCCCCAGCACACCCACCCCGAATCCAACTCCACTCCTCATGTCGTCCTCTCCTCCCCTAACCTCCTTGGCCGCATAATGGTGGATGTCCTGGACCCCATTGGTAGTGACTATCTCCCTGTCCTCCTCACCGTTTCAGACAGTCGTCACCCCCACCCCAACCCCCATCATGACCCTCCCCCAAAGTAAGTCCATGATTATTCCCGTGCCGACTGGAATGCCTACTGGGATACCCTATCCACCCTGGTCGATGGCCACCCGTTCACCTACCGCCACCCTGATGATATTACCCATGCCACCTCCTTTCTCCAGCAGACCTTGTCTGAGGCCATGGAGGCCCACGTCCCTTCCATTGCCATCCACCCCCACCGTCCTACCTTACCCCCAACAGGCCGTCCTCCTCCTCCATGAATCCCACCGTCTCTACCGTGCATTCCTCCGCACGTGTGACCCGAACACACTACGATGCCACCGGCAACTCCAGAGACACATCTGTAACTTGCTCGCAGCTAAGAAATGCCGGGACTGGCGACAAACATGCACCCGTTTAAACGCTACCATTCCTATCAACTCGTCCAAGTACTGGTCAACCTTCTGCCACCTTACCGGATCTAAACCCTCCCCCTACTATCCTCTCCTTCATGACAACCAACCCTTCCCTGGCAACATTAGTAAGGCCCATCACTTTGCCTCCTACCTCTTCGATGTCTTTACCATCCCTGACGATCCCCAGTTCGATTACTCCCTCTTCCCAGATGTCCGCAACTGAACTGACACCTCTGGCCCTCCACTCGCACCTGGTTTCCAGTACTTGGACAACATTGCACACACAGAACTCAATGCCCCTATCACTACACAGGATCTCATCGCTACACTCCGCATGAAACGCAACACTGCTCCTGGTCACGATCGTGTCACCTATCGCCACCTTTGCGAAGCTCCTGCCTCTTTCGTCTCCACACTGGCCAGGCTCTACAATGTAGTCCTGTCCACCGGCTACTACCCCAACCTGTTGAAAACCTCCCATATCCTGATGTTCCTTAAACCCGGTAAAGTGCCATCCGCTGTCTCCTCCTACCGTCCCATCAGCCTTACCTCGGTCTTCAGCAAGGTCCTGGAATCCATCCTCACCTGACGCATCCACCAGCATCTCCGCCAGCACCGCCTCCTTCCCATTACCCAGTGTGGCTTTCGGCCATCCTTCTCTTCCGATGACCTACTCCTTCACATCTCCTCTCTGAACAGTTTAATTCCCATCGTTCCGCTATGTTCCTCTCCCTTTACCTTGAACGAGCCTATGACCGCGTGTGGCATTCCGGTCTCCTCTTCAAGCTCCAAACCTTCGCCCTTCCTATTAACTATGTCCGTCTGATCAGCTCCTTTCTTTCCCAACGTCCTTCCTACGTCACCATCCACAACACGGATTCCTACACCTTTTTCCCCTCCACTGGTGTGCCCCAGGGTTCCGTCCTCTCCCCTCTTCTGTACCTCTTGTATACGGCGGACATGCCGCCACCTTCACCCCCCATCCACCTTCTCCAGTACGCCGATGACACCGCCTTCCTTGCCCTTGCCCCCATCCTGCAGCGCTCCCAACACCTTCTCCAATCCCATCTTGACCGGTTCACCGCTTGGTGCAACCAGTGGTTGCTTAAGGTCAATCCTTCCAAAACCCAGGCGATCATTGTAGGCAAAACCACCCCTTCCTTCCGCCTCCTCGATTTCTACATCAGCATCTATGGCCATCCTATTGTCACCCTCGACCGTCGCCTCTCCTAGACCCCCCAACTCCGGATGATCCAAGCGAAGGCACGATCCCGACTCTGTCTCCTCAAGCTCCTTTCTGGCCGTACTTGGGGTCTGGACCCCTCCACCATCCTCCATACCTATAAATCCCTCGTTCGCCCTATCCTTTGCTACGCCCACCCTGCCTGGATCTCCGCTCCCCCTACCTTTTACAAATCCCTTCAGATCCTAGAACGCCATGCTCTTCACCTCGCCTATCGCATCCGTCTCCCCTCCCCCATGCGGATCCTGTACGACCTTATTCCCTTCCCCCACCTCCTCGTTTTCCTTGAACGGATACGGATCCTCTACACCTCCTGTAAACTCGATCCTCCTCACCCGCTGGTCTCTCCCATCCTCTCCCACCCCCGTATGCTGCCGTGCCTGTACTTCCTCGTCCCACCTGCTCTCCATCTATCCACTCTCCACACCCTCTCCGAAGGTGGCTTTCGCCAGCTCCCCCTCCCTGATGATTCCCTCCTCCCCTCCATCTACCCCTCCTATCAACTTTGATCCTCACTCCCTCTTCCTGTGTTTGTTCCTTTGGGCACCCTCTCTCCCCTCTCTCCCCCTTCCCACCCTTTCTCCCCACTCCTCCCCCAGGCTTCCCCTACCCCCATACCTCCATTCCTCCTCCCATATCCTCTGCCATTGGCATCTTTGCTCTCCCCTCTCCCTCCCGCTCCCCCTTCTTCCCCTCTTGGCAGGTCCCTGGACTCGCACACGTTATGTGGACATTCGCGGGCCAGAAATCAACACTGATGATTTCGACAGCATAGGTGAACGTTGGACCGTGACGGCGAACACTAAACACAAACACGATGACACACACACACGAGAAACGGATGGCGATGATCTCTGCGCCGTGCCGACAGTTTTTTGTGTGTTTCTCGTCGAGTGCGAACGGCTTCGTGTTTTTTTTATTCTGTCTCTACTGTTTCTTCCTTTTTTTTTCCCTCCAATTTGTTCATGTCTTATGTGTCTTCTTTATGTTTTCTCATTGTTCACTCTGAGGCTGAAGAGCAGCGTAAGATGTTGCTGCCAGCCTACCTGATGTACAGGTGTTGAAATCACAATAAAGGATAGAAAAAGGACCGTTTACCAATTGCGAAAAAGGTCGATATCGTGTTGATGTATGGCTATTGTGATCAAAAAGCCCAATGGGCGTGTGCTATGTATGCTGCGCGGTATCCCGGACGACATAAAAAGAAAAAATGAAAATGGCTCTGAGCAGTATGGGACTTAACTTCTGAGGTCATCAGTCCGCTAGAACTTTGAACTACTTGAACCTAGCTAACCTAAGGACATCACACACATCCATGCCCGAGGCAGGATTCGAACCTGCGACCGTAGCGGTCGCGCGGTTCCAGACTGTAGCGCCTAGAACCGCTCGGTCACTGCGGCCGGCGGGCGGCATCATCCAAGTGTCGGGGCCGTTTGCCGGATAGTTATTTAAGGAAACAGGAACTGTTAAGCCACATACGAAACGTCAACCACGACCTGCAACAAATTATGATGCCCAGTTGCTATCGTGGCTAATCCGCACATCAGTAGCTGACAAATTGCGCGAGAATTGGGAATCTCAGAAACGTCGGCGTTGAGAATGTTACATCAACATTGATTGCACCTGTACCATATTTCTATGCACCAGGAATTGCATGGCGACGACTTTGAACATCGTGTACAGTTCTGCCACTGGACACAAGAGAAATTACGGGACGATGACAGATTTTTTGCACGCGTTCTATTTACCGACTAAGCGTCATTCACCAACAGCGGTAACGTAAACCGGCAAAATATGCACTATTGGACAACGGAAAATCAACGATGGCTGCGACAAGTGGAACATCAGCGACCTTGGCGGGTTAATGTATGGTGCGGCATTATGGGAGGAAGGATAACTGGCCCTCATTTTGTCGATGACAATCTAAATGGTGCAATGTATGCTGATTTCCTACTTAATGTTCTACCGACAACGCCTGACAACATGCGTCAGCGCATTGTCAATGCATGTGCGAACATTACGGAAGGCGAACTACTCGCTGTTGAGAGGAATGTCGTTACACGTATTGCCCAATGCACTGAGGTTGACGGACATCATTTTGAGCATTTATTGCATTAATGTGGTATTTACAGGTAGGTAATCACGCTGTAACAGCATGCGTTATCCGAAATGATAAGTTCACAAAGGTACATGTATCACATTGGAACAACGGAAATAAAATGTTCAAACGTACCTACATTCTGTATTTTAATTTAATAAACCTACCTGTTACCAACTGTTCGTCTAAAATTGTGAGGCATATGTTTGTGACTATTACAGCGCCATCTATCACAAAGCGAAAAAAGTGGTAAACTAAAACATTCATATTTCTTTACGTACTACACAAATATGTAATAAAAAATGGGGGTTCTATTTAAAAAAGCGCAGTTGATATCTGTTATCCGTTTGACCTATGGCAGCGCCATGTAGCGGGCCAACGATAGCTCCATCTGGTTTCCCCCTTCAAGCTGGTTTCGTTCTTTGTAGTTTTTTCGTTTGACGCTTATTTCGTGAGATATTTGGCCCGGTCACGATCAATGGACCACCCTGTATATACTGTTGTTCTTGCACTTACAAAACGTACAACCGACTTTTCTCTGAGGGTACTGAAAAAATGACTTGTGAACGTTATGCAAAAACTAATTACGTTTAGAATTCGATCTAAAGTTAATCCTTACGGGCACAATAGCTTCGTAATAAGAAGGCCAGAAAAACAAAACGATCTGCAAAACTTGCACAACATATTCCTGCAGGACACAGTGAGTTTTATGAGAAACTTTCGAAATGGCCCCCAATATACTCAGAACAAGTGGCGCACAACTTCAAGATGCAGAAAAGACGTGTCTAACAAAAGCGAATGTGTTCAGTAGACACAAAAAACTTCACAGATAGTTTGAAACAGAAAGTTCGCGTATGAAACGTTTTTGCAGCTTTGCAGTAATGTTTTGTCACTGAAAGGAAAACTGCTCCAACAGGTGACATATCAGGCAATTATTGTGCATCATACACATTTATACATGTCCTTTTTGCAAAGTATCAATTTTATTTTAAAAAGTGTAATGAAATAAACAAGGAACTGCCAGAAAAATACTTTTCATTGTTATTTCACATGATAGAAAATTAGTTAGTGAGCAAAACTAATTAAAAAATCTTAAGAGAAAACATATGAATAGAGAAATTATAGGCAGCTTTTCTTCTCAGTCATTATCCACTTCTTCTGAGTACGTTGTGGGCCACTTGGGAAGTTTCTAATAAAACTCACTGTGTCTTGCAGGAATATGTTGTGCAAGTTTTGCAGATCCTTTACCTTTTTTATCATTGTTGGAACGCTACCAGTGATGTGTGCTTTCTCACGAAGTAGACTTGGAGGGAAATAGCAGCATTTAAGAGAATATATATGCTTTCATCGTATGCTTTTCTTTGATGGAGAAACATCCAGACACTGTGCTCTTTCTCATAAGCTTACACTATTGTTCCAATGTGTATATTCTGTCTCTTCCTGGTGAGTCGTTCAATAGTCCAAAACCATTTTGACAGGACAAAAGGGAATGTCCTCACACAGGGAAACAGTGGGTTATAATTTTCAATATATCGTTATGAACCACGTTAAGCAGAAAACGAACCAGTGGTCTTTAATATTTTGCTGAATGTAGTCCAACAAAAAGATACAAATTTCATCAAGTGTTCTCTTGTTAATTCCCTCGTAGTAAACATACAGTGTCGCATAGCCTATATTTCCTACTTTGCAGAATGGGCACAATCAGCAGCCAGTGAAACCATCTTCCAGTGGGTACGCGCGTCACCCTTTTATACAGTGCACAGCTGTACTCTCCAGGTATTGGTTAACACAGATACAAAAAAAGAAAATTCAGAGTTTTATTAGGTATGCCCTTTCTGCATTTTGAATTCGATTGTTAATTTTATACTGTTAAAATTAACAATATTTTGAGCTAAAATTTATAGAAACGTACACGAACAAAAGGTTTTTGATATTCAAGGACGACGCGAACAGGCTGTATTTTAGGTGGGTTTTGTACACTAATTTGAGGCTGTTCCAGGCTTGGTGACCACAAGTGTCCTGTGTGAATTAGTTCGTCTCGACTTACCTACGCCACTGTGGTACGTTGAAAAGACTTAAAACTTCCTTGACGAACCATTTTAGTTTTTTTGCTGTAGCGACGAAACTTCACAGTACTGTCCTCGTCTCAGAGACAGATTTGTTTTGTATCTGAAGCCCCATGCCGCCCATCACCTACTAACCAATGACACTGACACGGTGTCCACACTTCTTGGTCTAGTCGTGCCGTCACGGCAGCTCATCATGTTCAGTTGGGTGTCGGCCACCCACCGTAATGATAAACAGAAGAATTGAGTGAAGTTTTCAGCGACGAATTTAAAAGACGCCATGCGAAATCCGCAAAGAACCACTGACGAAAAAAAAATGCAAAGAAACAGATGAAAATAAATAAGGCAAAAATGTGGGCCTCTACCTCTAATCGCAGAGTCCCGCGTTCGAGTTACGGTCGGGCTAGAAATTTTTCTTCGCTCAAAAAATGGGTGTTTGTGTTTGCTAATAATTTCATCGCCAAAACCACGCGCTAGTAGCCACAGTGGCGTCAGATAGGGAGACTTGCACCAGACGACGGAACGACCCAATAACGCCATGAGATAATGTAATTTCACTTCATTTCATTTCATTCATAGAGTAGCTTGTATGCCTCAACAGTACGAATAGGCAAATATTAGGAACAACCATAATGTAAAGAGTGCAGGTAGAGAGGGCAGACTATCTTATGGTTCTTGAAGAGTAGCAGCAAACTTTTCAGTAGTTGCAGGTGCAACTGTGTAGATGACTGAATGATCTAGGGCAGAAAACCTGAAGGCTTGGATATTGGTTCTTCCACTCGCAACAAAACTACCAATTTTCAACCTAACCTTGGCTACGCTACAGATCAGTCTGTCACCACAACCTAGATTCCAAAAATATAGGCGCATAAACATTAATTTCGATCTTCTGTTCTGTTCTCTTCCTGCTTGCGGATATATTCCGTCACACACCACAGTACGGTATCGGTAAGCTCAAATGAGCCGATCTTACCTTGTAACATGAACCAGCACGGCTGTACCAAGGTAGTTAGGGCTGCACTATGCTGGTACTGCCGTGCAGCAACCAGCAAAGCGATACTACATCTGTTACATTTTCCGAGAACTCGCAGTTCCACCGTTATCGACTAACGCAGTTAAAGATCTTTGGTATACAAACAACTGTGCGCGAAAGTCTAAAGTGACGGTGTTCTGTTTGTTAAGCTTCTCTTTGTGCCAAATAAGCCCATCTGCCCTCTACACGGGCAATATTACGGGACATAAGCTCACTGGCACAACCAACAAAAATGTTTCCGTATTTTACGTCGATCTGTATATACCACCTAAAGGCGAGGCCCCGGTAATGGCAGTAAACTGCCAATACGCGTCGTAACAATAAATACTGGAAAATAAATGTGACTGAAGTTGGGAAAGTATTATTTTACACTGAAGCGCCAAAGAAACTAGTGTAGGCATGCGTATTCAAATACAGAGATGTGTAAACAGGCAGAATACGACGCTGCAGTCGGCAACGCCTATACAGCGTGGAGAAAAATTGTGTCACGAAATTTTAACCCTGGATACCTGGTGCAATAGGAGCCAAAACTACTAATGTTGTGTAGGTCGACAATGCACCATTTTTAAACTACGGAAACTTGGCGCCACGGGCTCCGACACGCCGTGGAATTGCCATGTTGCCATACGTCGGTCGACGGGCAGCTATGGTTGTCGGTTTACAGATACAAACGTCCCTCGTCCCGTCACTGCCCCAACGTGATACGCACACGTGTTGGATAGGTCTTGCTATTTGTCTCCATCTCACGTCAGAGGCATTCACGCGCTAGCTTCGCTGTGGAGCATACACCTCACCTGCGATTCAGTTATACAGTAAGCATGGCGGCACAGTATTCGCTTGAAGGACAGCGGGATATAGTTTTTGTTTATGGACTAGCCGACAGTAATGCGGATGAAGCTCGACGCTTGTATGAGGAACGGTACCCAGCAAGACGCCACCCACACCTGCAAACGTTTACAGTAATTCACCGGTGACTTGGCGAAACAGGCTCGTTAGCGGGATATAATGGAGGTGCTAGAAGACCCCGAACACGACGGGATGCTGCGTTTGAAGGGACTGTTCTCGAGCGCAATGAGGAAGTTCCTACGACAAGTACTCGAGCGGTTGGACACGACATGGGGTTCACTCATCGGTTAGTCTGGGAGGTTTTGAGGGATGACGGCCAGCATCCATTTAGTTTCCACTCTGTCCAAGACCTAAATCCTGTGGCGGACTATGAACACAGGCGAGGGTTTTGCCGGTGGTTTCTGCGACGTGTTGCACGAGGTCCCTACATACCAGCCATTGTGTTGTTTACCGACGAGTGCACCTTCCACGGGGATGGCCTTTAGAACACTCGAAACGTTCATTACTGGGCAAGGGGAAATGCTCACGTCACGTACGTCCACGGATTTTCGCTCATTTGGGCAGGCATTATGGGTGACCATCTGATTGGGCCAGTCCGTCCGCCTCCTCTACTTACCGTGGCAAATTACCTTCACTTTTTGCAAGAAACTCTACCTGGCTTGCTGGAAGATGTTCCCCTGGACATACGGCTACGCACGTGGTTGAAGCATGACGGGGCGCCTGCACGTAACAGTTGTGCTGTGCGCGGGTAGTTAAATGAACTCTTCGACGGCTGGGTAATTGGCAGAGGTGCTCGTAAACATGGCCTCTGCGATCACCAGACCTCACGCCACCTGAATTTTTCCTGTGGGGATTCTTCACGGTTCTAGTTCACCCACCCGGACACGAACCGCCTAGAAAAGAAGAGGAATTAATGGGTCGCATTCAACATGCCGCCATTCACATCAGGGCAATGCTAGGAACCGTTGAAAGAGTTCGGCAAAACACTGTCGGACGTTGCCAAGCTTGTGTCGCGTCAGGTCGAGCACCTGCTTTAAGTAAACAATGTCCTAGCTACAGAAAAGGCCCTTCCCAGGGCCGACACAATTTGTGAGAGACTTTCTGTACGCGAACTAACTTCTGTTGACCGGTTTGTGCCCGGTACTTCTTATCATGAAACTGCAATGGGTGTGTTGGAAACCCGGCGGATTTGTCCCCAGGGCCCCGTGAGTGGAAGGCTGCCACGCCACCACCGAGCCTGCGGGCCGCCTTGGATACATAGCGATCTCCGGGAGGCAAAGCATTCGCTGTCTTGCGTTGTCCAGAGCATCCGGTAACAGGGCAATCCCGCGGCCAATTGGAGTGCCAAGTTTCCGTAGATTAAAAATTGTGCGTTGTCGACCCGCACAACATTAGTAATTTTGGTTCCAAATGGCATCAGCCATCCATGGTTAAAATTTCGTGACAATTTTTCTCATCCTGTGTAAGACAACAAGTGTTTGGCGCAATTATTAGATTGGTTACTGGAGGCAGGTTATCAAGATTTAAGTGAGTCTGAACGTGGTGTTATAGTCGGCGCACGAGCGATGGGACACCGCAGCTCTGATGTAGCGATGAAGTTAGGATTTTCCCGTACGATCATTTCACGAGAGTACGTTGAATATCAGGAAACCGGTAAATCATCGAATCTCTGACATAGCCGCGGCCGGCACAAGATCCTGCAAGAACGGGACCAACGACTAAAGAAGAGAATCGTTCAACGTGACAGAAGTGTAACCCTTCCACAAACTGTTGCAGATTTCAATGCTGGGCTATCAACAAGTGTGAGCGTGCGAAACATCATCGATATGGGCTTTCGGAACCGAAGCCCACTCGTGTACTCTTGATGACTGCACGACACAAAGCTTTAAGTCTTGCGTGCGCCCTTCAACGCCGACTAGAAACATGTTGCCTGGTCGGACGATTCTCGCTTCAAATTGTATCGGGCGCATGATCGTGTACGGGTACGGAACGTTCTCATGAATCCATCAACCCTGCATGTCAGCAGGGGACTGTTCAATCTGGTGGACGCTCTGTGATGGTGTGGAGCGTTTGCAGTTGGAGTGATATGGTACTCCTTATACGTCTAGATACGACATTGACGAGTGACACTGAAAGGTCTCTGTTGGATTTCTTAAATCTATTGTCATTTACGGCATAAATTCCTGTTCTAAATTTACTGTGGCGTTTCTGACTATCTGGGAGGAGACTGAGTAGTGGAACGTGTTACTTTTACACATAAACAAGAACGATCTGTCACACTACTACACTTTAAAACACAGTTTATATGTAATTCATGTCACACAGTCTCACACGGAACCTACATCCGCTTTCTTTTACACACTGTGTATGATAAGATACTGTCATCCCCCTTCCCTTCTGTGTGAGAGGATGAATGAGCAAATGTATTTGTAGTTGCATGCTTGAGGGTAGCAGACAAGGCTGTCTGCTAGAGAACAGTAGGACCAACGTCGGAACAGGTAGCTACGCTTTGTAAAAGCAAAGAGGTTTCTATCCTTAGTATGGTCCTGTCCGTCCGTTGTCATGTTGGTATAGGAAGCTGCCCCTCTGGTCACTTCCGTTTGTATTTGGGAAGCACGCTCGGTAGGAGCGCAGGTCAGTCGGTCAGTGGCGAGCGTCTGAAGTGGTAAGATCTCCGGCTAAGCGCGTGTCTGCTAAGTCCGTAGGACAATGGATTTCTTAAGTTCAGCCTAACTGAAAATTTAATCACCTTTATTTCAGGTTTAGCTCTAAAATATCTAATGTTATCTTAAATTGCAGCGCAGTGTAATTCTCGTGTGAAGTTCAGATTATTTTCCGGTAGTTGCTTTGTCACTACTTTGTGAGTAAAGTGGAACCACGTGTTGATCAGTAACTCTAACTAAGATCAATCTTAAATGCGAATGCTTGTGTGGTTATAACGTCTCGTCTTGACAATATTTTTCAATATAGGAACTTTTCTTTATGTTCAACCCACGTGGGGTGTACTTTGCGAGACCAGTACCACGTGCTTATATAACTGTTTGACCCGTCAGGTTAACAGTAAGACGTTAGTAACCAGTTCGAGGTTTTTCTTTTGTAAATTGCTTTTCGATCTAATTTATTTTAATTATCAAAATTATTGTGGAGTTACACTCTTTGTGTAAACCAAGTTGACCACGTGAAGCAAGTGGTGTAATCATCAAAGTAGCCCTCAACTATTCTTTTCGCGAAGATTTCACAGAGTTAATATGAATTTAGTATACCAGTGTGTGGTAATTACACGACGGACAGGATTGTGCTACGAACGTATCTTCTTTGGGTGAAAATTTGAATCTGTTGGTAGTGGTTAACTTTCTCTTGCATACGTTTCAACGTTCTTTGTGTGTTGTTTTATGAATGCAGTGTTGTATGCAGTCTCCCGATCTTGCCTCCATATTTGATGTGTTCCGTAAAATTGCAAACTCACATTTTCACAGTCCTAAATAAGGCACCAGCTCAGTTATAACTCACGTTTAATATGCTGAAATTCCAATGATCAATGTTAAAATAAATTTCCAAATATAAACTGATTTATTTCTTTTTATTTAAATTCACTTTTTTATATATATATATATATCACCGGTTGTCGTATGACTATTAAAAGATTATAATTAATGTTAGTCTGGTTGGGAATTTGGTAAGCTAGACTGGATACCTGGTGAAACAGTTGCGCAGTAATGCAAGGTTAACTTCCCCAGGCAGCTCACAGCTTTTAACCCGCTTTTATTGTCCATCAGTACCGCTTTCATCATAGCAGATTAAAGTAACAAACTTACACACGTACGTAAGCATCCTGTCTGATCGCCTGCACCCACTCGTGTTCATTGTGCATTCCGGCGGACTTGGATAATTCCAGCAGGACAATGCGAATCCAACGCATCCAGAATTGCTACAGAGTGGCTCCAGGAACACTCTTCAGAATTCAAACACTTCTGCTGGCCACCAAACTCCCCAGACACGGACGTTATTGAGCATATCTGGGATGCCTTGCAATCCTCTGTTCAGAAGAGATCTCCACCCCCTCGTACTCTTATGGATTTATGGACAGGACTGCAGGATACATGGTGTCAGTTCCCTCCACCACTACTTCAGTCATTAGTCGACCCACGTCGTGTAGCGGCACTTCTGCGTACTCGCGGGAGCCCTACACGTTATTAGGTAGGTGTATCGGTGTCTTTGACTCTTCAGTGTATTCTTCAAGTATAAGTAGTACAGTAGCTGCCTGGATGGAATGGGGCGGTCAGGGCGCAGAGTGGCGAACGAGCGCTCGGCCGCTATCGGCCGGCTGGCGCCTCGGCGTTGTTGCGAGGCGGCAGGAAGCGCGCGCGTGCGCCGGCGGAAGCGGGTCGTAAAAATGGGCGAACTGCTCGCCGCCTCTCACCGTGAGGTAAGCCGCGCCACGCTATTCTCGCCCGCAACCTTGGCACACAGGCGGTCGCGCCACGCGCCGCCGTCCCGGAACAGGACATGTGCGAAATAGCAGCCGTCCGCCGTCACTCCACTTCTGTACACATTGTGTTATTATCGTTATTACACAGTCGCTCTCGATACTGGGCGAACATGCGAGATGCTTACAATAGTTTTCACGATGAAACTTTGTCTCGAAACTTGACAGAAAATCCAAAAAGATTCCGGTCGTTTGTGAAGTCTGCTAGGGGCAAGACATAATCAAATTCCTTGTCTATGCGACAGCAATGGAAATACTATCGACGACAGTGCTGCCAAAGCAGAGTTACTACACACAGCCTTCCGAAATTCCTTCACCAAAAGAGACGAAGTAAATATTCCAGAATTCGAATCAAGAACAGCTGCCAGCATGAGTAATGCAGACGTAGATATCCTCTGAGTAGTGAAGCACCTTAAATCACTTAAAAAAAGCAAGTCTTCCGAACCGGACTGTATACCAGTCAGGTTTCTTTCACAGTATGCTGATACAGTAGCTCCATACTAAAAAATCATATACAACCATTCGCTCTGCGAAAGATCCGAACCCAAAGACTGGAAAGTTGCACAGGTCATACCAATATTCAAGAAAGGTAGTAGGAGTAATCCACTAAATTACGGGCCCATATGATTAACGTCGATATGCGGCAGGATTTTGGAACGTATATTGTATTCGAACATTATGTATTGCTCACACGAAGTGTTGAATACTATTCGCTAGGGATTTCAAACTGATTCTGTACTTCTAGATTTCCAGAAGGCTTTTGACACTGGACATATTTCATTTGGTGTTTCCGCAACTGTTTGTCGGATCAGTATCGTACCTCACAAACGGCTTGTAGTGAAATTGCGTGCATTTGTAATATCGTCTCAGTTACGTGACTGGATTCATGATATCCTGTCGGTACTGTTATAGGTCCTTTGCTGTTTCTTATCTGTATAAACGAATTAGGATACAATCTGAGCAGGAGTCTTAGGTTGTATGCACTTGATGCTGTAGTTTATCGATTAGTAAAGTCATCAGAAGATTAAAAAAATTGCAAAACGATTTAGAAAAGATATCTGTATGGTGCGAAAACTGGCAGTTGACCCTAAATAACGAAAAGTGTGAGGTCATCTACATGAGTGCTAAAAGGAACTCGTTAAACCTCGGTTACACGATAAATCAGTCTAATCTAAAAGCCGTAAATTCAAATAAATACCTAGGAATTACAATTACGAACAACTGAAATCGGACGGAACACATAGAAAATGTTGTGGAGAAGGCTAACCAAAGACTTCGTTTTATTGGCAGGACACTTGGAAAATGTAACAGACCTACTAAAGAGACTGCCTACACTACGCGTGTCCGTCCTCTTTTAAAATACTGCTGCGCGGTATCTGATCCGTAACAGTACGACTGTCGGAGTAATCAAGAAAGTTCAAAGAAGGGCAGCTCATTTTTTCCTATCGCGAAACAGGGGAGAGAGTGTCACGGAAATGATACAGGATTCGGGGTGGACAGAATTAAAACAAAGGCGATTTTCATAACGGCGATATCTTCTCACAAAATTCCAATCACCAACTTTCATCTTCGAATGTGTAAATATATTTTTGACGCCGACCTACATAGGAGGAACGATCATCATAATAAAATAAGGGAAATCAGAGCACGCACGGAAAGATACAGGTTTTCGCTTTTTCCGAGCGCTGTACGAGATTGGAATAATAGAGAATTGTGAAGGTGGTTCAATGAACCCTCTGCCAGGCATTTAAATGTGATTTGCAGAGTTTCCATGTAAATGGAAATGTGTAAGTTACCATATTCTGAATCACCCAAATGAGGACATCCTCAACGGGATTGACAGCATTCTTTTAGTATGGTTCTAGTGCGGATCTCGATTAGGAGAGTAGAACAAGGTAAATTTTGCTGACGTCATGCCATCTATATTGCGGTGCTAGAATGTTCTCTATTTGGCTTTAGATTAAAAAGGTATGATTGCCGTACATCTTATCGGAGGGAAAAGAAACTGTCACAGCCAAGGAACGTAGACATCACAGCTATCTCTAAGCGAAAAAGACCGAAACATCTATTATAATCAATATAAATATTTTTTTTCGGTTTTTCTAGCATACCAGATCGTATTTAAGCAAATAAGAAATGATGTAATTCAATAACAGAAGTAAAAGGTATGTGAACTGGTGACGATAGGACATGAAAACATCAGAAGATCTTAATCACCAAAACTAAAAAATGCGGACACTGGCAGAAATCGTAAAAATGTATACGGACATGTTACCCCAATGATGCATAAACATAATGCCTTCACCCGCAAGCCGTTTTATGAATATCGTAAACCGAAGAGTTACATTGGACTGATTCTGGAGAGTACGTAAGAGGATACTTCATAGCTTTTGCCATCACAGTTGCCGATGACACAGGAGGTCGGTTTTCTATGTGGAAGACCACTTTTTGCGCACTGACCTCGGCCTTTTTTCTTCAACTTATTCTCAAATGGTTCCATAACGCTGCGAAATGAGAACCAAACACTGATTCACATATTCAAGTAAATAGGATAATCCCCTGTGAATCCTATAAAAACAGACGGTTGCCGTCGCTTTTACTGCAGACAAAAATTTTTGTTAGTTCATTTACGTCTCGGGCGGGACGTTGAGCCAAGCCAGCTGGCCTTTGTGTCTAATATACGTGCTATTAAGCAGAGATCTGCACCGATAAGACAAATGCTGCTCACATCCGCAAGTCCCTTATCCCCATCCGCAAATCTCTGATCCGTAACCCCAACTGCGAATATTTAAGTTTTGTAAACCAGTTTAACTCGTTCTGTACGCCAGAGTGCTGACGATACACCGGCGTCTGGCCAGAATTTCCGTCTGCCGAAGTCTGAACTCAAGTTCTGAACACTGCTACGAATTAACGGCTGGACGTATTCGATGTGAGTCACATCATGTTGAAACTCATTTCCTTCCACAGCCAAGTGTGACAAGAAACCTTTTGGTTCTTTCTTCTTCTTCATCTTTCGAACTGGCCAACTAGGGACCACGATATTCAGCTTTTCAGCCTGGAGAGGGACTTGATGTTTGCCCAGTAATCCCGTATTCTCTTGCTATGTTTCTCCTTTCTCTCCTTTGTCCAAAGGGCGCCGGTCTTTTTACGGGGTGATCTGTCCTGGAACCTCTTTTCTTTCAGTATCCTTCTGAGAAGTACTTGCTTTCTAATGTCAATTTCAGTTATGTTCAGTTCCTGGATGTCAGTTATGTTCAGTTCCTGGATGTCTTTCTTGACTTCTATCAGCCATGGTGTCACGGTCTTCTTGCTATTCCAGTAGTTGAGATGTCGGCTGGTTAGTCTTGTTTAGTCCATCCTTGTGATA
This sequence comes from Schistocerca cancellata, assembly GCF_023864275.1. Taxonomy (NCBI): domain Eukaryota; kingdom Metazoa; phylum Arthropoda; class Insecta; order Orthoptera; family Acrididae; genus Schistocerca; species Schistocerca cancellata. Next base: position 771,206,851 of record NC_064627.1, on the reverse strand, counting down.
TGTCCGTAGAAAGCAAGACGTCTCTTCCTGTCTACATCTGTGATTTTCTTAGTATGATTGTATAGCTCCTGGTTTGATTGACTTCTGTACTCACCATCTGTTTTGACTGTCCCAGATTTTTTTTCAGGATCTTCCTCTCCTGAATCTCTCGTTTATCTGTCAATCCTTTCCTGTTCAGATTAATCATTTTCAGGCACATAGGGCTTCAGGGCGGATAAATGTTTGGTAGTGTTTTAGTTTGGAATTGCGAGATAGGCATTTCTTATTATAGATGTTCTTGGTTAAACAATATGCTAATTGTAACTTATGTTCCAACCATTCTCCTAGATACTTAAATCTGCCAACTTTCTCAATTTGACTTTGTTCCAACTGTAGTTCACTGGGAGTATCACTGATGTTGGTGAGGTATTTTATCTTTTCTAGTGACAATTGAAGTCTTGCCTTGGCAGTCTCGAGTTTGAGCACATTGAGCTGCTTTACTGCTACTTCAAGTAAGCTTGCTGTAAGTGCCGGATCATCTGCGAAAGCTAAACAGTCTGGTACTAGTCCCTTCCGTTTGTGTCCCAGGTAAATACCGCTCGGTATATTTTGTACTTCCATTTCTTTTCACCACTCTCTGATCACCTTGTCCATTGCACAGTTGAAGAGAAGAGGTGAAAGTCCGTCTCCCTGTCTAACTCCTGTCTTTATCTCAAAGCTTTCTGAAAGTGTTCCCGTGAATTTTACTCGTGATCTAGTGTTACTCAGGGTCTTTTGAATAAGGCTGTGGGTTTTCTGGTCCAGGCCCATTTCTTGCAAAATTCTCATAAGATTATGTCTGTCGATTGAATCGTATGCTTTCTTGAAGTCAACAAAAGTAACTACGTACTGTTTATTCGTTAGTTTAATTTGACTTAATACTGACTTCAAGTTAAGGATCAGTTCAGCACAAGAACGTCCTTTTCTAAAACCACCCTGATAATCTCCAAGTTTTGGGTCCAATTGGGGTTCGGCTCTGTTCATTAATGCCTTAGATAATATCTTATAGGTGACTGGTATCAATGAGATCTCTCTATAATTGTTGATGTCAATCAAATCACCCCTTTTGTGTAAGGGGTGGATCAGAGCAGATGTCTAGTCATCTGGTAACTTCTCAAGTGTCCCAAATGTTCTGTAGGATCTCGGTCAACTTGTTGATTGCTTTGTCTCCAGCCTGCTTCCACAGCTCTGCAACTATAGCGTCTTCTCCCGGTGCTTTGCTATTCTTCAGGGACTGAATGATGTTTTTCACTTCTTCTTCTGTTGGAGGGTAAGAGTTTGGTTGTCTGGGACTGTCTTGATAGATGAAGGAGGTTTTAGGGGACTCACAGTAGAGGAGATTCTCAAAATATTTGGCCAATATGTGGCAACTGTCTTTGTCATTACAGGCTATGTTTCCATCTGGTCCTCTGAAGTGTAATCTGGCTGGGGCATAGGTTCTAAGGTTTCGCTTGAAAGTTTGGTAAAAGTTACTAGTGTTATTCTTCTTGAAATCTTCATCTAATTGAGTCAATTGGTCCTGAGTGTACTGACGTTTAACCTGCCTGATGGTTTTGGCAGTTAGCCGGCCCTGATCTATGAACTTCTCCTTACTTGTTTCGGACTTCTGTGAGCTCATCTTAGCCAAGCTGCTTGTCTCTTTATTTGTTCTTTATTAATATTTAAGGCCTCTTTTGAGAATACCTTTCCAACATTTCAAATGATCACAAGTAATTTTCCGAAATTCAGACAATAGTATCACCACTGTCCATTAACTTTCAATCCGAAAGTAATGTTACTGAATTTATCTGCAGACATATCCGCATCCGCGCTGGTCTCTAGCTGTAAGACGTTAACCTATAAGGTAGCACCAACTAATATTTCATTATTGTAGACAGAGTAAACTGCATGTTCGTGCCTGATCCAAGATGGAGATTGATTTCCTGCATGCCTCTACACCTCACTGTAAACTGTTAACTGAATAAATGTCATGTATTGCATATACACACCAAACTAATATCTTTTTACGAACATCCAGGAATTGTCAGATAATCATTTTCTACCTTCTTGCTTCCACCCTTTTTACCACTGTTGCGATAGCAAAAAAGCATTCCTTCCCGCATTCCGCAGACGCCCAAAGGACTTAATCGCAAATACTGAGGAGAACTAACGTTCGTCCACTAGGCAGTGGACCAACACAAATAAAACCTCCGGATATTAAGATTGTTTGCTGACAGAGATACGAGAATAGAACGGTCCTCTTAAGCTTCCGTCAAGTCTGTCCGCATCTGGGCTGAAGACCGCAGTTTCAATACAAACGTTTTATCATTGCCTGGAATTTTTCTCTACCTACTATTGAAATTTAATTAATTTATTTTTTTAAATAAATTTGTATAAGAAAATTCTCTGTTTCTTATTGATTTTTTGTATTTTTAGTTATGATTTCCAGTGGTTTTATTTAGGTTTTAGTTTGTCTTTTAAAAGCTAAAGAAAATGTCTTTGGTTTTAAATACCACAAGAGAGCTAAATATATCTCACTGATGCTCCTCGTAGGAACTGCTCCATCTGAAATCTCTAAAATATTTATTTCGCTACGAAGATCGTTCGGCACAACTAGGTGCTATGTTGTATAGTGCGTATGAATTGATGTTTCTAACTTTTTTTTTAATCAACGAAAAGTTTATTGCGTCTGAGATATTCTCTCGATGAATATTGACCGTAAAAGGATGCAGGCTCGTACTATCATTCCACACTGCACGACCGATTCATCTACGTCACGTGATATCTGAAGAATGTTTGTCAAATCTTTTATAAATTGATAAATACACACCTTGAATGTGTATTATTTTGTTGAATTTGTTTATTGTGCCATCGACTAACTAAACATTCACAATATAGCTTAATAGCGTAGCACAGCATTAGCAAAATCTCTCCAACATTGAAACACGTCCGATCTCGTTAATCGCTTCACACAGAGTCCAGAAAGATATGTCTTTGGTTACTTATTCCAGAGAGATGCATCCTTAGCACGGAAGGTCCAATTCTCGCAGGCAGTTATACTAATGTCGGCATTAATAATTCGCCGCACCAAAGTCGAGCCATTCACTAGTTACGATCCATTGCACCTCTTCTAGGCTATGTACGATACTGATCCGACAAACAGTTGCGGAAACAGCAAATGAAATATGTCTATTGTCTAAATTTGTCAAGTATAATAAGACTCATACTTACTATACTCACCAGAAGCCATGTCAGTTAATAAAATTATCCAGTACTATGTAGAAATTTACCAGATTAGTCAATCCACTCTGATATATCGAATACTACTCTCGGAAACTACAGCGATAGATCATCAGTCAGGACAGTGTCTTCGCTATCTCTCTTACTAATGCCGCTCTCACAGGACGTGGAAACATCCATGGACGAGGAGCTGGCGACGTCGCAGCGTGGAATGCCACGTTCCACTACATTGCGAAGCGTGAAATGAAGAATATGGCATGTCAGAGTTTTACCTCGTGGAGATGATCGTGGCCAATGAGATGCGGCCTGCGTTTTACGTCACAAAGAGAACGTAGTGCACGCCATGTTGTAAGCAGCTAAACTCCTTATTTGATATTTGATTTATAATTTTTTTTTAGTGAAGAGTACGTGGTATGAATAAAGCTGTTTCGAAGCATCATCACATTGAGTATCTCTCGACAACGCATCATTTAGACACGATTTGTTATAAAAAAGATAGGAAACATCGTATCAGTAGGTAAAAGAATTCCCGTATTTTATGCTTTTAGTTAATATTAGTAAACGGCACATCGTCTGTGCTACAAATGGCCACCTCCTAACCATTTCTCCCGCGTTAGCGGAGCCAGTTTCGTGTTTCGAAATGGGAACCCCCATTTTTATTTTTTTTGGAAATTTGTGGTAAGTCCTAGGTGACCAAACTGCTGACGTCATCGGTCCCTAAGCTACGCTAAAGACAACACACACACACACACACACACACACACACACACACACGCCCGAGGGAGGACTCGAACCTCTGACGGGGCAGCCGCGCGAACCGTGACAAGGCGCCAAAGACCGCACGGCTACCCCGCACGTCCCCATTTTTATTGTATATTTGACTTCTACGCCTAAAAATACGTTCGATTTTTTCAAATCAGTTTTTTCAGTTAGTGGTAGATGCCACTATAATCGATAAATTCCAAGTGTGCCCTGTTTTGCAGTTAAGAACCGACGCATTTGATTCTAAATTTCATTTACAATGTAAATATAAACCTTCCTGTTCCAAAGGTTGATATTTATGTTCGATTTTTACGTTAGTATTACAAATTTGATAGCACCGTAGAATATGGTTCGCCGTTCAGTATCTGGTTACACACGTTTAACGTGATCTAGGAACAAGGACGTGGATGTGATAGTTTTCTGTGCCCAACGGGATGCTTCCTTTCGGTGAGTCCTCTTGGTTTGCAAGGCAATCTTAAACGATTCTTGCAGCGAAATAGAGTCAAGTTCAGGAAACGACGACGGAGGTAAGTAGCGATTTTGTATTACATATTCGTGTGGTACGTAAAAAATATGAATGTTTTAGTTGGACCACTTTTTTCGCTTTGTGATTGATGGCGCTGTAATAGCCACAACCATATGGCTCACAATTTTAGATGAACAGTTGGTTCAAAAATGGTTCAAATGGCTCTGAGCATTATGCGACTTAACTTCTGAGGTCATCAGTCGCCTAGAACTTACAACTAATTAAACCTAACTAACCTAAGGACATCACACACATCCATGCCCGAGGCAGGATTCGAACCTGCGACCGTAGCGGTCGCTCGGTTCCAGACTGTAGCGCCTAGAACCGCACGGCCACTCCGGCCGGCGAACAGTTGGTAACAGGTAGGTTTTTTAAATTAAAATACAGAACGTAGGTACGTTTGAACATTTTATTCCGGTTGTTCCAATGTGATACGTGTACCTTTGTGAACTTATCATTTCTGAAAACGCATGCTGTTACAGCGTGATTACCTGTAAATACCGTGCATATTATGCCGGTTTACGTTACCGCGGTTGGTGAATGACGCTTCGTCGCTAAATAGAACGCGTGCAAAAAATCTGTCATCGTCCCGTAATTTCTCTTGTGCCCAATGGCAGAACTGTATACGACGTTCAAAGTCGTCGCTACGCAATTCCTTGTGTAGTGAAATATGGTACGGGTGCAACCGATGTTGATGTAGGATTCTCAACACCGATGTTTTTGAGATTCCCGATTCTCCCGCAATTTGTCTGCTACTGATGTGTGGATTAGCCGCGACAGCAGCTAAAACACCTACTTGGGCCTCATCATTTGTTGCAGGTCGTGGTTGACGTTTCACATGTGGCTGAAAACTTTCTGTTTCCTTAAATAACGTAACTATCCGGCGAACGGTCCGGACACTTGGATGATGTCGTCCAGGATACCGAGCAGCATACATAGCACACACCCGTTGGGAATTTTGATCACAATAGCCATACATTAACACGATATCGACCTTTTCCGCAATTGGTAAAATGTCCATTATGACACGGATAATGTATCACGAAGCAAATACCGTCCGCACTGTCGGAATGTTACTTGATACCACGTACTTACACGTTTGTGACTATTACAGCGCCATTTATCACAAAGCGAAAAAAGTGGTCCAACTAAAACATTCATATTTCTTTAAGTGCTACACGAATATGTAATTAAAAATGGGGGTTCCTATTTAAAAAAAAAAAAACGCAGTTATATCCGTTTGACCTATGGGAGCGCCATCTAGCGGGCCAACCACAGCGCCATCTGGTGTCCCCCTTCAAGCTAGACGAGTTCCGTTCTTTGTATTTTTTTCGTTTGATGCTTATTCGTTAGATATTTGGCCCGGTCACTATCATTGTACCACCCTGTATACTTCTTCCACATTTTTGCTTTCTCTTCTTTGCTTAGAACTGGGTTTCCATCTGAGCTCTTGACTTTCATACAAGTGGTTCTCTTTTCTCCAAAAGTCTCTTTAATTTTCTTGTAGGCAGTATTATCTTACCCTTAGTGAGATATGCCTCTACATCCTTACATTTGTCCTCTAGCCATCCCTGCTTAGCCATTTTGCACTTTCTGTCGATCTCATTTTTGAGACGTTTATATTCCTTTTTGCCTGCTTCATTTACTGCATTTTTATATATTCTCCTTTCATCATTAAATTCAGTATATCTTCTGTAACCCAAGGATTTCTACTAGCCCTCTTCTTTTTACCTACTTGATCCTCTGCTGCCTTCACTAATTCATCTCTCTAAGCTATGTATGTAAGAATTTCGAATTCGAAGAGTTCTTTCACACAATGGTGCACCCACTCCTTCAGCATTACAGTGCCAGGAACACACAAGAGCCCTGCGACATCTGTAACAACACGACGCCTTGGGTTCACTGTCAATGCTCATGCTCCAGACAATCCCGACTTGGCCCCACTCGATTTTCATCTGAAGAGCACCTTCGAGGACTTTAACGAAGCGGTGCAGCAGAGGTGAGGTTGTGGCTCCGTCAACACAATCAAACATTCTACAGTGACGGTATCAATAAACTGGCCTCTCGTTAGGAGAAATGTGCTTGTCGCCAAGGTGACTGTGCAGAGAAATAAGTATGGAGACATGAAGAATAAGGGTGCAGAACGTTAATAACGTTAGGTTTATTTAAAAAGCTTTAAAAGTTATCACATAAAAAGATCTGAGGCAATGCTTTTCAGAACGCCCTTGGAAGACATTTATCTGTTTATGCCTAGTGAGCAATGAACGTGTCATTCAAAGTATAAATGTGTGCACAACCAGCTGATCATGAATATTGTAGATACTTAATGTCACTTCATGCTAGATAACTAGGGCGATACGCGCCTTTCGAACTGCACATAGATCCAAGCGTTATCACGAATACAATACAATTACTAGTGATCCGCTGTAGACGTAGAGGTTTCCATAGAGTGCTTTGCGCTGTTAATCGCTGTTTTTCTAACTGCTTAGTTCATTAACTAGTTTATGGAAAACTACTCGCCAAGCGAGCGACCGTTTGGAAAACATTCAGAGAGCAAGACTACTTCGAATTATGATAGAACTTTGGGAGGCCACATATTCCTGCAAAATCACATATTCTCAAAATCTCCTGCAAAATTTCATATTCACAACAAAATCTGTTTTTGGCTAAAGATTGCCGAATGTTTTACGTGTTAGCGTTGCTGATATTTGTTATCTCAGATACTAATGAGACCGGTGCCATATTTGAAATTTCACTTACTGTGAAAACTTTGATTTTACGAGAGTTAAGGAGTGTCTAATATCTAATAACGTTTTTCGTCACATTTGTAATGTCATGGAATTAAATTACATCGAACTGATTGCCAAACAGAGCAGTGTGCTCTAGTGGTTTCTTGTGGTAACCTTTTTGTACACACAAACGACTGTACTGGAAAGCGATTAGAAGACCTGAAAGGACATTATTTTATTTAGAATACACGTAAATGAGGCGAAACGCAGGTCGTTCTGATGTTTTTTGAGAGGAGGACGTGAAAAGAAACTTCACACGTTGATAGGTGATGTGGTTATGGGTCAGTAATTACAAAATAAAGTTAAATGAAGAACCGAGCTGACACTATGGGCACACTTCCGGTCTCTTGTAAAACAGTATGTTGAGCCGTTTAGGCTTGAATGTGTGTACTGATTCTCTGGGAAGCGTGTCATACAGCCATCATATCTTCTCCTGAAATAAGTTGGCCTACATCTTAGATATTATCACTGAAACCGCTGGCGTCTCAGACTTATACCGCCAGGGAAGCTCCCGTACCTCAGTATCATGCAAGCAGTCCTTAGGAACACGTGCATGTGTTGACGAGCGTTGTCATATTGAAGGATGGTACCAGAATACAGGTAGCACATGAGGGCGCAAGCCCTGTGAGGTTCCACTGCGCCGTCTCAGCTCCTCGAATCAGCACCGGAAATGAATTCAATTCGAAATTGTAAGCTCCCCTACACCACGACGCTAGGGGTATCATCGGTGGACCCCTCCAAAACAGTGGTAGAATGTCCGCTCCCTTCGTCGCCGGCATACTCACAGACAACCATTGGATGCCCCTTATAGCACAGATTCATTGCTGAAAACAACGCAGTGTGAATCGTGAGCTGTCCCTGCTTCCCTCGTTGGGACCACTGCAACGTATTCGTTTCTAGGCTGCCTTCTTCTTGTCTCCGACCAATGGTAGGGAGTCCATTACTTGTGCCCAGGTGGCAGGCTCAGATGTGAGGACTTACAACGTGCCTGGTGCACAGTATGACGGTTCTGTCTCATTGTTTGGAGTGTGTGTGGTTTCCCTCGCCTTCCTATTCACTCCAACATCATGCCACTGTCACTTCTGAACACCCCACATGTCTGGATGTTACGCGATTCACTCAGACCCCCACAGGAAGACCGAAAAAGGTACCTCTTTCAAACTCTGTGAAGTGTAATGCTGTATTACACGATCACGCGGAATTCTCAGTGATCGTTCATAATATTTACTAGTCATCTAACGCATCATACGCTAATTATATAATCTGTTATATCAGATAAATTAGCCGCTAAACTGAGTACCGTGCAAGTGTCGTTAGGGTGAAATCGGCCGATTTCGTTGTGATGACAGAGCGAAAAGTTAGGTTAAAAAGTGATAATTTGGTTGTGAGTTGGTGAAGCCACCAAATGTGAACACCAAATAAAGATTGTGGTAACAGACTGACCTGTAGCGTAGCCTAATGTTTACGTACGAGCCATATTTAATTGGTCGATTTCAGCCTAACTCCTGTTGCATCGTTCTCACTTTAATTGCTCATACTGATAATATGATTAAGTGGCACAACACTGTGGTGGTTGTTGTAGCAGTTACAGATTATTAAATCTCTAATCACTGGCAGGCCCAGTAATGGTATATTGGTGTACGAAACTGTCTGTATCCTAGTTATTAACTTTTTTTGGCAGCATATGTAATATGTCGGCCTTGGGAGAGCCAGTCCTGACAAAACTCTACCATCTGGTGAGCAAGATGTATGAAACAGGCGAAATACCCTCAGACTTCAAGAAGAATATAATAACTCAAATCCCAAAGAAAGCAGGTGTTGGCAGATGTGAAAATTACCGAACAATCAGTTTAATAAGCCACAGCTGCAAAATACTAACACGAATTCTTTACAGACGAATGGAAAAACTAGTAGAAGCCGACCTCGGGGAAGATCAGTTTGGATTCCGTAGAAATACTGGAACACGTGAGGCAATACTGACCTTACGACTTATCTTAGAAGAAAGATTAAGGAAAGGCAAACCTACATTTCTAGCATTTGTAGACTTAGAGAAAGCTTTTGACAATGTTGACTGGAATACTCTCTTTCAAATTCTAAAGGTGGCAGGGGTAAAATACAGGGAGCGAAAGGCTATTTACAATTTGTATAGAAACCAGATGGCAGTTATAAGAGTCGAGGGACATGAAAGGGAAGCAGTGGTTGGGAAGGGAGTAAGACAGGGTTGTAGCCTCTCCCCGATGTTATTCAATCTGTATATTGAGCAAGCAGTAAAGGAAACAAAAGAAAAATTCGGGGTAGGTATTAAAATCCATGGAGAAGAAATAAAAACTTTGAGGTTCGCCGATGACATTGTAATTCTGTCAGAGACAGCAAAGGACTTGGAAGAGCAGTTGAACGGAATGGATGGTGTCTTGAAGGGAGGATATAAGATGAACATCAACGAAAGCAAATAGAGGATAATGAAATGTAGTCAGATTAAGTCGGGTGATGTTGAGGGTATTAGATTAGGAAATGAGACACTTAAAGTAGTAAAGGAGTTTTGCTATTTGGGGAGCAAAATAACTGATGATGGTCGAAGTAGAGAGGATATAAAATGTAGACTGGCAATGGCAAGGAAAGCGTTTCTGAAGAAGAGAAATTTGTTAACATCGAGTATAGATTTAAGTGTCAGGAAGTCATTTCTGAAAGTATTTGTGTGGAGTGTAGCCATGTATGGAAGTGAAACATGGACGGTAAATAGTTTGGACAAGAAGAGAATAGAAGCTTTCGAAATGTGGTGCTACAGAAGAATGCTGAAGATTAGATGGGTAGATCACATAACTAATGAGGAAGTATTGAATAGGATTGGGGAGAAGAGAAGTTTGTGGCACAACTTGACCAGAAGAAGGGATCGGTTGGCAGGACATGTTCTGAGGCATCAAGGGATCACCAATTTAGTATTGGAGGGCAGCGTGGAGGGTAAAAATCGTAGGGGGAGACCAAGAGATGAATACACTAAGCAGATTCAGAAGGATGTAGGTTGCAGTAGGTACTGGGAGATGAAGAAGCTTGCACAGGATAGAGTAGCATGGAGAGCTGCATCAAACCAGTCTCAGGACTGAAGACCACAACAACAACATGTAATATGTTCAAGATTCCTCATATAACGTAATGTTGACGCAATATCTTCCGGTGGCCTCGCCAGCTTTGAGTCAGCTTCCACGACCTACGGCCATCACTGTCACTTCCTTAGTTCGAACCTACGCATTTGCTTCCTGCTGGTGACCTAACCACGGAGTTCAGAGATTACGCATGTGCACGATAATATTTCAGTGACTAATAGTAGTCGGACATAGTGGTCTAATGATTGTTTGGTCAGGGGACTGGCCACACTTTGTTATAAGAACTAAGTAGTTCTGATCGAGAGGATCTGAGACGTTCGCACAGAATTGCAGAAGGAAAAACGACGAAGAAATGCAACGTACTATGAAACTTCATAAGTTCATTACTACTATCTGACTTATTGGCTCTGTTTAACGCAGCAAATATACCCCCAGTGTCATTTGCATCGAATTAATATGATAATTTATTTTATTAATAAAACTCTTATTCTATCAGTAGTTTGCTTCCTACGGAAATGATAATGCTTTGATTGTGGTCTGTTATTAAATCTTACATTTATTCATTAAAAACAGGATGAGCAATATTCCTAACCTAAAACAGTACAATCAAATTAATTCCCTAAACTAACTATCTTATAATTGGCACAATGGAGGCTCTATCCCTAATCGTCCCTTTGTAAGTAGGCTGTTTAGGTTTTTTTTATTGGTAACGCCACGTAGCGCTCTGTATGAAAATCACTGGCTGTGCTGTGTGCAGTCTGTGGCTGATTTGCATTGATGTTTGCTATTGTAGTGTTGGGCAGCTGGATGTTAACAGCGCGTAGCGTTGCGCAGTTGGAGGTGAGCCGCCAGCAGTGGTGGATGTGGGGAGTGAGATGGCGGAGTTTTGAGAGCGGATGATCTGGACAGAGACAGTAAATTTGTAAGACTGGATGTCATGAACTGATATGTATATTATGACTTTTGAACACTATTAAGGTAAATACATTGTTCTCTATTAAAATCTTTCATTTGCTAACTATTCCTATCAGTAGTTAGTGCCTTCAGTAGTTAGAATCTTTTATTCAGCTGGCAGTATTGGCGTACTCTGTATTGCAGTAGTTTGAGTAACGAAGATTTTTGTGAGGTAAGTGAGTCATGAAAGGTATAGGTTATTGTTAGTCAGGGCCATTCTTTTGTAGGGATTTTTTAAAGTCAGATTGCGTTGCGCTAATAATATTGTGTGTCACTTCAGTGAATGTCTGAGTACATTCAGTTTTGCTCAGCTGTTTGAAAATCAAATAACATAAGATGTTTATCAGCACAGTAATTCATTAATTTTTTTAAGGGGACGTTACATCTTAACTTACGTAGGTTAATACTGGTCACGCAAGTGGTTTTACTGAAGTTCCACCTAGACGGACATAGAATCACAGAGCTCAAACAAAGAGCTAGTGGAACACGTACGCAATTTCAATTGCAGTGCCCTACTTTGCCAGATGTTCGCTCTAATATCAGCATAATTCCGCACGTAGATTACGACATTCGTCCCAGGCACCAGCGTGACGCCGCCTTTCCCCTGTGAAAGCTCTTGCGGAGCATACCCTTAGCGTCCGCCTAGCACCACCGCCGACACCAGAGTCCCGATCTTGTTGCCGCCAAACTTTGTCGTTCCTCGCACATGATCCGTACGCGTTTTTTGGCTAATTAGGACTCTGAATTTTCGCGCGGTTCTTGTTGCCGCCAAACATTGCCGTTCCTCTCACATGTATTCCTACGCTTTTCGGCTAATCAGGACTCAAAAATTTCGCGTGCATCTCCCAACTTTCATGGGATGCGCCGTATTTTCTAGAGATGGGGGATCCGCTCTTGAACTAATTCATAGAGTTCAATCTTTCAGAGGAGTGAACAATCAGTGATTCAGAAATAAAGAACTGTAGCTCCAAACGTTTCCCACGGCAGAGAGAGAGAGAGAGAGAGAGAGAGAGAGAGAGAGAGAGACGGAGCATATCAGCAGCGCCTCTGCTGGTCAGAGCACAGTGCACGCCACACAACACAGCCAGCGCCGGCCTCTGCCCTGCTTCTACCTTGACTGCCTGCATTGTGCAGTGCCCCATTGGATTTTGTGTTTCACATATGCCGTGCCGTCTCTGTGCGTCGTCTGCCGTGTGCACTGTGCAGTGTCTGGCGCAGCTTAACTTCGTATCGCACTCTGTCGGCGATCGTTTCAGTCGCACGTCCTGCCCTCTGGGCAGTTGATGCGAGCAACAGGACAGAGAGCCACCTAGTGGATAACATAGGAACTACTTGCAAAAACCTGCTCGCAAGGGAACAGACGATTTGTCTCGGAGCGGGTGAGTTCACCGCTCCCCCCCACCCTCGGAACTCGCCCGCTCAACGCTCACCCCACCGTCTCGACTCTAGCCAGAGCGTCGAGCAAAGCGACTCAGGTGTCCTCTGGTCTCTGCGGTCTCAGCTCACGCAGTAATACAGCTCACGGCTCGACCTGCTCGACTCAGCACCTCTGCATCGGAGTTCGTCCCCACTGGATATTGTTCTTCGTAGTAATACCGCTATGTATATTACAGTATTATGTTATGTATACATCAATTGTTTTTATTTTATTTTTATTTGTTTAAACTGATTAGATTAGGTTCCTGATGACTCCTCTTACTATAGGATTTTTATTATGGACACTCGAATTTACGCTTTAATTACGAGCGAACCGATAAACGTATCGCAAAATGTGATACACCAATATTTTCCTTGTTTTATTTTGCGTAAGACTATATGCAGCACTTTCGTTTTACAGTCAAATTTATATATTTTTTTCTTATTCTGGTACGGATTTTGCGATTTTAGGCGTCTTCGAAAGGAAAAGTTCACTTTAAAAATATATGGCTTGCGATGTATTTGTATGAGGTTAATGAAATTTTAATACATTATAGCCAAATATATTGTTAATGTAAATCTCAAGTTACAACATTTTCCGATCACCCAAAAAATCACGATAGTGCAAAATAAATCAATAATCAAAAACTTTGTCATATCGTGGAAATTTCAATAAACAATACAAAATTCTTACTCATTATCTGTGTTACTTCAAAATAGGATCAAATAAGATCAAAATACAGGTATAGTACTGGAATAAACCAAGTTTAAAGGGCAATGTGCCTTCCATTTATTTTCTATTGTAAATGAGTGGTGAGTCATGAAAAAGAGCTAATTCATTTCAGGGAGTGAACAGTTCTGATCCAATCTCTGAAAAGAACAGTTTTGCCCATCTCTAGTATTTTCGTCCCGTTAGCCGCAACGGCGGGAAACAGTCTCTTTTGTTCCGCACGTACGCCCTCTCTCTCTTCTTCCACCTGTGAGGTCTCCGGCGCTTCCAATACCCCCTGTGGTCACAAGTGCCAATCAACCGACAAAGCAGCCGCCGTGTGAAGCACCAGCCAGCTGCCGGCCACCTCGCTTGTTCGACTTGACAAACAACTCTATCCTGACTCCGACCAAACCACCTTCCCAATGATAATATGCACATTTCTAAAATCTTATGTACCAGTATTAACCTTGATATGTTGATGTATCGTTCTGTCAAATGGCTATCTGTGTCCGCATGGTATTTGTCACATATTATTTTCTGAATAAATATCGTGTAAGGTGCTAAAATCTACCACCTTACAGAAAGAGAAAAAAAGGTGGTAAAGTGTGCGCGTGGAAACCGAGAGCTCGTGGAGTCGAATCCCGGTCGGACCACGGAAATTTTGTCTGCCTGTAAACTAATCTTCACATCTCAACAACGTAAGGGTCAGGAACGACAGGTGGTCAAAAATGGAAATCGACTAATGGTCACTTGGTTATAAACTGGAGATGGGCTAATGATGGCCTGGTCGAAAAAACTGGACATGTGAAAGCTGTGCATTTGGAAAGTATGTTGCAGAGTTTGAATGGCTAAACAGAGAGTCAGTGGTTTTGACTTTAGTAAACCAACAAATTAGCAACATCCATATACATCAAAGAAACCAACCATTCTTGCACATGTCATGCACCCGCTTAAAAAGTCTAGAGTAACACGCACAAGAACAAGTCTATACTGCTGTGATTTGATGCTAGACGCTGGAACAATTCCAACACATCAATGATGGAACAGGAAATCGGTTTATATATTAAATATTTTCAACGTTTCGCGACTCTGTCAGCAATTGTATAAATATTAATTTTAATTTTAATAACCAACAGCCTCATTTGCACTGAGGACCACGGAATAAGGTTCATGTATTGTTTTCTAGACACTTCGTGGAATGCTATATCGTCTTTAAATATGAGGGTGAATTTGTATTGGAAAGTAATAGGAAAACAAGATATTCTTTTCAATTTTAACTTGCCTCAAAATTTTGTACAGTGTCCCAAGTATGGAAACACGATCCATGAAATATACTTTTATGTAATGTAGTACCTTTAACTTTTTAACATAAATTGGAATGCACAATATATTATCATGATAGACTTTGGCTATTTGATTTCGAGTGGTGGGTGAAGGCCTCATCTAGGTTTCCGTTCAGATATATGCACTCATGCAGCTCTTGCATATTTCCAATGTGACTTACCCATCTTTCATTAGTTTGCCTTCTCGCTCTTTCCTTACCTATTTGAATCCAAGAAAGAACTTCCTTGATTCACTTGGCATCCTTTCGCCTGGCCACATTTCCTACCCACCTCCTCTTCGTTTCCATTACTGCCAGAATTACGTTTTCCACGCCAGTAGGTACCCTGATCTATTCTTTTGTTCTCCGGTTTCTGCCAGAAAGCATCTATCTTCTGCTCGCTGAGAAATTTTCAATAATTCAATGATTTTCGACGTAGAAGACAATTTCTCACTGCCATTAAGTGCAAACAATTAATAGACAATACTGTAAACGTTCCTTTTCAGACACTTCGGAAACTGAAATTTTTAAATCTAGCTCACCTAGTGCACTCCAGACCATATTTTGTCTGTTTATTATTTTTTCTGTCCATCCAGTCGTTGTTTAGAACAACCCGAAGTACTAAAATTAATTAACTGGTTCTACGACTGCATTGTTAATTGGTACCATTATATTTTGTCTCTGTTGTTTATGAACTAATTTGATATAATTGAAACTGATTTTAAATCCTGCTTTCGAATTTGCTCTGTTAAGTTGTTCCATGCGATACTGAAGTTTCTCTGCTGCTGAGGCAACCATTAGGGCCCTGGCAGCAAAACAAAGGTTCCTCAGGTATGTCCCTTTTACACGTGTATCTTCTGCATTTTCCTAGCTTAAAGATGCGAAAACTTCCCATAGGAGTGATGAGAGTAGTTTTTGTTATTTTAAATCTCATTCACTGACCTCTGTCTCTCTTAGAAGTTACCAATTATCTTTATGAAGTCTAATGACGCTGTATCACTGGCGTATACATTTTTCAATAAACTAAGATAGATTAAATAAACACATTGCTTCTAAACGGGTATTAATATAAGTTTTGTTGAAATTTTGTTTACAATTTTTTTAAAGTCTGTGGAACGAAGACCGAGAGATAATTCATTACCATTGCTCGGTTTACAGCTTACAAATGATCCATTGTACTACATCCATTTCTTGCTGTTGCTGATAATTTTGCAAAATTTTTGTACAATGCACGGCTGTAATTTTGTAGGCAATGGATTAGAATACTCACAACACTGTTCCATGGTTTTGGAATTTGTCTTCATTCGAAGACATTCTGTAAACATTTTATGAAATGTATGACATGCAGCTGTCTATGTGTCCTTTATTATTGCTAACGACATTGGTTAGTAACAATCACCACAGTATTAAATTCATATACTCTTTAGTATCCTGTCATATCAGTAGGTCAATATTATCAACACAGCCCCCTGCAAAGTACTGTACATTAAAAGAAATAACGAATATCCGTAGTTAGGAGGTGGTGTGCCATATATGAAAACTCAGTTAAAACTATGTTTTTCTTCTCTTTATGAATGTATTAAGAATAAACGCATTGTTGCTCTAGAGCAGTGGTAGTCAACCTGGACCTACTGCCCACTAGTGAGCGTTACAGCTTTCACAGTGGGCGGTAGGCAACAGGGATTTAAAAAACACGTTCATTAGATTTTCGTAAAATTTTGACAAGCCATTTGGTAAGTAAATATTACTGTTATATGCTTTAACTTTCTGTAACTGTTCTTTATAAATTTTATAAGGTTAAGTTACTTCCGTACTTTATAAATCATCATTACTGCCGAACCGGTGGGCGGTTAGCAAATTTTACTACTAACAGAGATGCAAAAATGGATGGTAGGTAAGAAAAGTTGACCACCCCTGTTCTAGAGAAATTTTACTAATATATGGCCTTTGTCATTCTTGATGTCATCACCTATATTTGTTTCTTCTCCAGTATCCGACCTATTTTTGTGTTAGTATTTTTCAATGTCATCTTCTTGTAGAAGCTACTGTCATTTATTCGCTTTTGTTCGCATCATTACAATACGAGCGCGAGGGTTCTGACGTGAATTGTGGAATTTCTGTTGTTTATTTTTAAAACAAGTCTTGCTTGTCTGCCTGATAGTCCTTCAATATCTGTAACAATCTTTTATTGTACTTTAACGGTCTCTGACAGCAAAAACGGTACTATAAGCCGTTTCACCTTCTAAGAAAAAAGTTCAAATGCAAGAAATCGCAACCAATTGTGAAGCCATTTTGTATGACCCGAGTTTGGAAAAATGTATTAAAAGAATTACGTTCACAAATCAGACACTGTGTTCCACTGAAGACAGTATGCCTTGTCTGTGTAAATCTGTAATATATTTTATAATTTTCCTGTTTACCATAAGTCCATCTGCTTTTGCAATTTTTATGTTCTTCGTAATGACAGGCTAATCATAACATGTCCCTCACACTGTACGATGTACGGTTATATGCTGACAAAACTTACAGAATATGGGGGAGGGCAATAGAAAACAATTTTAGAATACGGGGGAGGGCAATAGAAAACAATTTTCCCCGAGAAATTTGAAAGAACAATAACGATAAAAATTGTAGAATTGTGGCAGAACCGTATGAAGGAAGGAAGATCAAAGTCACAAGTCCCATCGATAGCGCGGTCATCAGAGACGGAGTACAAGCTCGGACTACGAAAGGATGGAGAAGGAAACCGGTCGTGCCCTTTTTAAAAGAACCATCCCGACATTTGCCTGGAACGATTTACGTTAATCACGGAAAACCTAAATCTGGAAGGCCGGACAGAAATCTTAACTGTCGTCTTTTCGAAGGTGTGTCCAGTGTGCCAGACATTTCCCACGCTCAGAACCTTGTGAAACTACAAGGACATCTAAAAGTGAAGTGTGGAGTGGAATGGTGTGTAGTAAAATGGAGCGGGTGACGGTACTCGGCTGCTGGTGAGGACTTTGTGATTATGAGAATAGAGCCGAAATGACACCAGTCTGCATTTTTGCCAAATTTATCCAAGACGGCGGCTTTTCTTGGGTGGTCCCCCACCTCATCTCCCTAGGCTGTAGACGTGACAATGTCGTAATTAAATCGATATGTTAATTAATTAAACGGATATCCAAATTAATTAAATTCAAAATGGCGGGAATTTCGAGAAAGGCGGGAAATTCAAAATGACGGCAATTTCAAATTTCGGATCTCTTGTTCACAATACCACCACAGAGGGCGCTGTCAGACATCCCGCCTCTCCCCTCCACCACTTCACTCTCCCCTCCCTCCCCACTTCTCCACTTGTGAATTGGCAGGAAAAAGACTCAATATGTGCTCAGCTGCTGGAGAGGAAGGTACAGTCTTTATTTTATTTACTTTGAGGGAAAAGCTCAGCTGTTGATGTGGGAGGTGCATGTACTGGCAACTATGTAACCTAATTGCAAGTCATTATGTGATTCAAAAACCTCGCCAGTTGATATTTAAAACAAGGAGTAAAGATTCACCTAACATGTACCGCAAGTCAAATAATACACGCAACCTCCGCTATCAACTCTGAGCAGATGCGCGGCACTACAAAAGACTCTCACAACAGCGCACCAGCGCTCTACTTCATTTCACCTTCACGACCACGCCCTTGTAGTGTCTGTGGAAGACTGGGAGCACATAGCTCCTAGCCGCCTACACGTCACGGTAGCTGGCCATGGGGTGCCTTCCAGCTGTCTGCCTAGGGCACGGACCAGCGTGGCGGTGGCACGATTGCGCAGGGAGTCAGTAACTACCCCCAACCGATGACACGCAGTACCGGCGGTGTGGGTTGTGTTAACGCATTTGCTGTATTCATTCGCCTAGGAGGTCGCTACTGTTATCTTCAGACGTTAAAAGCTTTTGCTTTATTTTTGTTGTGACTCATAGTTGCAGCAAACGTTAGCTCTTCATGAGTTGAATATTGTCGTAGGACTTCAGTTTTCCTGCGTTTGCTCTTTTCACTTGACTCGCTGAAATCTTTTTGAGGGTGACCTGGGCCTACAACAGTAAAAGAAAACATAGGTACTCTTTCATTTATTGCCAACCAATCACGATTCTTCTGCAGGAAACTCTCCTCTTTTCTGTTTGCAGACATCTATTTCTTTTTAAAAGTCATTTTGAAATACCGGAGTGAACGACTGAGTGAAGTTCTCTCAGCTCCTGGGCATTTCGTTATACCAGCGACTCTGTTTTCCATAAACTGAAGTTTCTCAACAGTTGGTCTGCCTGGAGATTCCTTAACGAGGTGGAATAAAGTGAGTCTCGAAAATTCTTTTTCCATTTTCAAAGTTTGAAAAACGAAACAATGTTGACCTGCAAAACGTTAGTAAAACTCTAGCTTATTTTTTGCGCAAAGGGTGGCTGAAAAATAAAACGTTTAAATATTGCTAAGGCCACTTCAGATATTGATTATCAAAATAAAAGCCAGATTGATTATTGACAAAAATGAACTTTAATAGGGCTGTGTTATAATATGCACACAACACAAAGATAATTTTGAAAATATTAAGACTGCAAACTTACGAAAGCCTACACTCCAAAAAAAAAAAAAAAAAAAAAACCACGGAAACGCTCGTATTAAATCCGTTTGTCAATGGCAGCCGTCACAGCACACACAACAGTAACGTAACGGCAGTAAAATTAAAAAAGAATATCTTCTACAGCTCTAAACGTAGTGTAGTATCTAATGCTTTCTGTGTTGTCATCAGTTATGCGGATTAGATGTTTAATAGTAAGCTCATTTTTAACATAAACACACGTGTAAGTACAGGGAAAATAAAAAAAGTTTCGTGGCATTTTAAAAATTATAAATAAAAATGGTGCAAGTTTGCGCAATTTATTATGTCTGAAATGGGCTCGAAATGCTATACCAATTGCGACTGTAATTTAGAAATGGCGCTACAAGACACGACATACCTTTAAAAACACTTATCAAAATGGCAGACGATCCAAAATCTTATGTAACTGAACTTTGAAATGTTGTTATAAGATTATGATAAAAGTGTTTAAATTAATACATAAGTTTTAAAAGAAGCTGTTACCTTCCTGTAATACGCAAACCTCATTTAGTAAAGTCGCAGAAAATTGCGATTCAAACTGACAACTCAGTCAAGAAACGCGTTGTCTGGCAGAAAAAGCCGATCTTCAAACGAGGCTAGGAGCTCCTAGATATGCGTCAGATTCCTGAAAATTTATCCAGCGACCCACCAATTAGTCAGTCACTAAAAAATGCATTTTCTAACATTTTTGCCTTTTTGCCCAGGATTTCGGGGCAAATACTCCACTGTGCGGCGGTTGGGCGCTGAAAGAGGATCGGTTGATGTGGTTGTTCAGCCCCTTCATGTCGTGGAATAGCATTCAGCTGTTATCCTACCAGCAGATCAGATAGATTAGTATGTAATTTAGTGTTAAAATTTTCGTAATATATGTTCACGTGAGAGGATGTTTACAATTGTTTTCCCTGTTACACTGCGGGACCTCGATGAGATTGAGAGATTAGCTGAGAGGTACCGCTGTGAGCAGCCTCCTTCGCAGCCATCATGTGAGAGCATGAAGAATCAGTTTTCGTAGTACATATTTTAGAAAAAAATTTCCAGCTCTTACTTTTTCCATTGTTCATGTTACAGCATACGTAGGTAAACATGAGTGGCAGCTCCCTCAAACCCAGGCCCTCATTTGCTGGGCTGGGTTGAAGGAAACGGCGCACGGGTGGCGATACAGAGACCCCAACTCCCCTCCGATGCCTGAGTGGATAGAGTGCGTTCCAGAGGACCGTGAGACCTGGGATGGCAATATGTCTTGGAGAGATGAGTAATTAGGTAATTACCTGTACTACATTCAGTGTTCTTTCTTCCTTTACAGCAGCAGCAGGTCAGTTTATAACATGTTTACTTATTCACATCCTCTCTCTTCACAGTCACACCAACACACTACGCTCTGGTTCAGGTACAAATGTTCAAATGGCTCTGAGCACTATGGGACTTAACTTCTGAGGTCATCAGTCCCCTAGAACTTGGAACTACTTAAACCTAACTAACCTAAGGACATCACACACATCAATGCCCGAGGCAGGGTTCGAACCTGCGACCGTAGCGGTGCAGGTACAGCAGCCAATGGTAGCACCTGTCAGGCTTGCCTCGCCATACAGGACGAGGCTTTCAGCTGCCTCTGTCGTCCCCGCCGACGCCGCCCACGAGGCAGCAGCAGCAGCCGCCGCCGTCCCGCTCTTGTGTCAGCAGTGGCAGACATCACCAGCACCGCAGCAAGAGCCATCTGGGGCAGGTGTATCCCATCGTCCAGATTCGCCTCAACCCGCGTGCTCTTTCTGGGGCAGCAGACACCGATAGCAGCCAGCTGGAACAGGTGCTGCTGCTGCAATTCGTCGTCCTCCACCACTCCAGCCCAGGTGCTCGCTCTGGGGCAACAAAACTAGTAGTCCTAGCGTTTCTTTGGTTGGCAGCGGTACTCTCCCACGCTCTAATAGTGATCGCCAGCAGGTTAGTAACGTAATGCCAGAGTTAAACTACAAGGTGATTGAAGACATTTTCGAGAGCATTTTCGCGAACTGATAACCCATTGGTGGGGAGGGGGGGGGGGCTACAGTGCCCCCCCCCCCTAGGATTTCTAAGAGCGTGCTTGCCCCTGCTGGAGAGAGAGAGAGAGAGAGCTCAATCGACTTCTCAAGCATCTGCAGTACCCCTTCATTAAGTGCAGTACAGTGCTGCACCGCAAGCTCACACTCCCCCACCCACCCACACACACACAGACACACACAACTCAGTGCTGCAGAGGAGACCACTATCATCTACATTTGGGGGAGAAATGGAGTGGTAATGCAGAGCACATCAATTACTACATGGTTTGAAGATTTCACCTTAAGTGCTGTATGAGGCAAATTTTTTGAGATAGAAGTTAGGGGTTGGTAAAACACTCAGTCAATTAATACACCTCAACATCCATATGCATGTCCATGATCCAGTCAATGGAGGGTCCAGCTATATCAAGCTTCCTGATGATATAGCAGCCAAGTGAGGATGCATTAATGTTCAAAATGACTATCAGTATTGCTTGTCTTGGTCAATCCTGGGTTGCTAGAAAAGTTACAGTTATAGGGATCATCCACAGCATACATCTCGATTGACGTTCGTGGGTTTTATAACTGTGATTGTATCAAGTGCCCCTTTAAACTCTAGGACATAGCTAAATTTGAGGCACAGAATATCAATATATTGCTTCATGTTTATATCCTGGGTAAGTGCAAGTCAGACAATGATAAAGTTTCGAATAGAGTTGTTGGACCCGCCTATTCCTCAGAATTTGCAGGTCAGTGTAAGACGCAGGTGAATATGCTGTTATTCTCAGACGAGAAAAATAAGGGGAAAGGAAATTATCATTTCTGTTGGATCAGGGACATGTCCCACCTCTAATTCTACCAACTGAGTAAACGTGGGCATAAACAGTAAATTTGCTTGAGGCATCTGTATGCGTTTCCCACAAGCAAGTTTTTAGGAAAACATCGATTGTTCTACCAGGAAACGAGTATATGGTATAATGCCCACCAAGGAAAACAGATTCTTAAGGTTTAAGAATGCACACCACCAGGAACGATGGCTCTTTCTAACTTACACTGATTTTGAATGCCTCCTCACTACTGTGACATCCTGTGAAAGTTACCTTACAGCCTGATATCCTACCTTCACAGAAAAACGCGCACCGTATGCAGCAGCATACCGGCTTGTTTGTGTGTATGATTCAAGCCTTAGCTGCCACAAACAAATGTCTAGGGTAATCCTGCAATTTGGTTGCTCAAGAAACTTTTGTGGGAGATTTATAAGCTTTACAATACCAACATCCCATGACCAAGTCAATGATTTGTATGAGGAAGCTGCTAATTATTATATTTGTGGGCAGCCATTGGACTGGAAAGTGGAAACTCCTCATAAGGATGATTGTCATCTTATGGGGAAGTTCCACGGTGCTACCCAAAACACATGCAACTTGAAGTAACAATTGCCACAACACATACCCATCTTTTTACACCGTCTAAGTGGATTAATGCTCACTTCCTCATTGAGCATTTGTCTAACAATTTGGTTTGATGAATGATCATCAGTGTGCTGTCTGATGATGTCGAGAAATATATTTCATTCCCCAAATGAATGATGCCAAGAACTACACTCCACTTCCTGGACTCACTATGCTTCATGCATGCACCACTTCAGAAACTCGTTGAGAAATTGCCTCAGGAAGATATGCACATCACCCAAGCTGCACATACTCATGACATAAAGTTTTCAGCTTGTGATAAGGAAGGTTGTTTTCCCATATGAGTATCTGGAATGTATGGGGAAACGCAATGAAACCATACTACCATACATAACTATATTCTCCAGCAATATTACAAGTGATGCCATATTGGATGCAGAGCAAGAGAATGCTGTGAATGTTTGGTAGAGGTGTAACATCCCATATTTGATTGAATATGCAAGACTTAATATATATACACAGATCCGCATTTACTAACGGATATTTTCAAGAAATTCCAGAGTGTATGCACGACCACATATTCTCTGGACCCTGCCTCTCATTACACAGTACAGGAGTTGTCTTGGGATGCCATACTCAAGAAAAGGAAAGTCAACATCGAGATTTTGACCAATGCTGACATGCTTCTATTCTTTGAGCGACAGATCCATGGGAGACTTTGCCAGTGTGTGAATAGACATTCCAACGCAAATAACCCACTTATGAATGAGAGATTCAACGCATCCCTCGATTCAAGCTACACGGGTATGCCATGCGACAAATGCTGCCAATTGGCGAGTTTCAATGGCTGCCAAAATCCGAATGCAATGGATTAGGTGGAAAAATCAAGGACATTGGCGGATGATTTTGATGTAGGTATGTTGTTGTGGCAGACCTCGCATACCCTAATAGTTTGCATGATGCGCAAAGTGTCCAGAGCAACTAGTTCCACGGGATGGAGCCACCCTTAAATTGATGACAACACTGGGGAACAACCAGTGATACATCATGCATTACGGAAATCTCCAGCAATGTCTCAGTTTAGGGATGGGACTAATTGCAGTTAGGTGCGCTACCTCCCTGGTTTAAGAAGTATATTGATTTAAAGGTAAAACAGAAGGAATCCGTGAAAAATGACTTCGATACAGACTTTTATAAATGAATGAATAATGCAATTTTCGGTAAGACAATGGATAACTGGAGAAAACATCACGAAATTCTTACTAGATCATGTTGGGACGGGCATTGGGCTGTAAGAAAGTGTATCGCTAGACCAAAGTTCAAACGTGTCACTATCTTCATCAAGAACTGTATTTATCCATTCCGAGACGACTGACTGATTTTTTGAATGCTAACGGTACTCCTACACCGTATGAGGCATGGTAACGTGTTGTGTTTGTGGTCTTTCTATATTTTTGTCCACCTCTTATTTGTTCATTCGCACGCACAAAATCTTTCACAAAGTACATTAATTTTTATTACTCTAACTAGCTCTTTGCACATTTCAGTGCCTAAATCTCCTCAAAGCTCCATTTTGTGTTAATTACTGTTGAGAGCTAATTGTTCTAATAATTCAAAGAACAGATTGCTGCTTGCCAGAAGTGATAAATTTTACTATTCCACTTGTTATGCGGTTTTTGGATACGACAGGCAGCGCACAAAGCACTTTAGACCGAATCGAAAGGGGTGTCTCAAATATTTAGTCACCCAGAAGTTCATATATAACAGTTCTACAACATGTGATGTTAAATTTTATCGATATCACTCAAAGGTATCCGCACACAGCCACCCGAGGCTCCTGTTTCCATTCGTATAACGTCACAACGAACTCCATCGCAAAGCTTAGCACTGACCTGTTTGATAGCGACACGCAAAGGAAGGCGAAATACTTTGAGCGAATTATTCCGCAGGCAGCTCGGTATTTCTTATGTAGCCTCAATTCCGTCCGGAGCGGACCGCAAAACGGAACGGTCATTACTGAAACACCAACGCTACTTTTTCTATCCTCTCCCTCTCTGCGTAGTAAACTATTAATAATTTCTCCAACTAGGATGTAATGCCTCAATAATTTTTCCTGTTGTAGATCTACACTTAATAAACTTCGCTCTTTCATTTTGCTCTCCTATATTACTAACGATAACTGTTACGATTTTCTGAATGGAACCCTGAATCAGGTCTGTCCCTTCTGTTATCGCTGTGATCTTGTAAAATCCCTTAAATGCGCTGCAGTTTGGTACGTCGTCATTATTTCTTATGCAGAAAATAGTGCTGTAGTTTCTACACTCTTTCTTATATCTAACTACAGGACGATTTACTAAGTTTTTCAGTCTTTCAATTCAAAATTTACATTTCCTTAAAAATCTTGAAACGTATTCAAGATAACTTTCCAGAACTTGTACATCCTATTTTTACATCAAAAC
This sequence comes from Schistocerca cancellata, assembly GCF_023864275.1. Classification (NCBI taxonomy): domain Eukaryota; kingdom Metazoa; phylum Arthropoda; class Insecta; order Orthoptera; family Acrididae; genus Schistocerca; species Schistocerca cancellata. Next base: position 771,181,531 of record NC_064627.1, on the reverse strand, counting down.
TCATATATTCTCAAAATTTTAGCTCTCTATGTCTTCACCCTGTCATATGTCAAATTACGAAAGTAGCGATTTTCGTGGAAACTACGTACTGGATTTTGCTTAAACGTAGTTACTTCTTACATTGATTTCATTCTGCACTATTCTGTCAACCAATTAGACAATTACAACAGTATACCGCCCCCGGCAGCTGAGTGGTCAGCGCGACGGAATGTCAATCCTAAGTGGAAAGTGCCAACTACTCATAATTATTATTATTATTTTTTTAATGATTTCCTTTACTTTGTGCCTATAAAATTCTATTGTTTACTCACACTCTCCTTTCTGATTCTCTTATATAATATGACAAAATTTTATCTCTTCTTCAGTTATGCAAAAAAGTTTCTTCCACTTCTGCTCCATCTATCATGGTGATGTTTCCCTCATACTGTCCCACCTAACAGTGTAAACTAGAGGAAGAGATCAAACCAGAATACACAATGTGCCTGTGGCATCACAAGTGCATCACATACAGAAACATGAACTCAAAATCAATGAATCGATGCTAAATATAAACTGTTATGCCTGTCCTGTAATGTCTACCCCAAAAGAAAAAAAAAATGACAAATGGCCATGTAAAAGGGTTTAAGGAACAACAATAAGAGAAAAACGAAAAAGGAAAAATTAAAAAACGAAAACCTATAAAATGACAGTAATATTAACCAACACTAGGAATATAATAGGTTAATAGAATAAACTGTCCTTTTTTTAATGTATCGTTGTTAATATATTTAAATAAATATATATGGTTACAAAAAAAAAAGATTCGATTCCCTGCTGGGTCGGAGATTTTCTCCGTTCAGGGACTGGGTGTTGTGTTGTCCTAATCATCATCATTTCATCCCCATCGACGCGCAAGTCGCCGAAGTGGCGTCAAATCGAAAGACTTGCACCAGGCGTACGGTCTACCCGCCGGGAGGCCGTAGTCACACGACATTATTATTATTATTATTATAACAGCATTCAATTGTTGTGTTTCACAAGTACGTAACTTTTTGTCTGGTACAAGTTCACGCACAAGCCGCGCTTGGCTTGAGCTTGGTTCGGGGTAGAAGCGAAGGGGAAGTCCCTCTCTCCCACGCTAACGCGCCACTGTTTCCGGGCAGCGAAAACGCTTGCTTCGCCACAATTTGTGAAACATCATCATTTGCAATGTTCAGTCTTCATTAGAAGAAGCATCTCACAGCATATAACCATTGAGATTGGTTGAAACTAGGAACTGCATTCACGACAATCTATTTGATTACATGAGAGGCGCGGAAAAAAAACTAGCTGTAAATATGCTTACTGACTACTTCCATATTGATTTTATACTTTATAATGTAGAAAATGTTACTGTGAATTGAACTTACCTTCGTTTATATCCGAAGATACCAGAAGAGTAAATCTACATGTGACAAATGCTAGCCGACAACGAAACCAGTTCTGAAGACGAGTGTCTCCAAGGCCATCGGTAAATATTCATACCATTTCTTACTTGTTGGCTGGCATCTCAGGCCTGCTGACTTAGAACCATAAAATGGTATTTGAGGCGTCCAGAAGGAAAATGCAGTGAGTGCACTAGAACATTTTTTCAGATACGCAAAAAACTTCTTACTTACTTTATATGGCAGATATTCCACATTCATTTTCATCATAGATTTATGCTTACCTAAGGAGTATATTTCTGACAATCCCTGAAATATTCAGCTTTTTGGATTCACTGAGTTTTGCCTCTGTTCCCAGGGATCTACAGGGCTGTGCTTCTGTAGAGATCGATGTGCATGTATTATCATTAAATAAAAATAAAAAGACACCTTAGTACTGTTACAAAAGATTTAATGACTGAAACTGAATGTGATTACAAAGTGTGTGACATTAAACAATAGTGTGATAGTAGTTAATACAAAGTATGTGACGTGAAACAATAGTTTGAAAGTAGTTAATACGTAACAAGCTTTCAAGTCCTGTCCCGTCCCCTCTAAATTACACTGGCAACTCATTGTCCTCTGGATGAATTTCAAAGTCTGAATCTTCATCTGTATTGTTCCCAGCTGTCTGACAATGGATTACATTCTTGTAGAAAGCAAGATTTTCGCTTTCTTCCCAAGTGTGCCCGAAATGCTTTTTGAGCAGGTAATCAATATCCCTCACTTCTGCTTCCTTTGAGGCTCTTCCAATTCTGATAACGTTTGTCTCCATGGACGAGTAGGCTTTGCCTCATCTACATATCCCTCATCCTTCACCAGCTTCCATTCTATAAGCCACTTCACCTCTTACTAGTGAGTTTCTTTGTTTACTTCTGGTGATCACAACCCGCTTTGCAGGAGCAAATATGAAGTGCCATTGACTAGGTGGCTTAACGACATCAGCAACTGCATCCTTCCGACACAGATTGTTGACGTCTACACATAATTGCAAAATTATTCCGTGGTCCTCAAACACTTAATTGTACTCGCTCGGTGAGGTAATTGTGACTTTAGAAATGAATACCTTTTCTATTCGGGAAAAAATTCTGTCGGGTGGTAGAAACGAATGTCCAGCCATTGGATAGAATATCTTCACTCGTTTCACGTTTACAGGAGCTTCTTGTGTTAGCCAGTAGCACTGCATACCCAACATCGTCTGGTTTTTGTTTTGCCCTCCACAACTGTCTGACATCAGTCGTATGGTATGGATGTCAGTTCGGTCTGTAGATGTTAACCTGTGATGTACACAAGACACAGCTTCATTGGATCCCTTTGCAAAGTTTGTTTCTTTCCATGTGTGTATAAATGTGTTCTCCTTGTTTTGCCATGAACCCGATGGTCCTTGACAGATTGTAAAATTATACACGCACATTTGACATGTATAATAAGCACTTTGATCTTGCAGTCTAGGCAGTGGAAGGTTTTTCTGGCAGTCATATGTCAGTGTTATTTCATCAATGTCCTCAGCTTTCAGTATATCATAAAAAACATTTGCCTTAGCTTAGTGTAAAGCAAGATGTGTTGTCACTTCTTGTTTCTTCACCTTATCTCCAGTTGTTCGGGTATATTTCTTTATTTGTTGTTCTAAACTGATGCACACTGAGCAACAGTCGGTTGCTGGGGAAGCTTAACTGGTATATTCAGATACAAAAATAGATCTGAAAAACTCGTACGTAACTTTATACTTTCTTTTCTGTGGTATTAAACATTTCCCAAAGCTTTGCAATCGATAATTCACTGGACATAAAGAGTATACTGATGTTTTTTCCACGGTAGTAGTGTGACTGCACTGGTTTCAGCTTCTCAATGAACTCCTTAACCGCACCTCGTTTTCCTTGATAAATATTCGCCATCCCGTCTCCACCTTGTCTTTCAATTGCAGCTTCTGCTGTCTGTAAATACCGTCTACAGACTCTTTGTATTCTCGCTGCTGATATGCCACGAACACTAGCAAATATTTTTTGGCACACGCACAATTGCTGAGTTTGGTTTGCTGCTTTCAGATGGGGCAAATAGTATCTGACTGAAGCATGTATGTTTTTCCTGGAATCTGCTGCTTCAATCTGACGCCTCCTCTGAGATTTGACTGATGTGTGTATAATTATAAACTCGTCCTGTTTCATTTTGTCTGCAACTTTATAAAAGGCCTGATGTGACCTCCTTATATCCTGCATTGATACTCTTGCACACTGGTATACTGATGAAGCTGCATGATTGCAATGGGGACGAACTGGAAACCCACTTGCGGAATATCTACCAAAGAACGGTACTAATAAGGAGAAAGCTAGGATAATGCGCTAAAAAAATCATATACTGTACTACGTTTTCCTAAACAAATGATTATAAAATCAATGGTGCACTGTTCATTCAAGGAAATCTTTCCTGACTACAGCCATATGAAATGACCATAATTCATATTAACATAAACCTAAAACATCACAGTGTAACTTACTGTTTACAGATATGTTGGTAATGAAGTTCTTATTATTTCCATGCAGCGAAATAGCACAAAATACTAGGGTTGAGGACTAAATCTTACCTTATGCGTTTTGCTTTGTTCCTCTTCCAGTCAGAAGGATTGGCCGATTTTTTACGGCCTTTTCCTTTTGGAACTGATTGTACATGTCTTCCATCAGTAACATGAGGAAACGATAAAGCAGTCTTCGTATTTTATCCAACAACAATACTACAAACGCTCTCCATGCACTCACAAACAAGCCAAGCCAAGAAAAACGCGCCAATATGGCTAGGTAACAGTTGACGTACTATTGGTTTTTGTTTCGCATTAGTTTGCGGTAGGGACAACTTAACAAATTGCCACCCATACGCTCAAAAGTAAAGTTTATGAAGTAATAATCTGGGAAGGCTGTATTATTCGGGCAAAAAACATAATGTGTACAAAGCGAGTTTTGCATCTGCAAATCTTTTTAATAAAGGCGCTTGCTAAGGATACACCAAGTTCTGCTTCTCTAACATACAATGGATTCACTCAGTTTTGTTTTGCAACCAGAAGTGGAAAGACAGAGTTTTGCATCTGTAGACGGTTTTCGAGGTACATTTTTAAGGCATAATCGACAGATGGCAGCACAGAGAGCAAAATGGTGGCAACAACTCATTTTCCAGAAAAAGTGGATTTACAGCAGTTTACATCTGGACGCCTCATTTATACTCTCCAGAGAAACTGTGGTGAATATATAAACACCAATAAATCGATTGCCTGTAGTAAATAAAGTTAATAAGTAGCATATTAAATGCCCAATTGTGAATTAGCGTTACCTATAGGTAGGTAGGAAATCGCGTCATTGTATTAAAGATTGAAATCACATGTTACATGTTCTTCTGTAACAGTGTTATAAAGTAAAAGTAAAGCTGTCCACGATCTAAAGACATATATATTTTTTAATACAATAGTGTTTTACTAGGCACGGCCCTATAAGGAGAGCCGGCCAGTGTGGCCGTGCGGTCTAGGCGCTTCAGTCTGGAACCCCGTGACCGCTCCGGTCGCAGGTTCGAATCCTGCCTCGGGCATGGATGTGTGTGATGTCCTTAGGTTAGTTAGGTTTAAGTAGTTCTAAGTTCTATGGGACTGCGGACCTCAGAAGTTAAGTCCCATAGTGCTCAGAGCCATGAGTACGAGAAATCCCCTAAATACACACGACTACACGCGCTTCCTCGCCGTGTGAGACTAATTTGAAAAAAATACCGTATGAAAATACAGTGGTACCACAAAGCAATTTTTTGAATGTAAACTCTAGAAGAAGAACGCTTCATCGACACAAATCGTTCTCCAAGCAGAGGAGTGCTACCAAATTACAAACCCACCAGCATTGTAGCCCTTCAGGAGAAGGAATATCAAAGCTGTCAGCGCTTCAAAAATCCTGTCGCGAAGAGAAAATTGTGTGCTAGCTACTATTCCACTGCAGTGTCGTATAAAGATTGTAACGTGACACCTAAATGAACGGATATTGAAATAGAATTGTATGGCCCAAATTTAAGGACACTTAATGAAACTTAAGGATGGTATTATGTTTAGCAAATGTCTAAATAAAAATTTCAAAAATTTGTATAATGTGTCTCTATGTGATCCCCAAGGACGGAAATTACAAGGGCGATCAAAAAAATTTCTTTCAGGGCGTTGCTGCAGCATATATGCAACGTAGCGCGGGTATATGAGCACCGACGTATAGGCAAGGAATTAGTGTGGCATTCGTGTCTTTCCGACTGCATGCGGTAAATGCGGAAACGTGAACTGTGACGAAGTTATTACCAAATGCGTCCAAATTGTTGTTCCTTTCTTGTCCGCCGAAGGTCAAACGCCGGTAGACATCAATCGAAGAGTGAAGAAGGTGAAAGTAAACTGGCGGAAGTAAAGCTGTGAGGACGGGGCGTGAGTCGTGCTTGGGTAGCTCAGTTGGTAGAGCACTTGCCCGCGAAAGGCAAAGGGTCCGAGTTCGAGTCTCGGTCCAGCACACAGTTTTAATCTGCCAGGAAGTTTCATATCAACGCACACTCCGCTGCAGAGTGAAAATCTCATTCTAGTGAAGAAGGTGTACGTGGCATTACGTTTGTAGAAAACCGCCGTTCTGGAATGGTGCGACAAGGGATGCTGCTGCTTCATGATAGCGCACTTCTCCACTTCCTCATATCGCAAATGTCGTAACGCAGAAGTTGCTCCATCTCACAAGGAAGATACTGGAGCAAACGCCCTATAGCCCAAGTCTCTCTCCCCTCCCTCCACCCCCCACCTCATGCGATTATCGCGCCTTCGTTGCCTTAAAAAAAAGTCTTGAAGGATCGACGACTCCTGTCGGACGAAGATGTACAGCAGGCAGTCACGAAGTTCTTCACGCAGCTGGGCACCGTGTTTTACCAAATGAGTACCTTCAACCTAATGCGTTGGTGAGATGACTGCCTCAGTGCTCACGGCTGTTTTGTCTGATTGGCATACTGATTCTGGGCTATATTGCCTTCGAAAACCCCTTATTGATAATATAATCCGTAGGCACAGAGAAATTTTTTTGTTATTTTAATTTTTGTGGAACTCCTTTCACTGTATAATTATTAGTTTTCATTAAGATGTTGCAGACCATTTGTTAGGTTCTTCTGTGTGAAGGAGGACTCCATGAGCATTAAAGTACCTATGTCTGGAGGTTTAGTTGGATGTGAGGAGCATCTAAGTCAGATAATGCCAATCCTTACCACATCTCCAGACTTCCTTCAGAACTCACATGAAAATGAATTTTCTTTTTAAGAAAGGTCCGGTTAAGGTGGCAACTGGAGTAGTACTCGGTATGTGCCTTAAACAGAATCCTGCAGTCTTCTGGAGAAGCCAATGTGTAACGTCTGTGTTGTGTAGTCAGTGTCCGCCACAGAGGACCTCGTACTGTTTGATGTTGGACTGTTGCACTGCGAATACATCGAACATTATGTGGTATGTTCACATGTTGGCCTTGTCAAGTGGGCATGCTGTTCCATTAAACTGTATTTTAATGATTTCATCGGAACTCCATATTTACACTTCGATGACGAGTATGGGAGGAATGTACAACAACACAGCAGCATCTGTTTTGGGAATATGGCTCTCTACACACCGTATGTTTTACCATACAGGTTGTTGGTGCATAGGTGCATATAGTGTGAGAACTGGTACCTGAACATGTACCCACATCAGTGTGTTGGTTGTTTTGTCTCTGCATCAAACAGTCTTCCCACAAACACATCACATAACTTACTGCCTGATGTTTTCTGCATGGCCATAACTGTGTCGTGGAGTGGACTATGCCAGTCAGTATATATTAACCATTATGCGTCCACCTGTCCACACTTCAGTACCTGATCCACTACCCAGGGGAAAATAAACATTAATTTCCAGCTTGCAGTGTGTGTACTTGGAAGTACTATCCAAACTAAAAACATTCCACTCTTAATAGCTATAATTAAAATTCTGGAAATGAAGTAAATACTGATGTAATGTTGTTCAGTATACTCTCCTCAGTCGTCAGCAGAAAAATCTGCATTTACATGCCTGCCACACTACATATTGTGTCACGCAAATAGTGCTTCATTGACGACTGTTGTGAAGCTGCTGGCATAACCGTCTGCTACACTACGATATCGTTTCTTCAGCGCCCTCTTCTTCCGTTGTCTGTACATTCCTTTATCTTCAAATATCGGTTGTGTACAGTTTTTCAGGTAACTGACCTTCATCGGTAATAATACATACACATGTCTGTATTTTAATATCATTTTATACAATTTTAGTCGTTCGAGATGGAGTACCGCCCTTGTCGAGCAGCAGATGTTATTGCTCATCTGGATAGCATCCAGTTTTAAAATTGTGAGCGGTTTCGGCCCCACATTGTAATAGTTCAGATTAGCGAAGAATTTGATCCCCTAACTTTAATCAAGAACTCGATGCAAATAGCGGAATTTTGGAAACTTTTAGAATCTACTGGAAACCTTGGTTAATTTCAAATTTCTGTTCCAGCCCATGTGATTATACTAAATACTCAGCCTTTAGCCGTCAAAATTATTGTTTTTTTGTCTAAAACAACTTTGTAGAACGTTACAGAAGATAGTGCTTCAAATATACTTACGAAATTTTGATCTAATATTTGAGTGTATGAGTTTTTTATCTTTTGCTCAAAGACTCGGGGTAATGTTAGTATCGAAAACATCGGCGCAATTAAAACGTAAATAATCATTTTTTGTACTGATGGTTTACTAAACGTAATTTATTTGTTTTCGATCAAAAATTGTATATTTACCTCAATTCTGCTTGTATAAAAGTTGTAACCATATTTTGCAGTAACAAGACTTTGTATAATGCTGATAGTTGGATTGCGTTTCTATATGACGATGGTATCCGCCAAATATAGTGCAGTTCTAGTCATAGTTTAGGGCCTTTGCCGTCATGTAAAGTTTTATTTTTGTCTAGTGCAATGGGGTTTAATAAATGGAGAATAAATGAAAATAGTTGTCTGGCTATTAACTCACCTACGAAAACCGAGGCAGATACCTGTTGTGGTTCCTAAAATTGTCGAGTCTTTCGTGGCCACTCGTTGACATTGACAGAGTTGACATTGACAGATAGCCTATTGGCACCGTTTTTTTTTTTTTTTTTTTTTTTTTTGAGGATTTCTTTTGCCATTTCGCCAGCATGTGTGGCTGGCATTTTCAAAGCTTAGTGTTCATTGCTGGTGGCGGACTGAAGCCGAACTTGCGATCTATACGGAAGATACTTACTGATACGCATTGATGCGGCAGGTCATATTAACTGATTCTTCCATTGCTTCTTTGTAGACCAACATAATAATAAATGAGAAGAACAATATGGTGTATGTTGTACAGGATTAATTTATAATCAACGGCCACGAGTTCGAATCCAGTCCGCCACCAGCAATGGAGCGTGAAACTTTGACAATGTCAGCCATTTCTGCTGGCGAAACGTCACAAAAATCACAAAAGAAATGTCGGCCGAAGAACCCAAGACAGAAGCCAACAGGCCACTTGTCATACTTCTGAGAGTTGAGTAAAGTCTAAAAATTTTTCTTAGTTGTACGTTTGTTGTTCGAATTTCTACCTTTTGCAAATGACTTATGGTTTTTCAAAGTATATGTTTTGGTAATGATTCCGATAATTTTTTATTTCACACTTTCTCGAAGGGTAAACGTTACAACATGAATCATCTTCAGATTTATCAATAAAAATAAAATAATTAATCAGTGCAAAATCTATGTTAAAATGCAGTGCTATTATACAATATCTGAAATAAAATGCATCAAAACGCATGTGATTACATCAGTCAGAAGAGATACCTATACAGTTTATCTGCAAAATTTGCATACTACTTCGCAGCATAATATAGTGGTTTGGTACCACTCACGTTGTTCGTATAACCCACAAGGCAACTACAAGCAGATACCGTCTGATACATATGCCGCATACGAATAAAAATAAATTTCCAACCTAAATAAATGTTTCGGGATTATTTTTCTTGGAAATGTGGATTAAAACATAAAATTAGTCAGGGATAAAAATCTGTAGTGCAAGCTCATAACCTAGCTATGGACCTGACACAAAGTGTTAAAATAAACTCCTGGAAATGGAAAAAAGAACACATTGACACCGGTGTGTCAGACCCACCATACTTGCTCCGGACACTGCGAGAGGGCTGTACAAGCAATGATCACACGCACGGCACAGCGGACACACCAGGAACCGCGGTGTTGGCCGTCGAATGGCGCTAGCTGCGCAGCATTTGTGCACCGCCGCCGTCAGTGTCAGCCAGTTTGCCGTGGCATACGGAGCTCCATCGCAGTCTTTAACACTGGTAGCATGCCGCGACAGCGTGGACGTGAACCGTATGTGCAGTTGACGGACTTTGAGCGAGGGCGTACAGTGGGCATGCGGGAGGCCGGGTGGACGTACCGCCGAATTGCTCAACACGTGGGGCGTGAGGTCTCCACAGTACATCGATGTTGTCGCCAGTGGTCGGCGGAAGGTGCACGTGCCCGTCGACCTGGAACCGGACCGCAGCGACGCACGAATGCACGCCAAGACCGTAGGATCCTACGCAGTGCCGTAGGGGACCGCACCGCCACTTCCCAGCAAATTAGGGACACTGTTGCTTCTGGGGTATCGGCGAGGACCATTCGCAACCGTCTCCATGAAGCTGGGCTACGGTCCCGCACACCGTTAGGCCGTCTTCCGCTCACGCCCCAACATCGTGCAGCCCGCCTCCAGTGGTGTCGCGACAGGCGTGAATGGAGGGACGAATGGAGACGTGTCGTCTTCAGCGATGAGAGTCGCTTCTGCCTTGGTGCCAATGATGGTCGTATGCGTGTTTGGCGCCGTGCAGGTGAGCGCCACAATCAGGACTGCATACGACCGAGGCACACAGGGCCAACACCCGGCATCATGGTGTGGGGAGCGATCTCCTACACTGGCCGTACACCACTGGTGATCGTCGAGGGGACACTGAATAGTGCACGGTACATCCAAACCGTCATCGAACCCATCGTTCTACCATTCCTAGACCGGCAAGGGAACTTGCTGTTCCAACAGGACAATGCACGTCCGCATGTATCCCGTGCCACCCAACGTGCTCTAGAAGGTGTAAGTCAACTACCCTGGCCAGCAAGATCTCCGGATCTGTCCCCCATTGAGCATGTTTGGGACTGGATGAAGCGTCGTCTCACGCGGTCTGCACGTCCAGCACGAACGCTGGTCCAACTGAGGCGCCAGGTGGAAATGGCATGGCAAGCCGTTCCACAGGACTGCATCCAGCATCTCTACGATCGTCTCCATGGGAGAATAGCAGCCTGCATTGCTGCAAAAGGTGGATATACACTGTACTAGTGCCGACATTGTGCATGCTCTGTTGCCTGTGTCTATGTGCCTGTGGTTCTGTCAGTGTGATCATGTGATGTATCTGACCTCAGGAATGTGTCAATAAAGTTTCCCCTTCCTGGGACAATGAATTCACGGTGTTCTTATTTCAATTTCCAGGAGTGTATCATAGAGTGGCTAAGGCACTAGTTACAGAGCTCGTTGAGGCAACCACCACTAATTCTGACGCCATGTTTTTCGTAGTCAGCACATAACGACAAGCCCGTCTACTGTGTGTGTTTGAAGTGGTAGCTGTCCTGTTAGTGAAATATTTAATTTTTCTGGAAGATTGGTATAACAAAATATAAATTAAACATGTGTGCAGTGTCTTCAGCATTGAGTTGCACAAATCGACGCGATAAAACAACAAATACCTCATATTACAGATAAGCATGTTAGCATAACTAAAATATGACATACATTTTGAACGTTTATTAAAGAATCAATGACTGTACTGGAATTGTAACTATGCAGAGGATAAATTTGGGTGTTCGGTAACTATAGGTTTCCTTTAAAAGAAAGGGAGCTAAGAAACAGATGGATTGTAAACATGAGACTACAACTACTGCAACTTATCTCTGCTCAGCTCATTTAGAAGAGAAATGTACATATCAAACGAATGACCAGAGGCGGCTTCTGTTCAAGTCAATACCAACTGTCTTTCCTGTTCCAATACATTTATAAAGAAAAGATAAAATCCTATAACCACACCCAGAAAGAGAGCTTTCGTTAATTTGCAAGACAGTCTTATTAATGAATCATCAGTAGCACACAGTAAGTCTATGGTTTAATTTTATTCCATGTTCTTATCATACTGAAATCGATAATTTCTATTTCTTGTGCAGTAAAATCATCATTCTGATCTTATAATGGAATGTCATTCCTCCAGTGAGTACATCTGTTCTTGATGACCACAGTTATTGTCTTCCACGTCCAAAAAAGCTGAAAGCACAATATGACAGAGTACAAGTAGACGATATCCTAATGAAGAAACATATGAATCAACATATTGTGACACAAAAAAAAGGGTGGCGCAGTTAGAAACTTCAGTTGCTGGGTTGAAAAAGGTATATGTAATTCAGTTCCATATATCAAATAGTGAAAATATAACGAATCTGTTGAACGAACGTTCAGAACTTTAAGCTGGTGGTAATCACAACATTCTCAGCAAATACGAAAATTTGCTCTGACCGTGCACTTTTATTCTGCAAAGGCTTACAGCTACTTACAAAAGTTTGTGAAATTTAGTTATCCAAAAACACTTCACTGCAATTATTGAGAAGTTACTGATTTTTAAACGGTTACCACATTTTTGCAGAAACCGAATTTAGGGAAGAATCCCATTATGTGAAACGTATTAAACTGCTCCTCATGCATTATTTTGTCTGCAGCATAAATTATTTATCTAAATCTATATGTTTTGAGCAGAGGGGTAAAGTTGTATGACAACTACATAACAAGATTATTTTGTACATATGTTAATGAAAGCACTGCAGAAATAGAATGTCAATGAAAACATTGTAAAAATGAAATTCCAATGAAAATATTGCAAAAATGGAATGTTAATAAAACAATGTAATAATGAAAGTCAATAAATTATTTTATTGTCTCGTAAAACATTAGTATTATCGAATTACTTGTTTTCATTATTTGTAACACATAATTTTTCAAAAGTATTCTCGTCCATATTGCACTGTGAATCGTTTCCTATCACTAGATGTCAAAAATCAATTAAACTCTGAGCCCCCATAAATTACCTGATGCCACAAATCGGCATACAGTAGTGGATTTCAACGACTGCGGCGATGAATAACATTGGCTGAAGACTACTCAAGGAGACTAATCGATGGGTTCACTTGTGCTAAAGGTGGTTTGCTCCATGCATTAATAAAGAAGCAGAAACATTAATTCACTGTACAGGGTTATTACAAATGATTGAAGCGATTTCACAGCTCTACAATAACTTTATTATTTGAGATATTTTCAAAATGCTTTACACACACATACAAAAACTCAAAAAGTTTTTTTAGGCATTCACAAATGTTCGATATGTGCCCCTTTAGTGATTCAGCAGACATCAAGCCGATAATCAAGTTCCTCCACACTCGGCGCAGCATGTCCCCATCAGTGAGTTCGAAAGCATCGTTGATGCGAGCTCGCAGTTCTGGCACGTTTCTTGGTAGAGGAGGTTTAAACACTGAATCTTTCACATAACCCCACAGAAAGAAATCGCGTGGGGTTAAGTCGGGAGAGCGTGAAGGCCATGACATGAATTGCTGATCATGATCTCCACCACGACCGATCCATCGGTTTTCCAATCTCCTGTTTAAGAAATGCCGAACATCCTGATGGAAGTGCGGTGGAGCACCATCCTGTTGAAAGATGAAGTCGGTCTCCAGTTGTGGCATGAGCCAATTTTCCGCGGGCTACGTGTGAAACTTGCCCGCACGCGTTCAACCGTTTCTTCGCTCACTGCAGGCCGACCCGTTGATTTCCCCTTACAGAGGCATCAGAAGCTTTAAACTGTGCATGCCATCGCCGAATGGAGTTAGCAGTTGGTGGATCTTTGTTGAACTTCATCCTGAAGTGTCGTTGCACTGTTATGACTGACTGATGTTGAAAGGTGGCTACACTGAGCCACAGCGCCAGAGATCGCGCCAGAGAGTATTGTTCCGCCGCCTCCACTGGCAGTGATTATTGAGAAGTAGCGGCAGGCAGTTCTTGCCGAGAAGTTGTGGTGGACACTGCTTGTCGTGAAGTCGGAGTGGATATGTGGTAGTAGGGAGTGTTTGTTCCATGTTTTATGCAGTTATTTGATGGGAGAGATAGCAGATGTTATTCTAATGAAGATATTGTAATGATCAGAGTGCATTTCGTCAATATATATGAAGGTAAAAACCACTATGTTCTTTTATTATTTGTGTGTCTCAAATAATGCATCATTACAGGTTCAGTCAACAAAGCATCTGGCTTGTGTTCTTGTATTAGAGTGTAATTCTGCTTTCTTTACGCAATTATAGTATTTCTATTTTTTTTAATTACTTCAATATAAATGGTACTTGAAATTTCTTGTCTTATTGGAGAAGAACCGTGCCAGATGTGTACGTTGAGTCATACTACCACACACAGAACAGCTACACTTGTGCTTGTTGTGGCATTGGTTTTATAGTTGCTGGGGACTTAATTAATTAATTGTGTTAATGAAAATTTTCATTTCATTCTTTGTTGTTGTTCTATGCAGTCAGATTGCGTACTAATACTAGTCAGGGCCAGCCGTTTACGAAACAGCGTAATCGGACTTACAGCTACTAAAAAAATATCTGCAGTATTATTTTAATTAAGCCCCCATGCACGTGGCGACCGCTGCTTCGGATCGTCCCTTGGAATTCTTCTGATTGTAAAAATAGTAGACAGTAGTATTGTAGTAGTAACTTGTAGTTTAGTAATTGTAGTTACATTGCATGTGTAGATTTGGTAATTGTCATTCTTCTTATGGTATTTCATAATTTAATTTTGTTGTCTTGTATACGCCTTTGACGATTTAGTGCAATTATTTCAATTGTTCGTCAATCGTGTTTGAGGGAAACATTTCGAGTGAATGGTATTGTTGGACATAAGGAGGCATTGTGTGTAATTTTCGTACAGTGAGGAGTTTTGTATGTTTTGTAAATGATTACGCGATCAATGAAAAAGGAAAAATGATGGATAGTGAGAATGACGAAATTGTTGACATGGCGAACTCGCCAACACAGGGGAACAGTATGATGAATAATGAAGTGGAAAACAATTTAATAAGTCGGGAAAATAGTCCGGAACCATTTCAAAATTTTTCTCAATCAGAAAATTCACAGAATACGAGATTAACGATAGAAGATTCTGAAATATTATCGAACACAGATAGCGTTATGGCTATGCAGAAGGAAGTTAGTTTTGCGGGAAATGTTAGGGGCGAAAAGAATTTCGAACCGGCTAACATGGAGCAGTTGATGGATGCTATATTACATTTGGGATCACAGATGGGAACTTTGCGATCTGAATTAAAAACAGAGATAGGGACAATTAAAACAGAAATGGGAACAATGGAAACACGGTTAGACTCATTGGGATCACAGTTAGGATCTGAATTTAAAACAGAGATTGGAACTTTGGAAACACGGTTAGACTCACAAATAGGGACATGTTTCAAAAACATGAAAGATGAATTAAAGAAAGAAATTCGAGAAGTACAACCGATTTTGAATGCTCACAATAATAGATTAGTTGCAGTAGAGATTAGACAAAGGGAACAGGATAGAGAACAGGAAGAAAGAGATCGCGTGATAGTACAGAAATTTTCAGAGTTAAATTTACAACGTGCAAAAGATAAGGAAGAAATATTTGAGAGAATCGAGGAATCCGTACCAAATGACAGATTAAATAACCTAACACAACAGTATGAACAGTTAACTACTAAATGCGTTAATACTGAAACGCGAGTCGCGACACTTACGGAAGACGTAAATAAACTGAAAGAACAAATTGGTGACTTATCGGAAAGAGTGGAGGAGATTTCAGATAAATTGACAAATCTTAGTTTAAATGGGGACAGAGATTCAGATGACACAGCTCCATTGCCATTTTCAGAAACCGAAGAGTAGCAGAGCATAAATAAACATGTTGAAAATCAGGGAAAATTTAATGAACGCGTGAAAAGGGAATTTGAGGCATTAAAAAAGCAAGTCAAACAAATTGAAGGCGAAATCGTAGGAAAAAACGGCAAAAGAAATTTAGAATCACAGATACCAGAGGGGTTTGAAGAAAATAATTTGTTTCATTTACGGGATGCAACAAGAGAGCGCCAGGCGCGCGAACTTAACAATAATCGACATTGGGACTGGGACAGACGCGGTAGGTCTTTGTCGCCACGAGGCGAAAACTTTGACTATAAACACTTTTTGACTGTTCGGAAATTTAAGATCTTCCGCAATTCTAAGAATGACATACATCCATGTGCATGGTTAGATCAATTTATGTACGCACTTCCACCAAATTGGCCACTAAGTCACAAACTGGAATTTATGTGTGGAGATTTAGAAAACGAACCGGCGACGCGGATGCGCGCACTCATTAGAGATTGTAATAATCTGAATGATTTTTATCATGCATTTCTATCGGCATATTGGTCCGAAAACACGCAAGATAGAGTCAAACATAGTCTGATTATGCAGCGTAATTTCAAACAGTCTGAGTTCCGCACGCCGGCAGAATATTTTGAAGACATCATTCGAAAGAATCAGTTCCTTTCCAACCCTTATAGCCCGACTGAATTAATTCGCATTTGTTTAACTAAGCTGCCACAATCCATAAGACAAATTGCTTTAGCCGGAAGATGTAAAGACGACATTGAGACTTTTAAGACTTTGTTGCAAGAACTTGAGTATGACAACGACGACGGGACTTCTTGTAACTTTTTCAGTAACAGTAATTACAATAGATTTTCAGAGAAAAGGGATAGTGATCGGAACGGGCGTTATATGGGTAACTTCGAGAATGACAGACGTAACAGACAGGACAATAGATACCAGCGTTATGACAATAACAGACGTTCTAACAGAAATTACACAGACAATTATAATAACGGTAATTCGTACCGGAATGATCAATCATACCGAAACAGTAATCGGTATTATCAAGACAGAAATTATTCAAACAGCAATAGAAATTCTTACTACAGAAGTAATCAGGGTAGTAGATACAACAATAATTTCAGAAGTGACAGTCGAAATTATACAACAAATAGTTATGCAGACAGACAGGAAAACAGAAATTTTAATAACAGACACAACCAAGAATTTGTATCTAACAGACAGGAGGGACTTAATTGGGATCCTCCACGTGACAGAACTTCAGAGAGACAAGTGCAAATCGTAGAAATGGATCCGCGAAATGACGCGAATAATCAAAGACGTGACGCAAACAATCGACAATGACTAGCAGCTTCGGCTTCTGGCAGCAATATAGACGGTTCAGAAAGTAATGACACTACGGCTTTACACTACGTACGCCTGGAAGACATGAGAGACATTTTGTTAGACGAAAAGGAAAATAATGTAGACGCATTTTTACATCCTGTTATTGAAGTATGTGTGGGTAAGAATAAGTTCACTGCAGTTTTAGATTCTGGGAGCCCATTGAACGTCATTAGTGAATCAGTTTTTCGTATATGTGAAAGGACTATTGCCTGTCCTGTGTTACCTATTTCTAAAACTACAATTCGAGGAGCGATTTCTGGAAAAGGTGTAGAAGTTAGACAACAGACCAACCTAAATTTCAATTGTCAAGGATACGAATTTTCTGCTAAGTTTATTATTGTTCCATTACTCAGTACACAAATTATATTAGGTATGGAGTTTCTTAACGCACATAAGGCAATTTTGAACTTTAAAGAAGGAAGTGTGAATTTGACTGTTGCCGGAATGCCGAAATGTTTGAAATTTTTCGAGTGTTTAACAAGATCTGAGTCAGATACAAAATGTTTAAGGTTTCTTACTTCTGATGTTTACGTTGAGCATTATGACGACAGTGTGTTTATTCATGACAATGACAATAGATACAGTGACGCGATGGATGATATGATTAATAGCGAAGAATTAATTAATGAAAAGGTTAAGAAAGCTGAAGTGCCAGATGACATTGCAAGAGAAGAGCTGCACCAAATTTTGACTTCACATGCTACAGTGTTTAGTCATCACACGGGAACTATACAAGGCCTACAATATCTATTTAAAGTAAAAGAACACACACCATTTCGCGGGAAAACGTACGCTATTCCTTTGGCTTACAGAGACAAGGTTAAGAATGAACTTCAGTACATGTTAGATCAGGGCATTATTGAGCCTGCAGTCAGTCCTTATACTAGACCATTATACGTTGTTCTTAAAAAGGATGGGTCGATTCGTTTGGTTCTGGATTCCAGACAGATAAATAATATCATCATTCCTGAAACTGACCGTCCACAAAATTTAGATGAACTTCAACATTTTCATGGAATTAAAGTTTTATCCACGATTGATATGCGCGCAAGTTTTTGGCAAATACAACTCCACCCTGATTGTAGAAAATACACTGCCTTTTTAGCCTTTGGTAACTGTTACCAGTTTCGGAAATTACCGTTTGGACTTACTGTATCTTCAGCAGCATTCATTCGTAGCTTAAATGAAATTTTACCTGTTTATCTTCGTGACAATATTACTTCATATGTTGACGATATTCTTATTGCTATACATTCTTGGAGTGAGCACAACAATATTTTGGATTCATTATTACGTATCTTTGCAAGAGTTGGCATTACAGTGAACTTGGAAAAATCTGAATTTGGTCGTTCTCAGGTGAAATTTCTCGGTCACATTATTTCTACAGAAGGTATTCTTCCTGATCCAGAAAAACTAGACGCTATTCGTAATTATGCTGTTCCTACCACAAAACGTGATGTTCGTAGTTTCCTTGGTGTCTGTAATTTTCTTAGACGCTTTGTTAGATTGGACGATTTGGCCACACCTCGTTTATGTGAACTATCTGGAAAGAAATCTAACTGGTGTTGGGATGAGGAAGCTCAGTCAGAATTTGAACAACTTCGTGATGCTTTAGTTGCTGCTCCACTTTTTTCACACCCGGATTTATCTAAAGATTTTTGTCTGGCGACGGACTCATCATACAAAGGCCTAGGTGCTCATTTATTTCAAGAGATAGAAGAAAACGGCGTTGTAGTGCAGAAGACTATTGCATTTGGAAGTCGTGTTCTCTCTAAATCAGAAAAGAATTATTCGATTACGGAACTTGAAGCTTTGGCTGTTGTTTGGGCTTTTACAAAATTTCGCACATTTTTGTTTGGCAGACATACTAAGGTTTACACCGATCATCGAGCTCTGGAATTTCTTATGTCCACAAAATTAACTCATGGCAGATTGTCACGATGGGCGTTGTACCTACAGGAGTTTGACTTTAGTATTGTTTACATACAGGGTTCTTCAAATATTGTTGCCGATGCTTTATCACGTGCACCTATGGGTTTGAAACAAAGTGCTGAAGAGGATTGCAAAGAAAACAATTATTGTTTGATGTATATTCAAGGTGTTGCGTTTGAGAACTTTATTTCGTCTTCGCTCCAGGACATCGCTAAGGAGCAAAATAAGGATCCAATCTGGAAGGACATTAAGGAGAAGTGGAGGAGAAAGGAAAGCGTAGCGATTAGACAGCATTATTTATTTCGCAATGACATTCTTTTTAAACGAAAATCGGTGGACAACTCTGTTTGGTTAGTTTGTATTCCTGATGAGTGGGTTAATAAGCTGATTTGGTATACGCATTTCAGTTATGCACACTTTGGGCCCAGAAAATGCTTTCATAAATTACGAGAAAATTGCTACTTCAATAATATGGAAAAACGTATTCGATTTGTTCTTGCCAAATGCAAATTATGTCAAAAGGCTAAGCCGCCAACAATTTCTCACAGAGCACCGTTGTTTCCTATCATTCCAGCGAAATTAAAGAACATGGCTGCAGTTGATTTGTTCGGTCCAGTGGTTCGATCTACTAATGGTTTTGCGTACATTTTCGTAGCAGTGGAACTGACGTCAAAATATGTGTGTCTCACACCTTTACGCAAAGCAACAGTCAAGTCAGCGCGCCGCACAGGGCAGTCGTTGACCGCAAACAATTGCTTTCTACGTCACGCGCCTACAGCTGATCGAGCGCTCAGTGCGAATGCACTGACAGCCATAAACAAATACACAGTCTAATTTCTCCGACTAAATTCAGTATAAAGCTACAGTGACTTGATGAATTCTGTTATTAACATCCAGTATTTTTCAGGATACGGTTCTATAAAATATTTAAGAACTTCAGGTAAATTCTGTGCGTGTCCGATGTTAAGACGACTTGCTATCGAGAAATTTTCAGGAAGAATGTAATTTCCAAGAAGAAACTAATAAACTAAAAAAAAGGTAACTGTTAATTGAGTTCATTTTCAGGTAACATATTTCCACTTAGGTACGTACTTTAGACGTAATTTGCTGCTCGCGATTACGTGATTCATACTTTGTGCTAAATTTCATGTTCTATGAATTTACTTGTGAAGCGACGTGCTTGCGTACGTTAACTGATTTTGACAATGATTATTAATGAACTGAGTTGTAACTTGTGTATATTATGCATCGCTTGGCTGCTATGCTTTTTCACTGATGTCATATTTTTTAATTATGTGCCTGCTGTGCTTATTTATTTAAATTATAATTGTCACCTGATTAATTGTGCTGACTGTGGTTATGTATGTAGGTTACACTTTGTCATTTATCTGCTTGCGCCTTCATGTTTACTTATTAAGATTACATATGAACATTTATTTGCTTATGCTGATATGATGCTAATGACCTGTTTATTACGTAAGATATATGTTTACTGCTATGTGTATGGATTGCATATTTATACACTTCTGTTTGTCGTCACAACTACTCTTTAATTTAGTATATAGAAATGCTGATATACTGTGTATAAACATAGAGTTTAGGTCACACTATTGTATTAATTACAGATTGTTCGCTTGGCAGAGCCTCGTTGTAAGAATTGTGCTGCATCCACTTGTTGACATTCTGTTCACTACTGGTATATTTACTCGCTATTGCTTGTTTTGCTTACGCTCAGTGGTTTATATTTTAACATAAGAAAATGAACTGCAGTAATTCGACGAGCGACTTTAGTACAAGAAACGTCATAGAAGTCACATGAGCTGGAGGTTTTATGGAAGCTGTATAAATTTATGCTAATAGGAAGGAAGCTAACGACATGACATACCAAAACTAGGTTTAGACCATTGACAGTTATTACACTGCATTTTTTTGTGAGCAACTGGAATAGGAAGTGACACTTGACACAAGAAATACTCCACATGTTTGCTTCTGTTTGCCATAATTCTTGAAGTGGTGTACACACTGTGAAATATTATGATCATTCACACTCCGTAATCGTACTTAATTACTGAGAGTTATTCGAACTAAGTCTGTTAGAGGTCATGTATGCATTTCTTTTGTTTATAATTCATAATGAGTAGAAGATTTTGGTCAGATGGATTACACAGAGGTTGTGTGTTGGCAATGTGTCTTCGGATTGTATGGGATGATGAACTGAAGTTTGCATTAGGATTTTATCTGTACTTGTTCGAGGAGACTGACTAGAGAAAAGAGTTGTTATGGAAGTGAAATGATATTGGCGATAAGGTTTATATGTATCGACTTATTGAAGAGATATTATTGAGGTATTGAGATTGTGTAAAGTTGATGATTGTTGGAGTTTTGGTGGATAAGAGGTAAAGTGAGTGAGGTGCATATTTTTTTTTGTTGGTCTATATGGAACAAGGAGGATGAAGATAGCAGACTAGAACACTAAAGTGGAAGGAAGATTGTCTACACACACTTTGTTAAATCACTAAGCAGTACATTTTTTTTTTGAAGAGAGTAAGTATTTGCATATCTTGGCACACTGACAGTTGTTCAGCAACCGTACATTTTTATTTGGCTTGGCAAACATTGGTCTTGACATGATGACTATGACGTTGACTTAACTATTATTGACTGTTATACATTGCTGCCACTACCACTTGATACACATGATGAACATCAAATCTTTGACAGAATTGCATTTACACAGTAACACTATTCAATTACACAGTAGTATTTAATGTGGATGAAAGATGAGTGAGTGTGTTTTGTGTGTTTTCCTTTCCTAATCCTACCCACCTATCTCCTAAATATTATTTTATTTGTTTGTAGTGGCTTGCACTGACACCCATAAATATTATAGTTTTACTGATGTTTGTGTACTTGTAATAGTTAATATGACAATTATCTGACATCATTTGTGTGTTTGTTATGATTTGTATGTTTAGTGTAAAAGCATTTGTATGTGTATTCAAACTATTGTTCATGCTTGAACTGTCTGAGTAGTGATGGTGAATATTATGAACTGTTACCTGCACTTTTCAACATGATGTGTGATACTTAGAAATGTTTAATTTCTGCTGATGAACTGTGTGATCAGTGATAGTAAATATTATTGACTGTTACTTGTACTTTTTCTACATGATTGGTGGCACTAGGACATGTTTAATTTCTGCTGATGAACTGTGTTATCAGTGATAGTAAATATTATGGACTGTTACTTGTACTTTTTCTACATGATTGGTGCCACTAGGACATGTTTAATTTCTGCTGATGAACAGTGTGATCAGTGATAGTGAATATTATGGACTGTTACTTGTACTTTTTCTACATGATTGGTGCCAATAGGACATGTTTACTTTCTGCTTATAAACTCTGATGAACAGTGTGATTAGTGATAGTGAATATTATGGACTGCTGTCTGCACCTACTCAACATTGCTGGATGCCATTGATGGACTGCTTCTACTGAAATGATGTCACCTGATGGTGTCTGCACCTACTCAACATTGCTGGGTGCCACTGATGGACTGCTTCTACTGAAATGATGTCACCTGATGCTGTCTGCACCTGTTCCACAATGCTGGGTGCCACTGATGGACTGCTTCTACTGAAATGATGTCACCTGATGGTGTCTGCACCTACTCGACATTGCTGGGTGCCACTGATGGACTGCTTCTACTGAAATGATGTCACCTGATGGTGTCTGCATCTACTCGACATTGCTGGGTGCCACTGATGGACTGCTTCTACTGAGATGATGTCACTTGTTGCTGTAGCACCTATTCAACATTGCTGGGTGCTACTGCTGGAACTGTCAACTACTTGTTTCTTGAACTATGGAAAGGATTTATGTGAATATTTGTATAAACTGATTTTTTGTGTATTACTGTTTGTGAAAAGTTATGAGACTCTTACCTGTACATATTCGTCATTGCTGACGCTATCGATTGAATTGTTTAACCACATGATATTTGTGTAAACTATTATGTAAAGTCATATGTATGAAAGAATTTGTATTCCTTACTGTATTTTATATATTAGGCTATTGAAAGGTCAGTGCAAAGCCAAAATTTTATCTAGTTATATGATATTTACGTATTAATATTATCTTTTATTTTTGTCTGTATTTTTTTTTGACGAATTTGGTGGTATTTTCACCACCAATGCTGGCAAAAATACCATCAAATTCTAGCCCGTGGAGGAGGGGCATATGAAAGGTGGCTACACTGAGCCACAACGCCAGAGATCGCGCCAGAGAGTATTGTTCCGCCGCCTCCACTGGCAGTGATTATTGAGAAGTAGCGGCAGGCAGTTCTTGCCGAGAAGTTGTGGTGGACACTGCTTGTCGTGAAGTCGGAGTGGATATGTGGTAGTAGGGAGTGTTTGTTCCATGTTTTATGCAGTTATTTGATGGGAGAGATAGCAGATGTTATTCTAATGAAGATATTGTAATGATCAGAGTGCATTTCGTCAATATATATGAAGGTAAAAACCACTATGTTCTTTTATTATTTGTGTGTCTCAAATAATGCATCATTACAGGTTCAGTCAACAAAGCATCTGGCTTGTGTTCTTGTATTAGAGTGTAATTCTGCTTTCCTTACGCAATTATAGTATTTCTAATTTTTTTAATTACTTCAATATAAATGGTACTTGAAATTTCTTGTCTTATTGGAGAAGAACCGTGCCAGATGTGTACGTTGAGTCATACAACCACACACAGAACAGCTACACTTGTCCTTGTTGTGGCGTTGGTTTTATAGTTGCTGGGGACTTAATTAATTAATTGTGTTAATGAAAATTTTCATTTCATTCTTTGTTGTTGTTCTATGCAGTCAGATTGCGTACTAATACTAGTCAGGGCCAGCCGTTTACGAAACAGCGTAATCGGACTTACAGCCACTAAAAAAATATCTGCAGTATTATTTTAATTAAGCCCCCATGCAATGTGAGTGCATTTCAAGCACGACATACGCTTTGTCGGCTCCTGTCCCGGTTTGTCTCACTGCGCTCTCGAGCGCTCTGACGGCAGAAACCTAAAGTGCGGCTTCAACCGAACAAAACTTTATGAGTTTTTCTACGTATCTGTAGCGTGTCGTGACCATATGTCAATGAATGGATCTACAGTGAATTTATGAAATCGCTTCAATCATTTGTAATAGCCCCGTATATCGTTTACTGGTAAACACTGTTCACAGAAATCATAGGTCACACAATAACGAAGCGTCGGCCTTGTTGTTCCAGAGTAACCAAATAAATTTTGGCACACAATCACAAGAACCACACAATGGTAACTCACATGATCTACCCCAATGGCACTCACAATAAACTGATATTGCTCTCTCTCAAAAATGGATGTAACTGTACAAACATGCATCTCCCAACTAGGTTAGTGGATATGAGGTCACGAAAACCAAGTATAAATATGTACTTCATAGTAGAAGTAAGCTTTCTGGTCGCAAGCAGTATTTTATTTTATAATGCTTTTAACACAAAAGAGATCATTACTTGCAAATTACCCAGTTGTGATGTATACAAACAGCAACTATATTTGAGTCATCCATTCCAGCAACAAATCGTTCTGTCATCTTAGCAAAATAAAAATAAAATAAATGTAACTTTCGCGAAATTTAAAACGACTTTAAAATTTTGAGTGAAGTATCTCATCTTAAAATATGTGTTGTGATGATTCCAAAACTGGTCTTAGATTTTGCATGATATTCATGTTTCGAAAGTTACAGAAAGCAAAATATTGAGCTTAATATGTCTAAATATTTTGTTAATATTAATTCACATGATGTGTTTGCGAACAAGTTGTAGGTCAAAACGTTATCTTTTGCGTTCTAACATTGGTTGAATGACCTAAATATTTGAAAACATTGTATAATTAGAATTGATACTGCGCAGCGGATTCCATTGTCCATACAGTTATGTAATTCGCCGAAAGATTAGGTCCTCCATGAAACCTATTATCTTATCGTCATATGTAGCTATTATAGATCTCAATTTATGGTAGCAAAATATAGAATTATGGATTTATCTGGTTACAACTATCGAAATAAAGTATGGTTTTGTTACAGAGATCTAAGATGCAATTTCTGTAGGTTTGTTTGGTATCTGTGGAATCTGCAAACAGTCATCAATGTTGTGTTGATGTAGAAACATGTCTTCTGTATAACAAAGATAGGATTTACGTTATATCAGGTGAGGATAGAGTGAAAGAATCTTTTGCAAGGTGTTGTTATCGACTTTGCTCCCATAATCGATAACTGACTACTTTAAATTGTATCTCAACTGGTTTTTGAGACTGTGATTGTCTGCTTAAAATACAAACAAAAATACAGAATTTCTGCGGCAGTCTCCATTTCTATTCGTTAACCGCAGTGCATTTCGACGTTAACCTTATTATCTCCATATTGTACCTGCTCAGGTTGCATTTATTTGCGTTCAGTTTTCTAGCAACAAGTAGACTGGACGAACATGTTTCGAGTAGTTTTGCAATTTAATCTGATTCGAAAAGTTTAGCCGTATTTAGTTTAAAACTTCTTTTTTGGTGACAGTGGACACAGGAATCACAGTTTCTGAGAAAAAATAAAGCTAGCCTGTGCTGTTTGAAGTTAGTTAAAGGCAATTTCAAGGGGGCATGACGAAGCAGACGACGGGCGTGACTGTAGGAAAAAAGGCGGTCGGGAATTCAGTTAGCTTCAGACATGGCGGTCGTATAGCCACTATGAAATTTTAACTGTTTGGCCTGACAGCTGGTAGGGTGCAGCCTTTCTTTGCCACCGAACTGGGCGAGAATGGGTGGTGTGCCCATCGCTCCGGGAAAGTACGCCGGCACTCATTTCGTAGCAGGCTGAATGGTTCTGGGGTTGCCCTAGAGGGACTGGAACAAGGAAAAATGCCGCTTCTATCCGGGTTTGAGCCCGGGACCTCCACGGCCAGAACCGGGGACTCTACCCGCTAGATCACCACGACCACACCGTCTTAGAAAGTCTTCATAAAGTCGACAATAGGCATTGTAATCGAATTCGCTCTCCTGATTAAAATTTATATTTGGAGCTTGTTTTTTTGTGACGGTAAGTTTGGAGTTAATGGTTCAAATGGCTCTGAGCACTATGCGACTTAACTTCGGAGGTCATCAGTCGCCTAGAACTTAGAACTAATTAAACATAACTAACCTAAGGACATCACACACATCCATTCCAGAGGCGGGATTCGAATCTGCGACCGTAGCGGTCGCTCGGCTCCAGACTGTAGCGCCCAGAACCGCACGGCCACTCCGGCCGGGTATTGTTTGGAGTTATTTTAAGACTTTAAGGAATAGTTCCTTTTTAACTCTGTATAAGATGTCCAAATTATGAGAATAGCAAATTCACTCATAATGTCTATATTAATATTGGTCAGTGACGAGTCGGTCCCCATAATCCTCATTAAGGTGCAATCGAGTTTTCTGTCCACAGTTCTTAGTAGAATCACTTCTTGCAGATACATACGCTTACAAACACTGGTTATTTGATTTAAATAAACCAAAACCTGACCTCAGATTATATGACGTATTTCAGAGGCACTCATTTCGCTGATGCAAACGCAATGTATACTTCTGCAATGTCAGTAAAAAGCTCAGGTTTTTGCTTCGAGGTGATTCAGTGTGCCTAACTTCCCATTGTCAAGTGAAGTGATATTTTATATTATCCGAATACTGTGAGGAGACAGCCGATTAATTAAAAAAATAATTGTTTCCGCCCGGGATCGAACCGGGGACCTTCCGCGTGTTAGGCGGATGTGATAACCACTACACCACGGAAACCTGTTATATGCCTCTTCGTCACGTATACATACAGTGATCCCGTTTGCAGCGGTCTCTGACTGGCGCCCTGGCTCCAGCAGAAGAGAAAGCTGTCGCTTTGCGTTCGCGGCCCGTTGTAACGCGCGTGCCTGTGTCTGGAGGGGCAACAATGCAGTATCTTCAGGGCTTATTTGTTCCTTATATTCCGCATTCCATTTGCGATGAGGAGATCAATGCAGAATGTAAAAGGATATACTACGCCTCTCATTCCTCATTTTACTAGAGTATCCTTCCGAAGCACAATACATTGCAGCAACGAATTCATCGCAATGCACACAGCTGTCTTGTTGAAGCCGCTATCGGTTTTAAGCCTCAAGGCCACGGAGGACCCGTAACTCTATGCGTCGCTCCTGTTCAGTAAAAAGTCTTTTTCTTCGTCTTCCTCATCTCGTATTGGCAATCTCTGGACCACAGTATTTCAACGGCATGTTTCATTTTCCGTGCGCCTGGGTTTCAAATGTCGCCCGGTATTCCCGCGTTCACTTCATGTGCTGTTCTTTCCTAGGCTCAGTCCATTTTTGCCACTATTTAGTTTTGGCTCTTGGTATTTATTCAAGCGCGTAATTAAGCTGGCGCATCGCCCAGGGTCTCTCAGCATGAGCGACACCTGGCGTCCGAAAGAAAGAAATGAAAAAGAAAAACAAGGAAAAGTTCTTCATCTTGCTCGTCGTCTCCCATCTGTTTTGGGGCCGACGTACGACGCTGGTGGTCATGGGAGGCGCCGAAACGGCTGTACGGTACGTGAATGCCATCCTCCCCTTTTGCCCAGGGTACGGGGGCGCCCTTGCTCGGTGCGGCTCTGCTTGTGACTTAATGCTCTCTCGTTACGCAGTGACCGATTTGAGGACATTTTTTCACACAAGAGACACTTTGTTTGCGACTCCCTCCATCTCCCTCACACATTAGTTACCTTTCCTTGGGCTCTTGGTAAGATCTTTAAAACCCCTGCACTTGGCTTGGCGAGCTTGGCCCCCAAGCGACCGCTTGTGTCACTGTCGTCTTAAACCGGCCTTGTCTGTAACACGTTTCGGCAAATACTCTTTATATTCATCTTATTCTTCTACTGCCTGTTTGCAGGCCGGTGTGACCGAGCAGTTCTAGGCGCTTCAGTCTGGAACCGCGCGACCGCTACGGTCGCAGGTTTGAATCCTGCCTCGGTCATAGGTGTGTGTGATGTCCTCAGATGTTAAGTCCCATAGTGCTCAGAGCCATTTGAACCATATGAACCATCTAGCGCCTGTTTCTTTCGGATGTTTCGCACTTTTGCTTGTTCCTAAAAATTCTTCACTCTTAGGTGAAGTCCATTTCTTTAAGTTTCCTCGTCCTTTTTTTGCCAGGTATCTGTCCTTAAAGAATGTTCTACAGTGGTTTATAACTGCCTTCATCTCTCATTACATGATCGATACATTGTAGTTTCCTCCATTTTACTGTATTTAGGACTTCTTTTTTCATTTTGCTGAGAATGCCGTTGTTACTAGTTTCATCTGTCTATGGCAGTCATAGCATTCTCACGTGCAGCCACCAATGGCAAGAGATGTGGAATGTGTCTCAACAACAGAAATGTGGATGTTCTGCGGCATTACGCCCTCAAATTCTTAGAAGGCTGTGGTTTACGAGGACGCATTTGGACCGATCTACGATTTATACAATCATTCGACTCCGCTTTAACTACGCTTTGTTTCGAGTACATCTGTGCAGAATCACCATTTACGATTACCCTGTATGTGACTGTGATTACGAGTCAGAAGCTGATGTGAAACACATCTTGTTTCGTGTTCGAAATTTGACAGTGAACGATCGGAATAACCAAAGACTTTGATGAGTATGGGTTACTTCCTCTCTCAGCCAGCGTCTTCTCTGTTGGTTTCTAAATATACTCGCCTGTATAAAGTGAGTGCAAATTTTCTTTAGAGTATAGTGTAAAATCCGTAGGACTCGTATTTTCATTTATTTACGTAACTATTATTAAGTTTAAGTAGTAAGTTTAAGAATTGGTAACATAAATAAGTCCAGTTTTCTTAACATTCTATTCGTTAAGCAATTGTTGTGTAAAAAAATTGGCAGCTTCAACGTTCCAGAATGATATTTTCACTCTGCAGCGAAGTGAGCGCTGATATGAAACTTCCCGGCACGTTAAAACTGTGTTCCGGGCCGAGACTTGAACTCTGGAGCTTTGCCTTTCGCGGGAAAGTGGCTAAGCCATGTCTCCGCAATATCCTTTCTTCCAGGAGTGCTAGTTCTGCAAGGTCCTCAGGAGAGCTTCTGTGAAGTCTTGAAGGTAGGAGACGAGGTACTGGCAGAAATAGAGCTGTGAGGACGGGGCGTGAGTCGTGCTTGCGTAGCTCAGATGACATCAATCGAGCGTAGGAAAAGACAGGTCCATTTACCACGCACTGTGCGACTACAGAGATGTTATTTCGATTGCTGCAGCCTGTAAAATAAAGTGCACCATCGTATCATTGGACTTTGAGAAAGCGTTCGATGCATGCCATGAAATTTCCTCAATGTTTTATCGACATTATTACAAATCTTCTGCAGAAGTCAACAAATACAATTATGGTAAACGGTCAATCCAATAGGCCCGTTGCACTTAAAGTTCTGTGCGGCACGGGCGCCCGATGTCTATGTCACTCTTTGCAATAGCAATCGAGTCGTTACTTTTTCGCCTCAGCCACAACCTCCAAGGACTCACTCACGCGGCCGTAGGATTGTCTGCAGGGCACATGCCTATGACGTTGCATTTATTTCAAAGACGACGACGAGATAGAGCACTCGACATAATAAACAAATGTGAACTAGTATCTGGTGCGAAACTGAATACAAATAAGTCTGGCGTAATGAATATTGGAAGTGGATTAGTAGTTCCCATTCATGGACCAATAAAGGAAACTGTCACCATGACATGTCTTGCGTGGAATATACAAGATATATCCGGCAGACCATGGTAGTTAATTACAGAAGAATCCTGACCACCATCCATGCCTGTATACGTCAGCACAATCTCCGTACTCTTGATGAAGTACACAGAGTGACTCTCTTGAACATCTATTTATCCTCTAAAATTAATTACGTGGCGCAAGCCCTGCCAATGCCGAGGGAAGAGGCGAACAGGATTTTGGCTGCTCTTGGCCACTTCGTCAGCCGCGTCCACATCTTCAAAGTCAAATGCCAAACGTTGACTCAACCGACTGACAACGGTTGATTGAATCTTACAGACGTGTACAATAAAGCACAAGCACTGTATGTCTGTAAAACATACAAACTGTGGAAGAGGTCATTTAACTGCGGTCATTAAACTGTGGAAGCCGCATTTCTGTTAAATGAAATAGCGCCGGCCAGCCAAGACGCCCCAATATACGTTCATTACGTCCCAAATGAACTTTAGCACCTAAAACATTTTTTCATAGAATGTATCTACATTACACTGGGAACACTCGAGAAAGATGTCATCAAAGACAAGGAAATCTACCAAACTTAATGAACTTTCAGACCAAGAACATCATAGAACAAAAATACGTCGATCACTCTTGGCATGATATCTGGAGGAACATACACCCCTCGCATTTACCAAGTGCGGTCATTGTGGTATTATTTTGTGAACAGGAAATTTCCAACAAATTCCAGACTACATATCATTCATCTAGCTGATTCCCCTTTGTGTACCACTTGCAACCTTATTGACGCAGATGAACATCAATTTGTCTGTGGAAATGCATATAACATATTGTTGTCAATCAGGAAAAAAATTAGCAACTATGCAGAGAAAACCGCCGTATTTGATAACGCCAACGTGCCTTTTATACCCGGAAGAAGAACTATACCCCGCCTCGAAGAACAGTGCCGTCAACTGGTTGAAGGAACACACAGAATTTTACGTAGTGTCCAGTAAAGAAAGGAGCGAAGGAGATTTTTGGACGCACATGGCCGACCAGCACCACAATTACTATTACCACATCAACAATTACTATGATACATACGCCAACTTCCTCAGAAGAACCGTCATGTGAACTCCGATTTTCGATGATGTAATTCAGAACATGGAAAAACGAGAAAATATCTGATCTATGAAAAACACATACGATCAAACGACGAACATCACTTTCAAGAAATGTTTTGTTGTCGCAAAGGCTTGCAGTAATGTAAAAGATTATCTTTAGGCCTGTGTTACTATAATTAGCAATTTCATAATGTTGTAGTAAGTATTTCTGAATAACAAAAAAAAGATGGTAGAACACTTGCCCGCGAAAGGCAAAGGTCCCGAGTTCGTGTCTCGGTCCGGCAAACAGTTTTAATCTGCCAGGAACTTTCAGCTTGATCTTTCATTTCTGTAAATATACATTTATGTATATTCTCTGTACAATTGTGCGTTCTATCTAAACATGTTTTGTCGGTGGCTAAATACAAACTCTGAAGGCCAAATAAACCAAACATACAAACGTCTCAAACGCTTCAAGTCGTTTGCCCTTCGTCTCGGTCAAATTCCAGGTCTCAACTCCGTAGAAAGGGATGGGAAATATGTAGCAACGTAGAAATCATAATTTTGTTTCGACTGAGGCTTGGTTGCTCTTCAACACGTTACACATTTTACAAAACGCGGCTCTAGCTTTTTCAAAAAAATGGTTCAAATGGCTCTGAGCACTATGGGACTTAACTTCTGAGGTCATCGGTCCCCTAGAACTTAGAACTACGAGGGCAGTTCAATAAGTAATGCAACACATTTTTTTTCTGAAACAGGGGTTGATTTATTCAGCATTGAAATACACCAGGTTATTCCCCAATCTTTTAGCTACACAACACTATTTTTCAACGTAATTTCCATTCAATGCTACGGCCTTACGCCACCTTGAAATGAGGGCCTGTATGCCTGCACGGTACCATTCCACTGGTCGATGTCGGAGCCAACGTCGTACTGCATCAATAACTTCTTCATCATCCGCGTAGTGCCTCCCACGGATTGCGTCCTTCATTGGGCCAAACATATGGAAATCCGACGGTGCGAGATCGGGGCTGTAGGGTGCATGAGGAAGAATAGTCCACTGAAGTTGTGTGAGCTCCTCGCAGGTGCGAAGACTTGTGTGAGGTCTTGTGTTGTCATGAAGAAGGAGAAGTTCGTTCAGATTTTTGTGCCTACGAACACGCTGAAGTCGTTTCTTCAATTTCTGAAGAGTAGCACAATACACTTCAGAGTTGATCGTTTGACCATGGGGAAGGACATCGAACAGAATAACCCCTTCAGCGTCCCAGAAGACTGTAACCATGACTGAGGGTATGGCTTTAAACTTTTTTTTGGTAGGGGAGTGGGTGTGGCGCCACTCCATTGATTGCCGATTTGTTTCAGGTTCGAAGTGATGAACCCATGTTTCATCGCCTGTAACAATCTTTGACAAGAAATTGTCACCCTCAGCCACATGACGAGCAAGCAATTCCGCACAGATGGTTCTCCTTTGCTCTTTATGGTGTTCGGTTAGACAACGAGGGACCCAGCGGGAACAAACCTTTGAATATCCCAACTGGTGAACAATTGTGACAGCACTACCAACAGATGTCAAGTTGAGCACTGAGTTGTTTGATGGTGATCCGTCGATCATCTCGAACGAGTGTGTTCGCACGCTCCGCCATTGCAGGAGTCACAGCTGTGCACGGCCGGCCCGCACGCGGGAGATCAGACAGTCTTGCTTGACCTTGCGGCGATGATGACACACGCTTTGCCCAACGACTCACCGTGCTTTTGTCCACTGCCAGATCACCGTAGACATTCTGCAAGCGCCTATGAATATCTGAGATGCCCTGGTTTTCCGCCAAAAGAAACTCGATCACTGCCCATTGTTTGCAACGCACATCCGTTACAGACGCCATTTTAACAGCTCCGTACAGCGCTGCCACCTATCGGAAGTCAATGAAACTATACGAGACGAAGCGGGAATGTTTGAAAATATTCCACAAGAAATTTCCGGTTTTTTCAACCAAAATTGGCCGAGAAAAAAAATGTGTTGCATTACTTATTGAACTGCCCTCGTACTTAAACCTAACTAACCTAAGGACAGCACACACATCCATGCCCGAGGCAGGATTCGAACCTGCGACCGCAGCGATCGCGCGATTCCAAACTGTAGCGCCTAGAACCGCTCGGCCACCTCGGCCGGCTGGCTTTTTCAATACGGACTTTAATTTATTGTGAGTTCTCGCACTGGTTGTTGATGTTAGTTCTCAGATATGTGTATTTGTTTACTTGTTTAATAAATTTACCATTAATGTTTAGATGACAGTTTCGTATGTCTTTGTTGCTGATGAACGTTGATTTTTTTGTTACTTACGTTGGTTTCTTGTCCCTAATGCTTACTACTTGCGTTGATTCGGAATACAAGATGTCGAAGACTATTCAAACTGTCAGCAAATATTACAATATCATCAGCTGAGCGGATATTGTTGAACTTCTCTCCATTGGATTTCTACGTCGAAATTTATAAAGGCTTCTTTGAAGATACGCTCCGGATAAAGACGAAATATCAGTGGCGACGAAACAGAGTCCTGTCTCACTTTTCAGCATATCTTTAACTGTCAGATTTCACATTTTCTGCTCTGACAGACACTTCCTGCTGGCCGCGGTGGTCTAGCGGTTCTGGCGCTGCAGTCCGGAACCGCGGGACTGCTACGGTCGCAGGTTCGAATCCTGCCTCGGGCATGGGTGTGTGTGATGTCTTTAGGTTAGTTATGTTTAAGTAGTTCTAAGTTCTAGGGGACTTATGACCTAAGATGTTGAGTCCCATAGTGCTCAGAGCCATTTTTGAACACACTTCCTGAGGTACAAATTCAAGGCAGTGCTTAATACATAGTGTCAAGTCCAAACCGTGTCACAAATGAGTTATCATCCGTCCAGGTTTGTAACATGGGTATATTTGTAACGTGGGTGTACCTTTCTGCAATTATAATAGAGAGAACAAATATGATCACGAGGATATATGTGGTTTTATTTTATCTATTGGCGAGGAAGTAATATTGTGCAAGATGTCGTTGCAAAGCCAGACCGACGTGTAAAGACTAAGTATGGATACAGGGGATAGTGCAGTGCCGGTCTGGTCGCCCCAGGTCATGTCCCCCACTTCAGTGTGTTTCATTGCCACTATTGCTGAGAATAGCGTTACTCGCAGTGACGGAAGGCTCTATTTCGACTTGCCGTCTTGTGTATACAGTTTTAATGTCTCGATGCTTCGTAGCACGGAAGTCTATACTAGTTAATGTCTTTGCATACGATTCAAATTTGGCAGTTTATGATGTATCCGCACTTACTCTGTGCAAAATATTTAATTAGTATCGGCAACTGATTCATCATCTGTCCCCTCTTCCTTTCCAAATATCGTACAACAAAAAATCTCCTCGTGTCTTGATTTACACTGAACAGTGCTTTATCGATACAAATTTGATATGGTCAGAAGTTGCTGTGGAACAGCACTGAACGTTGACTGTGCGCTCAAGGTCTGAAACCACGCCGCGGGCGTGGCCTTCGCTGCTGGATGCGCCCGTTTCATAACTGGGTCAATGACCACTACAGCTGATTATATGTTGGGGAGCACTTCCACCAACGGGTTTCCGTGGTGTAGTGGTTATCACATCCGCCTAACACGCGGAAGGTCCCCGGTTCGATCCCGGGCGGAAACAGTTTTTTTTTTAATTTCATTTCTGCTTGCTTGTGCTTTGGAAGACATTAAAACTTGAAAGTACTCTGACGAAGATAATATAGTGAGACAGTAGTATTTAATACACCCATTACATTACTATATAATAATTGTTCTGATGGATGTGTTGCGACTACATTAAACTGCCAAAACTACAAAATACACCATAACTAAATTGATAACCTCCTTACTGCGTCCTTGTGTTGCTTTGCTAATATCACCTTATTCAAAATCTTTGTTTAAATTTGTGAGTAACGTTAAGGCAAAAACTCAGTTAAAGAAACAACAGTCCGAAAACGGAGACTGCAGCTTTTATTAATATCTTTTATTGCACCACGGCTTTCACATACTTAAAAAACGACATCATAATCACCAAAGCTGTTGTTTGACATGCGTGTTCCTTATGTGATTGTTTTGGTCTAAGGGACCGTGATACGGCAGAACATATTACAGTGAAACATAAAATAGATAGTAAATACTACGGCATCAGATATCTTAGCTCTATTTCTGGCTTCCATGCCCGCTGGGACTTGGAAATATACACTATTTGATCAAAAGTATCCGGACACCCCGAAAGACATACGTTTTTCATATTATGTGCATTGTGCTGCCATCTATTGCCAGGTACTCCGTATCAGCGACCTCAGCAGTCATTAGACATCGTGAGAGAGCAGATGGGGCGCTCCGTGGAACTTACGGACTTCGAACGTGGTCAGGTGATTTGGTGTCACTTGTGTCATACGTCTGTACGCGAGATTTCCACACTCCAAAATATCCCTAGGACCACTGTTTCCGATTTGATAGTGAAGTGGAAACGTGAAGAGACACCTACAGCACAAAAGCATACAGGCCGACCTCGTCTGTCGACTGACAGAGACCGCCTACAATTGAAGAGGGTCATAATGTGTAATAGGCAGACATCTATCCAAACCATCACACAGGAATTCCAAACTGCATCAGGGTGCACTGCAAGTATTATGACAATTAGGCAGGAGCTGAGAAAACTTTGATTTCATGGTCGAGCAGCTGTTCATAAGCCACACATCACGCCGGTAAATGCCAAACGACGCCTCGCTTGGTGAAAGGAGCATGAACATTGGACAATTGAACAGTGGAAAAACGTTGTGCGGAGTGACGAATTATGGTACGCAATGTGGCGATCTGATGGCAGGATGTGGGTATGGAAATGCCCGGTGAACGACATCTGCCAGCGTGTGTAGTACCAACAGTAAAATTCGGATCAGCGGTGTTATGGTGTGGTCGTATTTTTCATGGAGGGGACTTACACCCCTTGTTTTGCCTGGTATTATCACAGCACACGCCTACATTGATGTTTTAAGCACCTTCCTGCTTCCCATTGTTGAAGAACAGTTCCATCTTTCAACACGATCGGGCACCTGTTCATAATGCACGCCCTGTGGCGGAGTGATTACACGACAATAACGTCCCTGTAATGGACTGGCCTGCACAGAGTCCTGATCTGAATCCCACAGAACACCTTTGGGATGTTTTGGAACGCCTACTTCGTGCCAGGCCTCACTGACCGACATCGATACCTCTCCTCATTGCAGCACTCCGTGAAGAATGGGCTGCCATTCCCCAAGGAACCATCCAGCACCTGATTGAATGTATGCCTGCGAGAGTGGAAGCTGTCATCAAGGCCAAGGGTGGGCCAACACCATATTGAATTCCAGCATTACCAATGGAGAGCGTCATGAACTTTTAAGTCATTTTCAGCCAGGTGTCCGGATACTTTTGATCACGTAGTGTATAGTCGGCACAGACATTGTAAGAACCATAATCAACTACCAGAACGCTATAGAACACACATCTACCGCATTGTTGTGGTCAAGAGTCGACAGTATTCGTCATTTTGTAGCTGACGAAGGGATATCTCTCATATCAGGCGACAGAAGAAAATATCCTTCTGGTCCTTTCTAGATAACTCACTTTCGGCATCCTAGCAGCTTAAAAATAAAAACATGGAATAGGTTACCAATTAATGTAATCCACACCCAAATATTTTGAAACTCATAATTTGTTTAAGCAAAACTATTACAAAGCTTGAGGAAGCCTCTCTTGTGTGCACATAGTTCAACATCCACCAGCAAAGACAAAATACAGTTGCGTCTGCATTTTTCATTTATTTTAAGATAACTGGAAATAAGACGGCAGCAGAGATAAGTGACCGTGTAATCGATAGTAAAAGATACCTGACGGGAAAAATAAAAGTGGAAACTCTGCGTAAAACCACAAAACAAAACAAACTCGTTCTGTCGCAGCTGGGGTAGGTGCATCGTATTACAAGGAAGACTACATCCCCAAAACTATTCCCAGCGACCGTACAGCAAGTTTTTGGCTCATTTAGTCAGAAAAACGAGGAAGGAATTAGGTAAATGGAATATATCTGAGTAGCCGTCGTTTCGCTGATGACACTGTACTACTGTCTACATTTCATGCAGATAAATGCAGATAAATGATTGCAGAAGAGTTTTATTGAACAAGTCCGAAAATATACCTGAAAATTAATTATAATGCAGGGCGTTTCGGACTGACTATACTGTTTTTAGGGCTTTGTAGCATTTGTTACATTCAACTTGCAATTATAAATAATGCATCAAATGAAAGTAAGGCTCAAAACAGTTTTTCTTACAAGTGTTCAATGTGAGCACTATTCGTCTCACAGCGTACATCGAGTTGATAGACGAGTTCTTTCCAAACCTTAATCGGTGTTATATGAATGCGTGTGTCTGTTCCTCCACATTTTTGCTCTTCGCCGCTGATTCCGCTTAATGTCTTGCTGCAGCTGTCACCAGTGATCCCCCTTCCATTTACACTTAATCGGTATGTCCCGAGTCGTTGGAGCAATTGCTTCAGTTCTGTTTCTTAAGCCCGTTTGTAGCGGAACCACATACACATGATCCTTCATGAACCCCCAAAGGTAAAGACAGCATTGCATCAGATCAGGTGACCGTGGAGGATCCTGCGAAACACGCTATGCCATCCTGCCCCTTGCAGCAAATCCAGTGGTCGGGTTCAACTTCGTTTAACCAATGGCATAATCAGTTATGCCAGTGAGGCGGTAAATCATCTGGCTGTCAAAGAAAGGTTTTTGATTCAGCTTTTTCCAATTAAAGGAAGACCAGTACCTCTAACGGATCAAGATAAACATCAGTTAGTGTTGCTTCATCGAAAAAGAAAGGCTCATGAACTTTCCGCTAGTATATGGCACCAAAAACAATCAATTTAGGGCAGTCTCGTTGCAGTTGTGCCGTTTCGTGAGGATTTGCTGACCCCAAACATTCACACCTGGCTCGACTCGTCTGGAGTTTTTACTATTTGTGTTGCTCTGTATCACAGCAGATAATTGGTAGGACTAAAGACTGGGCTATTATTTGTTTGATTTGAAGTTGAAATGTATTTCTAAATTTTTGGATTTCATGTAGGCAGAAGAGACATATCCTGCATTCTGCAATAGTTCGTTCTTCCCAATTTAGAGGCCCAAGATGATGTAAGTAATGCATAATCAACTTATAGAAAACAGTGAAATTGAACTTGGTACGAGTTTTTATGTTAGGGAAGTAGATGACAGTAACAAGTTAAACCTTTCATCTTAGAAAACGAAGATTATGCAGACACATAAGAAATGGAAAATCATTTAACAAAGGCACTTGTGCAAATAGAGAGTATTTGCAGGTATGAGAGAAACCCTCTAAGTTACAAAAAATTAACAAAGGAAATTTGAGAGTTACGCGCGAACTTCAAAGAATTTGCTGCACGAAAGAACTATTCGAAAATGTTTTCGAAAGTATGTGAATAGATATACGTTAATTTAGTAAGAGAAAATACTGCAGGTAGTAATAGTATGATGAAACAAAATAGAAACTCATGTAGTATAGAAATCACATTTCATCAGTTAGTATGGAATGTGGCACGGTATTTAATTAAGGCGAAAAATTGTACAGACCTTATAGGACTTCTTTAAATATTTGTATTGTTCAAGAGGTGCGTCAGAACCATGGGAAGACAATAAACAAAACGGTAACATCCCTGAAGTAACTCCAGGTAAGGTGTGTAAAGGCATTCGAGGTTTGAAGGTAGTGAGGATGGCTGCACTAAAACGTGTTTGAGAACAAATGATAGAAGCTGGAAGAAAAGTAATACAAAATGAAATTGCGGATGTTTACAGAAACTACGTGAAGGAAAACAGTATCCGAAGACTGGAATGATGTCGTTACATAGCGCTAGTTTTGAGATCACAACAATGGAACAACGAAGTAGGAATAGACGTTTCTGGATCATATAGAAACAAGTTTTGTATAGCTGACGACACTGTGATGTTTGCGTTTAGTGCAGATAAACTTAAGCTGTGTTTGGAAGAACGTAATTAAGCAATTTTAGAAGTTGAGCTGGGAGTTAACTGTAGTAGTAGCTCCAAGAAGCGACCAAAATTGTTGAAATATTCAAGCCTTACATAAACCGGCCGGTCTTGACAGACTTTCTCACTCGTTGTCATTGTCTCCTGAAAATAGGATTTGTTTGGATAAAGATGCTTCTCACCAGTACTTCTGGCAATATTCCTTCCCATTTCATGGTACTGGAACAAGAAGTCACGAGAAAGTCTCTGTCCCTAAAGCGAACGCAGCACATCTGGACTTCACTATTCTGTATGCACTGTGAGCCTCCCCTACATCACACTTTATACGGAATACAGAAAACCAGTCCTTCACTTCCAGGCAAATTCAGACAACTAATGTTCAAGGATAAGCAGCACTCTGGAACTCCCACTATATGTGTTAACATAACAGGGAATAACGTCGTTGGTACTAGAGGACAAGAACTTTAGTGGAAGACAGAGAGTGAACTGTATCCAATAAACAACTGAGGGCCGGCCAGAGTAGCCGAGCGGTTAAAGGCGCTACAGTCTGGAACCGCACGACCGCTACGGTCGCAGGTTCGAATCCTGCCTCGGGCATGGATGTGTGTGATGTCCTTAGGTTAGTTAGGTTTAAGTAGTTCTAAGTTCTAGGGGACTTATGACCACAGCAGTTGAGTCCCATAGTGCTCAGAGCCATTTGAACCATTTGAACAACTGAGGGCGTGTTATTCTGATATGAAGAAGTTGACAAGGGAGGGCTAGTCTTATTAAAACTGCTCAGAAGCAAGATGACCAAAAAGTACGTACCCGTCCTGCCGTCCTGTCAGGTATTTTCCAGCATTTCCATATATCACTGCAAACGAATATTCGGATGTTTCCCTTCTATGAACCGTATAGTTTTTTTGTTGCCTCGTTGTCTCCATTTCCGCTTGTATTCCGTTTTTAACCTTCTCGAAAAGATATTGAACTAAATAAATCCTCCTTTCTGTGAATGTTGCAGTAGATAAAACTTCGTGTAACATGAAAAATTCAGGCGCAAGCGATAGCGCATTACGTGTCCCACCCATAATCTACGTTCAACAATGTTTAGATGTTTTTATTTCATATATCCAATACACAGAGGTGTTAAGTCCCTTCCACAGATGCTGATTGAAATGGTCCTCACGTAGAAAAAGTCAAAACTTTACAAGATATTTTCATTTTCTACATTATAACAAATGTGTCGCAAAAACGGTGAAGTTGCATAAGGTATTTGTCGAGCTATTGCAGCCACGAATCGTCAGAAAGGAAGTCAGTTTACGACACGTGTTTACATTAATTGCGTTACTGCACTGAAGACATATGGAAGTAGGAGTTTAGGTAAGACTGGATGATGTCAGTAATGCATCAACTGTTTCTACTAAGAAATTCGTCAATGGAGTAGAAATAGTTAGCTCCAATAAATCCTTTACTCTCCTCTTAAACTGAACTTTACCAGTTGTTAAGTTTTTTATGGCGGAAAAATTATTAAAAATGTATCCTCTTGAATAATGGGTACATTTCTGGACAAAGTAAGTGACTTTAAATCTTTATGAAGATTATTCTTACTCCTAGTACTGATTCGATGAAATGAGCTGTTTGTTTTAAAAGGAGATATATTATTTATGACACATTTTATTGAGAAATAAATATATTAGGAAGCAGTAGTTAGTATCCCCAGTTCATTGAAGTAGCCTCTGCAGGACGATTTTGAGTTAACGCCATAAGTAAACGTATTACAGCGAACTGGATTTGGAAAATTTTAGTTTGATTTGATTTATTAACCAAAAAAGTGTTGAAAGTAAAGGAAGTATGCTAACTTTTTAATTTTTATATGACCTATGTCTGGGCACTAACAACAGTTCTGTGATATAGGGATGGCGGCTATTGCTGGAACAACCGGTTCGCGATTATATAGTTCCTTTTTTTTTTTTTTAATGCCAGTTTAACCTGAAAGCACTCAAAGTAACCGGTTTCTGGAACACCGATTTTCGGTTTCTTTATTCCTGTTATTTCTTGTAATTAACATAGTTATCGAAAAAGACTGAAAAATTTCGACTCCTGCAGTTTTAAGACACATACTAACAAAATATTAAATTAAATATGCAAATAAAAGAAAACTTATTTTTTGAGTGCTTTCGTGACGCCTTCAGCTGCCATCCTCTTTATTTGATGTACGATTGTACAGTTTCGGCCTTACCCTATTTTCAAGTATTTTATGGACGATTCTTTAATGGTCTGTTATGCCATATACGTCCTTGCTCCTATGACTGCACGTAGTTGTTACTTTTTTTCGCTATTTTAGGAGCGTAATAGACCATAAAGGTATCGCCCATAAAATAACTGAAAATGTCTTATGACCGAAATTGTATATTCGTACATCGAATGAAGAGAATTACATCTGAAGGTATCACGAAATCATTCAAAAAATTCATCGCAGCTGCTGACTCTGTCGCTATGGAGATTATAAAAGAAAACTTAGTCCATCCACCTTTCGCTGCTTTTCTCGAAAATTGGCAAGTGGTTGAATACTACAAAAAATCACCATTATTGTCTTGTTGAATCTAATTTTTTGAAACTCGGCTCAAAAATCATGGTGTAAATCGAGGAAAATACCTCTATTTGGGTGCTAAAGGGTGCTGAAAGGTGAAAACGTGAGGTTGAAGAACTCTATTTTTCGTGTTAATCTGCCCGTTTTGAAGGGCTACAAGCAGATAAAGACATATTATGGAGACACTGGTAGCAGGTCAGCTACTTTCTATTTTTACCATAAACTATAAACTAATTGTTGAGTTTTAAGCTTTCTCCCCATACAATGTCGCAGTTTGTTGCGACTACTTCCATTTTTAATCTTTCAAAGCAAATGGAGGATTGTACTTCATTGACACCGTGCTTCAAAAAAATGGTTCAAATGGCTCTGAGCACTATGGGACTTAACATCTAAGGTCATCAGTCCCCTAGAACTTAGAACTATTTAAACCTAAATAACCTAAGGACATCACGCACATCAATGCCCGAGGCAGGATTCGAACCTGCGACCGTAGCGGTCGCGTGGTTCCAGACTGAAGCGGCTAGAACCGCTCGGCCACACCGGCCGGCACACCGCGCTTCGTGAAATAATTGCAGACTAGATATTGTGCCATTACAACTGATGTCCGGCAACGACAGCGAGAAACTATCGTGTAGTCCTGATGAGAGAAGTCTTGTGCATTGTATGTACACACGTACCATCTAATAGGCGACGCCACATGGTAACACGTATTGTCTCAGCAACGCTGTACCAATTCTTACGCCACGTGTTCGTTCCTCGTTTCTGACGGCATTGTTACTAAAATAGCACTAACAGCTCTTCTTATTTTCTATTATACCGCAATATTTGAAAGCTATGGATATTTTACGAATAAAAATTACTAGTTTTTTTTAAATGTTTTATTTAAAACCAAAAATTTTAACGTTCCTGCTACAGCTAATTAGCATTTCGGTTTCTTTACTTTATCATTATTAAAAAATAAAAGACCTCTGTTAACCGTTGCCAAACAAATATTGAGCGGTTATTTAGAACTAAAACATCGGTATCGGTTTTAACGGGTCGGCTTTTCCAATCCCTACTACGATATGTTCCTCCCACTTGAGTTTATTATCAAGTTGTAATACTAAGCATTTAACACTGTCATCCTCCTGTATCACTCGTTGTAATATTTTAGCACATACTGGGAGGGATAGTCTTTTAGAAGTTCAGAACTGGATTAGCGGTCTTTTCGAAGGTTAGTGACAATGAAATTGTTTGATGGTCGACATGGGCATAGGGCATAATACTTGCAATAGGGCGCCGGTCAAAGGCAGCAGGTGTTTACGTTTGGCTTGTCACCAGACAGTAAGCGCTTGCAGCGTGGTGAGCGCCACAGCCATGTAGACACGCCGCCGCTGCCAGCGCGCCCTCGGTCCCCGGCGTGATGTCTTCCTTCACTGGCCCGGCCGTTGCCCGCGGCTGCCTGGGATGAGTCACGTGACGCTGCTGCTGCTCGCTTTCGCGCCTTCCGCACGCACACACATCTCACTGTTCCTTCTTGGGTGAACTAACATGATGTATGCTGCTGCTCCAGTATTCCCGGCACTACTAACCTCATCATCCGGCACAAAACACTCCTACTGGGACATCCCGACTGGCCGCTCCTACTGTAGCCTACGAGACATTTTGTTCCGTGT
The DNA here is from genome assembly GCF_023864275.1 of Schistocerca cancellata. Lineage (NCBI taxonomy): Eukaryota > Metazoa > Arthropoda > Insecta > Orthoptera > Acrididae > Schistocerca > Schistocerca cancellata. The sequence goes on along the minus strand of NC_064627.1, from coordinate 771,138,561 downwards.
AATACCGAAAATGGAAGTTTCATCGACTAACTGTCCATAAGAGGGTACGCATAAAGGGAAGAACCAAGAGAACTTTGCTAGCACCGTTCTCGCGCGCGCGCGCGCGCACACACACACACACACACACACACACACACACACACACACACACACAGGTTAAGAACCTAAGAATGTATTATTCTAAATACAGTTCAGGATATAAGAACATATTAACAGTCATTGATGTATATTCTAAATACGCTTGGGCAGTACCTTTAAAGACAAAAACTGGATCTGAAGTATCGAGAGCTTTCGAAAAGCTATACAGAAATAGTAATAGAGTTCCTGCATTACTACAAACAGACTTGGGTAAAGAGTTTTATAATTCTAAAGTTAAATCTTTGCTGAAGCGACTTAAAATCCATCATTATTCCTTTTATTCTAGTCTGAAAGCCTCTGTTCTTGAAAGATTTAATAGAATTTTAAAAGGATTGATGTTCAAAGAGTTTACAGCTTTAGGTTCTGTCCGATGGGTTGATCTGCTTCTGTGTTTGATTGATAAATGTAATAAAACAAAACATTCTACTATTAAAATGAGACCTTGCTATGTTAAAGATAATCGTCTTCTATTTACATGTTATCACATAACGTCATATGATGACGTTACGGATAACATACGACAGCATCATTATCATATAACGTCATATTATGACATTACTGACAACATACGTCAGCATTGTTATCATATAACGTCATCTGATGACGTCACTGATAACATACGTAAGCAACCTTATCAATGACGTCATCATACGACGATATTCGACGTCATAGATAAGAGGCTGGGGGCCTGGGGCGTGGCTGTGCATGAACATACATAGCTCTCCTACTTGTACGAATTTGTAGCTGTTAGCTGTTATAAATCTAACTGCCTTACGACTGCTTGCGAAAGTCCGACTATTAAACTGCCAAAACCAGCAAGATTCAAATCCATCTTTACTGGAGTTGTTAACCATTAGTCCTGGGTTCCTTACTACGATTTTCACTAAGATCCAGTACAGACTGTCGTCACAATGACGCTATAGAGGACACGTCTAGGCCAGACCCAAACATGAAGAATGCTTTTGCTCATATTATGTGACATATGTTGACCTTCTGACTACATTATAGCAGAGTACGTATCGCTTCTTCCCTTACTCACTTTTTGGCTGAATGTATCGCTGATTGAGAGCATAGGGAAACAAGTTTGAAGCAACTAAAGCCATTTGTCCTTATTGTGAATTAGATCATGAAGCAAAGATTTTCTTCCTTGTGGGGCATTAACAAGTTTGCCTATCGAATGGGAGTATTCTGTGTGAGGAGTAGTTTGAGGGGATATCTATGATGAATTCGTGTATAATGTAGTGTTATACCTACAGGGCAGTCAGAAACAATGTGAAAAGCTTGTGAAGGTGTTGCAGGTTAGGTTGTTCGGGGAAATAATTGTCAAGGACAAAAAAATTGATACTTAGCGCAATTTCCCATTTAATTAGCATTGATGTTAGCCAATCTACATCTACATCTACATCTACATGATTACTCTGCAATTCACATTTAAGTGCTTGGCAGAGGGTTCATCGAACCACAATCATACTATCTCTCTACCATTCCACTCCCGAACAGCGCGCGGGAAGAACGAACACCTAAACCTTTCTGTTCGAGCTCTGATTTCTCTTATTTTATTTTGATGATCATTCCTACCTATGTAGGTTGGGCTCAACAAAATATTTTCGCATTCGGAAAAGAAAGTTGGTGACTTAAATTTCGTAAATAGATCTCGCCGCGACGAAAAACGTCTTTGCTTTAATGACTTCCATCCCAACTCGCGTATCATATCTGCTACACTCTCTCCCCTATTACGTGACAATACAAAACGAGCTGCCCTTTTTTGCATCCTTTCGATGTCCTCCGTCAATCCCACCTGGTAAGGATCCCACACCGCGCAGCAATATTCTAACAGAGGACGAACGAGTGTAGTGTAAGCTGTCTCGTTACACGCACAAATTCAAGCAGCCAGCCAGAGAAGGTGTTGCTAAATGTATTTTTCGTTTGGTTTATTAAAACCGAACAAGAGAGCGATACAAAAACAGGACATGGGACGGTAGGATGGATCAAACCCCGGCCGGAGGCTGGGCAGTCTCATGCGCTACGCGCTATCAAATACTCAGCGAGAACAATTGACTCTAATTGTATCTCGCGGGCTACTTGAAACCGCGCGCGCAGTGACCTGACTGGTGAACTTTAATGCTAATTAAATGGGAAACGGTGCAAAGCAAAAAATTTTTTCCCTTGACAATTATTTCTCCCCACAACCTAACCTGCAACACCCTCGAAAGTTTTCCAGACTGTGTCTGACCAACCTGTACATTATTAACCATAACGAGAGAGAGGGGAGATAATGAAATTCAACGGCGGAACTTAGTTTGTTCTCTTCAAGACTTCCAAGCCGAAGGGCGAAGGTGACGAAATTAACGAAGGACTTTCTTCCGAAATCCAGAGCCAAAGGGACTTATTTTAGTACCGAAAACACATGGTAGTGAATACCTCGGAAAACATATGTCCCTGTTTAGATGGTTCATTGAAACTCGGAGCAAAATAAAAAAATAAATAAAAAATCAGAATGTTTCGCAGTTGTTAAATGGTGCTTGATTGAAACTTGAGTGTTCATTTGAACAACCATGAGTAAATCATAATTTTATTTCTTGTGATTTATCCTCTACGACATTTCGATTTTTCCGATCCAGCAATGGAGTCGATTTTACGGAGTTTGCAATATCAGAACGATTCTTAAGCATTTCCATCGGTAATAGAAGGATTATAGGAGCGGTGCCGTATTTATTTCACAGCACTACTCATTCCAGTACGGAATGATTTTCTGTCATTCACCGTCAGAAAAAGTATATAATGAATGAAAAAAAACAGTGATAAACTGGCCTGAAGGTCTTTTGTCACATACGCGCTCGGAAATGAAACTGAAGAAACTTCACCGATTATCACGGAGGGCACATGACAACTGCGGACTTACTCTAGTCACATCCTACGAAACGTTCTCTCTTTAGGCACAGCAGTGTTCGGAAGCGAACCTAATACCACTAGTGACTCCCAGTACTCTGTATACTCACTCGTTGCACCCCCACGTTATTGGCTGTTCAGATCCAAAGACGTCTCTTTAGCTACTTCTTCGTTTGAATACATCAGTATTTCTTGCTATTAGGAAAAGAAATGCAATAACAATACTAGACGAGAACAAACTAAATAGCACTCTTTGCTAAAGTATCGAAAATGTCTACATAATATTATTGGAAAAGGAGTTCAAACAAATTCGTGGTCCTAAGAGCAAATTTGGACGAGATTCGGTGCTTGCCAACATGCAGTTAGCGAAATGCATGAACTATTCTGTGAAAGAATGTGGGTGATTGCAATATTTTCGTCGAATAATGCGATATTTATTATATTTTCTCGAATCTTCTCGCTCTTGCGTAGCACGATACCACTGTGCATCTCTTCTTCATCCGATCAAATAATTTCTGATTGAAATTACTAGTATTTTTAAAACGTTGATGAAATACAATCGAGAAAGACCAAATTCTGTAGGTGCTGTGCTTGACTGCAGTTCCATGCACCCGACTCATCTCTGTAGCCACCTTAACCGTATTCATTATTACGGCGTAGTCGCAGAATTATGGAGAATAATGGCGAAAGGCACGCTTTGTGAATACCGTGGAGTGTAATGATTCTTTATTCGTAAGAAGCCCTTGTGAAGACATTGCACCAGCCGCTGGCGAGGCCTTCCGTTCGGCGAATTATCGCCGTTTCTGCCTTATCTCCCGGCGCTAGCTGTTCCCGGCCGCGCGGGCTTTTTTTATCGGACAGGAGTGAGTGACTGGCGTCTGGTCCAAGAAATCTGCAGAGCACGTGTCTGAGCGCGGGAGGAAATAGAAAGCGTGCTGTCACGTCGGCCACGGCGACGTTGGCGGGCCGTGACTCACGAATGATTCATGCACAACCTAAAGCAAGGGAGCAATGACGGAACCGAGGGCTGGAGGGGAAAAATTGCAACAGAGCCGACTCAGGAATAGCTACAGTAAATAATAAGATTTTCGTGGATAATTTGTCACGAGTTTCAGACGCGTAACTTCATCGTCAGGGATGTTTTCCGTTTCATAAATTGACGCAGCTGTTCCTATGCTTTTGTAGAGTGAATAAATGTGAAAGCTGCGAAATGAATCAGATTGTCTGTCCGAACAACGGCTCCTACTTGCTTCATTAGTAAAAGCATCAGTTTATGACGGCATACACAGAGAACTGTACTGAAGCTAACGCAAAAGTTGCCATATCTTCTTTAATAACTGACAAACAGAGCTATTAAATCACACATCAAGCTGGAGTTACTCTTCCTACCAAGTTCTATTCAACACGTTCTACCTGATCGATTATCTTGCATCATCATCGCACTCAATTCAAATCTGCCTTGGAAAACATTAGATATTCATTTTCATATGCACCTCTTCGCTATCATTTTCACCTCGTCCTTCTTAATTGTAATCTCTGAAAAATGTTCTTCGTGTGGAAATAGGAAGGAGACAGATGCCTGCCATACGGTGTATGAAGGGCTGCGGACCATTCAAATTTGTCGAAATGAACACCAAAAGCAGAGTGCACCATTAACGTAGCCAAGGTGTTAATACACTCCGAAAAAAAATGTATTATTCGAATGCGACGGAAATCAGCAGATGTGATGTATACAGGGTGGTCCATTGATCGTGACCGGGCCAAATATCTCACGAAATAAGCGTCAAACGAAAAAACTACAAAGAACGAAACTCGTCTAGCTTGAAGGGGGAAACCAGATGGCGCTATGGTTGGCCCGCTAGATAGCGCTGCCATAGGTCAAACGGATATCAACTGCGTTTTTTAAATAGGAACCCCCATATTTATTACATATTCGTGTAGTACGTAAAGAAATATGAATGTTTTAGTTGGACAACTTTTTTCGCTTTGTAATAGATGGCGCTGTAATAGTCACAAACACATGGCTCACAATTTTAGACGAACAATTGGTAACAGATAGGTTTTTTAAATTAAAATACAGAACATTTTATTTCGGTTGTTCCAATGTGATACATGTACCTTTGTGAACTTATCATTTGTGAGAACGCATGCTGTTACAGCGTGATTGCCTGTAAATACCACATTAATGCAATAAATGCTCAAAATGAAGTCCGTCAACCTCAATGAATTTGGCAATACGTGTAACCACATTCCTCTCAACAGCGAGTAGTTCGCCTTCCGTAATGTAACATGCATTGGCATAGCGCTGACGCATATTGTCAGGCGTTGTCGGTGGATCACGATAGCAAATATCCTTCAACTTCCCCACAGAAAGAAATCCGGGGACGTCAGATCTGGTGAACGTGCGGGCCATGGTGCTTCGACGACCAATCCACCTGTCATGAAATATGCTATTCAATACCGCTTCAACCGCACGCGAGCTATGTGCCGGACATCCATCATGTTGGAAGTACATTACCATTCCGTCATGCAGTGAAACATCTTGTAGTAACATCGGTAGAACATTGCGTAGGAAATCAGCATACACTGCACCATTTAGATTGCCAACGATAAAATGGGGGCCAATTATCCATCCTCCCATAATGCCGCACCATACATAAACCCGCCAAGGTCGCTGATATTCCACTTGTCGCAGCCATCGTGGATTTTCCGATGCCCAATAGTGCTCGCTAAATAGAACGCGTGCAAAAAATCAGTCATCGTCCAGTAACTTCTCTTGTGCCCAGTGGCAGAATTGTACACGACGTTCAAAGTCGTCTCCGTGCAATTCCTGATGCATAGAAATATGGTACGGGTGCAATCGATGTTGATGTAGCATTCTCAACACCGACGTTTTTGAGATTCCCGATGCTCGCGCAATTTGTCTGCTACTGATGCGCGGATTAGCCGTGGCAGCAGCTAAGACACCTACTTGGGCAGCATCATTTGTTGCAGTTCGTGGTTAACGTTTCACATTTGGCCGAACACTTCCTGTTTCCTTAAATAACGTAACTATCCGGCGAACTGTCGCGACACTTGGATGATGTCGTCCAGGATACCGAGCAGCATACATAGCACACGCCCGTTGGGCATTTTGATCACAATAGCCATATAGACCTTTTCCGCAATTGGTAAACGGTCCATTTTAACACGGGTAATGTATCACGAAGCAAATACCATCCACACTGGCGGAATGTTACGTGATACCACGTACTTATACGTTTGTGATTATTACAGCGCCATCTATCACAAAGCAAAAATTGGTCCAACTAAAACATTCATATTTCCTTACGTACTACACTAATATGTAATTAAAAATGGGGGTTCCTATTGAAAAATGCAGTTGATATCCGTTTGACCTATGGCAGCGCTATCTAACGGGCCAACCATAGCGCCATCTGGTTTCCCCCTTCAAGCTAGACGAGTTTCGTTCTTTGTAGTTTTTTCGTTTAACGCTTATTTCGTGAGATATTTTGGTCCGGTCACGATCAATGGACCACCATGTATACATCACATCTGCTGATTTCCGTCACATTCGGATAATTCCTTCGTGGTGCGTACTACACGAATATGTAATAAAAAATGGGGTTTCCTATTAAAAAACGCAGTTGATATCCGTTTGACATATGGCAGCGCCATCTAGCGGGCCAACCATAGCGCCGCCTGGTTTCCCCCTTCAAGGTAGACGAGTTTCGTTCTTTGTAGTTTTTTCGTTTGATGCTTATTTCGTGAGATATTTGGCCCTGTCACTATCAATGGACCACCCTGTATGTACAGACAAACAAATGATTACCATTTCAGAAAAACTGGATGATTTATTCAAGAAAAAGAGCTTCACAAATTAAGCAAGTGTATAAGGCGTTGGCTCTCCTCTGGCCCTTATGCAAAGCGTTATTCGGCTTGGCATCGATTAATATAGTTGCTGGATATCCCAAGGATATCGTTCCGAACTCTGTCCAACTGACACGTTATATCGTCAAAATCCCAAGATGATTGTAGTGCCCTGCCCACAATGCTCCCCATACATTGTTAGGAAGAGATCCGGTGACCTTGCTGGCCAAGGTATGTTTTGGCAAACTCAAAGACAAGCAGTATAAACTCTCGCCTTGTGAGGACGGGCATTATCTTGATGAAATGTAAGCCTAGGATGGCTTGCCATAAAGGTCAACAAAACGGAGCGTAGGCTGTACGAGTGTCGCGGATGACGACCAAGGAGGTCCTTCTATGAAAACTTGTGGTTGTCGATCCGTAGAGAGGGAGACAGTCACATCACATTGATATTCCACCCCTGACTGTGGGATCTCGAGACCCGTCTTCGGTCTGGAATCTCATTGAATGAAATAGAATTGTCTTCAGTGATGAGTCCTGCTTCGAACTGAGCCCCGATGACCAGTGAAGGCATGTCTGGGGACGCCCCGGACGGCGTGGGATACCAAGCTGACTGTCGCCCGCTAGGAGTGATGATCTGCGGCGCCATTTCATTTCATAGCAGGACTCCTTTGGTTTTCATCCACGACACTCTTACAGCACAGTGGCACGTTGACAATATTGTTGCCCTTCGTGGCAACCCATCCTGGGCTTACATTTCCGCAAGATAATGCCCGCCCACACACGGCTAGGATTTCTACTGCGTGCCTTCGTGCTTGCCAAACCCTACCTTGGCCAGTAAGGTCACCAGATATCTCCCTAATTGAGAGCGTTATGGACAGGGCCCTCCAATCATTTTGTGTTTGGATGTTCCCATGACCACATTGCGAATGAAGTTGCTTACTTTGTTTGTGTCAACACGGACCGTCCACAGTGTCTACAAGGAATGATGTACCACTCCCCCCCAAGTAATAAGACCTATAAGAGTGGGCGTAAAGAGATTCTAACCGACAGTGACGGGAGATGAATGTCACGCCTCGACAGTGACAGTCAGTTAAAAGCCGACAGGAATGGTTGCTGTCAGTGAATGTAGGTGCGTTTTAACCAGTTTCAGAGCGAGGACTGCGAAGGGAACTGCATGTAATGAACATTTTGAGTAGAGTACCTCGCAAAAGGCCATTGCTCAGAGCTGCACATAAAACTAGACGTTTTCAATGTGTCAAACAACACAAAAACTGGACAGTAGCTGACTCGAGACGGGTAGTGTGTTCGATGTGTCGTATTTTGCCTGTTTTCAAATTATGCATAGCGTCGAGTGCACCGACGGCTCACGTTTTATCCACAGTGTGTGGAGCTTGCCGTTCGGCCAGTGGTGATTTTGTGATGTTTGGGAGATGTTTGTCATACCATGAGATGAGGCCACTCATTCAGGTTACCGAGAACAAGACACAGGATTAAAAACATGTGCCAGACCGTGACTCGAACATTGGATCTTTGGCTTTCGTGGACAAGTGCTCTACCTACTGAGCTATCTAAGTACGACACACGACCCCTCCTCACAGCTTTATTCCCGGCAATACCTTCTCTCCTACTTTCCAAACTTCAGAGCAGTTCTGCTGCATACTTTGTGGGACTAACACTCCTGGAAGAAAGTTTCACATCATCTCACACTCCGCAGCAGAGAGAAAATTGATTCTGGAAACAGTGCCCTGTGCTATGTATAAGCCATGTTTTCGCAATATCCTCTCTTCAATGAATGCTAGTCCTACAAGGTACGTGGGAGAATTTCTGTGAAGTTTGGAAGATGCGATATGAGGTACTGTGGGAAGTAAAAATGTGAGAGCAGGTCCTGAGTCGTGCCTCGACAACTCAGTCGGCGGAGCACTTGCCCGCCAAGGGCAAAGGTCTGAGGTTCGACGCCAGGTGCGGCACACTTTTTAATCTGCCACAAAAGTTTCAGATCAGCACGTACTTCACTGCAGAGTGAAAATTCATACTGGAAATGAAGCAGGATATTTCTTTCAAGACTGTCGGTGACCAAGTGTTGCCCTTTCTTCTGCATCTTCGTGTTAAGTGTGTTGTGGACATTCCTTTCCCCAAGATGACAACCACCTTGTTGACAGAGCTGCTCGCACATGTCCCTAGTTTGACAAACACTCGGGCAATCTATCATACCTCGTTTGGCCCATTAAATGACACGATGTTATTCCTACAGAAAATGCCTGATACCGTTTAGAACATCGGGTGACACGTAGCTATCATATCGCCGTAACTTGCTGAGTCTGCGGGATCTAATGATTAATGAACGGCTAGAGCTGCGTATGGCATACCTGGAGAAACTCGCGGGCTCGCCTCTCCGTCGATTTGTAGCCATTGTCAAGAATGAGGCCGTATTAGCGTGATTTTTTATCGGCATGTGCTGAAGACCACGCACACCATAACGACAATCATTTCATCCCCACTGTTTTATCTCATAATGGTGTATACGTAACCTGTCTTCTTTAGTCGCTGGTGCCAGCTCTCTAGCAATAGCAAGAGTGTGAATAACTGGGGGATGCTGATGGAGAAAACAGTGCAGTCCACCGAGAGGAAAGTGCGTGTAGTTGTCGTTGTGTCCTAGTGTTGTGGACTTTCTGTAGTGAATGCACCGGACGCTTGCGTGGCGTGAGTAAAGCCCATTTTACACGAAAGACTTTCTCATCGAAATCGACTACTCGAAGCGCGTGCGCCTTTGGTGCCTGTCTGTAAATCAGCATCCAACCACGACGCGATTGTCTATATGACGTCGCATAAAAGGGACTTAAGCCTCAGAGTCGACGTGCGAGACCTGTGGCGAGTGTGGAGTTCTAAATTTTCGATTTTGCTGGACACTACGTTTATTTCCTCGAGAAAATATGCGCTTGCAAACACTTCAGACAAAATGTGGAATACAGTAAATTGCCCCTTTTTGCTTTCTCCTTTGCATGTTGTTTTGTTGCTAAGAGCCAAATAACAATGAAAATTATATATAACGAACTACGGCGGCGTCTGCTAACATCAGAATTTATAACCCAGTCTGGTTGACCTCACCCCTATTACAGAAATAAATTTTGTGCTTTCGTGTCTTTTTAATCTTTGTTATATTTTTTACTTTTTTTCGTTTCACATTGAGAAATTACGCAAGTTCCTGGTATTTTCTTCCTGATAGTGTTCTCCTATAAGACAGACTAAATATCTGAAAGCAAAAAGTATTTACGTTTTACAGATAAAAAATCTACACTATGGATAAATAAGAACGTAAATAGGTAAACGTGTTTTAATGAAAATTATTAACAGAAAAAGGGCTAGAATTATTGGACAAAACAATTTTCGTTGTTATTTGGTACTTTGCAAGAAAACAACATACAAAGGATGAAGCAAAAAGGGGCTATTTACTGTATTCTACATTTTGTCTGATGTGTTTGCAAGTCCATATTTTCTCGAGGATATAAGCGTATATGTTCTGAAATGTGTGGATGACATTATTTCTATTCTTCCAGTTCTCAGGTGTGTGAACAATTTATCACACGACTTTTGACAAGAAGTTCCACTATGAATTCTGCTTCGGTCTTTAATAAACTATTGGCATTGTTTGTTCCTACATTTTGTTACTATACCTTGATTTTTCCGTGAAAAGGAAAGTCCCTCGTAACCTCGCTTTCACTATTCAAATGTCAAACTGCACAGCACACAGTTATCACACCACTGGAAATATTGGCGCTGACGTGTAAACGAAAATGACCACTCAAAACGGACAAGGCTTAGTACTGGAATAATACGCCAGGGGCGCTACAGTAGACGCACTTGTTTCGAGTAGTCAACTGAGACAGGGAAGTCGATCGTATAAAACGGGGTTAAGCCTCAGAGTCGACGTGCGAGACCTGCTGGAGGCTGGCGCTACGCAGCTCCTGTAGGACGGCGCCTGCAGGAACGGCCTGTCGGCGACGATCGATGGCCCGTGAACCGTTGTGGGAACCGGAAGCTCTCCCATTGTGTCCCTGGCGGGCTGCGTGCCTTGTATGTGCTCGCGGGTTTGTGCGTGCTCGCGTGTGCGTGAGCTCGTGAGTGTCGAGGAATCCGTGTCCTCTCCACACCCCGTGCGCTGCCCGTCACTACCCGTCTGTAATGCGTCCTGCTCTTCGTACCACAGCCAGAGTTCTCACTCATTTTATCACCATTTCTGGAATTCGACGTCCTGCGTGTAGGTTGTGTGGCTTGTCTTGCTTTATGGTAGTAGTACCGAAAAGATTCCCATGCCAACTGTGATGTACCACATAAATGAGCGCTCGATACGTCTGCTTGGCTTATCTGAGATTGTTTAGTAGAGGTAGGCTTACAAGAAAATAACGAGAGCTAATGCCTAATTAGGCTGCGGCGAATTAACCCTCCGTAACTCGCGTGATAATTCCTGACATGGTCACTCGCGCGAATGGTAGTTGTTGTCCACAACATAAACGGTGTGTTATATAATACAGATTTTTTGGTAAACAGTTCCAATACCACTCTGACAGCAGCCAACTTGTCAATCTCTCTGTGCACACCTCCACCAAAGATACTATCAAACCTTACACACCTCAAGAGCAATGTGAACCGGTTTTCACTCTTGCATAAATAACGTGATGCAAGTCTGTTATATTTTGAATTATCCCAAAACTTCGATAAATTGTTTCTAGAACGTCTCAGCGATCGACACTGATATTGCAAGCCAATGAAAGATCTTATCTCTATAATGTCAGTTTCTTTAGCATTTCTTTCCCAAGAAAAATTACCACGAACTTCATTGGTGGCAATATTAGTATATGTTGGAATAAAGGGTATTATATTTTCGTCCAAGAATAACTTCAGAATATCTATTTCTGTCTTCGTTATTCGAGTTTAACTTTTGGGTGCAGGTAAATGTATAATAGTATTACAAAATCTTGTTCTAACATTGATAGGATACCTATTTTTCTTCCACTTAGTCACTGCATCTTTTCTTAAAAGAAGTACGTCCTCTTGACGTACTTATTCCCGTGATTCAACTTCATCATTTTTGACACTTCTTCTTCCGTTCCTGAATCATGACCGATTTCATGTTCACAGTCTTCGTTATCTGAGTCAGCAATACCACTTTCAGGACCTTCATCACTCGGCTCATGGAACCATTAAGTCCTTGCGTCATATTTTTGCTAAACTCTGACCTAGATTTCTTTTACCTCCGACATTTATTCCACAAACCAAAAGTGAAGGAATTATTTACTTTTCTTAGCTTTGTGTTCTAGTTGAGAAGCAAATGAACTGTGGTTAGTTTCGACACACGCAAAACTGCTCCAATGAAAGTTAGATTGAATCTAGGAAACCAATAAAGTAGCATACACTCACTCTGTATCAGATTATAGCAGTAGAGCTCGCGCGGATAACCAGTCCAGTGTCCTCCAATAAAGTTTAATTAACAACGCAGCTTGGATAACTGAAAGTCAATAATGGCTGAAGCTAAAGCGAGGGGAGTTAATGGAAGGATACTGAAAATAGTGCGAACTCAGTCCAGCCCATCAGACAAAACAGAGCGGGAAAATATTGTGTATGACGAGTGCCAAATGGCTTTGAGCACTATGGGACTTAACTACTGTGGTCATCAGTCCCCTAGAACTTAGAACTACTTAAACCTAATTAACCTAAAGACATCACACACATCCATGCCCGAGGCAGGACTCGAACCTGCGACCGTAGCGGTCGCGCGGTTCCAAACTGAAGCGCCTAGAACCGCTCGGCCACACCGGCTGGCTTGACGAGTGCCATCCGTACGGGCAATGAAGGGCTAAATTGTAAAACCAGGCAGGATAGACAAATAACGAAATACTGCTTATTGTGCGTATGAAGTATTTGTAACTGATTTGCAGTAGACAGGGTGCAAAAATACAGAGCTGCCATTTCTGGCTGCATCACCGGCTCTAACTCGGCTGGACATCAAGTCGAATTGAGCTTGGATGACAGATGCGGGTACATCACATCATCCTGCTTTAACTCTGCGCCGGAATTCATTAATTGTAGTTGTTAACGAGTTGTGGCCTGCCAATGTCTCCGCAACGCATGACCAGAAGTTTTCAATGTGTGAGAAATGTGAACATGCTAGCCACGGTAACAATCGAACTACATACTTTGCATCGTGGAAGGTCACGACAGCTCGGGCAGCATTCGGCCTTAGGTTAGCTTGTTGCAAGACACGTGGCGGATGCCTCGAAGATAAAACACACTCACCGGTCTAAACAGATGAGAAATGTAACATACGCTGGCAAATTACCGGCCATGCGAACCTGAGGTGATTGTGTCGTATACTCAGCGGGAACCCGTAACATCAAGCCATGTCCCAGGACAGTATAACGGCTGCGAATACAGTCTAACAATGTTGGTACTCCTTGGATTCTCGGTACACCGATACGTCCGTCTTGATGCTGAACGCAGAACCGAGTCTCGTTCGAAAAGGCGGTGTGGTACCACTCCAGCGAGCAGCGTTGTCGAAACGTCTCTCTCCGCTCCTGCGTCAATGGAAGCCGTGACAGCTGTCGTCTTTCTGGCAGCCTGTGGTGCTCCAGGCGTCGCTACACTGAGCGTGCGTATACTTGTCTTGCCGTAGAAAAACTTCTTTATTGACTGGTGTAACGTAACGTGATTGCATGATCCTGCATAGTGGAGCGAACAATACGTCTGTCCTCTCTGGTGATAGTCACTCGGCGCCGATAAGTTCCGACATGGCGTTGAGTATGGCCCTCCTGACTAGAGATGGGCAAAACTGTTCTTTTCAGAGATTGGATCAGAACTGTTCACTCCCTGAAATGAATTAGCTCTTTTTCATGACTCACCACTCATTTACAATAGAAAATAAATCGAAGGCACATTGCCCTTTAAACTTGGTTTATTCCAGTACTATACCTGTATTTTGATCTTATTTGATCCTATTTTGAAGTAACACAGATAATGAGTAAGAATTTTGTATTGTTTATTGAAATTTCCACGATATGACAAAGTTTTTGATTATTGATTTATTTTGGACTATCGTGGTTTTTTGGGTGATCGGAAAATGTTGTAACTTGAGATTTACATTAACAATATATTTGGCTATAATATATTAGAATTTCATTAACCTCATACAAATACATCGCAAGCCATATATTTTTAAAGTGAACGTTTCCTTCCGAAGACGCCTAAAATCGCAAAATCCGTACCAGAATAAGAAAAAAATATATAAATTTGACTGTAAAACAAAAGTGCTGCCTATAGGCTTACGCAGAATAAAACAAGGAAAATATTGGTGTATCACATTTTGCGATACGTTTATCGGTTCGCTCGTAATTAAAGCGTAAATTCGAGTGTCCATAATAAAAATCCTATAGTAAGAGGAGTCATCAGGAACCTAATCTAATCAGTTTAAACAAAAAAAAAAAAAATAAAAACAATTGATGTATACATAACATAATAATGTAATATACATAGCGGTATTACTACGAAGAACAATATCCAGTGGGGACGAACTCCGATGCAGAGGCGCTGAGTCGAGCAGGTCGAGCCGCGAGCTGTATTACTGTATGAGCTGAGACCGCAGAGACCAGAGTGACACCTGAGTCGCTTTGCTCAACGCTCTGGCTAGAGTCGAGATGGTGGGGTGAGCGTTGAGCGGCCGAGTTCCGAGGGTGGGGGGAGCGGTGAACTCACCCGCTCCGAGACAAATCGTCCATTCCCTTGTGAGCAGGTTTTTGCAAGTAGTTCCTATGTTATCCGCTAGGTGGCTCTCTGTCCTGTTGCTCGCATCAACTGCCCAGAGGGCAGGACGTGCAACTGAAACGATCGCCGACAGAGTGCGATGCGAAGTTAAGCTGCGCCAGACACTGCACATGGCAGACGACGCACAGAGACGGCACGGCATATGTGAAACACAAAATCCAATGGGGCACTGCACAATGCAGGCAGCCAAGGTAGAAGCAGGGCAGAGGCCGGCGCTGGCTGTGTTGTGTGGCGTGCACTGTGCTCTGACCAGCAGAGGCGCTGCTGATATGCTCCATCTCTCTCTCTCTCTCTCTCTCTCTCTCTCTCTCTCTCTCTCTCTCTCTGCCGTGGGAAACGTTTGGAGCTACCGTTCTTTTTTTCTGAATCACTGATTGTTCACTCCTTTGAAAGATTCAACTCTATGAATTAGTTCAAGAGCGGATCCCCCATCTCTACTCCTGACCCTGTCGACTCCCTATTCACGTGACAGTCATACGATCCCAAACATCGCGAGCAGCAATATCGTGAAAATCTAAGCTGTAGTCTGGAAAGGACACGTTTCAGCTGTTACCGACTCCCAGCACTTGCTGGTAGAGCTTGCTTCTTGTTACACGAGACATAACGCGATCTTCTTTCAAACCAACAACTAAATCCGAGTTCTGAATGAGAAACAGGCTGCTTAATGTTTCATCATTTCAGAATCACGAGGGTAGTCATGTTTTTAGTCATCAGCGCGAAAAAATAAAGCTACCTAGTTACTGTTTGTACGTTTCCAGGTACATGTCAGAAAGGTCACAGAACGTAGTAATCGACGGAAAACCATCGAGTAAAACACAAGTGATATCCTGCGTTCCCCGAGGAAGTGTTACAGGGCCCCTAATGTTCTTAATCTACATAAACAATTTAGGAGACAATCCGAGCAGGCCACTTTGCTGTCGTTTACCGTCTAGTATAGTCATCAGAAGATCAAAACAATTACAAAATGACTTAGACACAATATCCGTACGGTGCCAAAGTGGCAACTGACTGTAAATAGCCGCACGGAGTGACCGCACAGTTTGAGGCGCTATGTCACGGACTCGAGTCCTCCCTTGGGGATGGGTGTGTGTGCTGTTCTTAGCACAAGTTAGTTTAAGTAGAGTGTAAATCTAGGGACCGATGACCTTAGCAGTTTGGTCCGCTAGGAATTCTCATACATTTGAACATTTTTGACTTTAAATAAAGAAAAGTGTGAGGTCATCCATTTGAGTACTATAAGGAATCCGTTAAATTTCGGTCACACGATAAATCACACTAATTTAAGGGCTGTCAATTCGACTCAATACCTTGGAGTTTGAAACGTCTCTGTGAAGTCGTTCCATAAGACGCTTGTCGAATTCGGTACAACCTATTCATTTTAATACCTGATTTTAGCTCAATTCATGAACTCTTCCAGAATGACTGAGCACTCAAATAAGGTCTATTGCTTATTATATGTGTATTTTAATATGGGTTTCGGTTTTGTTTTGTGGGAATCGCTGAACTGGTCATCGTCTGCTGGGGGCAGACGATGTTGCTTCTCGTTCAAAGGAGAGCACAGGATGACCAACTTAGGTTTCCAATACCTGAACAGAGAGGTTTACCCATTTTAGTCGAGGGCTATGTCGAACGCTGTTTTGTGTGTGAGGTTGGTGACGGAGGGCTACCCCTCTGGTAGCTTCCGCTGCACGAGGAGCTAGGTAATCTGGAAAGAGAAAGGGGCACTCTTCGGTGAACGCTTGGTGAGTACGGATCGTAGCTCTTAAGGGGGGTTTCAGGTGATAGGAATCAGGTTGAGTTAGGACTTCGCTATGTTTAACTGGTGAATTACTTAAGAACTTCAGCTTAACTGAAGCGTGAGAAGCGAGTTATTTTTTTAAAATGATTTGTGGAAACTGCTTTTGTCTTTGTGTGTCGATTTTGTGTCACGTGTTTGGTAATTAATGACCCTCCTGGTCCACCATGGCACCGCAATAGGCTTTATATTAACAGTTAGCTTGTTTAATGAACTACAATTTCTGCAAGAATATCTGTTCTTTGAGCCGGCCGAAGTGGTCGTGTGGTTAAAGGCGCTGCAGTCTGGAACCGCAAGACCGCTACGGTCGCAGGTTCGAATCCTGCCTCGGGCATGGATGTTTGTGATGTCCTTAGGTTAGTTAGGTTTAACTAGTTCTAAGTTCTAGGGGACTAATGACCTCAGAAGTTGAGTCCCATAGTGCTCAGAACCATTTGAACCATTTTTTATCTGTTCTTTCGTGCGCTTTCTACAAAGCAGCACAACAGTTTGTGTCAAAATGCACGACGTGCTCTAGTTCGGCCGTTTGTAAGCAGCAGACGCAGTTAGTATGTTAAATAATTATCGCACAACCTTGTGTATTGGTTAAACCTCTGTCCAGAATAGTGTATGCGTAGAATCGTAATGCAAATCTCACTGAGATATTTTTATGGTATTTATGCAAAGCAGATGATAGTATAATAATCTCCCACCCCCGTCTTCTGTGTTTCTTCTTGCTGTAGTTAAATTTTGCTCTGTTTTATTCTCACGCAATTCTTACTTAAATATTTCGAGTCAGGCACCAGTTATGTGTAGTTAGGATGTGCAACCAAATAGTTAGTTACAATATATAATCTAAGTGAAAGATAAATTCTTTTGTGTTGATCTTACCCATTTACTCCGATTTCCAATCCTGAATTAATCAAGTTTGCTTCATGCACGACAATGAGTGCTATTTATCTGGCTACTTAAAGAAATTTGCATACTTGTAATTAAATTATGAAATTAATTAAACTAATAATTTTCCAGCTCCGTTTTTCTCTAAATGGTTAGGAAGGGCTTGGGCTGGTGGCGACCCTGAATGTCTGAAATTTTATCATTATTTGTGTGACAGAAGCAGCTAGAAATCCGAGATAACGTATATGGCTCGATGAGCAAGTCGTAAAGATAGTAATACGTTACAAGTTACAATTACGAACAACTGAGATTGGAACGACCACATAGATAATGTTGTGGAGAACACAAAGCAAAGATTACGTTTTATTGGCAGAACACTTAGATGGGGCCACAGGTCTCATAAAGAAACTGATAAAACTTTGGTTGTTCGTCCTCTGCTAGAGTACGGCTATGCAGTATAGGATGCTTAACGGAGGACATCGAAAAAGTTCAATCGTTTTGTGCGAGGGGCGTTCAAAAAGTAATGCAACACATTTTTTTTCTGAAAGCAGGTTGGTTTAATTCAGGATTGCAATAGACCGTATCTTTCTCCACTCTTCTGGCTACAAAACACTATTTTTCAGCATATCTCCATGCAATGCGACGGCCTTACGCCACCTTACTGGCAGGGCCTGTATGCCCGCACGGTACCACTCAACTGGTCGACGTCGGATCCAACGTCTTGCTGCATCAGTAACCTCCCCACGAATCACGTACTGCTTCTCACAGATCCAATACAGCCGCGAAACAATGCGTTGACGTCACCAACCATTGGAGTACTATTTGGTGCTGCTATGGGGGAGCTCCACCCAGGTGCCATCTGTTGTACGTCAGGCAGAATTACGATGGATAAAGGCGAAGATCATCACGCTCACAAAACGCCATCTGGAGGAGGACGCACCCGTACATGCGCATTGTCCGGATAGGACTGGAGGCGAACCCCCGACCATGCACCATATTATCCGCGAGAAACAGCGATACCGGAGTACGTTGGTACATGCTGTCGATATGCCGGATGTCCAACGCCTGACGGCCCAAAAGGATATTGCAAATGCAGAGGATCACGGCGCCTCAGTTATGAACGATGTTCTCCATTCGCTGACTAGTGTTCTCGATGGAGAGGCTACTGCGATGCTAACAGATCTGATCACGATCAATGACAATGAAGACGTTCTTCTCAAAGGAACTGATAACAAATCATTGGCCCCAGATAGTTTCCTGCTCGAATTCTACTACACTTTCAACGAGGTTATTGCTTCTCACTGGGGAACGATGTACCAGGAACTGATGACACCTGGAATCCCCCTACCACCTGAATTCTTCAAAAGCCACTTTCTCCCAAGCTGCTGAGTGGAAGAACATTATCACTCTCTCACTATGCTTAGAAGTACTTCAGACACTTTACCCAGATTCTAGTCGCTCGCATTCAGTGTGTCTTGCCCAGATTGTTTCCTTGGTACAAACGTGCCTGGATGGTAATGGTAATATACATAAGGCGCTTGGATGTTATAGGGACGTCATCACCCTGTCAGAGGCTTGTCACTTGATGGGAGCTTTGGTGTCAGTGGACTTCGACCACCCCTTTGATAGGGTAAATTATGGTTATCTCAAGGCGGCGTTAGACGATGGCCTTTTCACTGGTCTTCATCTACATTGTGATCCATTTGCCTTAAAGTACAATGTCGCAAGTGATGATCAATGGTAGGCTCAGTTATCATCTCCCGATCGGTACAGCAGGGATGACCCTGTACGGCGTCGCCCTCGAGCTACTGTTACATGGGCTACAGTGCCGCCTGACAGGAATTGCGCTGAGACGTGACGTTTTCAACTACCGAGCATATGCGGACAATCTGGTGCTTTTGGCGCGATTTGATGATGACGTGCAAGGTACGCTAGAATGCATCCAGCCGTATGAATTGAACTTAGTCCAGAATAATGGTAATTGGCAGGGGTCTCCTGGAGGAAGTAAGGCCCCGTACCGATTACAAGATACACTTAAATGTTTGGATATTGTCGTCACGCGGGTTGTCAGAAGGACAGCGGTGATTAATTATACACAACTTCTTTAAGGGAAACGCACGATTATCAGGGGGCAATCTACTCTGGATGTTCGACATGATTCAAAAGATTGCTTATGTTATCGTGCATCTGGCGGTCAGAATGCCCCATTTGACTACTATTATACCGATGGCAAAGATGATGGCACACAGGTTGATTCCGGTCTTCGGCTACTTCGTGGGCGTGGGTCTAATACTAAAAGTTCAATATGATACACTCACCCTATCTACCAGCGACGGCGTCCTCGGTCTCGTCAACGTCCACGTACGAGCAGCGGCCCTCTATGTCAGTTCGATGATCAAGTTGTGGATCCTGTAAGCACAGCTTAATGGGCACTCTGATCGGAGAGATGACTCCCACGTCCCTTTTACTGCCCATTGCAGTGGCACACGTATCTTCCTCGCTTTCCCACGTCAAGACTTTTTCGTCGACTGCAGTTACATTCATATCGATATCCCAGGCACCAGGACCCATGCAACGCGTGGTGTTTACCGTATGATGACTGGAGGTCAACACCGGAATGTGATGTAACGATGCCAACCTACAATAACTTTGTCTAAGGTCTGATGTGCAGTACGCCATGCCCCTCTCGACTCGAAGACCCGGACGACCCGGTATCTGGTGGTCAACCAAAGACATATGACGCAGCAATAGCTCCATGCCATTAATATGGCCCATCCATCACCTCACCGACAGTATTGTTTGCCAGATACCGATGCACATCACATGGAATGCGGATCCTCTGCAAAGGTGTGGTAGTTAATGAGAAGAATGCTTGCCCTTCTCCTTCGCACATCACCACACACAGTGGACCCACAGTCCCTTTCATTCCCGGATGAAATGTTTTTCTCTCGCACTGAGACTAATGCAGTGACATTGATCAAAGGAATGTCGATATCTTATCTGTTCCACGGTATTGACAAGAGCATTCTCAATTTTTGGGCTTTTCTGCAGGAACGTTTCACTGCTCTTCAGCATCACCCCCGCTATCGGCAGTTCTGTGTCAATTTTTTGGGCAGTGTATTCGTGGATCCCCCTCGCAGCGGGGGTGGCGGGCATGAGAAGATAACTTCATAGCAAATGTCGTTATTTTCACCACAGGAACAGTGACATGGACATACGGCACTATTTTTCGAGACGACGTGCCCTTGCCTCGTTTGCATGACAAGGGGCTCACCTTGTAACCAGTAGCGTACAGGCGCGGGTGTGCGGTCTTTTTAATTCTTATGCAGGGTGAGCGGTGTATTCCTATTGTTCATATTGTGCAATATGTTGTTTTTATTTTCTTACCACCAGGATCCAACTGTACAGCATAACATTTAAATTTTTCTGTTTCCCTCTTTATCTATGACAATAAAAAATAATTTCCATTTCTTTTTACTTTTATTAAATTCTATACTTTTTTGTCATGTGTCAGTTATAATAACGAAATATTTTTAAAAAAATGTATCCAGTTTCGCCTTCACAGATCCGCAAGAAGTGGACACAGAGAAAATTTCATCCCAGCGGAACAGCCTATAGTAGTCTTAAATAATTTTTTTTCCTCCTTTAGTTTTAAATTTCTTGTAATCGGACAAGGGTGAAAGCAATATTTACTGCCCGATATGATCACGAAGTCCAGCATGTGTTTGCGTATCATTTTGCTGTGTTTGCAGATTTGTGGACAACATTTTCAGTCACATGATATAGAGAGAATTCATTCTTCCCTGATAGCAAACACGGAGAAGTTTACTTATATTGTTGCCTTCCACCATCCTCGTCTGAAGAAAGGTTGGTTGCTTTGTTTGTGGGTGATATCATGTGAGACTCTTAATTTACAAGTGCTACGCTCTCACAGTTGCCGGCCGGTGTGGCGTGCGGTTCTAAGCGCTTCAGTCTGGAACCGCATGACCGCTACGGTCGCAGGTTCGAATCCTGCCTCGGGCATGGATGTGTGTGATGTCCTTAGGTTTAAGTGGTTCTAAGTTCTAGGGGACTCATGACCACAGATGTTAAGTCCCATAGTGCTCAGAGCCATTTGAACCATTTCTCTCACAGTTGTACACTGTAAATAACATTAGTATTAATCGACAGTAGCAGAAAAGTTTGAGACTCCTCGTAATTTTCCAGCTGCAGTTCCCACTCTGACGCCTGGCTGTCCCAAGCATCCACCTACGTCCTAATCTGAGAGAGAATGTCCTGAAGATCAGAGGAAGCGTTGGAGAACTCGGCGCTTGAAAGTGTTGAGTGGTCTAACTATTTGAACAGAAGGGTGATAGAGCAATAATGCGGAAGATATTGCGAGTGACTTGTTCAGATTAATAGAAACATATTCCATTTCTCTCTTGCGTATGAATGGCACCCCAAACCCCTAAATTTTCTACCTTGTAGACATTAATAATAACTTGGTTACGTGCGCTAAGGATGATCATCTGCAAATGAAGGGCGTGGGAAGCACAGATCAGCCAATTACATTCTTGATACTTAGAAGGCATATGACTGTTGAAACATACTGATTACAAAAGTTGACGACTACAGTGGATGAACGAATTGTTAACTAGCGTCGAGGTTTAAGTGTGTCGGTATTAGAGGTTGGTGAAGACATTGAGATTCTGGATGAAAAAAAAAACGTTATCTCTGCTTCATTACAGCAGTATTACTGTGCGTAAGGGGTACAGAGGGGCTATAAGAATAATTTCAACTTACATAAAAATTTTGCGGGATATTATTAACTAAATTTTCCTTTTAAGCGTGTAGTAATACTTCTGTGGGTATACCTGTCCTATCTATGACAGATGGTTGTACAAAACTATCCTGTATGAAATGTGGTTGTACAGAATTGTAAGAAATTTAGGTTATGGTGTTATTCGATTTACTCTCTCGATTGGACAACAATGCTTTTGAGTGGGGCTCTTCAGATAGTGGTCTGGGCTATTTGAACAGTGTAACTATGGACATATATATAATTAAATTACATGAATGTTTAGCCAAAATCAATGCTAATTTCTATTTCATGCTGATTATGCCTAATGATAAAAGAGTAATTTAATATTAATAGAAATGAACCTTCGTTAAATGTTCCTTTTCTTATATAAATGGATTGCAGCATCCACAGAGAAACTGCTTGCCACCTCTCGCACCGACACAGTATCCTTCATACCTGGTGATACACTTTTATCATTTTATCCACTCAAATTTATCTTCATCTGCGACACTTGATCATTTTCCCAAGCAGAATTAACGTTTTTATTCCCTCGCCTCTTCAGAATCATTTAGGGGCACAAAATCGTCGGAACCGCAATCTGAATCGTTGTCTAAATCTTTTCTTTTAATTTTAGTATCCGTCTTCTTGAATAGGCCTCCATTGGCTCTCTTTCTGGTATCGATAATCTGTCCAAGGGCTGTAGTACAATGGTAGTATGTGACGATAAATAGAACATTTCGATCTCATTATCCAGGCAAGATTCCAATAATGCAAGCGAAGAATATGACAGATGTCCACCCAAAATAAGAAGTACTTTCCACTGCACTCTATTTTCTTGAAAAAGTCTGAACCATTTCAGAAACATTTTCTCATTTATCCATCCACTTTTACCCATGCATGGAATAGATTCATTGGCAAGTCAACAGTTAGCTCCGATTTTGTCTTTGGCCACCGAAAATAACAAGCGGTGGTAGATATGCACCTGCTGCGTTGCAACAGGCGATGGTCGTAACTTTCTCATCTCTTTCAGTGCTGGTTAAAGAAAGGACCTCTTTTACACTTTCTCTACCATGACCTTTGGGGGAGGTCTATTATTGAGTGCTGACGCTATTTTGCCCATGCTTAAACCTAGTGTTTAAAATACAGTGCCCAAACAAATAGGGATGATGGCAGGAACAAAAATAAAAGTATTTCGTAAGCCAACCATTCGTTGGAAACCCATACTATTGTACTACCGAGTATGAGTGTGACTGAGAATAAGAGTGTGTTAAATATTTTGAAACGTCCCCTTTTGAACATTTATACAAGACTGTGCTTAAACTGACACACAATATTTTTAGCGCAACGCAATCTGACTTTCAATAATCCCTACAGAACAATGGCCCCGACTAACATTAACCTATACCTTTCACAAATCACTTACCTCACAAAAATCTTCGTTACTCGAACTACTGCAATACAGCGAGCGCCACTACTGCCAGCTAAATAAAAGATTCAAACTATGGAAGGCACTAACTACTGATAGGCATAGTTAGCAAATGAAAGATTTTAATAGAGAACAAACAATGTATTTACCTTAATAGTGTTAAAAAAACCATAATATACATGTTCATGACATCCAGTCTTACAAATTTCCAAACTCCGCCATCTCTCTCCCCACATCCACCACTGCTGGCGGCTCACCTCCAACTGCCCAACGCTATGCGCTGTTCACATCCAGCTGCCGCTGCCCAACACTACAATGGCAGACAACAATGCAAACTAGCCACAGACTGCACACAGCACAGCCAGTGATTTTCATATAGAGCGCTACGTAACATTGCCAATAAGAAAACATAAACAGCCTACTTACATAAAGAAAACATAAACAGCCTACTTACATAGCCCCCATGCTCCCCACAAAAAATTTTTCATAATTACAATAACAAAGAAATCAAATGCACACACTTATTGGTACAATGTTGGTCAAAAGCTAAAATTTTCTCACAGTCCATAAAGACAGTCCTGATCATTCATCACAGTAAAACTGCCGTTTCTTTTCTCAAAGTCTGAGCAGGAAAAGACAATGCACACGGAAGTAGTGGATTTCCATGCAGTCTTGAAGAAGTAGTGTTGTCCTTCCAACGGAAAGACAGTGCTGACTCTTGACATGCAGACAGGTAATGGGCCACAACAGAGCAAACCCACAGCAGAGTCATTTGACGTTTTGAAGAATATTGGTAGGTAGATCATCACAGAGCAGACCCACTGTAGTCCTGGTAGAGAATATGGTATTGGTGGGCCACCAGAGGTGCAGACCCACTGCAGTCCTTGTAGAAATAATGATATTGGTGAGTCATCAAAGATGCAGACCCACTGTAGTCCATGTAGAGACGGCCAGCAGCCATCTGTTGCGACTGTGCAGGTGCACATTCACCATTGAAGAGTCTTGCGGAGAATATAGCAAGTCCATAAACCACCACTTGTACACTCACGAAGTTTTTGGAACTGTCCTTAGAACCAGCAATGCTGTTATCCAGTCCCTTGCTGAATTATTAACACACGTGCGAACACTAACAGTCCCAACTTCTCACATATTGTCCATATACTATGACCAACAGAAATAAGTGCAGTGAAATGAATGCTTACAAGTTACTTAATTTGATGAACTGGTGTCAATTACAATATTATAACATAAGAATACAATTACAAAGGTACAAAATACATCATTAAAGAACATAACAATACAGATAACATTTGTAGTACATGCTTTACAAAAGAATCGAAATAACATATACATCAGTGTTACAGGAATTATGACATGAGTACATACATAAAAGATCAGAATAACTTTTGAAACATCAACTTTACACATGAGCATTAAAACAAAACAGAATAAATAATGTCTAAGCATATTTACAAGGTAAATGACATATTATTAATGCCAATTATATTTGAGGATAACAGTATTCCTCATCATAGTGAATATAGCTTAGTATTAGAAGAAGAAAAAATTCTATGAAACCACACAGAGACAGGAAGAAAACAAATACACAAGGGTACACAAAAACATAGTGGGATAACACAGAAGGAAAGGACAGGGTTCGTTTTCAGTGTAACATTTGGTACTGCAGTCCAACCCAAAACTTCATTCCATAGATCTTTCGTCTTATTTCGATATTTGCTCCAGCCAAAAAAATCCTATCCAAGCATGCTTTCTGTATTTATTTCACATATTTCTTACCTCATTATTTATTTCCAAGAAAATCCTACCTATACCTGTACTTTGTTCATATAACTTCTCAGTGCATTTCTTCAAATTCATTGCAACTCATTCTCTTATAGGCTACCCCCTCTTAAGCTAAATTAAATCTACTGAGCTCAGATGCTAAACTAAGGGACGAGGCAATGCAGCAGCACAAAACAATTAACACGAACAGCAATGACAAAAAATTCAAATTGGCAAAGTAAGCAACAATATTACAACTAATATAAGGCAATGAGCAGCAAACAAGAAAAATAAATCAGTAATAAACTGGCTTAGCAGAGTAACACAAAGTCAAATTCAGTAACACTATGCCTGGCAAACAGCAGCAGAAATAACTTATATCTAAACATGACATAGCTCAAGCAGAAAAAAAACATTACACTAAAGACAACAATGCAGACAAGGGAAATGTGTATTCACATCTTAATGTCTATGTAATTAAAGTGGTGCACCACAAATTATTCTACAAAAGAAATTACCAAGTACTTGAAAAGAAAATTATGTATGCAAGTCCTGTGAAGGGAAATGTCTTTTTGTGCTCCTTCGTTTTTTTTTTAAGTTATTGTTTACTGGAGCTGTAGGCATAAAATATCTATATTAGTACATTCATAAAATTTTATTTTAAACAATGCTGCAGTGCAGCTAGAAACTAGATATTAAAGAAAATGAGCAAATAAATACATAAAGCAAGCCATACGGCATTTCTCTCAACTAGAAAGACAGTAGTCATAATCATGTGTATAGACATAAAAATATTCCTCGTCATTTCATTTGGCATTGCAGTAAATATCATAAATTAAGAGCTCCACAGTGTTATCGTGTTTTCAAATTTGAGGGTGTCGTATTTATGATGCTTTCTACAATGGAATGTCAACAGCGAGGATAATGGCCTCCCTTTTTTTTTCTACCTGTGCCTCTGGAAAGGCACACCCTAATGGCTTTTTCTCCAGGCGTCTGACACAGCTGGGTGCCCACGACGCATTACGTGCAGGTGGTCACTTAACTTTCTTACGGAAATATTTACGACAGCAGTTTCCGCTACAGTGACAGTCTCATATAAATATATTTCACAGGTCAAGAATTTACGTTGCAAATGTGTAGAAACAAAATCCTATAAATATAAGAGTGTCCAAAAAATTTTCGTCGGCATTGTAATACATTCACGCATTTACATACATTTCATAACTCTTAAAGTATGATTCTTGGTTTCCAACAACCTTTTTCACAAGTCAGAGTCCCTAACCACTATTCATTACTCCTTACCTTTTTACACATACACATATTCGTCAACACGTCAGTCTTGCGACGACACTTCAATATTTCATCATAATAAATACATAGCATAATCAAATTTCTCATATAGCATCAGCTTATTGATCATAAACATACCGCAACAGCGTAATACACATCGTCATCATAACATCATAAAACCTCAGCCAAATCTCAAAATCGTCGTAGCTTTCTCCAATAATTTCAAAACCTAAAAAAATTCTCTGCTCATGTCAAAAGTGTCATCTGCCTCAAACGTACTTTAAAAATCATGATCCCATACCAAATACATCATTCAAAGCTCTCATAGTATCACAATGGTTCCGAAAAAAATATGAAGAGTTCACACAGTACAGACAAATACAATTTCGTAAGTGTGAAGTTATCCAACGGTGTAATTGCGTAAACATCTGTCACTGCCGTAGTAAAAAAGTTTGTCTCTCTCAGTTAAATGATCAGATAGCTGTGTAATTATGTGTTAAAGAAATATGGTACCGATGTGTAAAGTTGTATAAGCAAATACCATATTAGCTAGGGCTCCTTGTGCTTGCCAAACACATGGTACACAAAGTAGGCGTGTACCCCCCTGAGGATTAATGTAATTATACCTTCAGGTGTTACAGATTACATCAATGGAATGAAATGTATTACGGAAAACCTTTGTATCATTGTACTTCAAATATCTTTAAAAATAAATGATTTAAGTACAAAATTAATCACTCAAATGCGTGTCCTGTAGCGGTAAATGTGCGTCTTGTTGTAGAATAATCTCTGTGGAAGTGGCGTAGTTATCGTCCTCCGAAAGCTAAGTTCTGCAGAAGTCAATGTACTTACCTCACGATACACAAAAGTGAAATGCTTTGCGTATAGATATCTTAGTTATTACGCTTATTGCCGTGATGAGGAAAGTGCTGTGCTGTAACGTATTGTTGTCCTACGGAAAAGGCTGTCTCCTTGTAGCTATACCACAAAAGTCACCACTAAAACATGTCTCACTTTACAAAAGAATTCAGAAAAACTGTGCAGATATAAAACAGATACACCGCAAAAGCAACATTGTAAATTGTCACTCATTAGTAACGTCATGATATAATCGTGTAGCTGTCACATAAACTAACCACTGTGTCATCTGGTATCTCTCAGAAAGTACTTTAATTCAGAATGTATTTTCAAGTACACCAAAATGTTGCATTAAAATCTCATTAGCAGTACTGGTAAATGCTCTAAGTATGTGAGCCTTATAGTCGTTACGTAATCGTGCAACTAACAAACAAGAATGTACACACACAATAACACTGTGACGTCTATTCACTATAACAATGCATTCGTAATTTCTGTTTAAATAAGTTCTCTTGGTTCTTGACTGGATATTTAACTTCAAACATTGTTGCATGGTAACAGTTTCTAAAGCATACTAGTACCGTGAAGTGAAACGTTTTATGGCAAAGACAAAGTTAAAAAGCAGATTATCTTTCAATAAACGGTTTTACATGTGAGATGTGGTGTAACCCTTTGCTCTTCTCAGTACGCAGAGTTTCAACTTGAATGCAATTATCATGCGGTATTCGTCCGTAAAGAATACTGGAATTTTGCTCAAGGTTAGCGTCAATGTTCTTCTTCTCTGAGCCAGCCGGTGCACGCGGCAGCCTGCAGTGCGACTCATTGTCTGTTCCTTTGTTGGCGCGCGTCGTTATTGGGATTTGGAGACCCAACTTCTTCAAATTCACGTTGTCGAAAGTTCCCTGCTCTGTTTGAGTCCCGCCAGTTCTGATGCAATTCAGGTCTGTCGTCACGTCGGTAGATTTCATAATTTCTTTCTTGTCGGTCATAACTGTCCTGAATCATAACTGCGCGCTGAACTGTTGCATCTGAAGTTATTCTGTCTCCCTTGATAATAATTGTTTTGGTTCCCGTATTGTCTGTTTCTAAGCTAATCTCTGTCATATTCATTACTACGGAAATGCGATCTTGGTGGTTGTCATGTGGGTGGTGTCTGTTTTGGTCACGATTTGCGTTGTAAGAATAGAATTGTCGTGTCCAGTTATTGTTTCTGTCGTTACGGAATTGTGACGGATGTGATCTGTAGTGATTGTTTTCCTGTTTTCGCATCCTGCGACTGTCTGTGTCAATTTCTAATTCTTGTAAGAGTCCCTGAAAAGCTTCAATGTCGTCTTTGCAACGTCCTGCTAAAATAATATGTCGTAAATGTTCAGGCAGTTTGATTAAGCAAATGCGGATGAATTCTGAGGGGCTGTATGGGTTTGACAGGTACTGATTCTTGTGCAACATGTCTTCAAAATATTTCACAAGACTGGAAAATTCAGATTGTTCGAAATGTTTCATCATTATGATGCTATGTTTTACTCGGTCTTGTGTAGCTTGAGACCAATATGCTGAGAGGAAGGCATGATAAAAATCTCCTTCACTGTGACAATCGTGAATGACCTATCGCATTCTTACAGCTGGTTCATTCTCCAAGTAGCCACACATAAATTCTAAGCTGTGCTCCAATGACCAGTTGGGAGGAAAACAATGAGAGAATTGATGGAGCCACGCTTGTGGATGAATGTCGTTGGCAGAATTCTTAGACGTTTTGAATTTACGTATAGTAATGAACAGCTTATAGTCAAAATCATCGTGTCGGCGAGTAGCATATCGGTCATTGTTACGTCGTGTCGGCGGTTCCATCTCAAAATTCGGTGTACCTTGCCAATTTCTTTCATAATTTCCGAAGTGCCCTGAGTTATTATTTTGTGGCTGTTCCGTATTTCTATGTCCCTCTTCCCGTATTGGAGTGCGAGTGGCCTCTGAAATACGTAATTCTTGTATTACCTGTGTCAGCTGATCTTGTACTTCCCGGATTTCTCTTTGGTGTTGCGTATTAATTTGATTCTGATTTTGTTTGAATTTCCTAATTTGTTCGCACTCTTCTGTGTCAGTGATGGCTACAGGTCTTGTGTCATGCAGATCATCATCTACCTTTGTAGATAAGTTAGTGACCTGATCCGAAAGTTCGGCTACTTTCTCCGATAGTGAACACATTTTCTCAGTGTGTTTTTCTGAACCAAGTTTCAGAGTGTCCATTTGTGTTGAAATCGAATCTACTGTGTCCTTTAAGTTTTCCTGAGTTTTTGCAAGTTGCGTAACCGAATCGGTAGATGCAACTGAGTCAATTTTAGCTTGCAAGGTGTGATTTTCATGAACAATAGTTTGCAGTTCTTTTATGGCTGCTTCATGATTCTGTAATGCATTTTCATGACGCGAAAAAATAGGTTGGAAATGCCCACAAATTTGTGTTTTTACGTCATTACAGACTTTCCGACAGACTTTCTGACATTTCGATTCAATGTTATGTAAATCAGCAGTTAAATCTTCACGTGTTTGTTCGAGAGTTTGTTCCAATGAGTCTATCTTTTGAAGCTTTTGCTGTGTTTGTCTCTGATTTTGTTCCATTGTGTGTAACTGATGCTGTGTTTGTCTCTGGTGTTGTTCCATTGTGTCTAACTTTTGAAGATTTTGTTCCATTGTGTCTAACTGTTGCTGTGTTTGTCTCTTATTTTGTTCCATTGTGTCTAACTTTTGAAGCTTTTGTCCCATTTGTTGCATTAATTGTAATAAGAATGCACTGGTGTCTGAAACATGTTCCACAGTGCTCTTCGGCAGCGAATTTGCACCGGCAACATTCACATTTTGACAAGCGGAAAATGTGTCTTGACTCATTTGAGAAAACGGTGAGAACCCAAAACCTGAGTCTACAGTATTTGCAATATTGTGTTCTGTCATTCCCAATTCCTGAGGCGAGCTGTTGCCGTCCGATCGATAGACAATGCGTCCCTGCTTACTACCTGTGTTACTGTCTACACCATGATTTGACGCCCGCTCCATTTCCCTATGCACAGTTACCAAATTAGTACTTTGAATATTAGTTAATTCATTACATGGTGGCGTTAACACACTGCTTTCGTCTTCACTGTAATTTCTCAGTTTACTTTGGAGCCTAGTGTTACGTTTTTCACACGCCATTATTGTCACAATATTTCACACGACAACACAGAAAAACACAATTTGAAGAGCAAAAATAGGGGAACACATTAACATAGCACTGAAAATAATATCTAGTTAATTGCAAGCGTAGCTGCGAAATACTTGGTGCAAATCTACATGCATGCCACAACTGTTTTACTGTACAACAATGAAAGGCTGCAACTACAAAGGAGATTCTCTCTACAATTACATGCTAGCAATAAACAAAATCAATACTAATTACACAAACTACAAGAAAAAATCAGAAGATTCCAGTGATGTATCCTGGCAGGGTCGCCATATGAAACGTCCCCATTTGAACATTTATACAAGACTGTGCTTAAACTGACACACAATATTTTTAGCGCAACGCAATCTGACTTTCAATAATCCCTACAAAACAATGGCCCTGACTAATATTAACCTATACCTTTCACAAATCACTTACCTCACAAAAATCTTCGTTACTCGAACTACTGCAATACAGCGAGCGCCACTACTGCCAGCTAAATAAAAGATTCAAACTACGGAAGGCACTAACTACTGATAGGCATAGTTAGCAAATGAAAGATTTTAATAGAGAACAAACAATGTATTTACCGTAATATGGTTGAAAGAACCATAATATACATGCTCATGACATCCAGTCTTACAAATTTCCAAAGTCCGCCATCTCTCTCCCCACGTCCACCACTGCTGGCGGCTCACCTCCAACTGCCCAACGCTATGCGCTGTTCACATCCAGCTGCCGCTGCCCAACACTACAATGGCAGACAACAATGCAAACTAGCCACAGACTGCACACAGCACAGCCAGTGATTTTCATATAGAGCGCTACGTAACATTGCCAATAAGAAAACATAAACAGCCTACTTACATAAAGAAAACATAAACAGCCTACTTACAATTTGTCATTTGCTTATTTTTTTGATCACTATTACAGTACAATAGACGATCAAAATGGGCACCATTAACCTCAGTGCAAAGCTGGTATCGACGCAGCAGGGAGTCCCGTGTTCACTGGAAAATGCGCGACGTGATCTGTATTTGTGTCTAACGCACGGCTTTCCGGAGTGGGAAGGAGCGCCTAGTCCCCGGCATGCATCCGCCCGGCGGACTTGTGCTGAGGTCCGGTGAGCCGGCGAGTCTGTGGATGGTTTTTACCCAGTTTTATATCTGCCTCCGCGAATGAGGGCTGGTTTCCCTTATTCCGCCTGAGCTACGATATGTCGGGGGGTCCACCGGGGGCCGAACCGCACAATAACCCTGAATGAGTGGTTCGGATTGAGGCGGTGGGGGGGGGGGGTGCAGTGGAATGCGGTAGTCGTCGTGGGGTTGTGTACCACTGCGGTTGCGGTGGGGACGGAGCCTCTCTGTCGTTTCTAGGCCCCTGGTTAACATACCATACAATACAATACAATACAACAGGGGTAGAACACACCTCGGCATTCATTTAACTCCAGAGCAAGAAGTCTAATGGGGTGAGCTCCAGGCATCTTGCAGGCTAATGCACAGGTCCATCCCGGCCCATTCACCGAATGCCAAAAGGACTGGTTATTACTGCCCGGACTAGTGCAATGTGCGCTGGGGCCCCATCATGCTGAAACCCATCCTCCTTTAGCTCGCTACCTTGAGCCGCACTGTAAACAAAGTGCCTATGCCGCAGTTCTCCCCACGTGTCGCGCTCTATGTTGACATTGCGCTACCCGTTTTTACTGACTCATTATCGAATAGTATGCCATTGAAACATACTACGTTCTCAAACTTACATTTTGTGTAACAACATTAAGCACAATGACTGCATCACTCGTGTATTACCTGCGCATTCTCAGTGTTCACACAAAATGTGTTTCATACACGTGGTTGCTTTACGAAATATTTTTGTTTTTGTCTCCTGTATCAGCCTCGTTAGTCTGGACAATGAAATTTTGAACATTCTGTATACGAGATGGTTTGTCATGGAGCGATTTGTCCGAAGATCAGTTAAAGTTCGAAGTGCTATTTAACAACAGCCTCTCCGCTTAGCGCGGCTGTTGTTTTCAAGAGGCATTCTAGTTTTCTTAAAGAAAGATGGTTTCTTTTAAAGAATGAAACATTCTAGTCTTTTATGGCTGTGTCTTTCCAGGGGTGTTTGATGTTCTTCTGGACAGCTAGTTTTCCGCCTTCAATACACTCATCTTTTTGTGTGAGTCCAGATCCTCCTTTTCCCAATTATAATATTCTATTGGCAAAACACGTTTCCAGAAAATATACTAAAAGGTATCAGATAGATTATATAATGGTAAGACAGAGATTTAGGAACCAGGTTTTAAATTGTAAGACATTTCCAGGGGCAGATGTGGACTCTGACCACAATCTATTGGTTATGAACTGTAGATTAAAACTGAAGAAACTGCAAAAAGGTGGGAATTTAAGGAGATGGGATCTGGATAAACTGAAAGAATCAGAGGTTGTACAGAGTTTCAGGGAGAGCATAAGGGAACAATTGACAGGAATGGGGGAAGGAAATACAGTAGAAGAAGAATGGGTAGCTGTGAGGGATGAAGTGGTGAAGGCAGCAGAGGATCAAGTAGGTAAAAAGACGAGGGTTAGTAGAAATCCTTGGGTAACAGAAGAGATACTGAATTTAATTGATGAAATGAGAAAGTACAAAAGTGCAGTAAGTGAAGCAGGCAAAAAGGAATACAAACGTCTCAAAAATGAGATCGACAGGAAGTGCTAAACTGCTAAGCAGGGATGGCTAGAAGACTAACGTATGGATGTAGAGGCTTATCTTACTAGGGGTAAGATAGATACTGCCTACAGGAAAATTAAAGAGACCTTTGGAGAAAAGAGGACCACTTGCATGAATATCAAGAGCTGAGATGGAAACCCAGTTCTAAGCAAAGAAGGGTAGGGAGAAAGGTGGAAGGAGTATATAGAGGGTCTATATGTGGGCGATGTACTTGAGGACAATATTATGGAAATGGAAGAGGATGTAGATGAAGATGAAATGTGAGATACGATACTGCGTGAAGAGTTTGACAGAGCACTGAAAGACCTGGGCCGAAACAAGACCCCAGGAGTAGACAATATTCCATTAGAGCTACTGATAGCCTTGGGAGAGCCAGCCCTGACAAAACTCTACCATCTGGTGAGCAAGATGTATGAGACAGGCGAAATACCCTCAGACTTCAAGAAGAATATAATAATTCCGATCCCAAACAAAGCAGGTGTCGACAGGTGTGAAAATTACCGAACTATCAGTTTAATAAGTCACAGCTGCAAAATACTAACGCAAATTCTTTACAGACGAATATAAAAACTGGCAGAAGTCGACCTGGGGGAAGATCAGTTTGGATTCCGTAGAAATGTTGGAACACGTGAGGCAATACTGACCTTACGCCTTATCTTAGAAGAAATATTAATGAAAGGCAAACCTACATTTCTAGCATTTGTAGACTTAGAGAAAGCTTTTGACAATGTTAACTGGAATACTCTCTTTCATATTCTGAAGGTCGCAGGGGTAAAATACAGGGAGCGAAAGGCTATTTACAATTTGTACAGAAACCAGATGGCAGTTATAATAGTCGAGGGGCATGAAAGGGAAGCAGTGGTTGGGAAGGGAGTGAGACAGGGTTGTAGCCTCTCCCCGATGTTATTCAATCTGTATATTGAGCAAGCAGTAAACGAAACAAAAGAAAAATTCGGAGTAGGTATTAAAATCCATGGAGAAGAAATAAAAACCTCCGATGACATTGTAATTCTGTCAGAGACAGCAAAGGACTTGGAAGAGCAGTTGAACGGAATGGACAGTATCTTGAAAGGAGAATATAAGATGAACATCAACAAAAGCAAAACGAGGATAATGGAATGTAGTCGAATTAAGTCGGGTGATGCTGAGAGAATTAGATTAGGAAATGAGACACTTAAAGTAGTAAAGGAGTTTTGCTATTTGGGGAGCAAAATGACTGATGATGGTCGAAGTAGAGAGGATATAAAATGTAGACTGGCGATGGCAAGGAAAGCGTTTCTGAAGAAGAGAAATTTGTTAACATCGAGTATAGATTTAAGTGTCAGGAAGTCGTTTCTGAAAGTATTTGTATGGAGTGTAGCCATGTATGGAAGTGAAACATGGACGATGACTAGTTTGGACAAGAAGAGAATAGAAGCTTTCGATATGTGGTGCTACAGAAGAATGCTGAAGATTAGATGGGTAGATCACGTAACTAATGAGGAGGTATTGAACAGAATTGGGGAGAAGAGGAGTCTGTGGCACAACTTGACAAGAGAAGGGATCGGTTGGTAGGACATGTTCTGAGGCATCAAGGGATCACAAATTTAGCTTTGGAGGGCAGCGTGGAGGGTAAAAATCTTAGAGGGAGACCAAGAGATGAATACACTAAGCAGATTCAGAAGGATGTAGGTTGCAGTAAGTACTGGGAGATGAAGAAGCTTGCACAGGATAGAGTAGCATGGAGAGCTGCATCAAACCAGTCTCAGGACTGAAGACCACGACAACAACATATTTGGATGTCCAGCAGGGTTACGACATGCATATGTTTTAGTAAAAGAGTACTAATACCCATAATGTTATATTTTTACTGTTGACAATATCGGCACAAACTCGTAAATGGCACTCCAAAAGTTTTATTGGTTTGTAATACTCGTATTGATGTCCCTTTCACCGTTACTTTAGCTGCCTCCTTCATCGACCCCACTCCCCATTCCGTTCTGATTTCTTTCCTTTTACAGATCCTCATCATATAAATTAGATGAAGTAATAATTACAAGAGTATTACAAAACAGAAAATAGTTACTAAGTACACTTTATCTCATATTCGAACAATTTACCACCAGCTATCCTTTTAAGCCTCGGTATCAATTTTTCATATAACCTCAAAATACATTTAAAAGCTATTGTTTCCCACAACACTAACATATGGCAGCACCAGTCACCAGTGTGGCACAAGAAGACCGAATATCACGTCTCAGCTAACTTGAACTCTTTTATTTCTCACAAGCAGCAGGATATCCCTAACGGATGCTAACACAACTTTACAAACCGTACAGTGATCAACTGTGATTCATTTACCTTACCACACTTTAAACCAATCTTGGCTAAGTTTGACTAAACAGACTTGTTCACTGGACAGACAAAACTTCCGACAATCACACTCACTTAAATAATGTCGTTTTATTGCTGTTGATGTCATGGCGCATGTGTAAAAGCTTATATATATATATTCATTTAGCTCCTCCTCCATCCTGCTGTAAAGCTTTCCTGACGACAGAAACTAATTTGACAAGTAGGAGCGGTTTCACTATTTAGCCAAGTGATAAGTGGTTGTTTACACTCAGGTAACGAAAGTCATGGGTTAGCGATATGCACATATATGATATCGCTTACACAAGGAATAAAATGGCAAGGCATTGTCATTTGAATCCAGGTGATTTATGTGACATGGTTTCCGACGTGGTTATGGCCGCACGACGGGAAATTAACAGACTATGAGCGCGGAATCGTAGTTGGAGCTAGACACATGGGACATTCCATTTCAGAAATTGTTAGGGAATTCAATATTTTGAGATCCACAGTGTCAAGAGTGTGTCGAGAATACCATATAGCAGGCAATGCCTCTCACCATGACTACGCAGTAGCAGACGATCTTCACTTAACGCCGAGAGCAGCGGCGTTTGTGTAGGTTTGTCATTGCAACAGACGACCGACTCTAGTGCCTTTGGTAGCAGAACGACATCGCCTGCAACCCCGCTCCTGGGCTCATTACCATATCGTCTGGACCCTAGACGACTGGAAAATCGTGGCCAGGTCAGATGAGTCCCGATTTCAATTGGTAAGAGCTAATGGTAGGGTTCGAGTGTGGCGCAGACCCAACTAAGGCGTGGACCCAAGCTGTCAACAAGGTAGTGTGCAAGCTGGTGGTTGCTCCATAGTGGTGTGAGCTGTGTTTACGTGGAATAAACTGTGTCCTCTGGTGCAAGTGAAATGTCCGCAGCTCGTGGTCGTGCGGTAGCGTTCTCGCTTCCCGCGCCCGGGTTCCCGGGTTCGATTCCCGACGGGGTCAGGGATTTTCTCTGCCTCGTGATGACTGGGTGTTGTGTGATGTCCTTAGGTTAGTTAGGTTTAAGTAGTTCTAAGTTCTAGGGGACTGATGACCATAGATGTTAAGTCCCATAGTGCTCAGAGCCATTTGAACCATTTTTTTGCAACTGAAATGATCTTCATCGGTTGTTTAGAGACCGCTTTGAGTCATTCATAGACTTCATGTTCCCAAACAACGATGGAATCTTCGTGGATAACAATGCGCTATGTCACCAGGCCACAATTGGTCGCAGTTGGTTTGCAGAACATTCAGGTCAGTTCTGGCGGATGATTTGGCTACTCATCGAAGATTTAAGGGACATAATCGAGAGGTCAATTGGTGCACAGGACCCTGCACTGGCAACACATTCGCAATTACGAACGGCTGTAGAGGCAGCATGGCCAGTATTTCTGCAGGAGACTTCCAACGACTTGTTGAGTCCACGGCACATCGAGTTGCTGCGCTGCGCGGGGGAAAAGGAGGTCTCACATGACATATTAGAAGGTGTCCTATGACTGCGTATCTTTTCTCTCTACTGATGTTATAGGATACGTGCAGCTTAAACTTCTGTTGTTGCAAATAAAGCACTTGCACAAACTGAACTTCTGTGACAAAGAAACATTTTGCTGCAGCAATCCACGCTTAACGATTTGTTTGTAGGTCACCAGTGTGTAAACAACCATAGTGTAAAATTTATACTCAAGCATAATGTATAGTGCCCTGTCAACGTCTTAACGAACAGTTACACAAATTGATTGAATGATGCTTTGAAAATGAAAATATCACTTTTTAAAATATAACTTCCATGGCATACAGATTGAATAAGAAAAAAATAAAAATTCTTTTAAATAACATCTAATGCTTCCTTAACAACATTTTTATGCGAAGCTCTTTGTAGACAAAGTTTATTTTGCCCATAAAATGCTAATGTTTCTTTTCCAGCACGCTTATTTCCAACGGGTTAAGGTGGAGAAGTACTGTTTCATGAAGTAAGCTCGTCTCGAAAATTATTCCGTTGTTCCTAGTTTGTGGTTTATTTAAGGAAAATGTTTTCGAGTTTAGTACTTAAAAAGCTCTAATCCTACATACCAGACAGGTTCTGGATCTACATTGTACCTGGTGAGTCAAATGTACGAAGAACTAGAACTGCGTAGTATTAGCACACTTGAGGGTATGACGTCGCACGCCTTCTGACCTGTGTGCCCGCAGTGGGTCAGCCGGAAAGAGTTTCATGAATCTGTTCCATCCTCTCCTGAGACAAGCTGGTCCACGACAGTTGTCACTGGCCCCTGATATCCTGAATACTGGCGCTGGGATGGAATTTACGCCCGAGCTGTTCCCACACATGTTCTATCAGGGACAGATCTGGGGTCATGGTGGTCATAGGAGCACCCCGACATCATGTAGACATTTCATAGAGACACATGACATGTGTGGACGGGTATTGACCTGTTGTATAATAGCACCAAAATACTGACGCATGAAAGGTAACGTATGAAAGGTAACGCGATGCTCGTAATATGCCGTTGTACCTTCATAGTTCCCTCTAATCACTACCAGCGTGATATAAAATCATATCCGATGGTGCCCCGCGGCATGACGCCACGAGTAACACAGCTGTGGCTGTCCAAAACATTGGAAGAATGTGACCCGTCCCCAGATTGTCGCCATTCTCGCCGACGATGTTCATCCATGGTAGTCTAGAACTGCGATTAGTCGCTTACCACAATGCGACAACAATCCTTAGCAGTCCATGCTTCCCGGTCACAGCGCCGCTCCAAACGCAGGCGTTTGTGTTGTGGAGGTAACGGCAGGCCTACGCATGGGATGGTACGTCCGTAACCCAGTTGCCGCTAGCCTCTGACCAATGGTGCGGGATGATACACAATGATGCAGAGAGTCCATTGTTTGTTCTCAGACGGCAGGCGTAGATGTGAAGAGGTTACGATATGCCTGGTGCTTGTGGTGGATGTGTCGACGGGAACTTTGACGATAAGTATGCATGCCCTCACATTCCCATGCAGTCCGACATCGTGCCATTGTCACATCTAGATGGTTCGCAAATCTGCTTATTTCAGGATACGATCTGCTGACCAAATGAAGATGCCCAATGAGACTTCTTTCAAACTGTCACGTGCTGATAACGCAGTCTCACACAAAACCAGCATCTCGGTGTTCCTCACATCACTCAACTACTACCATTTACATATCCTACCAGGCCTGATAACAACATTAAACACGAGTAACACTAAAGCAACATCTATCCCACAGAATTTCCACATACAGCGTGATTTTAGTCTCTGTAGTTGTTATCGAGGCAGTTATTTCAAGTGCGGAGGGGGATATTAGTAAATTGTTATTTGTCATTGTTATAAATAACAGCCAAAAATACAGTGGTGTCCAGAATTAAAGCAACAAACCACTATTTCCCCGTCCTGTGTATAATTCACGATACGATCATATAAACTATCAACAGATGTCCGTACGATCGTGTCCTGCACGGAAGATGGTATTCTGGTCACGGACAACCACGCCAACGATGACACAGTGCATATATCAAACAGGTAGTGTTTGCCGCGTAGCCCCACATCCACAATCGCTGTGTACAGTCACAGACGGTGCGGCACGGCACCGAGAAGACGCCTACCAGGCGCTCTGCGGTGAAGGGCCATGGGAAGAATGGGAGCACGACAGTCGCAAACTGATGTGGCCCGATGGCTTAGTGTGAATCGTTCCGTTATTTTACGGATGTGGCGACAGTTTATAGAGACCGAAACTGTATCCCGAAAACTAGGGCGGGGCCGACCACATGTAACGTCAGGAAGAGAGAACCGTTATTTGGCTGTAAGGGCACGACGGCACCGCCTTAATATTGCAGGGCAACTGGCGTCTGACCTCGCAACATCCACTGAACGTGTTGTACGAGGCAAACGGTGTACAGAAGGCTTCGGCAGACTGGCCTTTATTGTCGGAGACATGCTGTAAGTGTACCGCTGACGTGTCTTTACAGATGAGTCCCGATACGGTTTGGACAGTGATTCTCGACGGATTCGCATCTGGAGGGAACGTGGAACACGATTTCGGGACCCACCATTGGGATGATTCGAGGATGATTCCTAATGGTGTGGCCAGGGATCACGCGAACACCTCTTCATGAAATTGCAAGATTAAATAGGCAACGTTTAAGTGCTGTCAGGTATCGTGACGAGATCTTGGCACCTCAACTGCGGTTGTTGCGAGGTGCGTACTGCTGGACGAGAGTGTTCGGCCCCATAGGAACTAGCGGTGGGCTTAAATGTCACGTTTCAGTTACTGAGATTTTTAAGTAACATTCACACTGGTGTTCAAAATTAAAACAACAAACCGAAATCATCCCGCGCCAATGGTCAGAGACTAGAGGCAACTGGGCTATGGACTTACCATCCCATGAGTAGGCCTGCCGTTAACTCCACAACACAAACGCCTGTGTTTGGAGTGGCGCTGTGACCGGGAAGCATGGACTGCTAAGGATTGTTGTCGTATAGAGCACGGGTGGTTGATGTTTTTCTGGAAACGGACGGTATTGCATGCATGGCGTTGCGCGCTCGCTCTCCCGATTTGAATCCCATAGAACAGGTCTGGAATACACTAGGGACACAGGTTGCATCACATCAGCATCATCACTCTCCAAGACATGTGAGCAGGGCTGCAGGAAGAATGGGCGTTGTTGCCTCAACATGAGATTGATAACATCATGCACAGCATGCCCCGTCGTTTGTCAGGCCTATACTGCTGCCAGAGGTGGTCAGACTCAGCCATTAACCAGTTGTCGGAATGTGTGCGAAAATCAGTTAATTTGAAAAAAAACGAAGGACATTTTTGTGTACCGTTATGCATGTTGCATTTGCTTACGTTCTGTATTCTTTATATTGTTTCTACTTCACTATCACCTGATTATACTGTTTTGTGCAAAATAACCGCAACCTTGCAAAATTTCGGCTTGTTGTTTTAATTTTGAACACCAGTGTGTATGTTACCTAAAAATCTCAGTAACTAAAACGTAACATTTAAGCCCACCGCTAGTTCCTACCGCGTTCGAGACTCACGTATGTGAGCCGCGGGACAAGTGGCTTTGGGGAGACAAGTCAGTTTTCTTAAGCCGCTACAGGGAAAAAGTTTCCTTGGCATTTCCTGCACAATAATGACCATCCTTGGCAACACTCTTGTCCATCTCATAGCTGGTAATTCTAAGAGAATCATCGCCTATCGAGCTACGAGAGACTAGTTCAGGAGGGGGTGAACAAAATACCACTCAACATGCCAAAAAAATTCACGCCCACATGTTGCCAAGGTTATTTCGACTACGCTGTTCGGTTGGAAGCCCCTACACATCCCCCACACAGTCCCGATATCTCGCCATGGAATCTAGAGCCCTGAAGAAATTTTTGTGGCCTTCGATTTGCCTCGGGCGAAGAGATGCACACCTTAGTACAGTCATGGTTCCGCAAGCAACACCAAACATTTTTCCATGAATGCATTGACGCTCTTCGTCTCATAGCGTCTAAATGTATTAACGGTTATGGCGATTACTTTTGAAATAATAAACGGTTTATTTACTTTTTTCCGTTTGTCTCGTTTTCATTTGAGCGCCCCTAATAAACAAAATTTTCTGTGCATACCACCTGGCATGTTTTCATTTGTGTGCGCTCGACAAAATTTTCTGTGCACAGCGCCTGACACAAAGGCAAAACTTTCAGCTAAACTGTTAACTGGTTGCCTAAAAACGGGCGCGACTCTATCGTTGCTCACTATATTACGGAATGATTAACGTGTACACTGGTTCCCATAAACCGTGGAAAAATCACTAAACTAATTATGACTCCTATGAGGATGTGTCGAACATGAGAAAAACAACCACAGCTTATAACACATGACATGATATAAACAGTAAAACATGGTCCCAAATCTTAACAGAATCTTCCGTCGGTTCTTGGTAGGACAACATTATAATAAATGAAAAGCACCAGTTTGCTTTTGTTCTACAATATTACTTTTATTGTTAACCGGTTTTCGGCTTACAAGGCCATCTTCAGACATTTACTGAGTATTATCACCAAGGAAGTTACAATGTTTGCAAACAACATTGGAAGACAAAATTGTTGAGGCTTTCGTGGCCACTTGTTGACAAACTGCCTATTGGCTTCCGTCTCGGGTTCTTCGGCCGACGTTCATCTAATGATTTTTCTGACGTTTCGCCAGCACGAGTGGCTGGCATTGTCAAAGCTTCACCCTCCATTGCCGGTGGTGAACTGGAGGCGAGCTCGCGGCCGCAGACTATATGTACCTGGCGCGCCAACGTCCGAGGGCTTCTCCACGGTCATTTCCGGTGCGGTTCTCCTCTTGCTACCTGCGACGGTCGTTCGCTGCAGTACGGGAAGCCAGGACCCGTTTACCTTAAGGCTTTCCTCCTTCTTGTTGAAACTGTTCGCGTGTTTTTGGATTTCTACAGCTTCTCTGAACAAGCGCGTGTGATAGTGCTTCTCTACAGCCAGAACTTCCGTGTCGGCGAATTTTATTGCGTGGTCGGTCTCATTCAGTGCGTGCTCTGCCACGGCCGATTTCTCCACCTGCCCCAACCTGCAATGTCGCTTATGCTCTTTGATCCTGGTGTTAATGGATCGTCCAGTCATTCCGACATAAACTTTTCCGCATGTGCAAGGTATACGGTATATTCCCGACATTGCAAGTGGGTCTCTTTTCTCCTTCGCCGATCTAAGACACTCTTTGATCTTCCTTGTCGGTTTGAAAATCGTCTTTACGCCGTGTTTGCGCAATATACGGCCGATTCTGTCCGTCACTCTGGGAATGTATGGCAGAAAGGCCGTACCCGCCATTTCTTTTTCTGGTTCCTTACTTCGCCGAGTGTTTGGCTCTGTTACACTTCTAATGTAATTTGTGGAGTACCCATTGC
This sequence comes from Schistocerca cancellata, assembly GCF_023864275.1. Taxonomy (NCBI): domain Eukaryota; kingdom Metazoa; phylum Arthropoda; class Insecta; order Orthoptera; family Acrididae; genus Schistocerca; species Schistocerca cancellata. The sequence goes on along the minus strand of NC_064627.1, from coordinate 771,095,829 downwards.
TCCTCAGAACAGTTTCCAGGTGTTGCATTTCTCGTTTGAGGTGTTGAGGCTCACATATTCGTCCTGCTCTCTTTACGAGCGTACTAATCATGCCTCTTTTCTGGCTCGGGTGGTGGTTTGACAGTTTGTGCAGGTATCGGTCCGTGTGTGTCGGTTTTCGATACACGCTGTGTCCCAGGTTTTCGCCGTCCCTTGTGACCAGCACATCTAGAAATGGCAGTTTCTTGTCCTTTTCTACTTCCATGGTAAATGTTATGTTGGCATGGAGGCTGTTCAAGTGTCTCAGGAATTCACCGAGCTGTTCTTCACTCAGGACACTTCATTGAGAAGCTGAAGAAACTGAAACTTGCGCCAAACGACATCCTGGTCAGTTTTGATGTTGTTTCGTTATTTACGAAAGTGCCACTCAGCGACGCTCTGGAGCACATCGGTTCCATGTTCCCGCAAGACATCAAAAAGCTCTTCCATGCATGTCTCACCACGAGCTATTTCACGTGGAATGGCGATTTCTACGAACAGCTGGAAGGCGTCGCCATGGGTAGTCCTCTCAGTCCAGTGGTGGCCAACTTCTTCATGGAACAATTCGAAGCACAGGCACTGGACTCGGCGACTTGCAAACCTAAGGTGTGGTACAGGTACGTCGATGATACTTTCGTGGTGTGGAGCCATGGTGAAGAACAGCTCGGTGAATTCCTGAGACACTTGAACAGCCTCCATGCCAACATAACATTTACCATGGAAGTAGAAAAGGACAAGAAACTGCCATTTCTAGATGTGCTGGTCACAAGGGACGGCGAAAACCTGGGACACAGCGTGTATCGAAAACCGACACACACGGACCGATACCTGCACAAACTGTCAAACCACCACCCGAGCCAGAAAAGAGGCATGATTAGTACGCTCGTAAAGAGAGCAGGACGAATATGTGAGCCTCAACACCTCAAACGAGAAATGCAACACCTGGAAACTGTTCTGAGGAGCAATGGGTACTCCACAAATTACATTAGAAGTGTAACAGAGCCAAACACTCGGCGAAGTAAGGAACCAGAAAAAGAAATGGCGGGTACGGCCTTTCTGCCATACATTCCCAGAGTGACGGACAGAATCGGCCGTATATTGCGCAAACACGGCGTAAAGACGATTTTCAAACCGACAAGGAAGATCAAAGAGTGTCTTAGATCGGCGAAGGAGAAAAGAGACCCACTTGCAATGTCGGGAATATACCGTATACCTTGCACATGCGGAAAAGTTTATGTCGGAATGACTGGACGATCCATTAACACCAGGATCAAAGAGCATAAGCGACATTGCAGGTTGGGGCAGGTGGAGAAATCGGCCGTGGCAGAGCACGCACTGAATGAGACCGACCACGCAATAAAATTCGCCGACACGGAAGTTCTGGCTGTAGAGAAGCACTATCACACGCGCTTGTTCAGAGAAGCTGTAGAAATCCAAAAACACGCGAACAGTTTCAACAAGAAGGAGGAAAGCCTTAAGGTAAACGGGTCCTGGCTTCCCGTACTGCAGCGAACGACCGTCGCAGGTAGCAAGAGGAGAACCGCACCGGAAATGACCGTGGAGAAGCCCTCGGACGTTGGCGCGCCAGGTACATATAGTCTGCGGCCGCGAGCTCGCCTCCAGTTCACCACCGGCAATGGAGGGTGAAGCTTTGACAATGCCAGCCACTCGTGCTGGCGAAACGTCAGAAAAATCATTAGATGAACGTCGGCCGAAGAACCCGAGACGGAAGCCAATAGGCAGTTTGTCAACATTGGAAGAGAAATAACGCGTCTAGATTGAAGTAGAAACATACAGTAAGTAACATCTTTGACAGTAAAGTAAAAATTGAACAGTACATAGATAACAATGGAGTAGACAGGAAAACCTTTAACACAAAATAGGAATAGCTAAACTAATAAAATAAAATAAAATTTGTACTAGACAAGGCTACATCAGAAGGTATGAAACATGGAGAGTGATACACAAACCAATGAAAAGAAGAGACAATTATCTATGTAACTACAGAATACATAAGGAACTTAAGCAATATCAATAAGATAAACAGAAATAAATAAATGCAGGAAAATGGAGGCGTTTGAATGTACAGTAAATGTAATCTTAAATGACCAGACACAGGTCAACACTTCCCTTCTCCTAAATTTCATATAGTCATCTCTGTTGTTCATTACTTCCCACGCTGTCTCTTCCTACATATTCCCATTTTCCTGTATTCATTAAGTTCTTTTGTTTTGTTGAAGTTGTCTTTGTATTCCATATAGGCTGTAGTTTCAATATTTAAGGCTGTCTTTTAACTGATACTTGTATTACTGTCCATGTTTAACACCCCTTGTCTCATCAAATATTGTTCATATTTTATTTTGTTCATTTATTTAATGCAAACTGGCACACAGCCACTGTTTTGATTATAATGTTAGTGTTAAAATGCAGTACCGCCACACTCTCAAAGATTACATTTACTGTAGGTTCCCTCAACTACTACTATCGTAGTATGAGGATTTACTCTGTTTCACCAGCGCCTTAATTTAGCAAGAAACCTTGAAGCTATGATACGAAAAATTCTCTGTAATTGTTCTATTAGAAGGCTCTAATCTTTACAGAACATCGCTAAACACTTTTTGAAGTACTTCACCAACCATGTCTTTGTGATAATCTTTTTTATTTTCTACACTTTTCTCCCACTGCATTTTTCATTTTCTGAGATATACCTGTAAGAAAATCTTCTCTCTCCCTTTTTTTTTCTTTTGCCACCTCCAAAAACGAACGTTGTGTCTGCATGTATAATGTTCTTTTCGATTCTGGTTTCGAAACTGTAGAAACTAACTCTTATGAAAGTAGGCAAGTCCTTATGGTGAATCATCACTTGAGGTGCCGTATTTATTGTAGGTGCTTCATTCCTGAAAAAATACGCATGAGTCTTGAATCACACATCACGATTTCGCGTAATCATTATGTTTCTAAGATTATCATCGTTTCGTCGAACAGTCACTTTATTGGCATTCTACCTTTTTTCTGCGCATCTAAACTCTCCCACAAAAAAGCGAACAAACTCAGGCGTTATTTCTACACAACACTGTATCGCTAGTGGTGGATTTTCTTTAACTCCCCCCCCCCCCTCAAAAAAAGAAAAAAAAAGTCGCGCAGTGTGTTTCTCGACAAATATGAATGACTTATTGCACTTGTATTCCGGCACGGAAGACGAAACAACGTCAGACACTACCATCGCCTATAAGAACGCACGTCTTCTTGGGCACGATTACTCAATGTGATTTGAAACAAAAACATTACTCTCAATAATCATTTACTCCAGTGATTAACAAAAGATATAGTATAATACTGAATGGTTCAGCTTGTCTTAGAGTTTTATTCGCGCTAGAATAGCAACAAAATTCCTAATACACAACACCCAGTGAGTGAACACTGTGTGCAAGGACCAATATAAAGCATAAATTTGTTTACACTGGAGATGAATTTGTGATGACTAGAATATATGTAGTTTACGTCAAGAAATTGATCAATATGAAAATCGGTACTCTAAACACAATTGGTGTAACATCTTAGGAATTGCCTCTAAAAATATTCACGTGTAATAAATATTTTGTTAATTAGTCTCCGAGGTGTAACTGTTTTCGTTTCATATGCTGGAAGTTCATATAATGGAGTCTGGTTTTGTATTTAAGCCAGATCCGTATAGAATCTTTTAATTTCCACCCAACCGTTAGTTCTTAGCAATCACAGACGACGGAAACATAATAGTTCCTAATTGTAGTCAGTCAGTTACGCGCTCCATAGATCATCTGAACGACTTTTTTTTCTATCTAAATGACGTGGAACGATATGTGTACATGATTTTCTTCAGTGGGTGGCTACCTGCTGTCTGTTTATAAGTTTCTGAATGTCACGCTACTATTTCGAGGCCAGTAGTGGCAGAACGCTGTAGATATGTAGACATCAAGATAACGATGTGGAATGTCAGTTACGTTTGGTTTAATTAAAAAGTTTCACATAAGAAACAGGAGGCATTACTTTTCAGGACGTTGTCGTAAATACGAACAGGCTGGAGGAAATAGAAGTAGCCCGGCCGAGTGGATACGATTGGACCTGAATTTGTGGCATCATTAAGGGAGGAGCAAAAGACCTACAATAACTTCCAACAGGAAAGAGCAACTGTCCAGACAGCCGGCCAAACCTTGGAGCACATTTACACAATTTTCACGCCTGACAGTTGTTTGCAGAGGTCAGCCTGGTCGCTGTCCTAGCTGGCCACCCAGGTCACCTGATCTGTCAGTGTGCGATTACTTTGTGTGGGGAACACTCAAGTCTAAGGTGTATCGCAGCAACCTCATAGTCTTCAAGAACTGCAGCAGCACATTTCGGATGAGATTGCAGCAATTTCAGCTGTCCAGCTTCGATCCGCCTTCAACAGCTTGCTGACCAGGGCCCAAAAGTGCCAAGAGATGATTGGTGATAACTTTGAACATCTGCTGTAGTCAGGTTAGTACTATATTTCCTTTCCTCTGCTGTGTTTCTTTGTGTCCTGGGACTTTTTTCTTCGCGTCACTTTTACTCGTATTTACCCCACCCTTTATAAAGGGGCACTATTACTGCGTAACAGGCAATCATCCTTACAACAGTATATCTGTGAGCGGAACGGCAAGAAACCTCAATATATGATACATTTACATTTCCATGGATACTCTGCAAATCACATTTAACCACCTGGCAGAGGGTTCATCGGCCACCTTCAAAATAATTTTCTATTATCCCCCTCTTGAGCAGCGTGTGGAAAGAATGAACGCCTTTAAATTTCCGTGCGAGCCCTGATTCCTCTTATTTTAATGTAATGATTGTTTCTTCCTATTTAGGTCAGTGTCAACACAATAGCTGATAACTGAAATTTCGAGAGAAGATCCCGCCGCAACGAGAAACGTCTTTGTTTTAACAATGTCCACCCCGAATACTGTATCACGTCCGTGATACTCTCTCTCCTATTTCTTGATACTTCAAAACGTGCTGTCCTTCTTTGAACTTCCTTGATTTACTCCGTTAACTCCGTCTGGTAAGGATCCCACACCGCGCAGCAGTACTCCAACAGAGAACGGACAAGCGTAGTGTAGGCAATCTATTTAATAAATCTGTTGTATCTTCTAAGTGGTCTGGCAACAAAACGCTGTAAGAGGTCCATGATTAAGGAATTTGTTGCTAGCGCACTCGAGCAGACGTAATTTCGATGGATTGCTCACGCGCTGCCTGCGATATGTAAGCTGTAAGAGAATCTCAGACCAGAGAGCAGTGTTGTATGCAGTAGGAATTGTGTAGCAGTTGTAGTAGTAGCTAGCTATCGGTCTGGTGTATCGTGTTGCCTGGCCGGTCGTGGGGAGCGATGGCGGAGCCTGAGCGATATAATATAAGGTAAAAGCAGCGTCACGCATATGTACTATTGTTACGTCAAGCCCCGTGTAAATGTTTTTAAAAAATCTCTTAATAATAATCTTTCTTATAAAAAATTAACTTTTGATAATAATTCATCTCAATTTAAAGACCTTACTAATTTCTCCAGTCCATAGTGATCCCGATTATTGTAAAGAAAAATCAGTTGTTTCTTTTTATACATGACAAACCCATCGGCCAGCATTGCACTGAGCTGCGCCAGAAAAATTTCTTATAGGAGCAGATATATACGCGTTATCCGGCGACCTAATTGAGGTAAGATTTTTCAATTTATTCAGAATGAATTTTCAGGGCCATGACGCAGCGCTGCTGACGTCCAAAATTTACCAGTTTAAATTCACAGTCAATTATTGAAAGGTTATAAGTGAGTCGCAATTTAATTGAGAGGTTAGTCACATTTTATTATTGGTAGGTTACGGAATTCATTTATTGGGAGGTTACGCTGAATGTGAATTATATACTTATATTCTTTTTGCTGTTGGGAGGTTACACTAAATCTGAATGATATATAATATTATTTTACTGTGGGGAGGTTACACTTGGCGACAACCGGCCAGGATCGTATTTTTTGTGAATTTCTGAGAAGTAGTCAGTTATATATCTGCTCTTATTTATCTAATATTAAGTGTAGTTCGCATCTGGCGCAACGCATTTACTAATTTGTCACTCTTTCTTTCACAGATCATTGACAATTTATTGCTCTTTGTTGTTATTGTGTTTGTTCCATTTTTGCTTTGTCTTTGTTTGATTTTGTGCTTAACTTTGACTTATGAAAATGCTGCGAAAAACTGCTAACAGTACATCGCGATCCGTAATGAGTGAAAAAGCCGACTTGAATAATTTGACTGATAATACTAGCGACACTCAGTGTCTTAATGATAATCCTCCAGTTACAGACAATCAGTGCTTGCCGACCACCAGTAATGATTTTAATCCAAATGATGAACAAACAAATTGAGTTATGTCCACACTAAATTTAACGATAATTGATGACGCCGCACGTTCCGCTACTATGAACGCTGCCCAGTGTGACACACCTGATTTGCAAAATTTTATACAGTAAGCACATAAATGTTTCTAGTGAAGATGAACAATGTACTCAAAATACGTCAGACTTGTTTGATTCCAATGTAGTGACCTACAGTGCACATCCGATTAGCAAACCTTTTCGTGAATCAGACAATGACCAAATGGTTACACAAAACGTGACACTTGCAGACACATCATCACACAGCACAGTAAAGAGTCGCTAATTTTGGCATGGATCAAGTTACGGCATTATTGCTACAACTTAATGAATTGAACAAACAACTTAATGAAAATCTCAAACAACAAATTAATGAAAATTTCAAACAGTCGAATGAAAACCACGACAGGTCGTTCAAACAAATAAATGAAAAACTTGACAGCTCTATTCAACAGCTTACTGAACAGATTAAAGCCGTTGCGGAGCAATGTAATGAAACTAAAAAACAATTACGTGAGGAAATTAAGGCCTGTGCCAGGAATAATAGTGAAGAGATACGCAATACACATGCTGCCACAACTAAATTACTTAGAGATGAAATTAGTGCAGTCGCCTAACAATGTTCTGAAAACGCAACACAGTTACGCGACGAGTTTAAATTAATGTCAACAGAACTTTCACACACGCTGGATGCGAAAGTCGACAAGAATTTGAACAACAAAACAGCCTAATTGATGAACGTTTTAATCACCACGTACAAAACAGTGAAACGCGTTACCGTAAATTCACACAGGAACAGAACAAAGTAAAGAAACAAGTCATGGAAACAATTACTGCACGGAGACAGGAAGATAAGCGTAAAATGTTTACGAAGGCAGAAACATACGTAGACAACAATATTGCTACAGTTTCAGACGAAATCAAACAGTTGAACACCGAATTGCATGATGAAATCTCTGATCTTAAAACAAAAACAGACACACACACAGTAGCCTTTCAGACAGTGACCAACAGACTTGAACAATTAGAATTAATACAGGATCCTGATGCCATCAAAGCAGACGTTAAGAAATTGAACAAAACCATACGTAAAATACAAAAACAAATTAATGCTTATGACACTAAAAACGACGATCACGTAAAAGCACTGACTGAAAAATTTGATGAATTGGCCAGTCGTATTGACGTTATCGAAAATAACAATGATATCAAATCAGACGATACTTCACCAGTTTCGTTTAATCAAACACCCGAATTCCAAAATTTACAGCAGACAATCAGTGAGATAGGTTCGTCCAACAAAACATTGCGTAGAAAATTGTCATCTTTACAGCAAGAAGTGACAGAAATGAAAAATTTTTCAGCCACTAACACGTCACCGCATATGTCACATTCCGAACAATTGTCACACTTAACACAGCCAGTATAGCTTAGGTCATTTACAGAGAGTATGTGACTTAGATTCCGAACAGTCACAGACAAACAGATTATCATGCAATCCTGAACCTGTTCAGTCATTCAGAGATGATAATTTTGATTACAAGCGCTTTCTATCCGTTAGGAAATATAAGGTATTTAAAAATGACAGAACACAGATTCACCCTTTGGATTGGATACAACAATTTAGCTTTGCTCTTCCACCAACTTGGCCCGTAACACACAAACTTGAATTTATTTGCAGTTTTTTGGAAGGCGAACCGGCAACTCGTATGAGACCGATCGCGAGACAATGCTACTCGGTAGAAGAATTTCAGAATGCTTTTCTGTCAGCGTATTGGTCGAAGACGACACAGCGCGGAATCAAGGATCAATTAATTAGCTTACCGAATTATGAGAACTCAAATTTTCCCACTGTCACGCAATTTTTTGAACACATGGTACAACAAAAGTGAGCCATACAGTGAATCAGCACTTATCCAATTATGTATTTCTAAATTGCCACGATCGTTAAGAGTATCACTTTTAACAGGACAGCAGAAAGAAAATATTTCGGCATTTAGAGATCTGTTACAGCTTTTGGAAGTTCAGCAATCAGATTATTCCTTTATAAACAAAAATTTTTCACATCATAACCAAGACCAACCAACATGCAGTAATTACGATCAGCCGCGCTATTTCAATAGCAAAGATAATAGACGGTCCAGGAACGACAACCACCAGAACTTTAATAACAGACAAAATTTTAATTATCAGTATCGTCAAAATTATCAGCAACAGGAAACACATTTTGGTAACAATAGAGGTTTTTCCCCACAACAGCAACAAAACCATCCGGGTAGCATAACTAACCAACAATGTAATGTGCAAGTTCAACCAAGCTTTAATGTTTCGCTGCCTACACGTATAGCGTCGGCTCCACCAAATAGTAACGCACCGCAACAAGGAAATCAGTACGTACAGAAAACACCATCATTTCAACTCCTCTCGCAACGCGCCGTATAGCAATGACTATCATGACAGACGTAAAAGTAATGAGCACAGATTTCAGCGTACATTTAATAACAGTAGGTCTTACCAGCAGCAGAATCATCTGCAACAACAGATTATCATGAATGAACCAGACAGTCGGTATCATCCGGAACCTAATACGTCAGGAAGAAATAACAGAACAGTACAAATAGTTGAAATGCCACAGCATCCTCCCTCAAATAACAGCACGTCAGAACGAATTTGACTAGATACAGTACAGATTGAATCTTTCAGCAACGTAAGCAATACTTTTGACACACAGACTCTTGTTCACGAAAATGTTATTACTTTTGACGACATCAGAGACACTATTTTGCATGAAAAACCAGTTATTCAAAAAACCATTTCCCATCCTGTCGTTGAAGTAAAGATTGGATCATCCACATTTTCAGTAGTAATCGATTCTGGATCACCTATGTCAGTTATAAATGAAGAAACCTTCAACGAATGTAACAAAGAAAATATTTATCCTACGTTACCATTAGGCAAAACTAAAGTAAAAGGAGCAGTATCTAGTAAAGGAGTAGATGTAATTACAGACACACTTATCATTTTGTATTGCACGTCATACGTTTCATTCAAATTTTTGGATTGTTCCCTTATTGACAACAGACGTTATTTTAGGTACGAATTTTCTGGTACAACATGACGCAATTATTGACTTTCAAAATTCCTGTTTAATGTTAAGAGATGAGAATGTACAACTTGCATTAGGATTTCAGCACGCTTTATCTGCAGAAGAACAAGCAATTAATCGGACAGTGGTCATTTCTATATCACATAACACGGACTGTCATTCCACATTGTTCACATATACGTATGTACACAACTACAATACACCAGACGAAGCCGACTATGACGTTATGCAAATGATTTCTGATAAAGTAAAACAAAGCAGCGCAAATACAGACGACAAACGTACGCAACCACGCAAAATTCTTTTACAGCAAGCTCCAGTTTTTGACAACATCCCTGGTACTATGTCCCGTTTTATGTATGAATTTCAAGTTAAACAGCATGACACATTTAAAGCCAAACATTATCCTATTCCGTATATCTACAGAGAACAAGTTAAGAAAGAATTACAAGCTATGCTAAACCAAGGAATTATTGAACCGGCAGTTAGTCCGTACATAAACCCGCTCCATATTGTTAAGAAAAAGGATGGCTCACTTCGCCTCGTACTTGATTCGCGTCATGTCAACGACATTATTATTAATGAAACAGATCGCCCACAGACACTAGAAGAACTTCTGCAGAAATTTCGTGGTACTGCTGTTTATTCCACATTAGATTTGAAATCGGGATTTTGACAAATTCAGCTCCATCCGAACAGCAGAAAGTACACAGCATTTCTCTGTTTTGGTGATTGTTATCAATTTTGCAAATTACCGTTCGGTTTAACAATTTCTTCAGCAGCATTTATTCGCTGTTTAAATACTATACTTCTGACAGAACTTAAAGACAGAATCACAACGTATGTAGACGACATCCTTATCGCAGAAGCTAACTGGTCTGAACACAATCTGATACTTGAACAAGTGTTGCAAACTTTTCGTGCACAAGGGCTCACAGTTTATCTTAGCAAATCACACTCTGGCAAAACTTCCATAAAATTTCTGGGACACGTAATTTCAGCAGAAGGCATTGCGCCTGATCCGGAAAAACTTCAAGCTTTACGTGACATTACTGTTCCTACGACGAAGAAACAACTACGCAGCTTTTTGGGTTTAATTAACTTCTTCCGTAAATTTATTCATTACTCTGCTTGAGACACCCCTAGATTATGCCAGTTGACGGGTAAAAACGCTATTTGGTCGTGGGTTAGCCAATCACAGTCTGAATTTGTCAATCTAAAACAAGCTTTGTTGAACGCACCACTTTTATCACACCATGATCCTACCAGAAATTTTTCCATTGTCACCGACAGTTCTAACGCAGCTTTAGGCGTACACATTTTTCAGGAAATTGAAGAAGACGGTAACACAGTAATTAAAAACATCGCCTTTGCAAGTCGCATTCTGTCACCTGCTGAACGCAATTATTCTGTTACAGAACTTGAAACATTATGTGTTGTATGGGCATTTACCAGATTTAGGCATTTTCTTTATGGAAGACATACTACCGTTTACACAGACCATAGAGCTATACAGTTTTTACTTTCCGCTAAATTTACACATGACAGATTAAGCAGATGGAAACTTTATTTACAGGAATTTAATTTTAAAATTGTTCACATTCCCGATACACAAAATGTTGTAGCAGACGCACTATCCCGTTCTCTCAGCAACAATCAGCAAGACATCGGATCCAACTTCTGCCAAGCAAATTTTAGCGTCATGTATATTCAACAAGTTGCATTCGAAAATTTCATTTCGTCATCATTATGAGACATAGCACAAGAGCAGAGCAAAGACAACGTATGGAAAGAAATTAAACACCTTTGCCAAGATAGGAATAACGTTACCATTAGAAACCATTATACTGTACGCAAGAACATTCTGTTTCGCCGCTCTCACCCTGACGGCAAAAACTGGTTATTTTGTATTCCTGACGAACTTGTTAACAAATTAATTTGGTATACTCATTTAAGTTACGCACATTACGGAGCCAGAAAATGTTTTCGTATACTGAGACAGAACTGTTGTTTTGCGAACATGGAGAAACGTATTCGACGAGTTTTAGCGTCATGTAAAATCTGCCGGAAAGCTAAATCAGACACGACTTCACATATTCCTTCGTTACATCCCATTGTACCCGTTAAATTGAGACACATGGCCGCAGTAGACATTCTTGGACCGATTCCCAGAACTAATAGAGGTTTTTGCTACACCTTTATCGCTGTTGAACTCACTTCGAAATTTGTTACCTTCACTCCGTTGCGCAAAGCTATTGCTAAATATATTTCGAATGCATTTGTAAAACATTTTTTATTTCATGTAGGGCATGTATTGAAAGTAATTTCCGACATTGGACCACAATTTCGATCTGCGATATGGACACGTATGTTACGAGCTAGAAACATTTCTCCGATCTATATATCCAGGTATCACGCTTCTTCGAACCCTTCTGAACGGCTAATGAAAGAAATAGGTAAACTATGTAAAATATACTGCCGTAAATAAACATATTGATTGGGACGCACACATACTCTCATTCCAGGATGTAATTAACTCCATACCAAATGAATCTACTATGCTATCCCCGACTGTTATACTGAAAAATGTTGAACCACCTAACAAAATTAAAGAACTAGTATCTTTTCCTACACAAAAATGCTAAAGACTTATACAGTGCGTGTGCACTTCATTTCATTTGTTAATACGATCAGTTCTCCTAAATTTGCTAAAGATTTTTACAATGCATGTGCACTTCATTTCATTTGTTAATATGATCAATTCTCCTAAATATGCTAAAGATTTTTACAGTGCGTATGCACTTAATTTCATTTGTTAATACGATCAGTTCTCCTAAATATGCTAAAGACTTTTACAGTGCGTGTGCACTTTATTTCATTTCTTAATATATTTAAATTCTTGTAAAAAGGTAAAGACTTATACAGTGCGCGTGCATTTTATTTCATCTCTTAATATATTTAAAATCTCGTAAAATGGTAAAGACGTATACAGTGCGTGTGCACTTTATTTCATTTCTCAATATGTTTAAATTCTTGTAAAATGGTAAAGACTTATACAGTGCGTGTGCACGTTATGTCATTTGTTAATATATTTTGTAATCATTGCGTATACATTTTGTCATTTCTTAATATGTTACGAACTCAGTGCGTGTGCACTCTATTTCATTTCTTATGTTTGCACTTATCAATAATGTATATACTCTGTGACTGTAGACTTAGTTAACTAAATAGATTATAGAAAAATTTGTTGCTCATGGAAAGTCCGATTGACTCACCATCGCTGCCAATTTTTGCCCCCCCTCCCCCCCCCCCTCCCGCCCTCGCCCAGTGAAGGGTTATGTAAGAGGTCCATGATTAAGGAATTTGTTGCTAGCGCACTCGAGCAGATGTAATTTCGATGGATTGCTCACGCGCTGTCTGCGATATGTGAGCTGTAAGAGAATCTCAGACCAGAGAGCAGTGTTGTATGCAGTAGGAACTGTGTAGCAGTTGTGGTAGTAGCTAGCTATCAGTCTGGTGTATCGTGTTGCCTGGCCGGTCGTGGGGAGCGATGGCGGAGCCTGAGCGATATTATACACTCCTGGAAATTGAAATAAGAACACCGTGAATTCATCGTCCCAGGAAGGGGAAACTTTATTGACACATTCCTGGGGTCAGATACATCACATGATCACACTGACAGAACCACAGGCACATAGACACAGGCAACAGAGCATGCACAATGTCGGCACTAGTACAGTGTATATCCACCTTTCGCAGCAATGCAGGCTGCTATTCTCCCATGGAGACGATCGTAGAGATGCTGGATGTAGTCCTGTGGAACGGCTTGCCATGCCATTTCCACCTGGCGCCTCAGTTGGACCAGCGTTCGTGCTGGACGTGCAGACCGCGTGAGACGACGCTTCATCCAGTCCCAAACATGCTCAATGGGGGACAGATCCGGAGATCTTGCTGGCCAGGGTAGTTGACTTACACCTTCTAGAGCACGTTGGGTGGCACGGGATACATGCGGACGTGCATTGTCCTGTTGGAACAGCAAGTTCCCTTGCCGGTCTAGGAATGGTAGAACGATGGGTTCGATGACGGTTTGGATGTACCGTGCACTATTCAGTGTCCCCTCGACGATCACCAGTGGTGTACGGCCAGTGTAGGAGATTGCTCCCCACACCATGATGCCGGGTGTTGGCCCTGTGTGCCTCGGTCGTATGCAGTCCTGATTGTGGCGCTCACCTGCACGGCGCCAAACACGCATACGACCATCATTGGCACCAAGGCAGAAGCGACTCTCATCGCTGAAGACGACACGTCTCCATTCGTCCCTCCATTCACGCCTGTCGCGACACCACTGGAGGCGGGCTGCACGATGTTGGGGCGTGAGCGGAAGACGGCCGAACGGTGTGCGGGACCGTAGCCCAGCTTCATGGAGACGGTTGCGAATGGTCCTCGCCGATACCCCAGGAGCAACAGTGTCCCTAATTTGCTGGGAAGTGGCGGTGCGGTCCCCTACGGCACTGCGTAGGATCCTACGGTCTTGGTGTGCATCCGTGCGTCGCTGCGGTCCGGTCCCAGGTCGACGGGCACGTGCACCTTCCGCCGACCACTGGCGACAACATCGATGTACTGTGGAGACCTCACGCCCCACGTGTTGAGCAATTCGGCGGTACGTCCACCCGGCCTCCCGCATGCCCACTATACGCCCTCGCTCAAAGTCCGTCAACTGCACATACGGTTCACGTCCACGCTGTCGCGGCATGCTACCAGTGTTAAAGACTGCGATGGAGCTCCGTATGCCACGGCAAACTGGCTGACACTGACGGCGGCGGTGCACAAATGCTGCGCAGCTAGCGCCATTCGACGGCCAACACCGCGGTTCCTGGTGTGTCCGCTGTGCCGTGCGTGTGATCATTGCTTGTACAGCCCTCTCGCAGTGTCCGGAGCAAGTATGGTGGGTCTGACACACCGGTGTCAATGTGTTCTTTTTTCCATTTCCAGGAGTGTATAAGGTAAAAGCAGCCTCGCGCATGTGTACTATTGTTATGTCAAGCCCCATGTAAATGTTTTTAAAAAAATCTCTTAATAATAATCTTTCTTATAAAAAATTAACTTTTGATAATCATTCATCTCAATTTAAAGAACTTACTAATTTCTTCAATACATGGTGATCCCGATTATTGTAAAGAAAAATCAGTTGTTTCTTTTTATACATGACAGATCTATCGGCCAGCATTGCACTGAGCTGCGCCAGAAAAATTTCTTATAGGAGCAGATATATACGCGTTATCCGGCGACCTAATTGAGGTAAGATGTTTCAATTTATTCAGAATGAATTTTCAGGGCCATGACGCAGCACTGCTGACGTCCAAAATTTACCAGTTTAAATTCACAGTCAATTATTGAATGGTTATAAGTGAGTCGCAATTTAATTGAGAGGTTAGTCATATTGTATTATTGGTAGGTTACAGATTCATTTATTGGGAGGTTATGCTGAATGTGAATTATATTCTTTTTACTGTTGGGAGGTTGCACTAAATCTGAATGATATATAATATTATTTTACTGTGGGGAGGTTACAACGCAGTCTTTGGTTCTTTCCAGTTTAAGTTGTTCGTAATTGTAATTGGTACATATTTAGTTGAATTTACGGCCTTTAAATCTGATCGATTCATCGTGTAACCGAATTTTAACGGATTCCTTTTCACACTTGTGTGTTACCTCACACTTTTAATTATTTAGGGTCAACTGCCAATTTTCGCACCATACAGATATCTTTTCTACGTCGTTCTGCAATTTGCGTTGATCTTATGATGACCTTACTAGACGAGAAACGACAGCATCATCTGCTGACAACCTAAGACGGGTGGTCAGATTGTCTTTTAAATCGTTTATATAGATAAGGAACAGCAGAGGACCTATAACACTGCTTGGCGAACGCCAGAAATCACTTATGTTTTACTCGATGACTTTCCGTCAGTTACTAAGAGCTGTGACCTCTCCGACAGGAAATCACGAACCCAGTCGCATAACTCAGACGATATTCCATAAGCGCGCACTTTGATTACAAGCCGCTTGTGAGGTACCGTTTCAAAAGCCTTCTGTTAATCTAGAAAAACGGAATCAATCTGCAATCCCATGTCGATAGCACTCAGCACTTCGTGTAAGTTAAGAGCTGGTTGTGTTTCACAAGAACGATGTTTTCTAAATCCGTGTTGATTGTGTGTCAATAGACCGTTCTCTTCTAGGTAATTCATAATGCTCGTACGCAATATGTGTTACAAAATACTGTTGCACATCTACATTAATGATATGAGTCTGTAATTTAGTGGATTACTTCTTTTGCCTTTCGAGCGAGCTGTTGTATATGATTGTTAAATATGGAATTATTACATCAGCACACACTGAAAGAAACCTAATTGGTATAGAGTCTGGACCAGAAGACTTGCCTGTAATAAGTGGTTTAAGTTGCTGCACTGCTCCAAGGATATCTGCTTCCATTTTACTCATGTTGACAGCTGTTATTGATTCGAATTCTGAAATGTTTACCTCGTCTTCTTTGGCGATGGAATTTCGCAAGGTGGTGTTTAGTAACTTTGCTTTAGCGGCTCTGGCATCGATAGGATTTCCATTGCTATCGCGCAGGGAGGCATTGATTGTGTCTTGCCGCTAGCGTACTTTACATTCGAACAGAATATATTCAGATTTTCTGGCACATTTTGAGACAAAGTTTCGTTGTGGAAACTATCGTGAGCATCTCGTATTGAAGTCTGCACTAAATTTCGAGCTCCCGTAAAAGATCGCCATTTTTGTGGATTTTGCGTTCGTTTAAATGTGGCATGCTTTTTCCGTTGCTTCTGCAACAGTATTCTGGCCTGTTTTGTATACAGTGGGTGTCAGCTACGTCGTTTATTGATTTATTTGGTATTAATCTCTCAATTGCTGTCGATACTATTTCTCTGAATTCCTTCCGCATCTGGTCTACACATATACTGTTAATTCGAAAGGAGTAGAGATTGTCTCTCAAGAAGACATAAAGCGAATTTTTATCTCCTTTTTTTGAGTAGATACATTTTCCATTGGATTTGGGAGCTACAGTATTCAGCTCGCTTCGACAACCCTGTTTTCGCTAATTCCTGTATTCGTTGTGAAACATGTTGTTACCTTAGGATTATTTGTTGCTAAGAGGTCAACTGTATTTTCATAAACGCTTACTACTCGAGTGGGCTCATGAACTAACTGCTCGAAATTATTTTCAGAGGATACGTTTAGCACAATTTCGGATAAAATTTTATGCGTACCTCCGGAGTTAAATATATATTTTCGCAACATATCGAGGGTAAATTGAAGTCCAACCGACTATAATTGTATGAGTCGAGTATGTGTTTGAAATAAGATTCAAGTTTTCTTTGGACCTTTGAGCAGTAGTAACATCTGACTTGGGAGGTCGGTAAAAGGATTCAATTACTATTTTATTCCGGTTGCCAAGAATGGCCTCTACCCATACTGTTGTTGTTGTGGTCTTCAGTCCTGAGACTGGTTTGATGCAGCTCTCCACGCTACCCTATCCTGTGCAAGTTTCTTCATCTCCCAGTACCTACTGCAACCTACATCCTTCTGAATCTGTTTAGTGTATTCATCTCTTGGTCTCCCTCTACGATTTTTACCCTCCACGCTCCCCTCCAATGCTAAATTTGTGATCCCTTGGTGCCTCAGAACATGTCCTACCAACCGGTCCCTTCTTCTCGTCAAGTTGTGCCACAAACTCCTCTTCTCCCCAATTCTACTCAATACCTCCTCATTAGTTACGTGATTTACCCGTCTAATCTTCAGCATTCTTCTGTAGCACCACATTTCGAAAGCTTCTCTTCTCTTCCTGTCCAAACTATTTATCGTCCATGTTTCACTTCCGTACATGGCTACACTCCATACGAATACTTTCAGAAATGACTTCCTGACACTTAAATCTATACTCGATGTTAACAAATTTCTCTTCTTCAGAAACGCTTTCCTTGCCGTTGCCAGTCTACATTTTATATCCTCTCTACTTCGACCATCATCAGTTATTTTTCCCCCCAAATAGCAAGACTCCTTTACTACTTTAAGTGTCTCATTTCCTAATCTAATTCCCTCAGCATCACCCGACTTAATTCGACTACATTCCATTATCCTCGTTTTGCTTTTGTTGATGTTCATGTTATATCCTCCTTTCAAGACATTGTCCATTCCGTTCAACTGCTCTTCCAAGTCCTTTGCTGTCTCTGACAGAATTACAATGTCATCGGCGAACCTCAAAATTTTTATTTTTTCTCCATGGATTTTAACACCTACTCCGAATTTTTCTTTTGTTTCGTTTACTGCTTGCTCAATATACAGATTGAATAACACTGGGGAGAGGCTACAACGCTGTCTCACTCCCTTCCCAACCACTGGTTCCCTTTCATGCCCCTCGACTCTTATAACTGCCATCTGGTTTCTGTACAAGTTGTAAATAGCCTTTCGCTCCCTGTATTTTACCCCTGCCACCTTTAGAATTTGAAAGAGAGTATTCCAGTCAACATTGTCAAAAGCTTTCGCTAAGTCTACAAATGCTAGAAACGTAGGTTTGCCTTCCTTAATCTTTCTTCTAAGGTAAGTCCTGAGGTCAGTATTGCCTCACGTGTTCCAATATTTCTACGGAATCCAAACTGATCTTTCCCGAGGTCGGCTTCTACCAGTGTTTCCATTCGTCTGTAAAGAATTCGTGTTAGTATTTTGCAGCTGTGACTTATTAAACTGATAGTTCGGTAATTTTCACATTTGTCAACACCTGCTTTCTTTGGGATTGGAATTATTATATTCCTCTTGAAGTCTGAGGGTACTTCGCCTGTCTCATACATCTTGCTCACCAGATGGAGGAGTTTTGTCAGGGCTGGCTCTCTCGAGGCCATCAGTAGTTCCAATGGAATGTTGTCTACTTCCGGGGCCTTGTTTCGGCTCAGGTCTTTCAGTGCTCTGTCAAACTCTTCACACAGTATCGTATCTCCCATTTCATCTTCATCTACATTCTCTTGCATTTCTATAATATTGTCCTCTATATACTCCACCCATCTTTCTGCTTTTCCTTCTTTGGTTAGAACTGGGTTTCCATCTGAGCTCTTGATATTCATATAAGTGGTTCTCTTTTCTCCAAAGGTCTCTTTAATTTTCCTGTAGGCAGTATCTACCTTACCCTTAGTGAGATAAGCCTCTACATCCTTACATTTGTCCTCTAGCCATCCCTGCTTAGCCGTTTTGCACTTCCTGTCGATCTCATTTTTGAGAAGTTTGTATTCCTTTTTGTCTGCTTCATTTACTGCATTTTTATATTTTCTCCTTTCATCAATTAAATTCAATATTTCTTCTGTTACCCATGGATTTCTACTAGCTCTCGTGTTTTTACCTACTTGATCCTCTGCTGGCTTCACTACTTCATGCCTCAGAGCTACCCATTCTTCTTCTACTGTACTTCTTTCCCCCATTGCTGTCAATTGTTCCCTTATGCTCTCCCTGAAACTCTGTACAACCTCTGGTTCTTTCAGTTTATCCAGGTCCCATCTCCTTAAATTCCCACCTTTTTGCAGTTTCTTCAATTTTAATCTACAGTTCATAACCAATAGATTGTGGTCAGAGTCCACATCTGCCCCTGGAAATGTCTTACAATTTAAAACCTGGTTCCTAAATCTCTGTCTTATCATTATATAATCTATCTTATACCTTTTAGTATCTCCGGGATTCTTCCAATAATACAACCTCCTTTTATGATTCTTGAACTAAGTGTTAGCTATGATTAAGTTATGCTCTGTGCAAAATTCTACCAGACGGCTTCCTCTTTCATTTCTTACCCCCAATACGTATTCACCTACTATGTTTCCTTCTCTCCCTTTTCCTACACTCGAATTCCAGTCACCCGTGACTATTAAATTTTCGTCCCCCCACACTATCTGTATAATTTCTTTTATCTCATCATACATTTCCTCAATTTCTTCATCATCTGCAGAGCTAGTTGGCATATAAACTTGCAATACTGTAGTAGGCGTGGGCTTCGTGTCTATCTTGGCCACAATAATGCGTTCACTATGCTGTTTGTAGTAGCTTACCCGCACGCCTATTTTTTATTCATGATTAAACCTACTCCTGCATTACCTCTGTTCGATTTTGTATTTATAACCCTGTATTCACCTGACCAAAAGTCTTGTTCCTCCTGCCAGCGAACTTCACTAATTCCTACTATATCTAACTTTAACCTATCCATTTCCCTTTTTAAATTTTCTAACCTACCTGCTCGATTAAGGGATCTGACATTCCACGCTCCCATGCTAAGTCACAGGAACTACCTACTTCAAATCGAACGTGCTGAGTGACGAGTATGGGGTGGAAAGAGTGTGTCACGCAGGCCATGACAACGAAAAAAAAAACTTTTTAGTAGAAGCGTTTATATTTTTACATACATCGATTCGTAAGTATCACAGATAACTTTTGGAGAATAAAGTGGCATGGAATCTAAGAGTCTCAAAAATGGCGTGTATCCTAGGACTTGCAAAGCTACGTTTAATACAGAATATTAGTCAGTTTCTTTTGTCAGGGCCCGCCCTCGTGGTTGGGCAGGCGGCCTAACCAGATGAAGGCGCGCAGACTCAGCATGACCGCCGCTGCTGTCAAAAACATCCGACACGTTTCTTGAGTTCACACGTAGAACTGTTAAATCACAGGAAGGTGATTCAGGAAATATACACTGAAGAGCCAAAGAAACTGGTACACCTTCCTTATGTCGTGTAGGCCCCCCGCGAGCACCTAGAAGTGCCGAATCACGACGTAGCATGAACTCGACTAATGTCTGAAGCAGTGCTGGAGGCAATTGACACCATGAATCCTGCAGGGATCCTGTAGTTCATCTGCTGTGTTTTTCATCGTTAATGCAGGATGAAGGACAATTTTCTGTATTGTTCAGTGCATCATAAGGGAACTTCGACTTGCTCCTAGATTCCGCTTCTAGATATACGAATATGCAAAAAATTATTCAAATGGCTCTGAGAACTATGGGACTTGACATCTGATGTCATCAGTCACCTATAACTTAGAACTACTTAAACCTAGCTAACCTAAGGACATCACACACATCCATGCCCGAGGCAGGATTGGAACCTGCGACCGTAGCGGCCGCGCGGTTCCAGACTGAAGCGCCTAGGAACCGCTCGGCCACACCGGCCGGCTACGAGTATGCATATCATGCTTATAAGGTATGTATTCACTCAGGTTGATATGCAGATAGCGCTAGTCTAGCAAAGCATGCAGCAGACTTTTTGTGAAGCTTGTAAAATAGGAGAGAGGCACTGGTAGAACGAAAGCTATGGGGGCACGTTATTGACTCCTGTTATGTTTTACATCAATTGTTGGTATAACTTTGTTTGTTGTAAATAACAGAGTATAGTATTTTTTCTCAAAATTAAGGGAGAGTCCACTTTCAAGTAACCAATTAGTAATTCGCTGAAAGACATCATTAACATCATCACCTGTTCCTTTCTCTCCAATGAAATTCCGTCTGAAAAACGTTACGTGGATGGTCATTCACATATAAAGGGAATAGGAGTGGATCCAAATTTGAACTTTATGGTGTACCCTTCGTGTTTTCTCCCTAATCACTAACATTTTCTCCCTTTTCAACATTTCCTACATTTTTCAGCATTATTTTTGCTTTCTGTTTGTTTTGTATGATTCAAACGAGATGTTTGTTAAACTTCAAGTAGTGCACGAATACTTGATAATCTATTATCTCACCAGTATTAGGAACCTATAGATTCATATTGTAGTCCCAGACGATCAGTTGCATGACATAAGAGGAGAAAATCCGGTACGAAAAATACAATGACGATGTTCCTGGGCGCATTACGTGTTCCCATCTCTCGCCGCATGAGAGTATGTACAGCATTACAACCATGATCGTTTTGTGGTCCAGGTGTTAAACTGTGGGAGGCATTGTGTTGCAAGGGCGTACTGACCTCCAAATTTTTGTCCACATTGCTCTAACCGGTCAACGTTATTGTGACACTGTACTCCATACTCATGTGCGCATTTTCAAGGGTCTGTTCGGCCCTTTGTTCTTTTTTATGGATGGCAATGTGCGATCGCAACAAAATGCACAGGTGGAGGAGCTGTCGGAACGAGAGGCTATTCTGTGAAGGGATAGGCCTGCCATTTTCCCGGACATTAAACCCATCGAGCACGTCTAGGATAAGTATTACAGCACGTCCACATGAACCCACGACCATCCCGCAGCTATCAACCGCACTGGTATGCGAATGGAATACCCTACCTCAAGAACTCCTTACCAACCATGTAGCTAGCACTGGAGCACGTTGGAGAACGTGAACTGCCATCCGTGGTGATCATACACCCTGTTATGAACCACTGCCGAGTGTAATGTCCAGGGACTGTCGTAAATCGTGATGACGTCAGTGTAATTATTATCTATGAATAAAAGTGTATTTTATATACGCCCCATTGCATATTTCTTTCAGTTACATTCGCTCCATACTGTAGCAGTTCTTTGTATGTATGGCCCAAGTTTCTTCGAGCTATGTCACTTGACAGTGACACATGATTCGAAAGTTACTTTCGTCCTTAAGTTTTGCGCTTACTTGAATATTGGAAAGCAGTAGTTGGTATTCCTAGTTCCTTAAACAGCTCCTGCGGGAAGTTTTAGAGATCGTGCCAAAAATAGTTCGTATTTCAAACCGTAACACCACCTCCTTCGTGGTTCACTGTTGGCACTACACAAGATGCCAGGTAACGTTCTCCAGGCAAACAGTTCCATCGGACTGGAGCAGGATATACCGTGCTTCATCATTTCCAGTCATTCCTGTCCAGTGGCGTAGCTCGTTGCACCACCTTAACAATCGCTTAACAAAGACTACAGAAATCTGACTTTTGACGAGACCCTTGACCATTGTACACCATTCGTTTCTACTCCTCACGCACAGTTATTTTGCTACCCGAACTGCTGGTCGCACTTAAGAACTCCTGAGTGACTCCTTACGCTCATTTCAGGCTACTTTTACAACCAACTTTCATAATGAGATTTTCACTCTGCAGCGGAGTGTGCGCTGATATGAAACTTCCTGACAGATTAAAACTGTGTGCTGGACCGAGACTCGAACTAGGGACCTTTGCCTTTCGCGGGCAAGTGCTCTACCATCTGAGCTACCAAGCACGACTCACGCCCCCTCCTCATAGCTTTACTTCCACCAGTACCTCGTCTCCTACTTTCCAAACTTCACAGAAGCTCTCCTGCGAAAGGCAAAGGTTCCGAGTTCGAGTCTCGGTCCGGCACACAGTTTTAATCTGCCAGGAAGTTTCAACTTTCATAATACTCGTCAATACCTGTTCGTCAGTACATAAGATCTACCTGTCTTGGTTCAGCTGTGGTTGTTATTTCGCATTTACGGCATGCAGTTACGTCACCAACAGTCGACTCAAGCAGCTTTAGAAGAGTTCAAATGTACCTTTTCAATTCGTTACTCTGGTGACATCCAATCCAAGTCCGCGTTCTATTTTATTGAGCTCTCCTGACTGACCCATTCTGTTGTTCGTGATTCTCTACTGACAACACAACAGTCGCCGCCGCCTCCTATGCTCTCGTAGCAAGTAGTCGCCGCTTCCACATTATACAGGGTGATCCATTGATAGTGACCGGGCCAAATATCTCACGAAAGAAGAATCAAACTAAAAAACTACAAAGAACGAAACTTGAAGGGGGAAAACAGATGGCGCTATGGTTGGCCCGCAAGATAGGCGCTGCCATAGGTCAAACGGATATCAACTGCGTTTTTTAAAATAGAAACCCTCATTTTTATTACATATTCGTGTAGTAAGTAAAGAAATATGAATGTTTTAGTTGGATCACTTTTTTCGCTTTGTGATAGATGGCGCTGTAATAGCCACAAACGTATAAGTACGTGGTATCACGTAAAATTCCGCCAGTGCGGACGGTATTTGCTTCATGATACATTACCCGTGTTTAAACGGGCCGTTTACCAATTGCGGAAAAGGTCGATATCGTCTTGATGTATGGCTATTGTGATCAAAATGCCCAACGGGCGTGTGTTATGCATGCTGCTCGATATCCTGGACGACATCATCCAAGTGTCCGGACCGTTCGCCGGGGATAGTTACGTTATTTAAGGAAACAGGAAGTGTTACGCCACACGCGAAACGTCAACAACGACCTGCAACAAATGATGATGCTCAAGTAGGTGTTTTAGCTGCTGTCGCGGCTAATCCGCACATCAGTAGCAGACAAACTGCGCGAGAATCGGGAATCTCAAAAACGTCGGTGTTGAGAATGCTACATCAACATTGATTGCACCCGTACCATATTTCTATGCACCAGGAATTGCATGGCGACGACTTTGAACGTCGTGTACAGTTCTGCCACTGGGCACAAGAGAAGTTACTGGACGATGACTGATTTTTTGCACGCGTTCTATTTAGCGACGAAGCGTCATTCACCAACAGCGGTAACGTAAACCGATATAATATGCACTATTGGGCAACGGAAAATCCACGATGGCTGCGACAAGTGGAACATCAGCGACCTTGGCGGGTTTATGTATGGTGCGGCATTATGGGAGGACGGATAATTGGCCCCCATTTTATCGTTGGCAATCTAAATGGTGCAGTGTATGCTGATTTCCTACGCAATGTTCTATCGATGTTACTACAAGATGTTTCACTGCATGACGGAATGGTAATGTACTTCCAACATGATGGATATCCGGCACATAGCTCGCGTGCGGTTGAAGCGGTATTGAATAGCATATTTCATGACAGGTGGATTGGTCGTCGAAGCATGGCCCTCACGTTCACCGGATCTCTTTCTGTGGGAAAGTTGAAGGATATTTTCTATAATGATCCACCGACAACGCCTGACAACATGCGTCAGCGCATTGTCAATGCATGTGCGAACATTACGGAAGGCGAACTACTCGCTGTTGAGAGGAATGTCGTTACACGTATTGCCAAATGCATTGTGGTTGACGGACATCATTTTGAGCATTTATTGCATCAAGTGTGGTATTTACCGGTAATCACGCTGTAACAGCATGCGTTCTCAGAAACGATAAGTTCACGAAGGTACATGTATCACATTGGAACAACCGAAATAAAATGTTCAAACGTACCTTCGTTCTGTATTTTAATTTTAAAAACCTACCTGTTACCAACTGTTCGTCTAAAATTGTGAACCATATGTTTGTGACTATTACAACGCCATCTATTACAAAGCGAAAAAAGTTTTCCAACTAAAACATTCATATTTCATTCCATACTACACGAATATGTAATAAAATATGGGGGTACCTATTTTAAAAAACGCAGTTGATATCCGTTTGACCTATGGCAGCGCCATCTAGCGGGCCAACCATAGCGCCATCTGGTTTCCCCCTACAAGCTAGACGAGTTTCGTTCTTTGTAGTTTTTTCGTTTGACGCTTATTTCGTGAGATATTTGGCCCGGTCACGATCAATGGACCACCCTGTATAGTGGTGTCTGTATACTGTTGATGAAATAGTGTATGTCTGTCAAGGTCTGCATGCACATAAAGATTTTTATGCGCTTCAGCAGTTCTGTGATGTCCTCTTCCGCTGAATTTATTTCGAATTTGAACTCCCAAGAATTGAATACGGTCAACCTCTTCTGTCTGTTTGTCGTAATATTTTAGGCACAAACTGAGAGGAATCGTCTTACAAGTTGTGGAATGTATATCGTGTGTCTTTTCAATATTTAGACAAAGAACTGGCTAGGAACTACGAGGCGTGTTTTTTAAGTAAGTACCGTTTTGAAATTAAAAAAAAAGACATGCTAAGATATCTCAATAATTTTATTTTTACATGAAAGCCTGTACCTTAATCTAAGCACCGACGCCATTACAGTGTGATTCTTCCTTCTTTATGCTGTGTACTAACTGTTTAAGATGCTTCTGATAATCGTGAGTCCCGCCGACTGTGAAGTACGGGCTTTGATAAGATTTCTTAGTGCTAACGGCCTAAAAGTGATCGATATTCATCGTGAGATATGTGCAGTTTACGGAGAAAACATTATGAGTGATGGAATGGTAAGAAAGTGGGCGAGAGGATTTAAAGATGGCCGTACAAATGTGCATGATGAGCAACGGAGTGGGCGTCCTTTGGTCGTTAATGAAGGTTTGGTGCAGGAAGTGGACAATAAGATGAGTAAAACAGACGCTTTACGATTTCCTCCTTGCCGGATGACTTTCCTAATGTTTCTCGTAGTGTTTTGTACGGCATTGTGACCGAGCACTTGAATTACCGAAAATTGTGCTCACGTTGGGTACCGAAAGTGTTGACGGATGTGCACAAAACGAAACGTTTAGACAGTGCATTGACTTTCCTTGAGCGGTACCACAACGACGGTGATGATTTCTCAAGGCAAACTGTTACGGGTGATGAAACATGGCGGGCCTGCGTCACATCAGAATAAAGCAACAGTCCATGGAAGTGGAGCAAGGGCATCGTTTTGCTGCAAGACAATGCCCGTTCGCATGTCGCGAATCTGACCAAAGATCTCGTCACATGTTTTCGATGGGAAACTCTGGATCATCCTCCGTACAGCCCCGATCTTGCGGCCAGTGACTACCATCTGCTCCTGCACTTGAAGAAACACCTGGGCGGTCAGCGTCTTCAAGACGATGACGAAGTCAAAACAGTGGTGATGCAGTGTTTAACAGGTCAGGCGACAGACTTCTTTGAGGAGGGTATTCAAAAACTGGTACAACGTTATGACAAGTGCCTCAATATTGACGGAAATTATGTAGAAAAGTAGATTAAGGTACAAGCTTTCACGTAAAAATAAAATTATTGAGATATCTTAGCACGTCTTTTTTTTATTTCAAAATTGTACTTACTTAAAAAAACACGCTTCATATTTAGTAATGTCCACGAAATTCTCATTAACCAATATTTCTAAGGCTGTACTTATATTTCTCGACACTGAGGTGGCCCTTTGGCGTCGGAGGAAGGAAAGCGGACGGAAGCGAGAGGGGGACACAGTTAGGAGGCCGGCGTGCCTTGGCGACCTTTCGGTGTCGCGCCCCGGCCTGAGTCGGTGGGCAGCGGCCAGCGGCCGGCAGCTAGCGGGAGGCGCTGATGTCACCGCGGGGCGACGCGTCACTGCTAAACATACGGCGCGCGCCTTCCGCCGCCAGGTCACGCCAGCGGCCGTGTGGAACGCGGCCTGGCCCCACCACCCTCGCACATTTCCAGATTAGCCTCATTCGGCTGTCTACGTGAAAAATATCCACTCACAGTGCGGTTCGTATTTCGCGGAAAGATGGAGATCCCGTCATAACTGTCTGCCTTCGTAGGTCGAGGAAGTCGTGCCACACCCTGTCAGACGATGGTTAATACAGGCGTGGAATCGTCACTGTTCTAGACTGCGGTGTTTCATTGTGTTGTAGCAGCGAGGCTTATCGGCAACTAAAGGATCCGAGGAAAGATGCCTGTGCAACATTCGTCACGTGTTTACACCGAAGTGACAACAGTCATGGGATACCTCCTAGTATCGTGTCGGACCTTCTTTTGCCCTGTATCGTGCAGCAACTCGGGGTGACATGGGCTCAAAAAGTCGCTGGAAGTCGCCTGCAGAAATATTGAGCCATGCTACCACTATAGACGTCCATAATTGCGGAAGTGTTGCCGGTACAGAATTTTGTACACGAACTGTCCTCGCGATTATGTCCCATAAACGTTCGGTGGGATTCATGTCAGGTTACCTGGGTGGCCAAATCATTCGCTCAAATTGTCGAGAATGTTCTTCAAACCAATTGCGAACGACTCCATAGCGCATTGTCATACGTAAAAAATTCATCGTTGTTTGTCCATGAATGGTTGCAAATGATCTACTCCAGTCAATGGTCGGTTCAGTTTGAACAGAGGACATAGCAAACACCTTTATGGAACCACCACCAGCTCGCGCAGTGCCTTGTTGACGACCTGCGTTCATGGTTTGGTGGGGTCACGTAGCTAAACACAGGCCACAACCCGCTAAACTGGCTAAAGATTCAGTTTTACTTAGTCCCACAACTCGCCAATGGTGCCGTTCGCTAGGCTGGTATACACGTATCGCTATTCGAACGAGCTGTGAGAATAGCAACCTTACACTCTAACTTTACTGTCAGCTATTACCAACTCAAGTCGGGATTCATCTGACAAGGCTATGGTTTCCCTGTCGTCTAACGTCCAGCCGATATGGTTACGAGCCCAGGAGAGGCGTTGCATGCGATGTCGTGCTGTTAGCAAAGGCACTCGCGTCGGTCACTTGCTGCCATAGCCCATTAACGCCAAAGTTTGCTGCACTGTCCTAGCGGATACGTTCGTCGTACGTCCCACATTATTTTCTGCGGTTATTTCACGCAATGTTGCTTGTCTGTTAGCACTGACAACTCTACCCAAACACCGCTCCTCTCGGTCGTTAAGTGGAGGCCGTCGGCCATTGCGTTGTCCGCAGTGAGAGATATTGCCTGATGCTGGGTATTCTCAGCATACTATTGACATTCTGGGTATCAGAATATTTAAATTCCTAACGATTTCTGAAATGGAATGTTCCACGTATTTAGCTCCACCTACCACTTCGCGTTCAGTCTGTTAATTCCCGTCGCGCGTCCATGATCACGTCGGAAACCTCTTCACATGAATCACTTAATTACATATGACATCTCCACCAGTGCACTGCCCTTTTATACCTTGTGTGGGCGGTACTACCGCTATCTCTATACGTGCATATCGCTATCCAATGAGTTCCTTCACCCTCAGTGTATAGACAGCAACAAAAAGATATGGCCAAAGTTTCAGAAAACATTCCTCACACATAGAGGAATAAAATGTGATATGGACACGGGTCTGCAAACTCTTCATATCCATGTTGGAGCTCGTTTTCCACTTCTTTTCATAATCACATTAATAACGGGAAATGCAGAGAAACAAAACGTACCAGCGTACATGAAACGTTTCCTTACATGAGATGTTCAAAATACCCTCTTGGCTATGTTTGCTTAGAATGAGCAGTAATCTGCAAATCACAGGTTCACCGCCAGTGCCTGTTGCTCTAATTGAACGAAAATAATGTTGACATGTGACTCAATACATTGCTTGTGTTGACGTGCAACTAACTTCATCGCATGCGTTCACATGCAACTAACTTCATTGCTTGTGTTCACATGTGACTAGCTGCACTGCTCTACTAGCATCGAGCACGTAGCATCATGCAATGGGAGTATACTCAAACATGGTGCTGGAAGATGCCCATTTGCTGTAGGGATTAGGAGATGGTAATGGGCGTGGCACTACACATTCTGTTGTGAGTGTGTGGATTTTATTTTGTCAAGTTGCGCAATGGATTGATCCAGCAAGTACCCTTTGGCTCCTGCAAGAAACAATTTCCACCTCACACTTCTACAGAAGTCAGACAGACGCTCCTAACGTACAAACAACTGCCTGAAAAACATTCTGCAACTAATATCTTCTGGAGTCGTCCGCTGTAAGGAAAAGACACAAAAATATTCTATATTCTTACGTAACTAGTGGAGTACTTCGGTACTGGAGTATTGCTAGTTAGAGTAAGAAAAACATTAAACTAACGAAAAATATTATTTATTGCAAAAAAATTCTGAGAAATCAAGTGAAACTTTTTCTTATAAATTAACAAATTTCCGGGTTCGTTTCGGAACAGTATCTAATGAATTCTTTTACTACTGTGGTTTTGATGAAAGTCTGTGTGTGTGTGAATGCAGCTAGCCGCTAACTTGGTGTAATGTTTTGTCTGTACAGAAGTGTATCTGTCGCCTTTATCGCTCTCTCTTTCTCACCTTCACACACAATTCTGTACAATAAAGTCAAGGGCTTAGGTTTTCTTATCAGGCTTATCCGTGCAAAGACAGACAAAACATTATACTAATGGGAGGATTCTGAGTAACTTCTAGAATTCCATTCGCTCTCTCTCTCTCTCTCTCTCTCTCTCTGTCCTTTATCTGTGTACAGTTCAAATATAAGTTACATGAAATCAGCCTAGTAGAATCTCTGGTGGAGCCCTTCGTCTTAATATTCAGCGGCTGGCTTGCTAGAAAAGATCTTTACATACGTTATTATTATTAAGCGCTGCATTCAGTTGGGAAAATCGATCGTTTGAACACTTCGTTCAGTTTACGACAGATCTAAAATTTCAGATGTGGACGAAGCCTTTTTGGACGATTTCAATAAAACTCAGAGATTGCAGGCTCTCTTCGTCACAGCTGAAACTTCCCAATTAAGTACAGGGCCCAGACAATCATCAATGATTCAGACAGAGAACGCATTCGTCATTCACTCTAGAATAAAATGGTCACAAACCTTATTTCTGAGGAAAATTGTATATTGAATCCATTTCCGTACATGTTCCGTTTCCGTGGATTTTAAGTCTCATGCAATTTACTTTTACAAGTCCTTCTTTCTCTTTATCTACCACGCTAGCGGCACAAACTTTCCTGTCTCGCTTTAGCGCGAAGAAGAGTAAATAAATCTCCTTTAGCAATCCGAAAATCTTCCCACCGATACTTTCCGAAGCTGTTCCTTTCTCTCTCTCCCTCTCTATATATTGACCATGGAGCATACATCTCTGTACCTCTGTTGTTCCAAAGAATAAACGTACTAGAAAAATACCTTGGCGTCGACGAGCTGTCGGCGGATATATTACTAGAAAATCTGCTCAGATACTTTTCAAACGTAAATAAATGTGGAGGATTTGATTGACCATTATTAATTATTGCGTGGTAGAAGGTAATTTTCCGTGGGGCGATTACAAGTAGATTGCCTCTTATGGATAGGACTGCTATTACTTTACAAAGTATCAAAAGGTTCTTTTCTCCCTTTTCTTTAAGAATGTTATTTACTCTTCAGAATGGCTGAGAGCCGTGCCTACACAACTTGAATAACTTTTCTAGCTACGGTCAAGACTCTCATGTGAGAAATGTAATGAAGTGCACTGTTATGGAGGACAGATGGGGCTCGCATAGGCTGTAGCGCACAATACCGTGAGTTGCGAATACTGCTGCCTGCGTCGTTCGCTGCTGACAAATAACACAACTATCTCTTTCTATCTGGATTGACCTTCTCCAATCAAACTCTCCCTACGCCTTGATGAAGTCAAGGACTCCTATCCGCCCCTAGTCGAACTATTGGCGTGGTACACCAGTCAGATAAACAGTCCACCGTGATGCCACTCAATATTCGCTCGCAGGCTTTTACTAGTACTCTGTCCGTGTTCACACTGGACAATAAGTGTGGCGGCCAACACACTGAACAACGTTTAATCGTGAGCGACTCAGTATAGAGTATCACTCCAATTCGCTGACGACAGAGGTGCTTTCCCAGTGAAGTACTGAGGAGAGACTTTGTTCCTCGCTCTTTGCGTACACGTATGAGTGCACTTGCTCTCGTTACGTGTTCCCGCTCCAAGAGCGACAACAGAATGGCTCCTCTTTCTGGAAAAGTTGCAAGGGTATATCATTCGCTGTCTTCCCTCAATCCTCTGGCTCTTTGCATAAGAAATATTCCTCCAATCAGCACTGCTCTTTTAAATGGGAGAATGACATTTCTTTTAAACCAACCAATGTGGAGATACGTAGCATCTCTGTTAGGCATATCCTGTCCTCCTGTGAGAACTCCGTAACCACACAGTCAGTCCGTGAAAAAATGCGTCTTCTGGGTGCTCCCACACAATGTAGCGCAATTTGCTTTTAAGTCGAACACGGGGGTCGTTATCCCTTCACCCTGGCAAAAGCTGTCCTCTCTCTGGGCGGTCATTCCGGTCGAAGTGTGTGTGTGTCGACCCAGCCCTCTGATGGGATGCGACTCCCAGCAGGCCGGCCGCCTCCCTAGAGTGAAAATTCCTGTGGTCGTCATGTTGTGAATGCCAGCCTCGACTTTTTCAACCTCGGTGCGCACTTGCGATTAGCTTATTAGATTTGCATATCGCTTACATGAATTCATACATAATTGACTCTACCTTATCGAGTTTGGGTTCGAATGAAGTGTCTTGATGTGCAGAATACGATTGTGAGGACGGTATATGTAAGAAATGAAGGTCAGGAGACCACGCAACCTTACAGTATCAGGAGAGATTTCCTGAACGACCGTGCCCCGACAGGAGGACGTTTGAATCAATTGGTCGTCTTGTTATGGACCACGGGACATTTAAGTCTACTAATCGTGACTGGGGGAGGCCTAGAAGGACGAGGACACCTTAAGTGGAAGAGGAATGTTTCTCGTGGAGTTCACGACAACCCTAGTGTCAATGTAAGACAATTAGTTGCAGCAAGTAATGTTGACCACATGACTGTCTGCAGAGTGCTGCATGAGAACCTGCTGTATACGTGGCAGCAGGTAGATACCGTGTTTGGGCGTGTCCATTACCACACCTTGAATGAAGCTGCTTGACTTATTGACGTATCGACACACAATGTTCAACGCATCTGCAAGGAATGGTGCACCACTCGCAACCATGTAGCATTGCGGAAGAACAGTGTTCGTTAAAAGATCCTAACCGACAGGGACCAGGGACGAGTGTCATACTTTGCCAGCCACAAGCGGTTTCATGCCAGACAGTAGTTGCTGCTATTAATGAACGTCAATCACGTCAACCAGTTTTTGATTGACCATTGCTGAGTACTACATGCAACGAACATAGACTGGTGAAAAAAAAATTGTGACTACCTGTTATAATAGCATGTTTGTCCGTCTTTGGATCGAAGTACATCACTGATGCTGCGTATCAGGGATCCGAAAATTTGTTGGTAGGTTTGAGGAGGTATGTGGCATTAGGTGTCTACGCACAGGTCATGTAATTCGGGTAAATGATGGGTCGCTCATTTGCGTACGCGGTGATGGCGCCCGGTAGCGATCCAGATGGGTTCCATAGGATTTATATCAGGTGAATTTGGTCGCCGAGAAATCAACCTGAGTTCACTATAATGCTCCTCAACTACTGTAGCAAGGTCCTGGGTTCGAAGCCGGCCGGTGTGGCCATGCGGTTCTAAGCGCTTCAGTTTGGAACCACGTGACCGCTACGGTCGCAGGTTCGAATCCTGCCGCGGGCATGGATGTGTGCGATGTCCTTAGGTTAGTTAGTTTTAAGTAGTTCTAAGTTCTAGGGGACTGATGACCTCAGAAGTTAAGTCCCATAGTGCTCAGAGCCATTTGAACGTCCTGGGTTCGAGACACGGACAATTGTAGTGCTGAAAGATGACATCGCCGTCGGAAAAGACATCAAGCATGAAGGGATGCAGGTGGTTCGCGGCTCTCAGAGTGTCTTCGATTACTACCATAGGCTCCATGCAAGCGCAGGAGAACGTCTCCCATAATCCTCCACCCACCAGCCTGCGTCCGTGGTGCGCTGCACGCTTCGCGCAACGATGACGGCGCTTGTGGAACAAAAATGTGATTCACCCGAAGAGCTGACACGTTTCCATTGATCGACGGTCGAATCCCGATGACCCAGCGCCCACTGCAATCGTAATCGACGATATCGTTGGGTCAAAATGTGAACACGTAGAGGTGGTCTGCTGCGGAGCTACACGTTCAACAATATACGATGAACACTGCGCTCCGAAACACTTTTGCGTGCACAAGCAGTGTGCTCTTTCGGCAGAGATGTCACAGGTCACCACGTACCCTACTTTACAGAGCAGACAAGCCTCCCAACCCCACGTTGTGTGAAGAGTCGTGGACGTCCAGCCATTTAGCGCCTAGTGGTAGTTTCACTGTCCTTCTGCCTCTTTCCGTAGATGTCAGGACAATAGCACGTGAACATTCGACCAGTTTCGCCGTTTTAGAGGTACTCTTTCACAGACTCTGCGTAATAGTAGTCTGAAATATGTGAAAGTCGCTTATGTCAACGGATTTCCCCATTTGCAGCCCATATCTTCTCCAGAGTGACCGCTCCACTTACATCCTTTTGGTACCGCGTGACGTGCCCGCAACGCCACCAGGCGGCTTCCAAAGTTGCGCTGGTCAGTGGTCACAATGTTTTGTCAGGCACGTGGTTGGGTACGTCGCAAAAGGACTTTGCTTATTGCGGAACTAGAAGCTGCACGTCCACAGCGGGCCAAATAACACAAAAATCGGACGGTTGCTGTCTGCATGAGCGAAGTGTGGTCCGACGAGTCGCGCTCCTGCCTTTTTTCAAATGATGCTTGGCGCCAATTGCGCAGACCGCCCGCTGAGGCGTTTAACCTGTAGCGTGTGGAGGGTGTAGTTGAGATTGGAGGTGACTGTGTGACATTTTGGGGGTGTTTAGCGTACAGTGCCGTGAACATGAACCAAGACGTTTATTTCAACGTTCTTGGTGACCCAAGTTCAGCCTTTTTTTTCTAAACTCTTATGGTGGTCTTCCTAGATAAAAGAAAAAAAGTGGTTCAAATGGCTCTGAGCACTATGGGAGTCAACTGCTGAGGTCATTAGTCCCCTAGAACTTAGAACTAGTTAAACCTAACTAACCTAAGGACATCACAAACATCCATGCCCGAGGCAGGATTCGAACCTGCGACCGTAGCGGTCTTGCGGTTCCAGACTGCAGCACCTTTAACCGCACGGCCACTGCGGCCGGCTAGATAAAAGAGAAACAGCCGTGTTTATAAAGCTGCACGCATACCTTCCTAGATCGACGAACACTCAGGCACTCTTTCTCACCTCGATTGGTCTGCTGAATCACCCTGTCTTAAATCAATAGAAAAGACCTCGGACTGTTTAGAACACCAGGTTAAAGGTGAAACGTAGGATCAACATGCCCGCAATTTAATGGCTGTGTGGGTTCTAATCATCAAATTTGGCTTGATATGAACACGGAATACTTGTAGAAAATTGTGAACTCTCTTCCTCGATGAATTGGTGCCACTCACATGACCAGAGGCGGCGTTACACGGCGTTGGCATGATGATCCTGAGGGTGATTAACTGTTTGTACAGTTTGGTTATTCTGTGAGGGGACATGGAGACACCTTCGCCCACGAAGAGGTCCACGCATTCACAAACTGACATATATTTTTAGGGACAATTATCTTATGCTGACCCATTCAAGCTAATTATAGTCGCTATTACATGTGTAGTGTTTGTCCTTGTGTACATGTCCGAACGGCCGGCCGTTGTGGCCGAGCGGTTCTAGGCGCTTCAGTCTGGAACCGCGCGACTGCTACGGTCACAGGTTCGGATCCTGCCTCGGGCATGGATGTGTGTGAAGTCCTTAGGTCGGTTCGGTTTAAGTAGTTCTAAGTTCTAGGGGACTGATGACGTCAGATGTTAAGTCCCATAGTGCTCAGAGCCATTTGAACCATGTCCGAAGGAGCACTCACAGCAAAATCTTCAAATGTGTGTGAATTGCTAAGGGGCCAAACTGCTGAGGTAATCGGTACTTAGACTTATACACTACTTAAACTAACTTAATCTAACTTATGCTAAGTACGACACACACACCCGTGCCCGTGGGAGGACTCTAACCTCCGGCAGGATGGACCGCGCAATCAGTGACGTGGCGCCCCTAACCGCGCGGCTACTCACAGCACATTCGTGATTCCGCAGCCTTATACAAACCAACTTCAACCGCATGAGGACACTGAAATAAATCAATGGCGAGAAGCAAAAATTTGTTCTGGAACGTGACTCGAACCCGGCTTTCCCGCTTTACGAGAGCGATACTTCAACCACTTCGGCTTACCGCATACCCCAAATTCCCAACTTGTCACACACTAGTTCTGTTGCATCCCCTGTGCAAAATAGATAAACTCGCTCCGACGGCCGAGGTAGTTAATGCGACCGCTCACATGAAGCGAAAAATCCGGTTTCAAGTCGTGGTCCTGCACAAATTTTCACTTGTCACCATTGAATTACACTCCTGGAAATTGAAATAAGAACACCGTGAATTCATTGTCCCAGGAAGGGGAAACTTTATTGACACATTCCTGGGGTCAGATACATCACATGATCACACTGACAGAACCACAGGCACATAGACACAGGCAACAGAGCATGCACAATGTCGGCACTAGTACAGTGTATATCCACCTTTCGCAGCAATGCAGGCTGCTATTCTCCCATGGAGACGATCGTAGAGATGCTGGATGTAGTCCTGTGGAACGGCTTGCCATGCCATTTCCACCTGGCGCCTCAGTTGGACCAGCGTTCGTGCTGGACGTGCAGACCGCGTGAGACGACGCTTCATCCAGTCCCAAACATGCTCAATGGGGGACAGATCCGGAGATCTTGCTGGCCAGGGTAGTTGACTTACACCTTCTAGAGCACGTTGGGTGGCACGGGATACATGCGGACGTTCATTGTCCTGTTGGAACAGCAAGTTCCCTTGCCGGTCTAGGAATGGTAGAACGATGGGTTCGATGACGGTTTGGATGTACCGTGCACTATTCAGCGTCCCCTCGACGATCACCAGTGGTGTACGGCCAGTGTAGGAGATCGCTCCCCACACCATGATGCCGGGTGTTGGCCCTGTGTGCCTCGGTCGTATGCAGTCCTGATTGTGGCGCTCACCTGCACGGCGCCAAACACGCATACGACCATCATTGGCACCAAGGCAGAAGCGACTCTCATTGCTGAAGACGACACGTCTCTATTCGTCCCTCCATTCACGCCTGTTGCGACACCACTGGAGGCGGGCTGCACGATGTTGGGGCGCGAGAGGAAGACGGCCTAACGGTGTGCGGGACCGTAGCCCAGCTTCATGGAGACGGTTGCGAATGGTCCTCGCCGATACCCCAGGAGCAACAGTGTCCCTAATTTGCTGGGAAGTGGCGGTGCGGTCCCCTACGGCACTGCGTAGGATCCTACGGTCTTGGCGTGCATCCGTGCGTCGCTGCGGTCCGGTCCCAGGTCGACGGGCACGTGCAACTTCCGCCGACCACTGGCGACAACATCGATGTACTGTGGAGACCTCACGCCCCACGTGTTGAGCAATTCGGCGGTACGTCCACCCGGCCTCCCGCATGCCCACTATACGCCCTCGCTCAAAGTCCGTCAACTGCACATACGGTTCACGTCCACGCTGTCGCGGCATGCTACCAGTGTTAAAGACTGCGATGGAGCTCCGTATGCCACGGCAAACTGGCTGACACTGACGGCGGCGGTGCACAAATGCTGCGCAGCTAGCGCCATTCGACGGCCAACACCGCGGTTCCTGGTGTGGCCGCTGTGCCGTGCGTGTGATCATTGCTTGTACAGCCCTCTCGCAGTGTCCGGAGCAAGTATGGTGGGTCTGACACACCGGTGTCAATGTGTTCTTTTTTCCATTTCCAGGAGTGTATTTTAATGCTCTCGTGTGGCTGACGTCGATATTTCTCTTTCATCATAATTACAACTGGTTCTCTTGAAACCGATAATTCTATCAATATCTGGATCCATCGCCATGTGCGAAAACTGAGCCGGGAGGCTGCCAGTTTCTCTATGGAACGATTTAAATAACGTGTGTAACCCAGGCAGGGGGCGGCTCTTCGTTGCGTGGAATCATGTCGAAGAATATTAACGGCTTGCTGCGTGTGAAAAAGTCATATCACATGTTCAATTTACTACATCGATGCAATGAACCCGCCACCTACAGCTACCGGTTGTAAAACACACTACTTATTACGTCATAATTAAAACCAAGAAAGAAATAAGGGACGATCAAAAAGTTTCGACTCGAAGTTCGTACAGTCCAGTATCAGTATGCCAATCAGTCAAAATCGCCGTGAGCAGTGGGGCAATCATGCCACCGACGTATCAGGTTGAATATATCCGTTTGGTAATACACCGCGTCCTGCTCCATAAAGCGTCCTGCTGCATACTCTTCTCCGACAGGAATCGACGAGCCCTCAAGGCTTTTTTTAAGCGACAGAAGGTGTGATAATCGCATGGGACGGATCAGGACAACAGGAAGGATGCTCGAGTGTCTCCCATTTGTCCGTAATGGATGAGGCTGGCCTCCCAGATCGACTGGCGTCTTGTGTTGAACAACGATCACCGTGGATCTTGGCGCACCATCCCGCGACAATGGTTTTCGATAGATGCTCATATAGATTCTTCATACTCCGATGGATGACTACTGGTGTTTGTCCTTCGGCAGCTGAAAAAAGAATAACAGCACGTTGTCCCGTTTGAACGCATTTGGCAATGACGCCCCCATAGTTCACATTTCGGCCTTCACCGCACGAACATCGGAAAGGCACGAACGCCACACCAATCCCTTGCCTACACGTCGATGCTCATATACCCGCATCGGAGTCGCGCTACGTTGCATGCACGCTGCAAGCAACGCCTTCAAACGAAAACTTTCTGATCGCCCCTTATATGTTCACTTAGATTATATAAGGTGCACGGAAGATATGTGACACCCAGCTCCTTCAACGAGAAAAGATGTATCGTAAATGTATTCACGGATACAACGGATACTCTACGCAAGTGATTAAAAAATTAGATAAGCTTATGTCAGGCGACGTGGGACATCAGATCAGGAGTATCAGGCACAGGTTTTTAACCTTACGTCCCGAAAGTGATCGATGGAATAGATCTCACTTTGAATATTTCGCACATAAAGCGTGAGATTATGAGGGCAGTGACTGTTAATAACATGTACATCTACATCTACATGGATACTCTGCAAATCACATTTAAGTGCCTGGCAGAGGGTTCATCCAACCACCTTCACAATCCTCTATTTTTCCAATCTCGTATAGCGCGCGGAAAGAACGAACACCTATATCTTTCCGTACGAGCTCTGATTTCCTTTATTTTATCATGGTGTTCGTTTCTCCGTATGTAGGTCGGTGTCAACAAAATATTTTCGCATTCTGAGTAGAAAGTTGGTGATTGAAATTTCGTGAGAAGATTCCGTCGCAACGAAAAGCGCCTTTCTTTTAATGATGTCCAGACCAAATCCTGTATAATTTCTGTGACACTCTCTCCCATATTTCGCGATAATACAAAACGTGCAGTCCTTCTTTGAACTTTTTCGATTTACTCCGTCAGTCCTATTTCGTAAGGATCCCACACCGCGCAGCAGTATTCTAAAAGAGGACGGACAAGCGTAGTGTAGCTAGTCTCCTTAGTAGATCTGTTACATTTTCTAAGTGTCCTGCCAATAAAACGCAGTCTTTGGGTAGCCTTCCCCACAACATTTTCTATGTGTTCCTTCTAATTTAAGTTGTTCGTAATTGTAATACCTAGTATTTAGTTGAATTTACGGCTTTTACATTAGACTGATTTATCGTGTAACACAAATAATATAGTTTCCTGCGTCAGTCTGACTAACTGATACAGAAAACTGTTTTATTTGCAATGATCTTCCTCTATAGAATTTTAAAATAAAGTTGGTTTAAGAAAGACAGCGAATTCCTCCCTCCGACCTGTGGTAAACGTCGCTCAGTGATAACACTTGAGGTATATCGTACTTCCGGCATTTACGAAAATGCCAAGATAGCTAGACCAAGATATCCTTTAGTACTTGGGTGTAAACACAACAGCAATGAAAAAGAATGATTAGACTTCTTACCTGGAAAGTAAGAGCTTATTTAAGTTCATTCATCGCTATTTTTCAGAGGTGAATAGTTATTCCGGCTAACCACATTTTATTCACGTATGAAGTGATGGGATGAGTTAGCATATTAACGACAATTCGACTCAGTAACCGAATATGGTATTCAAACGATGGATATGTCAGCAATTACAGGGCCTACACACTCTCTGTACTTTTCACATTCCGTTTCGATTTTCTACATGCTGTGGTAATTGTGTATCGAGACGAACGTGAGGCCGTTCAGGGCGCGTGGGTACTCGGCGGAGGACGCCGACCGCACCGCGGGGTGGCCACAGGGGATGCAGGAGGCGGGGCGTTGCACTTGCGGCCAGGTAAGGACCTGAAGAACCGGGCACCAGGCACCTGGCCCTCCAGGGTCATGGGACTCTCCACTGAGACTCCGCTGTTGCGTTAAAACACAGCCGCCAGCCCCCTCCCATTGTTCCCCCAGTTTAACTTGCTGATCGTAGCACGTGCCCCCAGGGTGACACGAAAAAACTTCCTGGTGGAATGAGAGCTTTCGCAGAAACACTGTGGTTATCCTCAGGTTTGCGAAATGAGAGCCGCCGGCTCCAGATAACATATTTTGAAAGCATACTAAAATACCACCCAGCAGGAATTATTATCTTGGTTGCTCACCAAGCCGACGCCAAGAGAAGTAAGATGATTTTTCCCCCACGGTGGCGAAAACGTACTGGCGGAAAAAAAACAGTAGCTCTTATTGGCGGATGTTCCGTGACATAGATTCTCAGTCCCAATTTATAGGCTGAGGGGACCATAAGTCCATGGAATTAGGAATAGTTTCATTTAGCTTCTAGAGGGAGACCTGCAATCATTACAAAAATATACAATTGGCTGTATTGGCAGTAATTTTTGTGATTGGTCGAAAAATATTAAAATCGTGGAAGTCACCAGAACGAGGAAAGTTGTGTTTGTAGGACACTTCGGCTTAGAACAATGGAGAGAATAGAGGACTTTGGCTTGGCACACGGAGGTGCCAAAAAGCAGATTTCAGAGTACCTGTTGGCTCAACACAAAAGTTTTGTCTCAAGTACTGATAGTGTTGAGGATCAGTGGACAAAGTTCAAAACCATCGTACAATATGCGTTAGATGAGTATGTGCCAAGCAAGATCGTAAGAGATGGGAAAGAGCCACCGTGGTTCAACAACCGAGTTAGAAAACTGCTGCGGAAGCAAAGGGAACTTCACAGCAAACATAAACATAGCCAAAGCCTTGCAGACAAACAAAAATTACGTGAAGCGAAATGTAGTGTGAAGAGAGCTATGCGAGAGGCGTTCAATGAATTCGAAAGTAAAGTTCTATGTACTGACTTGGCAGAAAATCCTAAGAAATTTTGGTCTTATGTCAAAGCGGTAGGTGGATCAAAACAAAATGTCCAGACACTCTGTGACCAAAATGGTACTGAAACAGAGGATGACAGACTAAAGGCCGAAATACTAAATGTCTTTTTCCAAAGTTGTTTCACAGAGGAAGATTGCACTGTAGTTCCTTCTCTAGATTGTCGCACAGATGACAAAATGGTAGATATCGAAATAGACGACAGAGGGATAGAGAAACAATTAAAATCGCTCAAAAGAGGAAAGGCCTCTGGACCTGATGGGATACCAGTTCAATTTTACACAGAGTACGCGAAGGAACTTGCCCCCCTTCTTGCAGCGGTGTACCGTAGGTCTTTAGAAGAGCGTAGCGTTCCAGAGGATTGGAAAAGGGCACAGGTCATCCCCGTTTTCAAGAAGGGACGTCGAACAGATGTGCAGAACTATAGACCTATATCTCTAACGTCGATCAGTTGTAGAATTTTGGAACACGTATTGTGTTCGAGTATAATGACTTTTCTGGAGACTAGAAATCTACTCTGTAGGAATCAGCATGGGTTTCGAAAAAGACGGTCATGTGAAACCCAGCTCGCGCTATTCGTCCACGAGACTCAGATGGCCATAGACACGGGTTCACAGGTAGATGCCGTGTTTCTTGACTTCCGCAAGGCGTTCGATACAGTTCCCCACAGTCGTTTATTGAACAAAGTAAGAGCATATGGACTATCAGACCAATTGTGTGATTGGATTGAGGAGTTCCTAGATAACAGGACGCAGCATGTTATTCTCAATGGAGAGAAGTCTTCCGAAGTAAGAGTAATTTCAGGTGTGCCGCAGGGGAGTGTCATAGGACCGTTGCTATTCACAATATACATAA
Organism: Schistocerca cancellata; assembly: GCF_023864275.1. NCBI lineage: Eukaryota > Metazoa > Arthropoda > Insecta > Orthoptera > Acrididae > Schistocerca > Schistocerca cancellata. The sequence continues at coordinate 771,054,466 of NC_064627.1, read as the reverse complement.
ATGACCTGGTGGATGACATCGGAAGTTCACTGAGGCTTTTTGCAGATGATGCTGTGGTGTATCGAGAGGTTGTAACAATGGAAAATTGTACTGAAATGCAGGAGGATCTGCAGCGAATTGACGCATGGTGCAGGGAATGGCAACTGAATCTCAATGTAGACAAGTGTAATGTGCTGCGAATACACAGAAAGATAGATCCTTTATCATTTAGCTACAAAATAGCAGGTCAGCAACTGGAAGCAGTTAATACCATAAATTATCTGGGAGTACGCATTAGGAGTGATTTAAAATGGAATGATCATATTATGTTGATTGTCGGTAAAGCAGATGCCAGACTGAGATTCATTGGAAGAATCCTAAGGAAATGCAATCCGAAAACAAAGGAAGTAGGTTACAGTACGCTTGTTCGCCCACTGCTTGAACACTGCTCAGCAGTGTGGGATCCGTACCAGATAGGGTTGATAGAAGAGATAGAGAAGATCCAACGGAGAGCAGCGCGCTTCGTTACAGGATCATTTAGTAATCGCGAAAGCGTTACGGAGATGATAGATAAACTCCAGTGGAAGACTCTGCAGGAGAGACGCTCAGTAGCTCGGTACGGGCTTTTGTCAAAGTTTCGAGAACATAACTTCACCAAAGAGTCAAGCAGTATATTGCTCCCTCCTACGTATATCTCGCGAAGAGACCATGAGGATAAAATCAGAGAGATTAGAGCCCACACAGAGGCATACCGACAATCCTTTCCACGAACAATACGAGACTGGAATAGAAGGGAGAACCGATAGAGGTACTGAAGGTACCCTCCGCCACACACAGTCAGGTGGCTTGCGGAGTATGGATGTAGATGTAGATGTAGATGTAGATGTAGATGTAGAAGAGAGAAGAGATTTCGGCGACGGACTCTAGAGAGAAAGGAATGCTTAGGCTGCAGGCAGGAGAGTTGGGTTGAGTACTATGGAGAGGCCACCGCAGCTGGGCTCCAGACCCTGAAAAGAGAGCCGGCCGGTGTGGCCGAGCGGTTAAAGGCGCTACAGTCTGGAACCGCACGACCGCTACGGTCGCAGGTTCGAATCCTGCCTCGGGCATGGATGTGTGTGATGGCCTTAGGTTAGTTAGGTTTAAGTAGTTCTAAGTTCTAGGGGACTTATTACCACAGCAGTTGAGTCCCATAGTGCTCAGAGCCATTTGAACCAGCCATTTCTGAGAAGAGAGGCAGGGTGCCTTCTGACTATGGTAAGAACGCGTAGCATGATAGGACAGGGTTGGCGCGTTAACTTGGAGAATTTGTGGAATTAGCGAACTCTCGACCGGTCGTTTTGCCCTAGTATTATGACTGACTTCAGTGGCTGACATCCCAGACAAGCTATCTACATGGTGAAAAAGTGGCGGCTGACTCTAAATGATGAAAAGTGTGGAATCATCAACATATATACTAAAAGGAATCCGTTAAATTTCATTTACACAATTTATCACACAAATCTAAAGGCTGTAAAGTCAACTAAATGCTTATGCGTTAAAACTACGAGTAACTTAAACTTACATAGACAATACTGAGGCGAGACCGAACCAAAGACAGCGATTTATTGGCAGAATACTTACACTGCCCACATTGTGTTTGTTCGTCCTCTTCTGGTGTATTTCTGTGGGGTGTGGGATCCGTATCAGGTAGGATTGACGGAGGACCTCGAAAAAGTTCAAAGAAGGGCAGATCGTTTTGTATTATCTCAAAATAACGGAGAGAGTGCCACGGATATGATACACGAATTGGGGTCCCAGTCGTTGAAACAAAGACGTTTTTCGCTCCTGCAGGACCTTCACGTGAAATTTCAATCACTAATTTTCTCCACAGAGTATGAAAATATTTTGTTGGTACCCACCTTCATAGGGAGAAATGATCATCAACATCAAATAAGAGAAATCAGAGCTCTCACGGAGCACGTTCTTTAGGGAGAGTGGAACGGTAGAGAAGTGGTTCAAAGGTGGTGCGATGAACTCTCTGTCAGGCACTTAATTCTGAATTGCAGAGTAATCATGTAGTTGTAGATGTAGATACTGTACGCCTAGGTTTCCCTTTCGTAGTTAATGAACCCCTTGCTACCCTTATGCAGAATTAATAGGAAGTTACTTGAGTCCCACTCAGGATACATCGCTTAATCCCATACCCCTCCCATCCATAACTTATCTCATACCTTAAACTCTGCTGCCCAACACGATCATTCAGCACTGGCTGCTGAGAAGCGATCTGATGCCGTAGTTGCTGCGGATGGATTATTAGGAAAAGTTAGGACCTTGGGTTCTCACATTGTTACAGCTATTAACATAGAATTTGTCTATTTTCGTGTATAATAGTGAACAAGATAAACGTTAGTGGACGCTTCGTAACAGTAAAGGATATGCCAGAGAAGATGCTCCTGTAGGAGAGCGCCCCACACGAGTACCAAGGTATATAAAAATTTAAAGAAAGCACTTGGCAGTTATGTTGAAGTTAGATTCACACAATCAATGCCATTTCATTTACGAGTCATTATCTGTTAGAACTGATCATGGTGGCATCACCGGACATCTGAAGACCCTACGATTTTTTTTTCTAGATCATTCCAACAGCACTAACAGTTACTCCCTTTATGAAGTCTACAAAGAATTTACCCAAACAGGAGAACAAATAAAAAATAATGTAATTGTTTTTGCTGATTCTTGAAAGAATCATAACCAGTTGATGCAAGGTTAACTGAAGGATTTCGCGTGTTACAGTGGAGAAAGTCATCGTGTGCCGGCGGCTGAGTAAACGGAAATATCTGCGAAATGACTTTTTAAATGTTAGAATAGTGTGGATGTTTCGGAGGCAGGCGATCTCTGCGACCACAGGCTGCTTGGGGGGACGCGTCTTTGAGGGCAATGAGGTGAGGTCAGCGACCCTCACTCGGAGTATCGCAACCGTGGTGACGCGGTTCAGCCGAAACAATGGGCTGTCCGGTGACGCGCCGGGAAACCTCTCTGCGGTCTGACTGCACATAGCGGCGTCTCGTATGGTCGGTCATACCGCCAGTACCCTCTTCTCCTTAAGGAAGAATTGTGAGTGAGACTGCGAAGTACATCTGATATTTTCTACGAATTTAGCTACTAGAAACATGGAAGATTGATATCCAAACAGTAACAACGTAATCATTTGTTTTGCAAAAGCTTAAACTACAACGTTAAATCCTTAGAAAAAATTTTGAGGCGTTACACAGAAGTGATATACGAATGAAGAGACCACCCACAGAATTGTACGAACACACAGACAGACTCACATCCATGATCAGAAAAATGTTGAGTTTAATTCTATGGACACAGACACAGAACGAACGACAGCAGACTCACAAAGAGGATTTTTGATGTAGTAAACAGTGTAATCAAAAAAAAAAAAAAAAAAGCAATTGCTTTCAAGAAAGAGTAGAAGAGAGAAAACAAGCAGGAATAAGTAAGCCAACAATACATAAAGAGGCAAGTGTAGAAAAAAAATTGCCGTTGCTAACTGTTCCGTCGGGTCTTGGAACAATATGTTATACGTTATGAATGAAACACACACAACGCTGGTGCAAGATTATATAATATTTATTATTTGTTACACGAGCCCGTTTTCGGCTGTTACAGGTGCGTGTAAGAAATAATAAATATTGTAGAATATTATGGCAGTGTTGTGTGTGTTTTATTGATAAAAAATAAAATTATGAACACGAAATCTGAAATACAAGAAAGGAAGAAAAAAGGAAAATATGGACAGAGCAAAAGAAACAGGAATACAGCCAAAGAATGAAGAGGTTTTAGGAAGAGAAAAAGAAAACCAGAAAAAAACATTAATATTCATATAACATTACTGTCTTAAGGGCAAACATGTGTAATAATAGTAATAATTATAATAATAATAATTCCTGTAGAGGCCCGGGGAAAAGAATAGGCCTCCGGTATGTTCTGCCAGTCGTAAAAGGCGACGAAAAGAACAAACCACTAATAGGGCTAACCTCCCTTTTAGTGTGATTACTTGGTTCAGGACAGAACTAAAGAAGCCTCGGACAAGCGCCGTCATGGTCGGGGACGACGCTTGAACCCTATGCCCGCCCACAATGGTAACGACACTGCTAGCCAACTGGAAAATGATTTAAATCCAAATAGAGGTGTTTTGCAGGATATGCTTCCTGCAACCACCCTAGAAGGAAAACAAAGACAGAGGATGAGATGGTCAGATGAAGTTAATCGACACCTCATGTTCTGTTATTACCAAGCAACAAACCTAGGAACCAACACAACTGGATACAGATCACAAGTATACACAACATTTATTACCAGATACCCGGAATTAAAATTTTTAACAGAACAACGACTAGCTGATCAGATCCGTGTAATAATAAAAAATAACAGGATACCCCAGTCAGAATTAGAAAACATCAAACAACAAGCACAACAAATACTGGAACAAAATAATATGCAATTAGAAGAAGAAGAAAATACAGTAATGGACTCAAACATCCCAGAGAAAACAAACAAAGAACAAAACGCGTCAATTAAACAATCAGAGGAAAACGAAATCTTAAGACAGCCACCAGAACAAGTGCAAATAGAACACGAAGTGACACACATGTTAGATACAGAAGAAAAATTTCAGCTGACATATATAGAATACAAAGACACAAATACAGACATTAGACCATTCTTGAATAGACCACCAAATAACCCACAAGTCGAAACAACAATAACAACTATCAACACAATCATACACAACAAAATAAATGAAAATACAACTATGGAAGAGTTACAACTACTGGTTTATGTAGGAGCACTCACTACACTAAATATACACACTAGGCAGAGATTAGAACCAACCAACACACAGACGAAACCCACAAAACCAGCATGGCAACACAGGCTACAGATCAGAATAGAAAAACTGAGAAAAGACATCGGGCAGCTAACACAATTTATAAGAAATGAAATATCAGACAAAAAACGAAAAAGGTTAGGTAAAATCTCACAACAAGAAGCAATAGACCAATTAGATGAAAAGAAGCAGAAATTACAAGCATTGGCCAAACGACTTAGAAGATACAAAAAAAGTGAAAATAGAAGGAAACAAAACCAAACATTCAACACAAACCAAAAGAGATTTTACCAAACAATAGATAACACACACATTAAAATAGACAATCCACCAAACATAACAGACATGGAACACTTCTGGAGCAACATATGGTCAAACCCGGTACAACATAACAGGCATGCACAGTGGATACAAGCAGAAACAAACTCATACAAGATGATACCACAAATGCCTGAAGTGATAATTTTGCAACATGAAGTCACCCGAGCAATTAATTCTACGCACAATTGGAAAGCCCCTGGAAATGATAAAATAGCAAATTTCTGGCTAAAGAAGTTCACCTCAACACATTCACATCTAACTAAATTATTTAACAGTTACATTGCAGACCCATACACATTCCCTGATACACTTACACATGGAATAACCTATCTGAAACCTAAAGATCAAGCAGACACAGCAAACCCAGCTAAATATCGCCCCATAACATGCCTTCCAACAATCTACAAAATATTAACTTCAGTCATTACACAGAAATTAATGACACATACAACACAGAACAAAATTACAAATGAAGAACAAAAAGGCTGCTGCAAAGGAGCACGAGGATGTAAAGAGCAATTAATAATAGATACAGAGGTGACATATCAAGCTAAAACTAAACAAAGGTCGCTACACTACGCATACATTGATTACCAAAAAGCTTTTGATAGTGTACCCCACTCATGGTTACTACAGATATTGGAAATATACAAAGTAGATCCTAAATTGATACAGTTCCTAAACATAGTAATGAAAATTGGAAAATCACACTTAATATCCAAACAAATTCAGATAATATCACATCACAGCCAATACAGATTAAGTGTGGAATATACCAAGGAGACTCATTAAGTCCTTTCTGGTTCTGTCTTGCTCTGAACCCACTATCCAACATGCTAAATAATACAAATTATGGATATAATATTACTGGAACATACCCACACAAAATCACACGTTTGCTATACATGGATGATCTAAAACTACTGGCAGCAACCAATCAACAACTTAACCAATTACTAAAGATAACAGAAGTATTCAGCAATGATATAAATATGGCTTTTGGAACAGACAAATGTAAGAAAAATAGCATAGTCAAGGGAAAACACACTAAACAAGAAGATTACATATTGAATAACCACAGTGACTCCATAGAAGCGATGGAAAAAACAGATGCCTATAAATATCTAGGATACAGACAAAAAATAGGAATAGATAATACAAATATTAAAGAAGAACTAAAAGAAAAATATAGACAAAGACTAACAAAAATACTGAAAACAGAATTGACAGCACGAAACAAGACAAAAGCTATAAATACTTATGCTATACCAATATTGACCTACTCATTTGGAGTAGTGAAATGGAGTAACACAGACCTAGAAGCTCTCAATACACTTACACGTTCACAATGCCACAAATATAGAATACATCTCATACATTCAGCAACAGAAAGATTCACATTAAGCAGAAAGGAAGGAGGAAGGGGATTCATCGACATAAAAAATCTACATTATGGACAGGTAGACAATTTAAGAAAATTCTTTCTAGAACGAGCAGAAACTAGCAAAATACACAAAGCAATCACTCATATAAATACATCGGCTACACCACTGCAATTTCATAACCACTTCTACAACCCTTTAGATCACAGAACATCAACAGATACGAAGAAAGTAAATTGGAGAAAGAAAACACTACATGGCAAGCACCCGTATCATCTAACACAGCCACACATCGATCAAGATGCATCCAACACATGGCTAAGAAAAGGCAATATATACAGTGAGACGGAAGGATTCATGATTGCAATACAGGATCAAACAATAAACACCAGATATTACAGCAAGCATATTATTAAAGATCCCAATACCATAACAGATAAATGCAGACTTTGCAAACAACAAATAGAAACAGTAGATCATATCACAAGTGGATGTACAATACTAGCAAATACAGAATACCCCAGAAGACATGACAATGTAGCAAAAATAATACATCAACAACTTACCATAAAACATAAACTTATAAAACAACACGTTCCCACATACAAATATGCACCACAAAATGTACTGGAGAATGAAGAATACAAATTATACTGGAACAGAACCATTGTAACAGATAAAACAACACCACATAACAAACCTGACATCATACTCACCAATAAAAAGAAGGAATTAACACAACTAATCGAAATATCCATACCCAATACAACAAATATACAGAAGAAAACAGGAGAAAAAATTGAAAAATACGTCCAACTGGCTGAGGAAGTCAATGAAATATGGCATCAGGATAAAGTTGACATTATACCGATTATACTATCAACTACAGGAGTCATACCACACAAAATCCACCAGTACATCAACGCAATACAGCTACATCCAAACGTATATATACAACTACAGAAATCCGTAATTATTGATACGTGTTCAATAATCCGAAAGTTCCTAAATACAATGTAACATATACCATACAGTTAAAAGGAAGTCACGCTTGATGAAGGTCCGCCTCACTTTCCATTTTTAACCAGACCTGAGGTCTGAGAAAAATAGAAATAATAATAATAATTTCCTTAGATCACTGGTTAGTTCATTGCTTTAGCAAAACGTACAAGAAATTGTAATTCAGAGAAACATATTTCAAAAGTACATATCCGAAAATTTGCCAAGTACATGTGCCTCGAAATTAATTTAAGAAGTGTAACACCAACAAACTCTCACAACATTAAAACCATGATTGACACAATATACTTGACTTGTATGTTGATATGCCTCCGGCTGATATAGGTTTATCTGTTGATTGTCATTTTTTGTCTATTTTTATTCATATTTATTTATTCTTCATAATTACAGCCCATTATCTAAAAAGCTAAAATAGGCCATACAAATCACATATCCTTGGACAGTTATAAGTTATGTATTAATTATTTATTTCTGATACTTAATTTTTTTAAAAAAAAAAAGAGGGATTGAAAAAAAAAACTGCAACTACATCTACTGCTACAAAATTACATTAAAACCCTTACCCAATTATCCAGCTACTAGTCTACTACAAACACTAGAATCTGTTCTCCGTTTGTTCGTTTATTTTGGTGTATTTAGCTTGTACATGGTTGTTTCCGCTACTGGATCCGCCCTCGTGGCACACCGGTCAGCAGCCATAGTCTGCTGGATTCACCTCAGCGGTTATTCCACCTATCAGTCTTACTTCTTAAAGTCCACACTCCCATGATCACTTGCACCAACGTAATATAGATTCTTGGGACAGTTTTTCACTCGGTGGTCACCAGCCTCAGTCATCTTCTCTCCATATGCAGACTATGTTGCCTAGTCTGCATGGCAGCATGCTGACCTATGGTTGAACGCCTCTTGGAGTCTTCTTTGGCCTTCTTGGATACTGTGGCTGCAGTATGGTCCGAGATGCGCCAAGTCGACTCGCTCCTTGGTGCAGCTTTGGCATCCAACATTCTTAATACGTGACGTCCATTACCCGCTGCATCTTCAAAGGGCGCGCAGTCCAACAATGGGTGTTCTCATGTGCCCACACTGCCGCAGGCGCAGCTATCATTCATCTGCCTTCTGATACAGGCCATGGCCAGTCAGGTAATGTATCAGTTCACTCGATGGGTCAAGAAACCTCATTTTTAATCTCTCCCTGATGTTAGGGAGAAATTTGTGTGTTCTTCTGTCACTGCCTGAAGTGTCCTATTCATTTTGCCACAGTTCTAATATGCGGTCTTTTATTGCCTTTTTCGACCTTCCTCAGTTCCAAGCACCCTTCGTGCTTCCATTTGATTGCCTTTCTTTAACCAGTATAAGGCTTCACATTTCCTAATTTCCAAGTCTAATCGGCATATTCGTAGAATTACTGATAAAGCATCATTCGGGATAGTGCCGCAGGCCCCCGGTAATCTTAGTAGCACGCTGCGTTGAACTTTTTTCACTATTGAGGCTGGGTTCACTAGCTGCAGTCAATGAGCAAAGACGCTCGACCCACGTCCTGGTCGAGCGGTTGTAGGCGCTTCAGTCTGGAACCGCGCGACCGCTACGTTCGCAGGTTCAAATCCTGCCTCCGTCATGGATGTGGGTGATGTCCTTAGGTTAGTTAGGTTTAAGTAGTTCTAAGTTATAGGGGACTGATGACCTCAGATGTTAAGTCCCATAGTGCTCAGAGCCATTTGAACCATTTTTATTCATTACGTTGGTACCTTTTTCTGCCAGCTTCCTCTACATGCTCTGCAAAGTTAGACGTTCATCCAGAAACAGCCCTAGATATCTCGTTACTGCACTTCTCCTAACAGTTTATTTTAGAGTTTCTTATTAGGTTCCGTTTTAGCAGGAGATACGTTGTTTTGTGAGGTGCTAGTGACAATTTAACACTTCGACACCAGCCCTCAAGTTCGTGGAGGGCCGCATTACATTTGTTTTCTATACTCTTCTGGAGTCCCACTTACAACGAAAAGCACGTCATCTGCAAATGCTACCAGACCGCTTATGTTACCACTGTCATGTAACTTCTGTAGTATGGGCTCCAGTGCTACGTCCCAAAACTCCGGACCATAGACTGATCCCTGCGGACAGCCTTTTGTTAATGTCTTCGTTATTTTCTTTCCTGGGCATGTTAAAGAAGCATGTTGCCCGTGGAAATAATCTCTCAGGCAACTAAATAGCGCTTCTGGACACTCCAAATCCCTAAGGCGACCAAAGAAAGACGGTCACCAAAGGTTATCGAAAGTTCCAACAATATCAATCATTACTGCAAAAGCGTACGTAGAATGAGTATCTGTCTCTAGCGAAATCGGCTTGTTAATTCCGTCTTCAGTTGAGTTGCCTCTTCTAAACCCGTACTGGTGAGGGCTCATCCCGTGTAGCAGTCTGTGATCTTGTAATCTTTTGCGTAATAGTTTTCAGATATCTTACTGAGAAGGTTCAAAAGACAAATTGGTCTGTAGGATTTGGGTATCATTGGATCTTGCCCTTTACTAATTATTACCACTTCAGCGTTCTTCCACGGTGCAGGGACTCTTCCTTGCAAGACACACTCATTGTACAGATCGCACAAGTAAATATGTAATTGGTCAGATAAGGCTTGTATTACTTCGGCAGGGATCCCGTCCGGTCCTGGAGATTTTTATTTTTCAGTCTGAAAATTATTTGTCTAATTTCTTCTTGTGCGAAGGGATACACAAGTTTATTGTTCCTATATTCTACCTATAACATTTCCCGTAACCTACGCTGATCATCTCTCTCGCCTTTCGCTCCATTTTCAGGAAGTAGTGTTTCCATTAGCAGCGCAGATGACTTTTCCCAACTTTCTGTTACCGTCCCATCGTTCCTTCTGAGAGTTGATAAGACTGTTGGTGATCGTATTTTCTCGCAGACTATTTTATACGGTACATCCCAGGGATCGATTTCTAAGTTAGCCTCCACGAATTGCTTCCATCGTTCCATTTTTGTTTTCCACAACTATTCCTTAAAACAGTGTTTAAAATACCTGTATCTATGCAACTTTCGGAGTCTTTCTGCTTGAGTCATGCTGCTCTCGTATAGCTTCCTGGCTCTTCTTGTTTCGCATCTTAATTTCTACAGCGCCTCGCTCCAGATGCATGGTACTACTTCAGAATGACCTCTGCTGGTAGGTATTGATGCTTCCATTGCTCGACGTATAGCCACTGTCAGTTCTTGCGCTTTAACATCTACGTTATCACCCAGCGATGGACTTCCTGGACACTGAAAGACTCTTCTTAGTTCTCCCCAGTTAGGGTCCTTGATCTTATATTTGCCCCTTATGCTCACGTTTTATGTGTCGTCTTGGCTTTCCTTTTCCAGCGATGGTGTAGTTTATGACACTATGGTCACTCGATCTCATTCCACTCTCAACCTTCCAGTCTTTCACACGGCGCGCCGCTGCCATATTTGCTAAAGTGACCTCCATATTTGCTGTTGCTCCGACCCTCGCTTCATAGGTTGGCGGATTTTGAGATACATTGTCCGCAGCTCGTGGTCGTGCGGTAGCGTTCTCGCTTCCCACGCCCGGGTTCCCGGGTTCGATTCCCGGCGAGTTCAGGGATTTTCTCTGCCTCGTGATGACTGGGTGTTGTGTGCTGTCCTTAGGTTAGTTAGGTTTAAGTAGTTCTAGGGGACTGATGACCATGGATGTTAAGTCCCATAGTGCTCAGAGCCATTTGAAGCAATTTGAGATACATTCATTACCTGTAGGTTGAGTTCCATAATGGTATCTTTTTGCTTTCTTCCACAGGCGGCTATGCCACAATACTGACTTTGCATTTGCATCATTGAAGAATACAAGAGGCTTAGTTCTTCCCAGGTGATTGATATCTTAGCAGATACTCGTCGATCTCATCACTAAACTGAAAATACTTGGGAACCGGGTGCAACTCTCCTTCCTGTTAACATTTCCACACAGATTACGTGTTCTGAACAGTATTGTGATATTTTTGTCACTGTTATGGCTTTGTTAAGTACCATTATTGCTGCCACAGGACGCTGCCCTTGTGTGACTATCTGAGCAGTTAATGGTATACTGGGGATCTTTCCTGCCTTCGTATACGGTTCTTGGAGGTACAATACATCTAACGGCAACGCCTCTGCCACTCTTCTAGCCTCATTCAATACGCTGATACTTCTCATGCCATTAAGCTCTCCTATCTTTATCTCCATTAAGGGTGACCGATATATATATTCGACAGTCTTGGCCTATCGCCTGTATTCGAATGCTTTACGACCATGCGTCATTACAAAGTAGCAACGGCCTTGCTGCAGTGGAAACACTGGCTCCCGTCAGATCACTGAAGTTAAGCGCTGTCGGGCGTGGCCGGCACTTGGATGGGTGACCATCCGGGCCGCCGTGCACTGTTGCCATTTTTCGGGGTGCACTCAGCCTCGTGACGCCAATTGAGGAGCTACTCGACCGAATAGTGGCGACTCCGGTCTCAGAAAACCATCGTAACGACCGGGAGAGCGGTGTGCTGACCACACGCCCCTCCTATACGCACCCTCAGCTGAGTATGGCACGCGGTCGGATGGTTCCGATGGGCCACTTGTGGCCTGAACACGGAGTGCTGCTTGCTGCTGTCATCACAAAGTGCCTGTAGAAAGTATCTTAGGAGAATGATTCATTTTCCTCTCTCTCAGAAACCTGCTTCAATAACTTCTTCACATTTTCCACTTCTGTTGGCAGATTGTTCACTCTAAGAAGGATTTTTATTTGTAGTTTATTGTTGCTATTTTAGCTGAAGTATTGTCATTTCGTCATTTGTAGATAGTGAGTGGATCTACGGACGCTAGAAAATGGAGTGCCAAGTTGCGAAATCGGAACATTTCCGGCATATTCTTCTGTTTGAGTTCAGTAGAGGGAAGACAGCAGCGGAGGAAGCCAGAAACTTTTGCGCCGTGTATGGCGATAATGCCATTAGACAGAGCACGGCAAGAAAATGGTTTTATCGTTTTAAGGAGAATTGTTTTGACGTTAGTGACTCTTCATGTTCGGGAAGACATTCTGGGTTTGATGAAGGGTGTTTAAACGCATTAATCCACAATGACCCACGTCAGCGTACTCGAGAATTGGCAGAGATGATGAACTGTGATCATTCCAACAGCGTGTGACATTTGCATGCAGTGAGGAAGGTTCAAAATTCGGGTGTAGAGGCTGTACTGCATGCTCTAAGCCAAAATTACAAAAATCCACGGGTGACCGAATGTCCATTTCCACTTGCGCTTCATCAATTGGCTCGTGAGCAACACCGACCAGTCCTATCCTGCATTGTTACTGGCGACGAGAAACGGTGTCTTTAAGCTAACACAATGAAAATAAAGGAATGGTTGAGCCCAAACAAAGCAGCAACTCACCGCGCATCCACAAAAGTTAATGTTAAGCATCTGGTGGAACAGCGACGTTGTGGTGTACTAGGAATTGCTTCCCCGAGCTATAACTATCACTGCCGACATTTTTTACTATCAAAAACTGAGGCGTCTTGCAGACGCATTCCAAGAACAGCGACGCGGAAGACTGCGTGAAGTGATGCGACTCCATGATAACGCCCGCTCGCATTTTCTTAGACTGGCAAGAAACATTATACAGACGGTGGGGTAAGAAATCATTGCCACCCGCATTATTCACCTGATCTTGAGCCCTAAGACTATCACCTTTTCCGCTCTCTGTCGAACAACCTTCAAGGAACTTCCTTTCCGGATGAAAATGCGCTCCGAACATGGCTCGAAAAGTTCGCCTCAAAACTGCGTAATTTTTACAATCGCGAAATCGAAAAGTTACCCCAGCGTTGGTAGATTGTTGTAATTAGTGAAGGAGAGTATGTCATTGACGACTAAAGTCTCTGTTATGCCAATCCGTCGCGTTTTTTAAACTTAAGGAGAAACGCTATGAACTTATCACCAACCCAATAAATTCGAAGAGTGCGGTCAGCATTATCAGCATTTCACTAAGCATTACGATTTTGAACACAGGTCTCCAAGCTATGGTTATGCGTGCATGTAAACAAGGTGCATCCTGAATGAACTGTCTCTCTGCAGCGGAGTGTGCGCCAATGTCAAACTTCCTGCCATATTAGAAGTGTATGCTGGGCCGGGTTCGAAAGTGGGACCTTTATCCCTTCGCGGCCAAGTGATCTACCGACTGAGTTATCCAAGCACAGCTAACGAGCCACCCTCACAGCTCTGGAGATGAGGTACTGGCGGAAGTACAGCTGTGAGACCAGGTCGTGACATGTTGGACTGTGGCTAGGAAAATGCGACTGTTTATGACAATAAAAGATAATTTAAAACAATTATCTGTGTCAGTCACTTTTTATTTACCCCTCACGATGCATTTTGAGGGTCCGCACCGTCATCTTCTTGTGGATCAATGGATAACACAACATTTTTGTTTGCTGGATGTAGCAATTTGTCTCTTACGAGTTTCATTTCGGTACACTTGTTAACGTAATGTTTCAAGTGCCATATTAATTTACAAGTGCCGATTATACCGTATTAGTAGCTAAATGAAACTCAAAAGAGACAACCAGATACATCCAACAAACAATTACGTAATGTAATCCACTGGTCTAACTCAGGATGGTGGTGTAAGCCCTTGAAACGTATCGTGGGAGTAATTAAAATGTGACTTGCTCAGATAATGGTTTTAAATTATGTTTTACGGTAGAGCAATCAACTGCGAGAGGCAAAGGCCCCAGACCAGCACACACTTCCAGTGTCAGTAGGTTTCAACGGAAATCTTCGTTCTTACAGTCTACGTTCGGAAAGTGAGTCTTTCTGTAATTTTTCCTTAGTGGAGGGTCTTTTCTTTCTGTATTTCCTGATTCACCATCTTGTGATTTGCCAATTCTACGTGTGGACTCAAGAAACTTGTCGGATATGTTTTCGACAGCAGCAGCGGTCATGCCGAGACTGAACGCCTTCACCTGGTTAGTTCACCTGCTCAACAATGAGGGCGGCCCCTGACGCAAGAAACTGACTAGTACCCTATATTAAACGTAGCTTTGCAAGTCCTAGGATACACACCATTTTTAAAACTCTTAGTTTCCATGCCACTTTATTGTCCAAAATTTATCTGTGATACTTGGAAATCGATGTATGTAAAAATGTAAACGCTTCTACTAAAAAGTATTTTTTTTTTCGTTGTCATGGCCTGCGTGACATACTCTTTCCACTCCATTCTCACCCCTCAGTACGTCCGCCTGTCCGCCCCCGGACGTCCGCCTTGGAACTGCGCCTAGGAGTGGTCTGACGAGAAACCCCTTGAGCGTGAGGTCGCAATTTGAATCTTTAGTAAGGCTCATTTGAAAGTTTTGCGTTAACAGTTATGACAAGAGAAACATCAGCCCCTAAGAACTCAATATGTAATTCGGGTGGGAGACAGAAAATGAGTGTCCGGGAGGTGCAGAGATCAATCTTCTATGGGATGTATATATTGCACATCACAAAATGGACATCATAGGCATGCAAGAAATGTTCAAAACAAACCACTAGCTTTCACCATGAATGCCAAATGAAAAATGCCGTGCCACGATCATAACAATGGTTCGCACCTTCAAGTTCGAAGGCGAATTCTTGGGGAGTTACAAACCGCGCAGGATGTCCAGCTAGTTATCCACTCTCGAAGAATGCGTATAGAATTATATTGGTGTAGCGGGCTGAAAAGAACTGATTGAATGTGATGGCCTGAACCAACTGCCTGTCGTGTTGTTCAGAGGCTGAACTTTGTCCACTGGCTCCAGGTGGACTGAATTGCAATGTCAGGAGGTATAGTTTGCTCTACATAAGTATGATTTTTGTATACAGATCAGGAATCAAGCAGAATCAAGTTAATTTGATCAGCTATAGGCCAAAAGCAGCGCTCATACAATAGTTGTAGTTCTGTTAACCCATTTTCCCGCCCTTGCTTGTTGTGACGTAAGTACTCCCAACAGCCCTTGCAAATCGCGCACATGAGAAAGACTCGTAGCGGTCAGAGCGCCTCCAACTTCTGGCAACACAATAAATAACTTTCCAGCCAACTTATCATCCAGATTAACAGTCGACATAATTGTGTACGAATGCGTTATGGTATTTATGCTAGCTGATGTTGATACAACTCTCTTGGTACCTCTAATTTACAGGGCTCCCGATTGAACAATGGGATAAGTTAGTTTACCTCATCTACAAATTTTCGGGCCGATTCCGCACTTTGCTGTGCACCATCAAGCTGATGCTTTGTTTGAAATTTCGTTATCTTACGTCTTCCACTGTTTGAAGTTATGCAATCATCCACTACTTCCCTTGAAATCACTCTAATCTATATGTGCGCAATTTGATGTAAGTGGTAGGTCACTATCATTCACATTCTGTAAATTGCATCGATCATCCTTGAAACGCGGGAACATCAGTTTTTGTAAGAAGTGCTCCTTGTCCTCCCTTGAATATTCGTAGTTTTTCTTATGCGCTACACGGTCATATTGCTATGGACTTATTGGACTTACTCGAAATCTGATTATAACTGTTGTTTTACTATACTGCGGATGATATTCCATGTACGTAATTATGTTTAGTACCCGCTCCTTGGACAACTGTTGTCCCTTACTACGTTTCACTGGAGACGGAATTTGTGGCTCCCTGCCCGATATGGATTATGAACGACATGGCTCGACACCTACTTCAGCAGTTCTTTCACTTGTTAAGCACATGTCATCGTCACTGTTTCCTCATGTACATTTTTCGTACAGTCGCGCATGTGCGACACCACACATTCCAGTGACTCACTTTGCAGAAACGCTAATATTTCATCTTCTATTTATTTCTCACGCTGCGAAATTCTTGGAGTTCACTTCTGATGAAATATCAGCTTCGGCAAGTGTTACTGTAGATGTAATGCAATGTTCGTTTTGTCTATAGCTTCCATTGCTCTGCTTTGTATCAATACCCAGCACTGTAGCACTGTTATGAGCTACTCGTGGACTAAGTAGTTCAACTATGCTCCGTAGCCTCATGCTCTGCTCACCATTGGGTGACTCCACTCCCGCACCCCGTTGCCATTATCAGCCTTGGTAGACGATATGTTGGGCGTGGAATGTCTTAAACATCATTGACCTTTTGCGACCTCACATTCAACTGGTTCCTTGTAAGTCATAATCTGTGATTCGAGTTGACGAAGGTAAGTAAATAGTTACGCGGCGTGTCCATAAATTATGTTGACAACACTTTAATAGCTTTAAAACTTTACTAGATATTAACAAATGGATTTTAACATGTGATAAGATACAATTTTTTTACCTTCCAGGTGACGCAATTTTGACACAAAGTTGAATCTGAAAATCTGATAAAATGTGGACGCCACAGCAGAACGCTCAGCGTTTCGCCGCCACGATCCCCTGACCCCACACCACTATCCTACTTCCTGTGGGGCTTCGTAAAGGATCTGGTGTGCTGAACCAAGGTTATAGTGCTACAAGACTTGAAGGCATCCATTCACAATGCATTTGAACATGTCACCGTGGAGATGTTGAATCGTGCGTGGAGAGAAATGGAATCTCGACAAGACACTACCCGTACCATTAAGTGTGCACATACTGATCTGTATGAATGAGGAAACCAAATTTATGAGTTATCTTATCACTTGTTAAAAAATATTTGTTAATATCTAGCATAGTTTTAAAAGTATTAAAGTCGTAAATTTTAAAGATATTCCTTGGACACCCTGTATATTTCACAAGCAGGAGTCGAACTGACTGCCTCTGAGTAGGCAACACAGCAAAGTTCTGGAGTAAAGTGCTTTTTTTTTTATAAAACATATAATTTACGTCGATTTTTTATTCCTGACGATTCCGCCATTTGCAAGGTGCCGTGTGCCGCTTCGAAGAGGTGTGTCCCACCCTGGCGCAGATGTCATTCCGCTCAAAGTTCAGACGCGTGGCTGCGGCGCGGCTCCGCAAAGGCCGGGCCGCGGCCGGCTGGCCCAGTTTCGCCGGAGGCAGCGGCCGATATTAAAAACGCGCCGCACCGCCCTTTGCTCCAAATGTCGCGGTGCGGCCTGCCTGCTACCTGGTACCCGCTCCCGATATCTCCACACCGGCCGGCGGGCTCATTTCCCAGCACGCGCACAGCCCGCGGCTCCAAAGAGGTGTCTTGGGGCAAAGTGCCAGGGACCTCCACGCTCAGAGCGTTAAGGTAGTAAAAGCGACATCTCAGGGGACGTGAAAACGTTCGTGGACGAGGAGCTGGTGAGGTCACAGCGTGAAATCCCGAGTTCCTCTACAATGTGAAGCGTGAAAGGAAGAATTTGCCCCGTCATATTTTCGCCTCGTGGAAAGGAAAGTCGCCAGTGAGATGTTGCATCGGTTTTAAGACACAAAAATAGCTTAGGAGACGCCTTATTGTACGTATTAAGTCATAAAGAGTTGTTGTTGTTGTTGTTGTTGTGGTCTTCAGTCCTGAGACTGGTTTGATGCAGCTCTCCATGCTACTCTATCCTGTGCAAGCTTCTTCATCTCCCAGTACCTACTGCAACCTACATCCTTCTGAATCTGCTTAGTGTATTCATCTCTTGGTCTCCCCCTACGATTTTTACCCTCCACGCTGCCCTCCAATACTAAATTGGTGATCCCTTGATGCCTCAGAACATGTCCTACCAACCGATCCCTTCTTCTGGTCAAGTTGTGCCACAAACTTCTCTTCTCCCCAATCCTATTCAATACTTCCTCATTAGTTATGTGATCTACCCATCTAATCTTCAGCATTCTTCTGTAGCACCACATTTCGAAAGCTTCTATTCTCTTCTTGTCCAAACTATTTACCGTCCATGTTTCACTTCCATACATGGCTACTCTCCATACAAATACTTTCAGAAACGACTTCCTGACACTTAAGTTAACACTCCGAATTTGATGGTTTTTATTTTATAGTGTACGTATTATGATTATGGTTCAAATGGTTCAAATGGCTCTGAGCACTATGGTACTTAACATCTGTGGTCATCAGTCCCCTAGAACTTAGAACTACTTAAACCTAACTAACCTAAGGACATCACACACACCCAGGCCCGAGGCAGGATTCGAACCTGCGACCGTAGCGGTTACGCGGTTCCAAACTGAAGCGCCCACAACCGCACGGCCACACCGGGCGGCATTATGATTATGAGCTGTTTCAAAGCATCAGAGGAGTGAGGAATGACAGGAAACTACACTATTGGCCATTAAAATTGCTACACCAAGCAGATGATAAACGGGTATCCACTGGACAAATATATTATACGAGAACTGGCATGTGATATAATTTTCACGCAATTTGGGTGCATAGATACTGAGAAATCAGTACCCAGAACAACAACCTCTGACCGTAATAACGGCCTTGATACTCCTGGGCATTGAGTCAAACAGAGCTTGGATGGCGTGAACAGGTACAGCTGCCCATGCAGCTTCAACACGATACCACAGAGTAGTGACTGGAGTATTGTGACGTGCCAGTTGCTCGGCCACCGTTGACCAGACGTTTTCAATTGGTGAGAGATCTGTAGAATGTGCTGGCCAGGGCAGCAGTCGAACATTTTCTGTATCCAGAAAGGCCCGTACAGAACCTGCAACATGCGGTCGTGCATTATCCTGCTAAAATGTAGGGTTCCGCAGGGATCGAATGAAGGGTAGAGCCACGGGTCGTAACACATCTTAAATGTAACGTCCACTGTCCAAAGTGCCGTCAGTGCGAACAAGAGGTGACCGAGACGTGTAACCAATGGCACCCCATACGTCACGCCGGGTGATACGCCAGTATGGCGATGACGAATACACGCTTCCAATGTGCGTTCACCGCGATATTGCCAAACACGGATGCGACCATCATGATGCTGTAAACAGAACCTGGATTCATCCGAAAAAATGGCGTTTCGCCATTCGTGCACCCAGCTTCGTCGCTGAGTGCACCATCGCAGGCGCTCCTGTCTGTGATGCAGCGTCAAGGGTAACCGCAGTCACGGTCTCCGAGCTGACAGTCCATGCTGCTGCAAACGTCGTCGAACTGTTCGTGCAGATGGTTGTTGTCTTGCAAACGTCCCCGTCTGTTGACTCAGGGATCGAGACGTGGTTGCACGATCCGTTACATCCATGCGGATAAGATGCCTGTCATCTCGACTGCTAGTGATACGAGGCCGTTGGGATCCAGCACGGCGTTCCGTATTACCCTCCGGAACCCACCGATTCCATATTCTGCTAACAGTCATTGGATCTCGCCAACGCGAGCAGCAATGTCGCGATACGATAAACCGCAATCGCGATAGGCTACAATCCGACCCTTATCAAAGTCGGAAACGTGATGGTACGCATTTCTCCTCCTTACACGAGGCATCACAAAAACGTTTCACCAGGCAACGCCGGTCAACTGCTGTTTGTGTATGAGAAATCGGTTGGAAACTTTCCTCATGTCAGCACGTTGTAGGTGTCGCCAGCGGCACCAACCTTGTGTGAATGCTCTGAAAAGCTAATCATTTGCATATCAGAGCATCTTCTTCCTGTCGGTTTAATTTCGCGTCTGTAGAACGTCATCTTCGTGGTGTAGGAATTTTAGTGGCTAGTAGTGTATTAGTAGATAAAGCCTTCTTACACACTGAAGTGGCATAAGTCATGGGATAGAGTTCGCACATATGGAGATAGTGGTAGCGTCGCGTACACAAGGTATAAAAGGACTGTGCATTGTCAGAGCTGTCATTTGTACTCAGGTGATTCGCATGAAAACGATTCAGGCGTGATTATAGCCGCACGACGGGAATTAACAGACTTTGAACACGGAATGTTAGTAAGAGCTAGACATGTGGGATATTCAGTTCCGTTTAGGGATTTAAATATTCTGAGATTCACAGTGTCAAGAGAGTGCTGAGAATACTAGATATCAGGCATTAGCTCTCACCACGGACAAAGCAGTGGCCGACTGCCTTCACTTAACGTCTAAGAGCAGCGCATTTGCATAGAGTTGTCAATGCGAACAGACAAGCTACACTGCTCGAAATAACCGCAGAAAGCAGTGTGGGACGCAAGACGAACGTATACGGTAGGACAGTTCGGCGAAATATGGCCTTAATGGCAGCAGACGACTGCCGTTGCTAACAGCACATCGCCTGCAGCGCCTCTCCTGGACCCTAGATGACTAGAGTACTGTGGCCTGATCAGATGACTCCCGATTGCAGTTGGTAAAAGCTGATGGTCGCCTTCCGGTGTGGCGCAGACTTCACGAAGACAAGGAGCCAATTTGTCAACAGGGCACTGTACAAGCTGGTGTTGACTCCATAATAGTGTGTGCTGTGTTTGCATGTAATGGACTGGATCCTCTGGTCCAACTGAAGCCATTTATGGACATCATTTCCCAAACAACGATGTCATGTCACCGGGCCACAATTGTTCGCGACTGGTTTGAAGAACATTCTAGACAATTCGAGCGAACTATTTGCCCGTCCAGATCAACATGAACCACATCGAACATTTGTGAGACATAATCGAGAGGTCAGTTCGTGCACCAAATCGTGCACCGGCAACATTTTCGCGATTATGGGCGGCTATAGAGGCAGCTTGGCTCAACATTTCTTCAGGGGACGTCGAACGATTTGTCAAGTTGCTGCACTTCGTTGTGACGAAACAAACTGGGATATTTTTCCTTCCCCTCTTGTTTTGCCATCAGCCTCCTTAAAAATTCATTTTTTTCATTTTTGAACTAATTACCATTAACATACGTGAATATAATCTGCACTTCCATAAAAGAGAAAAGTAGGCCTTCAGTTTTAAAGAATATAACACCGGATCTAAAAAAATTTTGTGCTTAGTGTTACGTATGTAATTGATTTTCTAATTTATTTTGATAATTCCTAGTTAGTATCTTTTGATATAGGGTGAAATCAGTAATTATTTCATAACTTAAATTCTATTGTTGACGTATAAACAAATATAAATTCTGTAATAATTGTAAACGTTTGGAAGACGAAACATTAATTATCTAGTTAGCTCTATTCGAAAACATGTTAGCAAAGCCAGTCCTTAATTAATTCCAAAATAATTAACAGTTTGGTCCAAAGTATTGTTTGCGTACTTATATTTGTTAATTTCGTGATTTGACAAATAATTCCGCCTAACTCTTGCGGTAGAAAAAACTGTTAAAAAGAACCAATTTTTCGATTTATTCAGTTAATTTAATGAGTTAAGTTTTAATTGTAATTTCTGTAAATTAAACTTCGAATAATGTGTAGTTTCAGTATCTATTATTGTGAGGATATATAAGGGCCCGGTTTTTGGTCCCGAGACAGTCAGTCCACGACAGAGTTTCAGACGAGAAACCTGTGTTGGTTAGAACAATAACAATGCTTCAACTTAACTGTGGAATAAGTGTTACACAATTAGGCCGTGTGTAAAAACAATGACAATGTGTGCTCCTTACGTACCTTTCCGTTCTTCAAGAACTGTAAACTTTGTGGTTAGGTTTTTACTGCTCGTAGATATTGAACAGTAAACTATTGTATCAGTATGTGGATGTTCGCCTGAAAACTATTAATGAGGCTTATCGAAAGTTAAACAATAGTGCACTGGCCGTATTAAATATGTATATGGGGGATTGTGAAAGGTGAAAGTAAACGACTGTGGAACGTAAATGTGCACCTGTTGGCTACATCATTTGCAGTAGACAGTACTGCACTTCCACCCCCTACTTTTTCAGCCAGTACGTCGACACCGAGGACAACAAACTAAGAAATAAAGAAGGAGAACCGTCGCAACGTCTGTCGAAAGGAGGTCCGACACGATATTAAGGAGGTACCCATGACTTTTATCACGTCAGCATAGTTATGATTTTCTTTTTATAACTTGCGAGCTGATTCTGTGCTACGTCAGAATGGTGTTTACCCGAAGTACGTCACTGTTGGTTCAGTCTGTTGCAGTTAAATATCAACTAATGTCATTTGTAGTTACAGTATTTTGACATTGTATATCGTATAATTTAGACAACGTTTTATCATCTTGAAGCTGTAGCGCATTTGATTGTGTTATAAACTAAAGAGAAGGGTAGTGGGTTTATGTCTCGCTACCAGCAGACCCAGAAGAAGGCCACTGCAACATTGGCCGGAACATTGGTTTCCCCGGTATAGTTTTTTACATTATGACGCGGCGCCATGCACAGAAACCATTTATGTCAACTGACTCTGGCAGCGGAAGCCTATGCAGTTATATTTTAGGGCTTTCTTATTAATTTAATAAAACTATTATTTGCTATAGTTAATGTTATTTGTTATAAACTATGTAGTTACCTTAATTCTTGTTGCAAAGCCCAACGACTGGAATGTTTCTCAAGTGATAAGAAATCTTAATGTGACTGCCACTCTATGTCAGGAAGTAAACGCAAGTTACAAATATTTGGCATTATGAAACTTTGTGTAAAATATATATGGCTGAAGGACATTGCCGAGTACAACGTAGAAACATAGGTACTGCAACGTATACTAACAGATAAAAAAATCGTACACTTTTTAAAGGTTTCCAATTCAATCAAGATTTATTGCTGTAACAGTGCATATGCAGCTGTTCTGAGGTACCAGGTACCGTCCCACGCTGAAACACCCTTATTAGGGCACGGTGTGGGCTTCTCAGGCAGCTATAAAGGCGCTGACTCTGCCATCCAGTCGATCGTACATACTATTCTGGGATACGTTATGTCAGGCCTGGTCGACCTGTTCAAGTAATTTTGTAAGAGTTGTTGGTTGACAAGTCGCACGAGTCACTTCTTGTACGCACAAATCGGTCAAATCCCACACGTGCTCTACTGAAGACAAGTCTGGAGATCATACTGGCTAGGGAGTTGCTGCATGTATATAGCAGAGCACTTGGGTTTCACGAGCAATCTGTGGTCGAGCATTATCCTGTTGGAAAAGCACATCATGTTCCTGGGTCCGACAACATTCGGCACCTACCGAACACTGGAAAGCGTCTCCACTAGAATCACCAGAGGTGAACGAGAGTTGGAGTTTATCGCACCCAGACCACAAGACAGTGTGTCTTGGACGAACGCACTCTTAGAGACAGCACTCGCCAGGTGTATCTCATACGCGCAAATGACCATCACCTCCGTGCAGGCAGAATCTGTTTTCATCGCTGAAGACCACGGTGCACTACATCATCCAGGTGATCCGCTGAGGGCACCAGTCGAGCCGTGCACGTCGATGCTGTGGCGTGAATGGAAGACTGACTAGAGGTGTACGTGTCCGTAATCCCACTGCTAATAACCGGTTCGCAACAGTTCGTGTTGACACGTCTGGGCTCACAAGCCCTCTTATCTCTGCTGTGGTAACTTAACAATCTGCCACTGCTGACCTCGCAACATGGCGATCCTGGCGGGCGTCTGTGCTATGTGGACGTCCAGAACCTCGTCTACAAGTGTGGGGATGTTCACGTGATCACTGATACCAGCATCGTTGCACAACTGACGCAGCACGTCCAACTTGTATGGCAATTCTCCGAAAGGACCATCCCGCCACTCGGAAGGTCACCATTTGACCCCTTCAAACTCGCTCACTTAGCTACCTGTAGGAACCGCGAGTGCGTCTCCGTGGCAAGATTGCGTGCTTCCTTCACATGTCTGCAGCACACTGAACAGTCTGGCTGTGAGAATTCCCTATTAAAGGATAGACACAAATGGCGATCTGGTAACTCTGCCACTATTCTGTCTGTTGGTGAACGATGTTGACACCATTGTCAGTACATCTACAGTCCCCCAGATGGCATATGCCCTAATCGGATGCAAATCTACATCGTCTTTCCAGGTGTACTAAATTTTTTTTCCGGCAGTGTAGTGTTTCATGCCACATGAAGGCCCAGGAATCACAGCAATTGTGCGAGTACAGGACGTAGACACACGATGACTCATGGAAGTTTGGGTCAGTCCTACAGGCGTGCTCGGATGGCCCTGATGGTTAATGCGACCGCTCGCATAAAGCGGAAAACTGGGTTCGAGAACCGGTCCGGCACCAATTTTCATTGTCACTAATACACCGTGCAGCTGGAGTCTGATGATATTTGCAATTGCGCATACATTTCTTGGATGTATTTTGTGTCTACCCGGGGAGGTTGAGTGCATTGCCAACGCATCACCCCTTACCATTCGAGAATCAGAATTTGCTTCCTCATCTAGGAAAATTTTCTCACTGTTAGGACACAAAAAAGAGTTTTTTATACCATCTAAAAAGACTCCGCAACAGTACGGTAGCTGTTGAGCGAGATGGGCGCACAAGTGACCACACTAGTCGACCAATGGTTCTGAGTATGTGAGAGCGTAGTGTTAGTGAGCCTGATTGCGTTAATGTATTAGTTAGCCGAGCAGGCTGCAGGGTTCGAGAGTATGTGATGAGCGGAAACTGTTACCACCGTTCTCAAAACGTAGGCCCTAGGAATGTTAAAGGACTATTTACTTGTATCAATTAAGAGAGGCTCTAACAAATTGTAGTGTGATAACCAGGAATCAGACTAGGGAATATTAACAATAGGAGTCTCGTTCATCATAATTTTTTTACTAGACTGCCGGAAAAATATGCAACGTCCTCAAGGACAAGGTCATTTTATTGATAAGTGAGGTGGCAAGTACTTCATCATTTTAGGAGTATGTGATAACTTCTTCACACCAAAGGAAACACACCCAGAGGCATCAGTACACAGTATACCTCCCACCGCCCCTCGACCGTTGATGGCAACGCAGGGGTGTAATCTCTCATGCAAACGGTCATCAAAGTGCCGAACGGCGACCTTCTATACATTGTCCAACCATCTTGCGCTTTTTGTTGCTGCAGTGCGGCACTGGTTCTTGCAGGCCCTGGAGAACGAGTAAGTTCCCGCTTGATGATGATGATGATGTTTGGTTTGTGGGGCGCTCAACTGCGTGGTTATCAGCGCACGTACAATTTCCCAACCTTTGCTCAGTCCAATTTCGCCACTTTCCTGGATGATGATGAAATGATGAGGACAACACAAACACCCAGTCATCTCGAGGCAGGTGAAAATCCCTGACCCCGCCGGGAATCGAACCCGGGACCCCGTGCTCGGGAAGCGAGAACGCTACCGCGAGACCACGAGCGGCGGACAGATCCCGCTTCATCATGTCCTACACATATTCTATTGGCGAGGGATCTAGTGATGTTGCTGACCAGGACTGTCTTTGCACACCATAAAGAGCATGTTGCGTCGCTGCAATCGTACGTGAACGTGCACTGTCCCTCTGAAAAATCACGTCACATTCCTGCATAGTAGCCGCATGGGGTAGCCGCGCGCTCTTAGGCGTCTTGCCACGGTGCGCGCGGCTCCCCCCTCTCCCCCCTCCCCCCCGTCAGAGGTTCGAGTTCTCTCTCGGGCATGGGTGTGTGTGTGTTGCCCTTAGCGTAAACTTAATTTAAGTTAGATTAAGTAGTGTGTAAGCCTAGGGACCGATGACCTCAGCAGTTTGGTCCCATAGGAACTTACCACCACCACCACCACCTGCATGGTAAATGGCAGTAACGCGCGGATAACAGCCTGTGCAATGTAGTGGGCACTGGCTACTTTACCAAATGGTTCAAATGGCTCTGAGCACTATGGGACTTAACTGCTGAGGTCATCAGTCCCCTAGAACTTAGAACTGCTTAAACCTAACTAACCTAAGGACATCACACACATCCATGCCCGAGGCAGGATTCGAACCTGCGACCGTAACGGTCGCGCGGTTCCAGACTGTAGCGCCTAGAACCGCTCGGCCACTTCGGCCGGCGCTACTTTACCCTGCAGAAACACCGAATGTGACGACTTTTTGTAACCGATGCCCCCTCCCCACCTGCACACGCACCATGAAGCCTGGGTTGGGAAATGCGTGTTACGGGCGAATGCACTCTGGAATAGACAGCTCACCAGGCCTTCGAAATACACGAGTAAGATCATCACTCCCGTACAGACAGAACCTGTTGTCATCACTGGAGAAACAGAGTTTTAGACCACTCTCCAGTCAACTCTTTCACGACACCAGAGTAGCTAAGGTAGCCAAGCTTCGCGGTTTCGTTGGTAGCCTGGCCAGAGACACACATGATCTTAATCCTGCTGCAAACAGTTTGTCCTCAATGGTCTCTGGCGACACATCAGGCGTAAAATGTGTCCGGATTCCGTTACTGTATGATGTTCGGTCGGCCACAGCTGCTCGCACAATGCATTGATATTGACCTGAGTCTGTACTACGCTAACGTCCAGAAAGTGGTCAAAGAGTGTGGGACTGTTCCATGGATCACAGCTGAAAGCAGTCACACACCACGGATAGATTGTGCCTGACACATGCTGCCTTCCATCGATACGACCATCGCGTTTCCCGCAGGCCCACAGAGTGACCCTGTTCAAATGGATGAAGCTGTTCAACAGGAGTCCTTGTTCGTCGCTGGGCATGGTTGTACCCTAGAATTGTGCAAACACTGTTCACCTCTATACTCAGCGCAGTTACTGCCTGCAGAGTCAAAACAGAGGGTGCAGAGGCATGCGTCCTGAGCGCCATGGATGACCGTGCTGAATGAATCACCAACAATACACCCACTCGGTATGCACACATCATACACCAGTGCCACTGAACACAGTCCTTGAGTTTTTGATTTTTTTTCCGGCTGTGTCATTCAGAAGGCGAACTAACTCTTCTTGATTAAAAACAGCCTGATTCGTGTTTCTCTCCCATTACAATGCTGCCATCAGTGGAAACAATTATTCACACACAGGAAAACCGAATGATGAATTTTCTGTCTTCCCTTTGTTTATTTACCTTGTACTGGGTGTGAAGTTTTTTATGCACAAAGATTTTTGTGTGTCGTTAGGGTTATTTTTTATTTGATAAATTTATGGGAGCAATATTTCACAGTGTTGAAGATCCAGTTATTTTATTTGTTTTATGGATAGGCCAGTAGGGCTCATTCATGAGAGGCACGAAAGATTTCTAGTCGAGATGAGCTTATGAAATCCCAGGAAACTGTGACGGGATATTCGGAGGGGGGTGCACCAGTATCAGTTCCATCACCAGAGGCGAAGGAAACCGCGCTAGTTACAGAACAAAGTGAGATTAGCACAACTCAAGAATTGGAAACTACTGTGGTGCAAAGCATTTTGAATTCTGGAATCATGGGCGACATTCCATCCTGGGTTAGACAGATGTTAGAACCAGTAAAAGCTGATAGAAAGATAGCAGTAGCTAAAGTAAAGAAAGCAGAAGATTAGGAAAAACAAAAAGAAGCCAATTGAAAGAAATCAGATTTAGATGGAAAAGAAATACCGTCTGATAGAAAGCGATTCAGCGTAGCACTATATTCACTTTGATACTAATTTAGGTTCGGTAAAGAAGAAGTTGGATAATGTAATCAAGATGGTAGAGAACAACGAGTCTAGGTTGGAGTGAACAGAATCAGACTTATACTTGTCAGAGAAGAAAGTGTAGGAAATAAACATCTCACTTTCCCGACAGCTGCAGGTTTTAGAGGAGTGCACTGTAGTAGTTGGGCAAAGTTCTTTCTACCCCACTCTGCACTGCTGCCAAATTTACTCTATACAGTGGACTCTTCCCCCATCCTCCCTGTCTCTCTTAACCTATTGTTCTGCTAAGTGGTTTATGAACTCCAAGGATTGATATATGAACCCATGGGGATAATTCACCTTCTAAGGAACCTATCACCCAATCACCTCAGCCCATTACCCCACCCCACTGCCTCCCTCTCCTCCACACCCATACCTCTGGGAAACCTCAACCTCTTCCCCTCACTGATACAAGCACACTCTTAATATAAAGTTAACTGACAAATTAATTAAACAGATCAATTAATAACCCTCCTCTGGGAAATCCCCCAGCCCTTATCTCTCCTCCCCCACTCCCATCTCCCCTCCTCCATCTGGAAATTTCCAGGAGAAAGACTATGCTGGAGAGGAATATTTCATGGTAAGAAATTGGAAGCAATGTCAATTATAAAACAGAGGATATATTGTGTATTTATAAAATTTGAATAGCATGGATTGGATCTCTCTTTCATTTGGTGTGAAAAGCTCATCATTCTCTGAGGTTTATGTAATTTTGGAAGCTGCAGGTCTTGTAAAATACATAATTAAATACGTAAACAGATCACTCTTTTTCCGATCGTGCAAGGAATAACGTCACAAAATTGACGTGAACATAAATCGCCATACATAATGGCAGTGTTAAAAACTTCCTCATCGCGTCTTCACACACGTGCACACGCAGTCCGCTGGGTTGCGCCATATGCCAGCGTCCACAGCAGCACTCCAAACTGACCGAGAGGCATGCATATGCCGTCGGCTGGAAGCCGTAGCATACCAGAAGTCGCAACACCATATCGCACTGCGAGGGACTGCCAGCCATCTACTGTTAAGTGCACATCTGTCGGTTTTAGCATGTTGACCTTACAGAGAATGTCAATAAATATTGAAATTGCACAATGCATACTGAGCGCCCAGAGAGCTCCGCTGCCTGTGATAGTGGATGCAAGCTACATTTTTTTGACCATCTGGCAGCCAGGTCACCCCACACCCACAGCCAAATTTGTCTGTGGCAGCGTCTTTTGCTGGAGAATTCTCACATCAAGTGGCTACTTCCGGTTGCAGCACTTATACAATCTGCTTCCAAACACACACCTTCTGCATCAGGTCAGTGGAAGCAGCTGCTCTATGTGCTAGCCGTGCTGTGCAGATATTGACTGTGTTAGTTCACAATACCACTGGCAGAGGACTACATTTACAAGCCATCTTAGAACACTTGGCGAGAAGTGATGTCATGATCACAAGAGCAGAAGTGACATAAAATTAGTAAAATTACAAAAATTGACGGAAAATATGGATAAAATACGCCAAAATATGGGAAAATTGAGGGAGAATGAGGGAGTACTTCCATGTGTGCTTGGTACAGGAAAATTCTTGTACATGGGAACGAGTATGTGAGAGCAAGAGCAATACAAGAAAAAGTAGACATGGAAGCACTAGGAACCAGGGAAACAGTCATTTTTCGTGGACAGCGATAATATGGCTGGAATAGATTGCTTAACGTGGATGACCACCAAATGTAGAGTAATGAATTTATGTATACTGGATTACAAGCCCAGGTGTGACCCCAGGGCTACTGGCAACGACCTTACGGATTTTTATGAAGTGTCCTTAGCTAAAGGATGGATCGCGTGTTTGACTCTCTGTGCAAGGCTTTTTGCATATTTTAAACTCTGATAAACTATTTACAATGTTCTTCTCACCACTCCCTATCAGTCACAACCATGCAATGTCAGTTTAACAATGCCTTTCAGAACAGCTGCTGCATGGTTTTTAACAACATTTGCGTCTACACAGATACTCTGCATGCCACTGTATGGTGCTTAGCGTATAGTGCTCTGTACCAATTCTAGTCATTTCCTTTCCTGTTCCGCTCGCAAATAGAGAGAGGAAAAACCATTGTCTGTATGCCTCCGTCTGAGCCCTACCTTCCCGTATCTTATCTTCATGGTCCTTACGCGCAATTATGTTGTCGGCAGTAGAATCGCTTGGCAGGCAGCTTCAAATGCCGCTTCTCTAAATCTTCTCAGTCGAGTTTCTCACAGAGAACGTCGCCTTCCCTGCAGGTGTTCGCATTTGAGTTCATGAAGCACCTCGGTAACACATGTTGTTCAGACCTACTGCTAACAAACATAGCAGCCCACGTCTGATTTGCTTTGATCTCTTACTTTAATCTGACCTGGTACAGATCCCAAGCACTTGAGTAGTAGTCGAGAATAGGTCGCACCAGTGGTCTATATGTGGCCTCGTTTACAGGTGAACCAATCTTTCCTAAAATTCCTTCAATAAACCAAAGTCGACCTTCGCCTCCACTACCACAATTTCACGTCCTCGTTCCATTTCATATCGCTTTGCAGCGTTACACCCAGATTAAAATGACTTGACTGAGTCAAGCTGCGCATAGTAATACTGTATACAAACATTACAGGTCTGTTCTTCCTACTCAGCTGCATTAACCAGCATTTCTTCACATCACACTAACCATAAATTTTGTCTATGTCGTCTTGTATCTTCCTACAATTACTCAACTTCGACACCTTACTGTACACCACAGCATCATCAGTGAAGAACCTAATAGTGATTTCCCTAAATCGCTCCAGGCAAATGCCGGAATGGTTCCTTTCAAAGGGCACGGCCGACTTCCTTCCCCGTCCTTCCCTAATTCGATGAGACCGATGACCTCGCTGTCTGGTCTCCTTCCCCGAACCAACCATCCAACCAACCAACCAAGAACCTAATATTGCTGCCCATTCTGTCTGCCAAATCATTTGTGTATTAAAAAATAGCAGTGCTCCTATCACACTTCCCTGGGGCTCTGCTGATGGTAGGCTTGTCCCTGATGAACATTCGCTAACGAGGACAACATACTGGGTTCTGTTATTTAAGAAGTCTTCGAGTCACACACATAGATGTGCTTGTCTGGAAAACGAGGTGCATTCAAGTTCTAAGGCCCCGATTTTTTTTCTCCAGACTGGAAAGAGATAGAAACATGCGCATTGTTTTAAAATGAGGCCGCGTTCATTGTCGATACGTCCCAGAGATGGCAGCACCGTATGGCAGATGGAATTTTACCGCCAGCGGCGAGAATGAGAACTGTTTTAAATACTTAAAATGGCGACGTTTTCCTTACTTGAACAGCGTGCAATTATTCGTTTTCTGAATTTGCGTGGTGTGAAACCAATTTAAATTCATCGACAGTTGAAGGAGACATGTGGTGATGGAGTTATGGATGTGCCGAAAGTGCGTTCCTGGGTGCGACAGTTTAATGAAGGCAGAACATCGTGTGTCAACAAACCGAAACAACCTCGGGCTCGCACAAGCCGGTCTGACGACATGATCGAGAAAGTGGAGAGAATTGTTTTGGGGGATCGCCGAATGACTGTTGAACAGATCGCCTCCAGAGTTGGCATTTGTGTGGGTTCTGTGAACACAATCCTGCATGACGACCTGAAAATGCGAAAAGTGTCATCCAGGTGGGTGCCACGAATGCTGACGGATGACCACATGGCTGCCTGTGTGGCATGTTGCCAAGCAATGTTGACGCACAACGACAGCATGAATGGGACTTTCCTTTCGTCGGTTGTGACAATGGATGAGACGTGGATGCCATTTTTCAATCCAGAAACAAAGCGCCAGTCAGCTCAATGGAAGCACACAGATTCACCGCCAGTGCTGAAAAAATGATGGTGTCCATGTTCTGG
The DNA here is from genome assembly GCF_023864275.1 of Schistocerca cancellata. Classification (NCBI taxonomy): domain Eukaryota; kingdom Metazoa; phylum Arthropoda; class Insecta; order Orthoptera; family Acrididae; genus Schistocerca; species Schistocerca cancellata. Next base: position 771,022,590 of record NC_064627.1, on the reverse strand, counting down.
GACAGCGAGGGCGTAATCTTTACCCATTGCGTTCCAAAGGGCACTACGGTAACAGGTGCATCCTACGAAAATGTTTTGAAGAACAAATTCCTTCCTGCACTGCAACAAAAACGTCCGGGAAGGGCTGCACGTGTGCTGTTTCACCAAGACAACGCACCCGCACATCGAGCTAACGTTACGCAACAGTTTCTTCGTGATAACAACTTTGAAGTGATTCCTCATGCTCCCTACTCACCTGACCTGGCGCCTAGTGACTTTTGGCTTTTTCCAACAATGAAAGACACTCTCCGTGGGCGCACATTCACCAGCCGTGCTGCTATTGCCTCAGCGATTTTCCAGTGGTCAAAACAGACTCCTAAAGAAGCCTTCGCCGCTGCCATGGAATCATGGCGTCAGCATTGTGAAAAATGTGTACGTCTGCAGGGCGATTACGTCGAGAAGTAACGCCAGTTTCATCGATTTCGGGTGAGTAGTTAATTAGAAAAAAAATCGGAGGCCTTAGAACTTGAATGCACCTCGTAGCAGTGGTCCTATCACACTTCCCTGGGGCTCTGCTGATGGTAGGCTTGTCCCTGATGAACATTTGCTATCGAGGACAACATACTGGGTTCTGTTATTTAAGAAGTCTTCGAGTCACACACATATATGTGCTTGTCTGGAAAAGAGAGCCATCTACCTCTATATTGACATGGATCTGCGTTAAAAGATGATAGAAAGTAGATGGAGTAATCAGTTGAGAGGGGTTGTAATTAAATATGTTTTAATGATGGGCTGATGATGCGTTCTAGAGAGAGGGAGCTTTTACGGCAGGTCATTTACCACGCATTTAAACATTTTTTTCAGTTGTTCTCTTGGAGTGTATCAGTTGTGTGGAATAACCTACATTCGAAGCGTATACAGTTGTGTGTTTGTGTGTGACTTACAGCGCTATCTGCCTCTAATTATTAACACCAAACCTGTCCAACATCACAGTCAGCAGAGGACTTGCATGCATGTGTGATAAATCATGTCCACCTGTTTCGACACGTTCCTCTGGATGAATGAAGATGTATGCAAAGTATTCCATTTCTCTGCCACGTCTTGGACACAAATCAAGTCTTCAGTTTCAATTCTGCAGTGATTCTAAGTTAGTGATAGGGGTTTGTGAGGTACTGCAATCCCTGTGTATACATTTGCTTGACATATGTTCTGTGTGTCTGGAAGGGGCTGTGTTCTGTTCATGGAGTCAGTGCAGCATGACACGTAATTTCACATGTCAAACACCACATCCATGCGTTTGTCTATGTGCTCATAAGATGTCGTTGTTTCATGCATTTTCGGTTGCCGATGGTCATTTTATAGGACTGATGCGAGTATAGCATATTTCCAAACTGTAATTCAGTGTGAACAATGAGTGCTATACGCCCCCAGAAAGCTATATAGAGCATTTATCACACAGAATCTCTGTTCTTTTTCCTTTTGTGTAGATGGTAGTAGTTTTATCATCTTAAAGTTACTAGCCATAGTGAGTGGGATAGAGAACGTACAGGGTGAATGTAGGTCAGGAGTTGGAAATATATTTCCTGCACTGAACTATTAATAACATTGCATTGCACGCAACCAACATGTAGGAAATCACACTGCTTTTATCTTATAGCATGTTTAAGAGCAGAACCATGTAGCTTCAAAAGTGTGTGCTTATGTTCTTCAATTATTTCTCTCTTCCCAATACCTTCTTGACATCTAATCCAAATACTACAAAAATACTACAGAATTGAAAGCACAAGTGATTTACATAAAAAGTTTCATACTTCTTCTATCTGGAGCTCTGTCATGCATAAATCATTTGTTTCTTCTTCTTAATCGCCTGTTATATCAACACAACAATCTCAAATGTATCAATCTCCTATGTACTAAACACCAATAAGGAGTGCTAATCTCCTCAGCATGCAAGCATCTAGAGAGATCGTGTGTAATTGGTTGGGTGGTGTGAGTAAGATTGGTACAGAACAGTTCATGCGGGTAGGTAGTTATGATATTGGAATGAGAATACCGGTATATATCACAGGTGTCAGTCAGTTGTACAAATTTGGAACATGTGATTATGCTCTTTCTGAAAGCAAAATTTGGAAGTGCACTGATTACGTGAAACTCAGCCAGTTCTGTTCCTTAATGAGACATTGAATGTAGTGGGTATAGTGCACTCCTACTCTGGCCAGTTTCAAATCAAATGGGAGACAATGTAGCAGGGAGGGTTGGTTAAAGACAGAGGAATAGTTGCAAGATGCCTAGGGAGACCTTCGAGAGCTTTGCTCAGAATCCACAAATGCGAGAATATTTCTTGACTCCCATCCACATATGGAGAGATGGCCAATCGTAAAAACTTCTTAGAGAGTTTATGAAGTGTTTGGGTAAGGAAAGTAGTTTTTGCACCTCCTCTCTGCTGATGGCTACTTCCTACAGTGAGATACAATAGTTGTCTCATGTGATGTAAAAGGGTTCATGATATGTCACATGTATATAGCACTTGCAAAGTAATGGAGATGGGGGGCGGGGGTTAGCAATGACAAAGAAATTGAGAATCATGCTCCAGTTTTATTGGCTAGTAGCATCATGGGATTGATGTGATGAGATTTTTTCTCGACATGACAAATTGTCATGTCGTGGGTGGTGGTCTGGAACATGAGTAATTGGGTAAAATGCGTTTAAATTACGGGAAACCTGGTAAAAATCACAAAAATTGGTGGAAAATATATAAAACTGAGGAAAAATACTACAAAAGTGTGGATAAATGAAGGTACTTACATGCTCGTCTGGATGTATGAAAATAATTCCATTCCTACAACTGTGCGATTGACAACTAATGGTCCATACTATCCATATTCTATGGGTTTGAGTCCTGCAGAATACCCCATTGTTCTACATGCAGTCATGCGCTGTCAAGTCATAATAATGGAAGACACAGTGTCCAAAAATTTGGAGGTCAGGGTGACTACCACCTAGGACACCAAAACTGCGATCACATACCTGGTTGCAATATGCACGACCAACATGAGGAATCATTGTTCTGTGTCTCTTCGAAAACGGAACACAAAGACATTTGCTACCTCATCACTGTGGAATATGAGATTAAATGTATAGCTGTTTGGAAACGCTCGGCCGGCCGCGGTGGCCAAGCGGTTAAAGGCGCTACAGTCTGGAACCGCGCGGCCGCTACGGTCGCAGGTTCGAATCCTGCCTCGGGCATGGATGTGTGTGATGTCCTTAGGTTAGTTAGGTTTAAGCAGTTCTAAGTTCTAGGGGACTGATGACCTCAGATGTTAAGTCCCATAGTGCTCAGAGCCATTTGAACCATTTTTTTTGGAAACGCTCAACAATGCTACAAACTCTTCCAGTTTCCACATACTGCTGTGCCTTCCACATTTTTCTCAATAAGAAACACTGCCTCTGTCTTTTATTTTAAGTGTGCTATGTATTGTGAGAGCAGCTTAGATTACACTAGGCGATGTTCAATTTTCTGTGAGAGTCAGTGTATTGAAATGCGTTAATGTTAGTTTAGTACCAGACACAAACCTCAAACTCATGGCAGAAACACAAAATGTATAGCTGTGTACACAGCTGTTGTCATACACTGCTTTGATGTGTTACATCAAAAAACGATGTATCAGACTGCTTATGAACCATCAAGTCAAGAACCCTCTATTGTGATTGATAGCCTATGGGATATGGTTTTTCTCCAGTACTGGTGACAAAATTTGACACACGTCTGTGGAAGTGGCTTCGATCACTGGTTGCCTCTTTCAGTGGATCAATTTTTAATTCGATTCCCATATATGGTCGATGTCAACATGCTGACAGTGTTTGTTTCTGATATATCAGAAGAGAAAAATGCTTTAATATCTTATTATCTTATTGAGGTCTATACAACGCGACGTTAGTGAAGCTTTTATAGTTTGGAGCATTAATCTGTTAGGTGTTCCAACGAGGAGAGAGGGAGAGAGAGAGAGAGAGAGAGAGAGAAAGAGAGAGAGAGACATTGTGCTGTCAATGAAGACTCTGGCCCCATAAAACTGTCATATTTCTAGCGTGATAATCATAGAAATACCACAAAGGAGACTAGGACATGTACAGGGGGATATTTATGGGCTGTCATTTGGTATCAGTAAATTGTAGGTATTATACACTCCTGGAAATTGAAATAAGAACACCGTGAATTCATTGTCCCAGGAAGGGGAAACTTTATTGACACATTCCTGGGGTCAGATACATCACATGATCACACTGACAGAACCACAGGCACATAGACACAGGCAACAGAGCATGCACAATATCGGCACTAGTACTGTGTATATCCACCTTTCGCAGCAATGCAGGCTGCTATTCTCCCATGGAGACGATCGTAGAGATGCTGGATGTAGTCCTGTGGAACGGCTTGCCATGCCATTTCCACCTGGAGCCTCAGTTGGACCAGCGTTCGTGCTGGACGTGCAGACCGCGTGAGACGACGCTTCATCCAGTCCCAAACATGCTCAATGGGGGACAGATCCGGAGATCTTGCTGGCCAGGGTAGTTGACTTACACCTTCTAGAGCACGTTGGGTGGCACGGGATACATGCGGACGTGCATTGTCCTGTTGGAACAGCAAGTTCCCTTGCCGGTCTAGGAATGGTAGAACGATGGGTTCGATGACGGTTTGGATGTACCGTGCACTATTCAGTGTCCCCTCGACGATCACCAGTGGTGTACGGCCAGTGTAGGAGATCGCTCCCCACACCATGATGCCGGGTGTTGGCCCTGTGTTCCTCGGTCGTATGCAGTCCTGATTGTGGCGCTCACTTGCACGGCGCCAAACACGCATACGACCATCATTGGCACCAAGGCAGAAGCGACTCTCATCGCTGAAGACGACACGTCTCCATTCGTCCCTCCATTCACGCCTGTCGCGACACCACTGGAGGCGGGCTGCACGATGTTGGGGCGTGAGCGGAAGACGGCCTAAAGGTGTGCGGGACCGTAGCCCAGCTTCATGGAGACGGTTGCGAATGGTCCTCGCCGATACCCCAGGAGCAACAGTGTCCCTAATTTGCTGGGAAGTGGCGGTGCGGTCCCCTACGGCACTGCGTAGGATCCTACGGTCTTGGCGTGCATCCGTGCGTCGCTGCGGTCCGGTCCCAGGTCGACGGGCACGTGCACCTTCCGCCGACCACTGGCGACAACATCGATGTACTGTGGAGACCTCACGCCCCACGTGTTGAGCAATTCGGCGGTACGTCCACCCGGCCTCCCGCATGCCCACTATACGCCCTCGCTCAAAGTCCGTCAACTGCACATACGGTTCACGTCCACGCTGTCGCGGCATGCTACCAGTGTTAAAGACTGCGATGGAGCTCCGTATGCCACGGCAAACTGGCTGACACTGACGGCGGCGGTGCACAAATGCTGCGCAGCTAGCGCCATTCGACGGCCAACACCGCGGTTCCTGGTGTGTCCGCTGTGCCGTGCGTGTGATCATTGCTTGTACAGCCCTCTCGCAGTGTCCGGAGCAAGTATGGTGGGTCTGACACACCGGTGTCAATGTGTTCTTTTTTCCATTTCCAGGAGTGTACTTCTGAATTTCTTTGTGCAGTCCATGTATACTCTGCATGTCGTGAATTCTCTCGTTAGTGTGATATTTTTGTCGCTGTGATAGCCCTCTAGCGAAATGTCTTGTGGCTGATCAGTGCTGTAGGAATGTGATGGGATTTCGAGAGAACTAGCAGGGATCTATGACTTGGCTTTGGGTATCAGTTCTTCCTGCTCCAGTAAACATCGACTATCATGGAAGAATGTATGTAATATAAACAAAAGACAGGAAGGCTTTTTAATTGTAATTACATCCTTTATTCTTTGATGAGTATGTGATAATGACAAATTGGTGGGAAGGGGGTTTATTAATTGATTAATTTAATCATTAATGAGTTAATTAATTTGCTATCAAAAGTGCGCTTGTATTGACGAGAGGAAAGGGTTGGAGACTTCCAAGAATGATGGGGGAGGAGGAGGGAGAGCGGGATGGGGTGGGGGGTTTCTCAGGAGGATGGATTATCCCCAAGGGGTCATAAAATAACCTCCAGAGGGCCATAATCCACTTAGCAGAACAACAGACTAAGGGGGGAAGGGGGAGGGTTGAGAGGAGGGTCTGCCATCTTGAACAAATGTAGAGTGGGGTAGAATGAACTTTGCCTGACGTTACAGAAGCAACTCAAATCACCAAAATTGAGAAATTTGTCACTCTCCAACGAGACATGGACAAACAAAATGGTAGAGTGTGGGACCATGAATTCGGCGCTGAACAACAGACTAAGGGGGGAAGGGGGAGGGTTGAGGGGAGGGTCTGCCATCTTGAACAAATGCAGAGTGGGGTAGAACGAACTTTGCCCTTCTACTCACTGTATCTGATGTTACAGAAGGAACTCAAATCACCAAAATTGAGAAATTTGTCACACTCAAACGGGACATGGACAAACAAAATAGTAGAGTGTGGGACCATGAATTCGGCCCTGATAGCATCAGATGTAGAAAGAATTCCTCTGTACACACTGAACGACTCAACTGCGAAAATTTGCAGTCCAGCAGGGCGTTTTTGCCAGTGCAGGAAAGGCATATGGTAAGAGGGACAAGTGTGTCACCATATTCTGTGTCCATCATTGGGCAAGATTTCGACGACAGACGTTTCTTTTCAGTGTGAAAATTCCTCACACACACTGCAAGCAGAGATCTGCACACGGAAACGTGCATACCCGACCAAAATCTTGGCCGTTTCAGCAGATGTAGTTGCGTGAGTTTTGACAGTAATAAATGAGTGCAGAACGTTTAGTGAGTGTTGGACGAAGTTACAAATCTGTGCTGGCGAGCTGCAGAACAGAACTGAGTGCACATGAGCATCTTAAAAGCCCTGCCATTGTCAGGAATGCAGTTCCAGATAACCTTGAAATCAGCATTTAGATCACCCGTACAACAGTGGTGAACTGATACAGCTCTTTATCAATAAAATGCCAACGGAACACAGAAAGGTCCTGCTCTGTGTAGAGAAAGGTGATCTAGAAGGCTTCAGATTGATTCCAACGGTCCTGGATGACGGAAGAGAGAGTCTTGCAATTGACAAACACCAGCGCAGTAATTCAGATGAGGATGAGCGTATGAGCTATAATTTTGGTCGAAGGAGCAATGGCAACAGGCCTCAGAACCAACGAGGCAGTTGGTGCAGTCAGAGATAAGGAAACAATGGCGACAGTTTCTATCAGCTAAATCCGGCAAGACCAGTGAAGAGGGCAGGGAAACGAAGGAGCGTAAATTGTAGATATTCGAAATCCGGCTTCAAACAGTAATCACCGGGCTTGACGGGGCAAAGTATGAAGAGGTCAGGGACGACCTTAGGGTCGAGATGGGCGACACACAAATAGCAGTGTGTCCCATCATAGTGATAAGATTAGGTAACAGAGAATTTACTTCTACTCTGGATATGAGAAGTCTTATAAATGGAATACTGGAAACCGCATTTTGATCTGGGAACACGCGGAAAATTGTGCGGATTTGCTTGTCTTATTTGCTATGTTACCCACACATGGGGAACTCCTTATTTTTCTGAAAAATAATTTCCATTTGTAAAAATTAGTTATTTCAAAGATCATTGCCACAAGTAGGAAGTGGTCAAGCGTAATTGTTCATAACTGATTGTTAAGTTTTGTTTTTCGTCATTTTGCCATCACATTAGCTCGTAATTTGTTTCACGAAGCACGTTTAACTTTGCATTACGTCTTGTTAGTTATTATGGACTTACAAGGATGTGAAACATTCTTTTACTGGCAGATGAACTTCCCTGTTGAAATTGTGTTTTTTTTCACAAAGTGAATTTTGTTTAGATGTAAGATTTTGCAAGCATATTTTTTTTTGCTACAATATTAAAAGAAACTGATAAATGGCAAACAAAGAATATTTTCGTGTATTTATGCGCTCTCAAAGATGAGCAATCGTAGTTGTAGGTTTGACTTTGAGTTAATAAGAATTTTCATTCAATTGGTTTGGATGTTGCAATGATCAGTCTGATAAAGGTGGACAATGGTCCACATACTGTGTCTGTTATACCCAGATCTTTGTGTAATTGCTGATGCAAATTTGATTAATTTTAAATCAGTTAACAATGTATGCGTGAAATCAAGTCTGCACTGTCAACACAGGCTGAGAAATTACCCATTTTCAATTTCAGTTTTACGTAGGATTAAAATTCTATACATCCCTATTTTCGTGTTGCTTGCTCATTTTGTTTAAGTGCAAAACAGTAGCTACGGCAATTGTCCTCATATTTTCCATTTTTGTTGTATAAGTCATACGAGCATTTGGACCCTTTGCCAGTTCATACAACTTATTGGAAGAGTGTTAGGTGTTCATATTTTTATTTCTGTTTGGTTGCATCAATCAGGTTTTTTTGGGAGAAACCTAAACTAGGTGCTGAACGAATGTTCCATTTGACATGTATATTTTACTCTTTTTCCGAAGAGAGATGAGGGGTTGATGTAACATAACTGTCACACACCGCTTCGCGATTATTGTTTCACCGCTGTTGCGATTACTTTATAATGGATTGTGTATGTTTGGTACTTTTGCTGAGCGTGGAAACTTATTCGATTTCTAACAGAAAGGAAATGAATATAGAGTGCTTGGCAGTGTACCATTTCGGTCACCGGAAGGTTTTCACTGCGTCTCAAAAGCAGGGAACGGCAGTCTCCTGGGAGGCACCCAGTTTTCCTGCAACGGTCTTGTTTCCCATAACGTTATCGTGGGCAGTTCCTGGCACTAATCTGTTACAACAGGCGTGGTGCCACTGGCCACCACGACGTTCCCCTGTGGCTCCTTGAGCACGAAATTGGCCTTTCCGTCATCTAACCGAGCCACCTACCAGTCCTACCCTAGCCATGTGAGAAAGTCCGTTGCATTACCTACAGTTTACGGACAGTCCAATACAAACTATCGCCCCTGTCACCAGATCGATAAAGGAAATCATCGTTCGTCGCGTTGATAGCAGCGTTTCAGACACCACTCCTAGTGAAGTTTGGAATTTTGGACAGTTCTTGTCTCACGCCGACTAGTGCCCACTCACTGTACTTGGAAAATCTGTCACTCAGGCTATAGTGCAGCCCATCTTCAAAGCAGCTCGCAGTTAACTAATTCTGTTAGGCATCTTGTATGCTCAATTCTTTGTATTTAATATTTGTCTTGTTTATCTTGAATTTGTGTGAGCTGCATATGTGAAGGTCTTATTCCTTTTTATTCCTGCAATCTTCCAGCAAAGTGTAAGTCCCACAGTGCTTAGTGTCATATTTACTTCAGTTTACTTCATTTTTAAGACCATTGCTCTACGCTATTTTGTTGTAAATTATTCATTTGACTAGAGCAAACAAAAGTTTTGTATTCGCAATCTTGATTTACGTTTTGATATCCCTAACTTCCTATAGCTTCCCGTTGGATAGGTGACATTTATGTAATAAATATAACCAGCTGCATTTTTAGAATACTGCTTCAGACCGATGAGTTTCAGTTGTGCACAGAGAACAAGCAGCGGATTCAGATACACTACTGGCCATTAAAATTGCTAAACCACGAAGATGACGTGCTACAGACGCGAAATTTAACCGACAGGAAGAAGATGCTGTGATATGAAAATGATTAGCTTTTCAGAGCATTCACACAAGGCTGGCGCCGCTGGCGACACCTACAACGTGCTGACATGAGATAAGTTCCCAACCGATTTCTCATACGCAAACAGCAGTTGACCGGCGTTGCCTGGTGAAGCGTTGTTGTGATGCCTCGTGTAAGGATGAGAAATGCGTACCATCACGTTTCCGACTTTGATAAAGGTCGGATTGTAGCCTATCGCGATTGTGGTTTATCGTATCGCGACATTGCTGCTCGCATTGCCGAGATCCAATGACTGTTAGCAGAATATGGAATCGGTGGGTTCAGGAGGGTAATACGGAACGCCGTGCTGGATCCCAACGGCCTCGTATCACTAGCAGTCGAGATGACAGGCATCTTATCCGCATGGATGTAACGGATCGTGCAGCCACGTCTCGATCCCTGAGTCAACACATGGGGACGTTTGCAAGACAACAACCATCTGCACGAACAGTTCGACGACGTTTGCAGCAGCATGGACTGTCAGCTCGGAGACCATGACTGCGGTTACCCTTGACGCTGCATCACAGACAGGAGCGCCTGCGATGGTGCACTCAGCGACGAAGCTGGGTGCACGAATGGAGAAACGTCATTTTTTCGGATGAATCCAGGTTCTGTTTACAGCATCATGATGGTCGCATCCGTGTTTGGCAATATCGCGGTGAACGCACATTGGAAGCGTGTATTCGTCATCGCCATACTGGCGTATCACCCGGCGTGACGTATGGGGTGCCATTGGTTACACGTCTCGGTCACCTGTTGTTCGCACTGACGGCACTTTGGACAGTGGACGTTACATTTAAGATGTGTTACGACCCGTGGCTCTACCCTTCATTCGATCCCTGCGGAACCCTACATTTTAGCAGGATAATGCACGACCGCATGTTGCAGGTTCTGTACGGGCCTTTCTGGATACAGAAAATGTTCGACTGCTGCCGTGGCCAGCACAATCTCCAGATCTCTAACCCATTGGAAATGTCTGGTCAGTGGTGGCCCAACAACTGGCTCGTCACAATACACCAGTCACTACTCTTGATGAACTGTGGTATCTTGTTGAAGCTGCATGGGCAGCTGTACCTGTTCACACCATCCAAGCTCTGTCTGACTCAATGCCCATGCGTATCAAAGCCGTTATCACGGCCAGAGGTGGTTGTTCTGGGTACTTTTTTCTCAGAATCTATGAACCCAAATTGCGTGAAAATGTAATCACATGTCAGTTCTAGTATGATATATTTGTCCATGAATAACCGTTTATCTTCTGCATTTCTTCTTGATGTAGCAATTTTAATGTCCAGCAGTGTATATGACAAATGCAGAGGTGATAACGAGTGAACAGCTACTGAGCCATATTTTGACCTCTTCCAGATATGCCATTGTGTCATTATTAATGTTAATTGTGTCAAAGGATCAGTGATAGAACGTTTGCTATCTTTCTGCTTAATTTTATGCAGGCAATTAATTATAACTAATTACCAGTTTTGTTTCATTGGTGATTGTATTGTGTGGAACTGGGGACCTAGAAACAACGGAAAGGCTTCGTCCCTGCCGTAGCCCTCAGTGGTACACAACCCCACAACAGGCTACAGCAGTCCATTCACTCCACCGCTGCCCCACACCGAACCTAGGGTTATTGTGCGATTCGGCCCCCAGCGGCTTAAAAAACGTTCACTTCAGATGAGTCTCTTTCGTGTTCAGTAATTTCATGAGGGTTCTAGAGTCCACATGTACGCACGTTATGTTGGTTTACTTTACCGCTAACATGAAATGCTGGTTCGTCACTGAAAATTAACCGTGGTAAAAATGTATCGTGTTCCATGTCCTCTAGCAAAGCATTGCTGAAGTCAACCAGTTTGCTATTATAACCAACCCGAAGAGCGTGCACTTATTGTAGTCTGTATGGTTTATAGGCCAAACGACGACTTAACACCCGACAGAGGCAGTACCAGTTCACTGATCGAGCGGCGAATAGACTTTCCGCTCAGACGTTTGCCGAATTGTTTCGACCATATCATTTAGAAGTGCGAGGTCGATTTGTACTCTTACCTTTTTCACAAGCATTCTCTCTCTTCAAACTGGCGGTACCAACGACGAAAAGTTTTGGGTGTAGGCGCATCAATGCCAAAACGTCAACGAGAAGCAGGACCGAAATCACCGACTCACACTTTGCAAACTGCAGCACACAAAACGCCATCTGTTGAGCAGATGCCATGTTACTGCTCACTGACTACAAACTCAGAAGACACGTTGACTGGCATTTAATGACGATTTTCTGAAAATCTACGCCGCGCACATTCAATCAACATACATTTCCACGCCAGTACGTCCTATGTTTCGTAATTATTACCGTGAAAACATGGTAATTCTTTTTGAAACATCTTGTATTTTTCTCAATGTCATTGGTTTCCACGTGACGTCATATTATTCCACCTGTCTTTCAATTTTTCTGTAATGATATTATAAGTTTACCCTTTTTATTAATTAAAATTTTACGCGTTGTCACGGAAGATAATAAATGAGTGTTCCTTAAGATGCTAGGCTTTGTCCAAGCCTCATTATTTTCTCTTGACAGTAGCTAATTCAACTGTAATTACGTTTTGCAACTCTCTCTTTCGGTCATATTTACTCTAAAAGGGTCTTCGGCACACATTGTAAATCACTCGGAAAGGATGAGAACTAGGAGTGTTGCCAAAAAAAAAAAAAAAGTTCAAATGGCTCTGAGCACTATGCGACTTAACTTCTGAGGTCATCAGTCGCCTAGAACTTAGAACTAATTAAACCTAACTAACCTAAGGACATCACACACATCCATGTCCGAGGCAGGATTCGAACCTGCGACCGTAGCGGTTAGTCGGTTCCAGACTGTAGCGCCTAGAACCGCACGGCCACTTCGGCCGAGTGTTGCCCAGAGAATAATGCACCGCATTTTTTTTTCTCAGCCGAAAACAATTCTACGAATGCGAAACGTTACCTATGAATTATTTAAAATCTCCTGACGGAGCGCGCCAAGTTTCCGTCACTTCCGACAGATATTGTAGCTATAGGACAGTTCTGAAATGGCGTGTGAAGGTGATGTACGTTACAAGCAACGTGCCGTCACTGAATTTCTCACTACAGAGAAAGAAACTGTGGGGAATGTTCGCAAACGCTTGTACAAAAGCTATGGAGCATCTACTGTCTTCAGAAGTACAGTTAGTCGCTGGGCACGGAGGGTGAGGTCATCAGAAGGCGGTTCGGCGGAGCTCCACGACTTGCGGCGGTCGGGGAGACCATCCACGGCTGTCACATCTGTTCTGTTGCAGCGAGCTGATGTCGTTCGCGAGGACACACGCATTACGATTCGACAGTTGGCGCTGCATCTGTTAATCAGCAAAGGAAGTGTGGATGTAACTATCCGCACTCTTGGATATTCAAAAGTGTGTACAAGATGGATCCCACGGTGTGTAACGGTCGATCACAAATTACACAGAAAAAACATTTGTCTTGATTTGTTGCAATGTTTTGGAGCTGAGGGGGACGCTTTCTTGTGCCGGATTGTGACAGATGATGACACCTGGATTCACCATTTTGAGCCCGAAACAAAACGACAGACGATGGAATGGCACCATTCCCACTCCCCACTTCTTCCAACGTAAGGTCATGATCACCATGTTCTGGAATTGTTACGGTGTGGTTCTCATTGATGTGATTCCAAGCGGCGGTAACATAAATTCAGAAGCAATTGTCAACATATTAACAAAACTCAAGACGCTCTTCAGGAGACTTCGGCGCCATAGCAACCCAGAAAGATGTTTTGCTGCAACGCGATAACGCTCAGCGCCACACAGGCCTGAAGTTTGCTGAAGACATCGCTAAACAGGGTCGGGTTACTCCATCCAACATACAGCTCTGACCTAGCCCCCTTGTTCGGGACATTAAGGGATGCCATTCGTGGAAGACATTCTGAGGACGAAGAGGAGGTGATTCACACTGTGAAGCACTGGCTCTGCCACCAGGACAAGGATTGGTACCGACAGGGCATGCACGCCCTTGTTTTGCGCTGGAGGAACGCCATAGAATGGGATGGAGATTACGTGGAAAAATAGGGTGTGTAGATAAAATACTATTCTTTCGCGTGTGTAATTCTCATTATGTTCAATAAAGAATTGTTGAAGGAAAAAAAAGTGGTGTTTTGCTTTCTGGGCAACGTTCATACTTTGATCAGACTGTGTGCTTCTAGTAAATAGCCCTGCAGTTATTTTCTTACTAGAAGCATTCAGATGCAAACCATCATGTGTATGATGTGACCAAGGGAGGGGATTGCATCACACTAGTGTATGAACGCAGTTCTCACCTGAGCTATTTTTCCAGTTCTACATTAAAACGTTCCACAGAACACTTCATCCTGGGCTTTCTAAACAGCCAAAGAGTGCTATGGTCTTCACAGTGGAGCGAGGAGCGTTTTCAGCCAAGTGTCTGATGTCCTCAATTGTATAACTGACGTTGCGGTATCAACGGTTGTATGCACTTCCAACTACTAAACACGATTCTTCTTACTGATGCGCTAGTATTAATCTTAATCATAGAAAATTTTGATAAAATTTCCTCTTTCCTATGATTAAGATTTATACTAGCGCAGCAGTAAGAAAAATCGTGTTTAATAGTTGGAAGTGGATACAACTGTTGATAGCGCAACGTCAATTATACAACTGAGCACATCACACACTGTGCTCGCAAGTGCCATGTTTGCATTTCCTGGCCTACTAGCTGTCGACTGTTTCAACACTCTGCCAGCAGCCCAAGATTCCATCGTCCAACCACGTGTTCACTTCCGCCGTAGCAGACTTGTGCCACCCATCCCGCGGGACTACACGACGGTCATTCTTTCTATGCACTATTCGTGAATGGAAATGGTGAAACAGTACCCTCCGCCACACACCGAAGGATGGCTTACAGAGTGTACCTGCAGGTGTAGATATCAGGTGACATACGTAAAATGTTCGAGCCACTGTTATTTGATTCCAATTGTTTACTATGAAGTCCTGCCACCGGTTGGTTCTCTTTCTATTTACCTACTTTAGCATTACAATCCCCCAGGAAAATTTTGACATCGAACTTTGGCAGCTTATCATATACACTCCTGGAAATGGAAAAAAGAACACATTGACACCGGTGTGTCAGACCCACCATACTTGCTCCGGACACTGCGAGAGGGCTGTACAAGCAATGATCACACGCACGGCACAGCGGGCACGCCAGGAACCGCGGTGTTGGCCGTCGAATGGCGCTAGCTGCGCAGCATTTGTGCACCGCCGCCATCAGTGTCAGCCAGTTTGCCGTGGCATACGGAGCTCCATCGCAGTCTTTAACACTGGTAGCATGCCGGGACAGCGTGGACGTGAACCGTATGTGCAGTTGACGGACTTTGAGCGAGGGCGTATAGCGGGCATGCGGGAGGCCAGGTGGACGTACCGCCGAATTGCTCAACACGTGGGGCGTGAGGTCTCCACAGTACATCGATGTTGTCGCCAGTGGTCGGCGGAAGTTGCACGTGCCCATCGACCTGGGACCGGACCGCAGCGACGCACGGATGCACGCCAAGACCGTAGGATCCTACGCAGTGCCGTAGGGGACCACACCGCCACTTCCCAGCAAAGTAGGGACACTGTTGCTCCTGGGGTATCGGCGAGGACCATTCGCAACCATCTCCATGAAGCTGGGCTACGGTCCCGCACACCGTTAGGCCGTCTTCCGCTCATGCCCCAACATCGTGCAGCTCGCCTCCAGTGGTGTCGCGACAGGCGTGAATGGAGGGACAAATGGAGACGTGTCGTCTTCAGCGATGAGAGTCGCTTCTGCCTTGGTGCCAATGATGGTCGTATGCGTGTTTGGTGCCGTGCAGGTGAGCGCCACAATCAGGACTGCATACGACCGAGGCACACAGGGCCAACACCCGGCATCATGGTAAGGGGAGCGATCTCCTACACTGGCCGTACACCACTGGTGATCGTCGAGGGGACACTGAATAGTGCACGGTACATCCAAACCGTCATCGAACCCATCGTTCTACCATTCCTAGACCGGCAAGGGAACTTGCTGTTCCAACAGGACAATGCACGTCCGCATGTATCCCGTGCCACCCAACGTGCTCTAGAAGGTGTAAGTCAACTACCCTGACCAGCAAAATCTCCGGATCTGTCCCCCATTGAGCATGTTTGGGACTGGATGAAGCGTCGTCTCACGCGGTCTGCACGCCCAGCACGAACGCTGGTCCAACTGAGGCGCCAGGTGGAAATGGCATGGCAAGCCGTTCCACAGGACTACATCCAGCATCTCTACGATCGTCTCCATGGGAGAATAGCAGCCTGCATTGCTGCGAAAGGTGGATATACACTGTACTAGTGCCGACATTGTGCATGCTCTGTTGCCTGTGTCTATGTGCCTGTGGTTCTGTCAGTGTGATCATGTGATGTATCTGACCCCAGGAATGTGTCAATAAAGTTTCCCCTTCCTGGGACAATGAATTCACGGTGTTCTTATTTCAATTTCCAGGAGTGTAGTTATAGCGCCAAAGAAACTGGTATAAGCATGCGTATTCAAATACAGAGATATGTAAACAAGCGGAATGCGGCACTGCGGTCGGCAACGCCAGTATAAGGCAACAAGTGTCCGATGCAGTTCTGTGATCGGTTACTGCTGCTGTAATGGCAGGTTATTCAAGATTTAGGTGAGTTTCAACGTGGTGTTATAGTCGGTGCACGAGCAATGGGATCAGCATCTCCGAGGTGCGATGAAGTGGCGATTTTCCCGTACGACCATTTCAAGAGTGTGCCGTGAATATCAGGAATCTGGTAAAAAATCAACTCTCCAACATCGCTGCGACTGGAAAAAGATCCTGCAAGAACAAGACCCAAGACGAGTGAAGAGAATCTTTCAACGTGACAGAACCGCAACCCTTCCACAAATTTCCACAGATTTCCACAGATTTCAAAGCTGGCCCATCAACAAGTGTCAGCGTGCGAAACATTCAACGAAACATCATCGATATGGGCTTTCGGAACCGAAGGCCCACTCGTGTATCCTTGATGACTGCATGACACAATGCTTGACGCCTCGCCTGGGCCCATCAACACCGACACTGGACTGTTGATGACTGAAAATATGTTGCCTGGTCGGAAGAGTCTCGTTTCAAATTGTGTCGAGCGTATGGACGTGTACGGGTGTGGAGAAAACCTCATGAATCCATGGACCCAGCAGGTCAGCATGGGACTGTTCAAGCTGGTGGAGGCTCTGTAATGGTGTGCGGCGTGTGCAGTTGGAGTGATATGGGACCCCTGATACGTCTAGACACGACTTTGACAGGTGACACGTACGTAAGCACCCTGTCTGATTGTCTGCATCCATTCGTGTCAATTCCGACGGACTTGGGAAATTCCAGCAGGGCAATGCCACACCACACACGTCCAGAGTTGCTACAGAGTGGCTCCAGGAACACTCTTCTGAGTTTAAACACTTCCGCTGGCCACCAAACTCCCCAGACATGAACATTATTGATTATATCTGGGATGCCTTGCAACGTGCTGTTCAGAAGAGATCTCCACCCCCTCGTACTCTTACGGATTTATGGATATCCCTGCAGGGTTCATGATGTCAATTCTCTCCATCAGTACTTCAGACATTAGTCGAGTCCATGTCACGCCGTGTTGCGGCACTTCAGCGTGCTCGCGGGAGCTCTACATGATATTAGGCAGGTGTACCAGTTTCTTTCGCTCTTCAGTGTGTAATGGTAAAAGACAGAAATTGCGAAACCAGATTTTAAACTTAAAAATATTTGCAGTAGTATCGTACTAGATTTGTGAATCCAGTCACTTCCTTGCAGATAGAACTCAACATGCATCTCTTATTGGAACAAAACCGACAGATGTAAAATTTAACTCCGGAGTACCCCAAGGAAGTGTGATAGGACCGTTACTGTTTACAATGTATATGTCTGGCCAAAGCCCGAAGACCGGTCAGATCGCGAATTGACCGCCCATTTCTCTCTTTGACCGAGAGGATTGGCCAAAGTCCGATTACTTGAAAGAATCGGCGTTATATCGACTTGGATAGCTTGCCGGAGGAGATTCCTGGCCAAAACGCGATGTGATTGCACATACGTTAGGAAATCCCTGGCTATATCGCACTACATACTGTGATGAGGCAACAATGTGCTGTAGGCGTCATGTGTCTCACTTTCAGTGTTAACAGTGCCGTGCACGTGGTAGCTGCTGCTTTTCGGCAAAGATCCTGCCTCTGCTCTTAGTTTTTCTTTCTGACAAACTGGATTAATTGTGAGTACTGTTACTTTTTCTGGTATTTTTGTTTGTGGTATTTGTGAATATTCCAGATGTGTTAAAGAAACGTCGGTTTATTACACGTAAGCTACCCCCCTTTTTTTTTTTTTTTTAGAAAATGATAACTACATTATTTTAATGTTATTATAATGTGTTTAATTAAATTGATTGGTTTTTTGACAGCTGCGAAATGGCTCTCTACGATCGCAGTTTTTTTTAAAATAATTTCTTCAAATAAGTAAATACAAATTATGCGACAATACCATCTTCTGTAATTCCATCAGTATTCATGTACTTCCTCTATCGTAAACTGCATAAAACCCTCTACCAAGAAACATTAGTACATACACATAAACTGAAAAGCTTTTTATTTTTTCAAACATTGATTAAAAACACTTTAATAAAAACGTTTGTTTATAGAGAAACTGTATAAAACACCCTTTTTAAGACGTGAAAACACCTTGCTTTAAACACACCAACCCTGAGTAGGCCCTGGTATTCGTGTGTATAACCGTCAGATAGACCGACAAAAAATTTTCTGAAGATAGTAGACCTAACTGTTTTAACAGATCGCTAAAAACTGACCTTTTACTGATATATTCTAATGCCACTGGACCATACTATTCATATGAAAGATAACATTATTTGTACCTTCTTCCGAGGCTTATTGTTACGTACATTCTCAATTTCTAAATTTACATGACCCCTAAGAGAATTCTTGTCAGTGAACTTGAGCTTAGCTTCCTTTCACAACAGATAAACCTCTCTTCGGGACGTTTGTTTCAACTTGTCAGAAGGCCAATTAACAAACACGTGATAAAAGTTTTGCACAAATCCATTTTAAACACAATAACGTACATTTGTGTGCTGCAGATTATCGCGACTCTTTCTCAACTAACATACGTGAATTCTACACCTACATATATACTCCGCAATCCACCATACGGTGCGTGGTGGAGGGTACCTCGCGCCACAACTAGCATCTTCTCTCCCTGTTCCACTCCCAAACAGAACGAGGGAAAAATGACTGCCTATATGCCTCTGTACGAGCCCTAATCTCTCTTGTCTTATCTTTGTGGTCTTTCCGCGAAATGTAAGTTGGCGGCAATAAGATTGTACTGCAGTCAGCCTCAAATGCTGGTTCTCTAAATTTCCTCAGTAGCGATTCACGAAAAGAACACCTCGTTTCCTCTAGAGACTCCCACCCGAGTTCCTGAAGCATTTCCGTAACACTCGCGTGATGATCAAACCTACCAGTAACAAATCTAGCAGCCCGCCTCTGAATTGCTTCTATGTCCTCCCTCAATCCGACCTGATAGGGATCCCTAACGCTCGAGCAGTACTCAAGAATAGGTCGTATTAGTGTTTTATAAGCGGTCTCCTTTACAGATGAACCACATCTTCCCAAAATTCTACCAATGAACCGAAGACGACTATCCGCCTTCCCCACAACTGCCATTACATGCTTGTCCCACTTCATATCGCTCTGCAACGTTACGCCCAAATATTTAATCGACGTGACTGTGTCAAGCGTTACACTACTAATGGAGTATTCAAACATTACAGGATTCTTTTTCCTATTCATCTGCATTAATTTACATTTATCTATATTTAGAGTTAGCTGCCATTCATTACACCAATCACAAATCCTGTCCAAGTCATCTTGTATCATCCTACAGTCACTCAACGACGACACCTTCCCGTACACCACAGCATCATCATCAAACAGCCGCACATTGCTATCCACTCTATCCAAAAGATCATTTATGTAGATAGAAAACAACAGCGGACCTACCACACTTCCCTGGGGCACTCCAGATGATATCCTCACCTCCGATGAACACTCACCATCGAGGACAACGTACTGGTTTCTATTACTTAAGAAGTCTTCGAGCCACTCACATACTTGGGAACCAATCCCATATGCTCGTACCTTAGTTAGGAGTCTGCAGTGGGGCACCGAGTCAAACGCTTTCCGGAATTCAAGGAATATGGTATCCGTCTGATACCCTTCATCCATGGTTCGCAAGATGACATGTGAAAAAAGGGCGAGTTACGTTTCGCAGGAGCGATGCTTTCTAAAGCCGTGCTGATGCATGGATAGCAACTTCTCTGTCTTAAGGAAATTCATTATATTCGAACTGAGAATATGTTCGAGAATCCTGCAACAAACCGATGTTAAGGATATTGGTCTGTAATTTTGAGGATCCGTCCTTCTACCCTTCTACCCTATACAGGCGTCACATGCGCTTTTTTCCAGTCGCTAGGGACTTTACATTGGGCAAGAGGTTCACGATAAATGCAAGCTAAGTAAGGAGCCAATGCAGTAGAGTACTCTCTGTAAAACCGAGTTGGAATCCCATCAGGACCTGGCGATTTATTTATTTTCAACCCATTCAGCTGCTTCACAACCCCAGGGATGTCTATTACTATGTCCTCCATACGGGAATCTGTAGGGAGACTCAAACGGCGGTATGTTTGTACGATCCCCCTGCATGAAAGATTTCTCAAATGCTAAATTTAAAATTTCGGCTTTCGTTTTACTGTCTTCCGTTGCCAGACCAGACTGATCAGTGAGTGACTGGATGGAAGCCTTCGACCCGCTTACCGATTTTACGTAAGACCAGAATGTCCTTGGGTTTTCAGCAATATCTTTTGCTAAGTTATGACGGTGGTAGTGGTTGAATGCTTCGCGCATCGCTCTTTTTACAGCAGCACGAATCTCTACTAATTTTTGCCGGTCCTCATTCTCCCGATCTTTCTTGTACCGCAAGTGCAACTGCCTTTGCTTCCTGAGCATTCTCCGAATTGCGCTGTTAAACCACGGTGGGTCTTTTCCGTCCGTAACCCAATTTTTCGGCACATACTTGTCCAATGCGTGATTTACAATGTGTTTAAAATTTGCCCATAATTCTTCCACGTCCAACGTACCGGAAGTAAATGAAGTCGATTCATTTACTAAGTGAGATGCTAACAACTGCTTATCTGCTCTTTCTAGTAAGAATACTCTCCTAGCCTTCCTGACCGACTTTTTAACTTTCGTAACCATAGTCGTAATGACAACATCATGATCACTAATCCCTGTCTCAACACTGACACCGTCGATGAGGTCTGGTCTGTTCGTGGCTACCAGATCTAAACTATTTCCATTACGCGTTGGCTGTCGATTTAGCTGCTCAAGACAGTGTTCGGATAATGTGTTCAAAAGTAATTCACATGACGGCTTGTCTGTACCACCTGTAATGAATCCATAGACATCCCAGTCTATACTAGGTAGGTTGAAGTCGCCTCCGACTAATATAGCATGATCCGGGTACGTCTACGATACAGAATGTAGACTCCCTCTGAATGATACTAGAAATGTCACGGTGGAACCTGGTAGCCGGTAATAACACCCCACAATTAACTTTATTTCGCCTAGCCCTGTTAAACGTGTCCAGATAACTTCACAATCACACTCTATTTCGACGTCAGTGGACACAATATTTTTGTCAACTGCAATGAAGACACCACCTCCTACTGTGTCTAATCTGTCTTTCCGATACACGTTCCAACCCTCACTAAATATTTCAGAACTTCCTATCTCAGAGTTCAGCCAGATTTCACTCCCGAGAATAATTTGCGCGCCACACGCTTCCTGGAGGGCAGTAATTTCAGGAACTTTATTCGAACGCTCTGAAAATTTACTGCTAATATCCTGATAGCTGAAGTGTCTTTACACTCAGCGCGTCCTGATTTCCCTGCCTGCACGTCGAAAGGTGAGTGTTCATCAGGACACCTCGCACTCCTGCCTAGCCTAAAAAAACCCCATGTGCACGCCACAGGTACTCTGCTACCGGAGTAGCCGCTTCCTTTGTGTAGTGCACCCCTGACCTATCTAGGGGCGGCCGCTTTGGGAGGGAACTTTCCAAATGAAATCTGGCACTTATGTGTGCGGCACGCCTTTCAGATCGGGGAATCCCGAGCATTCGCACGTGTAGTGCATTCAGTTCACATAGCAGTCTTCATGAGGACTGGTGCATGCTTTAGTATTATCAATGCTCGGTATTAATTTTGTAAAACAAAATGTTATCTTTTTTAATAATAGTTTTCTGAATTAAAAAGTTAACGTGAGATTTTAATTGACCTCTCCCATCAAATAAGAATTGGTGACTTTTGCCGTACTAATTTCATCCATTTTGAGCTCACGTGACTAATGGACGTGCCCTAAATCAGTAATCAAACATACTAATTATTTGCTAGTAGGACCTAGGATGATGACATGTAATGGCATACGATTTCAATTGTTCGTGTCATTCTTCCGTAGGCTGACCCATGGCTACTTCACACGTGAACGATATTCACGGTGAAGGTGGGATACATTCAAATGCGGAAACGACATTTGATATGAGAAGCAGGTTCCTGGACACTTTGAATACACTTCTGCAAGAAAAAGCGAATAATAGCGGAATAATCACAAGAGATAGACTCTGTTGTAAGTAGTGGGTTGGGGAGGGGGGGGGGGGCTTATGTTTTACGACGATAAATAAGTAAACGCACTCCCGTCGTTTATTAATGACTTCTTTTATTCTCGCAGCGTATACACAATGCGTGTTGCATAGAGCGCGTACTACATAGAACTGATCTGGCAAAGATACAGTTGTTCTTGCCGTGATAGGGCAGCGATATTATTGGGGGGTAGAGCCAGTGGTTCTACGTCCCGACACTGTTCTTTCATAGAGGACGTCTAACAAGCCAAAGCAAAGCAGAGAAAAGAGAGTGTTGACCATCGTCGGCTAAGAAAATATGAAGTTACTGAAGTTGACGGAAAAGATAAACGTATTGCGCCAGTAACGGGAGACCACAGCTCTATTTTGTGCTCTGCCCCTGAAAAAGAACTTTTCGGAATACTGCACGATACTCACTTGAAAACGGCACAAGAAGATCGCGCACGGATGGAAAGGGAATACAGTTTAAGTACAAAAATATCACCAAAGAGGTGATTGCTTTGTATCTTCGCTTAAGCAAACCTTATCAGGCTAAACTGTCTAATCTAAAGAAAGATCTAGTTTCCAAACCTCTAATATTTAAAGAATTTAATTTTGGATACCAGACAGATCCGATAGACATGCAAAGTAGCCCTAACGGGGAGTACAAGTTCGTACTCAACTACCAAGACCACTTAACCAAATTTATATTATTGCGAGTCCCAAAAAGCAAAAGAGCAGAAAAAGTTGCTTACCATTTGCTTGACATCTTTACCACTATAGCTGCTCGAAGTGCAGTCAGATAATGATAGAGAGTGTTCGGAACAAGTTATGAATGAGCTAAATAACAAGTGGCCCGAACTGAAATTGGTACATGAAAAACCCAGACATAGACAAAGCCAAGGTTCTATCGAAGGGGCCAACCAGGATGTACAGAATATGATAATGACATGGATGCAGACAAATAACTCATCGTGCTGAGAATCTTCGATTCATCCAATTCATGAAAATTCGTTCTTTTCATCAAGGATTCGAGCAGTCACCATACGGGGCAATGTTTGGCTGTAAACCAAAAGTGGGGCTGAGAACTTCAAATATGCCTAAAAAAATTATTGATAACATAGTGACGAGGAAGCTCTTGAGAAAGTCGAACAAGAAATTAAGGATACTATAAATGTAGGAACAACTCCCAACAATGAAACTGCCGCCGTGGAGGTCGAACCATCGGGAAGTCGAGACCACCTACCTGACAATAATAAGGTGCAGATATGCTGTGTCGTTTGTAAAGAAGAGTGTAGTGCTGTATATTCTACGACGAAGATGTGCATGCAATTTTTGGAAGAAGTAATGAAGCAGGGGAACGATATGGAGGGAAAATTATTTACAAACTATGTTATAATAAACAAGAAACCAGGAAGAAGAGGGCAGGAGCTCACGACAATCTGCAAGCAGAAGGTGCAAAGAGCTTAAAAATTCAGATGCAAAATTCCCTCCTGCAAAAGTTGGAGACAATGTTCGCATCCGTATACCACATGCTGACACAGGTCGCGAGATTCCAGAAGCGTCCTTGCCATCGAATGCAGCTTTAGAATGGTGTTCTCAAGTAACTATGTTCCAGAAACGAGTACTCTGTTTTGCAGGAGAAACTGCTAACGCCGGAATCCGAGGCCAAGGAAGAAAAATCATTACGAGCCATATCGTCTTTACAGTCACTGAGCGGTGGCCGAGGATACAATTGATGCCACATGCTAAATGCGCCGCAAATCGCTGCATATGCAGAAAAATATTGTGTAATTCCAAATGTCATAAAAGCTTAACTTATTGTAATAAGTGAATAACCGCCGTATTAAAAAAGATTAATAAAGTGAATAGACTACAAAGTATATACTTCTTATAAGTGAAATTGATGAAATGAATAGATTCCACACAGTTTGAAATTGTACATATTCATCCATTCTTTATTTATCTTCTGATTCTGGCCGATCTGTTTGTGCCACTTAGCAAACTGGTCGGCCAGACCCCGAACTCAAGAAGAGATCGCACATTGCCTGGTCAATTTACAGCGATGTTCGCGATTTCCTGGCTTATACAATTTGAAATTGTTCAATTAAATCTGCTTTGCTTCTTTTAGGAGTTTGGGCGATCGGTCCCACCCACTTCGCGAACAGGCCGGCCTAATCCCGAAATCAGGAAAAGATCAGACATTGGCCGGCCGATTTAAAGCGCATTGGCCACTTCGCTACTTGGCCAGCCAGTTCCCGCTTTGGCCGATTTCGGCCTTTGGCCGTAACATATATAAATGATCTAGAAAAAAGCGTTGGAAGCTTTCTAAGACTGTCCATAGATAATGCGGTTGTCTATAAGAAAGTATCAAGCCAGAAGACAGTATGATTTGCATAAGGACTTGCAGAGGATTAATGAATGGTCCAGGCAATGGCAGATGATTATGAACGTAAAGAAATGTTACGTACTGCACATACATAGAAAAAAATCCACTACTCTGCAACTACACTAGTGATAAAGTCAAACTGCTTGAAAAGTGGAATGGCCATTTAAAACAAATAGTAGGAAAAACAGAGGCCGCACTGAATTTCATAGGAAGAATTTTAAGGAAATATAACTCGTCCACGAAGGAAGTGGATGACTAGGCCTACCTTACCAGATAGGGCTGATAGGAGAGTAGAGAAGATCCAACGAAGAGCGTCGTGCTTTGTCACGGGTTCGTTTAGTCCGCGCGAGAGCGTTACAGAGAAGCTGAACATACTCAAATGGCAACGCTACAAGATAAGCGTTGGGCATCAAAGAGAGATTTACTGTTGAAATTTTGGGTGAGTACTTCTCAGGAAGACTCGAACAACATATTATTTCGTCCTTCAAACGTCTCGCAAAATGACCACGACGAGAAACTTCTAGAAATTAGAGCTAATACAGAGGCTTACCGACAATCATTCTTCCCAAACGAGTGGAATAGGAAGGGGGATCAGTTAATGGTGTCAGACGTATGCTCCACCTCACACCGTTAGGTGGCTGGCGGAGTATGCTGAAGCTGTAAATGTGACTCTGGCCATAAATTCTTGCTTGTGAACCACATATTACAACTGAATAAACTGCAGAAACGTAGGAAATTAAGGAACGGGACATGGATGAACCGAAAATACCAGAGGTCGTTACAAGTTTCCAAGGGACTATTAGGTAATGATTACTGAAACTTGGTAATGAATGCAACAGAAGACGAATGGAAAGTTTTAAGATGTGAAGTAGTGAAGGCAGCAGAGAATGGAGGTAAACAGGTAAGATCCATCACAAATCCACGGATCACACCCAACATATTGAATATAAATACAGACGGAGAAAAAATGTAGCAAATAAAGCAAGTAAATAGCAATACAGACGTCTAAAAAATGAGATTGATAGAGAGCGGAAAATACACCACTGGCCATTAAAATTGCTACACCACGAACATGTCGTGCTACTGACGCGAAATTTAACCGACAGGAAGAAGATGCTGTGATATGCAAATGATTAGCTTTTCAGAGCATTCACACAAGGCTGGCGCCGGTGGCGACACCTACAACGTGCTGACACGAGGAAAGTTCCCAACCGATTTCTCATAGGCTAACAGCAGTTGACCGGCGTTGCCTGGTGAAACGTTGTTGTGATGCCTCGTGTAAGGAGGAGAAATGCGTACCATCACGTTTCCGACTTTGATAAAGGTCGGATTGTACCCTAACGCGATTGCGGTTTATCGTATCGCGACATTGCTGCTCGCGTTGGTCGGGATCCAATGACTGTTAGCAGAATATGGAATCGGTGGGTTCAGGAGGGTAATACGGAACGCCGTGCTGGATCCCAACGGCCTCGTATCACTAGCAGTCGAGATGACAGGCATCTTATCCGCATGGATGTAACGGATCGTGCAACCACGTCTCGATCCCTGAGTCAACACATGGGGACGTTTGCAAGACAACAACCATCTGCACGACCAGTTCGACGACGTTTGCAGCAGCACGGACTACCAGCTCGGAGACCATGGCTGCGGTTACGCTTGACGCTGCATCACAGACGGGAGCGCCTGCGATGGTGTACTCAACGACGAACCTGGGTGCACGAATGGCAAAACGTCATTTTTTCGAATGAATCTAGGTTCTGTTTACAGCATCATGATGGTCGCATCCGTGTTTGGCGATATCGCGGTGAACGCACATTGGAAACGTCTATTCGTCATCGCCATACTGGCGTATCACCCGGCGTGATGGTATGGGGTGCCACTGGTTACACGTCTCGGTCACCTCTTGTTCGCATTGACGGCACTTTGAATAGTGGACGTTACATTTCAGATGTGTTACGACCCGTGGCTCTACCCTTCATTCCATCCCTGCGAAATCCTACATTTCAGCAGGATAATGCACGACCGCATGTTGCAGGTCCTGTACGGGCCTTTCTGGATACAGAAAATGTTAGACTGCTGCCCTGGCCAGCACTTTCTCCAGATCTCTCACCAATTGAAAACGTCTGGTCAATGGTGGCCGAGCAACTGGCTCGTCACAATATCCCAGTCTCTACTCTTGATGCACTGTGGTATCGCGTTGAAGCTGCATGGGGAGTTGTTCCTGTACACGCCATCCAAGCTCTGTTTGACTATGCCCAGGCGTATCAACGTCGTTATTGCGGCCAGATGTGGATGTTCTGGGTACTGATTTCTCAGGATCTATGCACCCAAACTGCGTGAAAATGTAATCACATTTCGGTTCTATTATAATATATTTGTCCAATGAATACCCGTTTATCATCTGCATTTCTTCTTGGTGTAGCAGTTTTAATGGCCAGTAGTGTAGCTTAGCGGGAATGGATACAGAGCAGAAGTGCAAAGCTTTATAATTACGTGCGACTAGGAGAAAAATAAATTCCGTCTACAGGAAATTTGAAGAAGCCTTCGAAGAAAAGAGAAGTAGCTGTAGGAACGTCCCCCTCAGAATTATTGAGATACTTGGGAGAGTCAGCCATGACAAAAATATTCCACCTGGCGTGCAAGACACATAAGATAAACTTCAAGAAGAATGTGTAATTCCATTCCAAAGAAAGCAAGTGTTGCAGATGTGTATATTACCGATCTATCAGTTTAATCAGTGATTGTTGCAAAATATAGACACGAATTAATTACAGAAGAACGGAACACTACAAGCCAATGTCGGCGAAAACCAGTTGTGGTTTCAGTGAAATGTAGGAGCATAAGAAGCCTAACTTACTTTACAACTAATCTCAAAAGGGAAGCTGAATAGCGATAAGCCGACGTTTATAGCGTTTTCGGATTTAGAAAAAGTTTTTAACAATGTTGACCGCATTACCTTCTTTGAAATTCTGCAGGGATAAAATACACTCGAAAATTTATAGACTATGTGTACTGAAACGACACTGCCATTACAAGAGTTGAAGGACTTGAGACGGAAGCAGTAACTGAGAAGGGAATAAGGCATGGTTGTAGCCAATCCCTGGCGTTATTCAGTCTGTACTGTACACTGAGCAAGCAGTAAAGGAAACCAAGAAGAAATTTGGAAAGGGAATCGGTGTTCGAGACCGAATAAAATGGTTCAAATGGCTCTGAGCACTATGGGACTTAACTTCTGAGGTCACCATTCCCCTAGAACTTAGAACTACTTGAACCTAACTAACCTAAGGACATCACACACATCCATGCCCGAGGCAGGATTCGAACCTGTGACCGTTGCGGTCGTGCGGTTCCAGACTGTAGCGCCTAGAACCGCTCGGCCACCGCGGCCGGCCACCGAATAAAAACTCCGAGGTTCGCTTATCACGTAATTCTCTCAGAGACGGCAAAGGACTTGAGTGAGCGGCTGAACGGAATGTACAGTGTGAAAAGAGGTTATAACATAACCATCAACCAAATAAAAGAAGCGTAATAAAAAGTAGTCGAATTACATCAGGTGATGATAGGTTAGGAAATGGGACACTAAAACTAGTACATGTGTTTTGCTCTTTAGACATCGAAATATTTAATGATGGTTGAACTAGGGAGGACATAAAACGCAGACTGGCTACAGGAAGTAAATCATTTCTGAAAAAGAGAAGTTTGCTAATATGGAATATAAATTTAAGTACTTTCTCAAGATATTTGCAGTGTAGCGTTGTATATGGAAGGGAAATGTGAACGATTCACGCTTCAGACAAGGAAAAAATAAAAGTTTTTGATATGTGGGTACTACAGAAGAATTCTGAAGATTAAATTGGTGTATCAAGCAACTATTGAGAAGGCACTGAGTAGAACTGGGGAGAAAATAAATTTATGGCATTACTTGGTATAGTTGATAAGATACATCCTGAGATATCAAGGAGTCGCCTGTTTGGTTATGGAACGAGCTAAAATTTGTAGAGGGTGACAAACGTCTGAATACAGTAAGCAGGTTTGAATTTACATAGACTGCAATAATTATTCAGAGACGAAGAGGCTTCCGCAAGACAGACTAGCGTGGAGAGCTGCTGCGTCAAACCATTCTTCGCAATGATGACGATAACAACAGTTCAATGCCAATGACATGTATGAATTTTTATCACCGAACCGAATCATTTATGGCTGCGACATCACAACCGCCAGGGTCCCTCCAGTTCTTGATTCGCTTCTTCAGACCATCTGGTATTTTACTGTACTGCATCCCAAAGAATCGTGCTTTCCAAAGATCAAAGTTTCTGTCTGCATTCTTGCTATTTCTGTGTGTTTCGGGGATTAAGGGGAGGGGCGAGAAATCTGCCGTATCAACCACAGACAATATACAGTTTCCTGGTATCGATGGGAGTTTCTCCAGACGCCGCACACCGGATGCGCGTGACGCAATGCTTCCACCAATGGGCGTAGAGCGACACATGCACGCAGTGAGCGCTCGAGAACTGCGACGCCAACGGCTGTGACGTCGCGACACGGTGCGTGACACCGGCAATCTTTCTGGAAGTCTCCGCCCATACGTTCTGCTGCGCACCCGTAACAAAGGTGTCGACTATTATAGTGACTGTCGCCTAGCACGTTCTCCCCGTGCACTAGCGAAACGGACCAAAGTTTACATCCTGTGCAGAGTAAACTGCGTATTCTTAACTCTATACGTAAATACTGGTTCAAATGGCTCTGAGCACTATGCGACTTAACTTCTGAGGTCATCAGTCACCTAGAACTTAGAACTAATTAAACCTAACTAACGTAACACACACATCCATGCCCGAGGCAGGATTCGAACCTGCGACCATAGCGGTCGCTCTGTTCCAGACTGCAGCGCCTAGAACCGCACGGCCACTCCGGCCGGCACACATAAATACTGTTTTTATGTAAATGAGATTACGACTACTTACATAACCGCCTTTCTCTGGGAAGCCGGTGAATTGTTGTCGGGATTTCTTCCCTCTGTATGAAATCCCCAGTTTGGTACAACACTAATAGAGGAGGTTAAAAACTGGAATCGCTTTCAGTAGGAGTGAGTTTCGGGTTCCCTTCCGATCATCCAGATACACGCGTTTCGTGGTTTCGCCAAATCATTTAAGATGAACGCCGGGATAGTTCCTTTGAAAGGGTACAGTATTTCTGCCCTCACCAGTGGCTAATTCGGGCTTTTGCCCATCTGTAACAATCTTAAGTCGCAACTTTCATCCTTCCATTTTTTTTAGATTCTGAAGTGGACTGCCTGGGAACCACACATCTGCTGTTATCATTGCAAACGTTAATAACTTTTGAAAACATTACTGTAAATCAACACCAATTAGATAGATAACTAAAATACTGAGCAGTCTTGACTCAAAATTGCACGTCAAAATGGTAACCACTTTCGATTTGATCAAAAGTCATCTTCAGACTTCTGATCAGAATGTCAAAATGGTAACCAGTTTCAGTTATTCGGCTTGGCATTGATTTACAGTGTTGCTGGATGTCCTCCTGGGGGGTATCATGCTAAGTTCATTCCAATTGGGACATCAGATCGTCAAAGCCCGAGCTGGTTGGAGGGACCTGCCCATAACCCTCAGCTGAGGAGAGATCAGGTGACTCTGCTGACCAAGATAAGGTTTGTCAAGCACAGACACAAGCAGTAGAATCTCTCGCCGTGTCCAGGCGAGCACTATATTGGTGATATGTAAGCCCATGATATCTTGCCACGAAGAGCAACGAAACAGGTCGTAGACTATGGTCTATGTACCACTGTGCTGTAAGGGTACCACAGATGTCACCAAAGAGGCCCTGCTATGGAAAAAAAAAAGAAACGGCACCCTAGACCATCACTCCAGGCTGACAGGCTGCATGGCAGGCGACAGATAGGTCGGTATCCCACCAGTGTCCTTGGCGTCTCCAGAAACGACTTCGTTGGTCATTGTGGCTCATTTCGAAGTGGGACTCATCAATGAACACATTTCTACTCTTGTAAATGAGATTTCATGCCGAAGACGTGTCTAGGAGACTCCCGAGCAGTATTGTAGCAACCTGACTGTCGGCCGCCATACGGCCCAACAAACGGGAGTGATGGTCTGAGTTGCCAATTCTTTTCTTAACATGGCCTCTTTGGCTGTCATCCCAGCCACCTTACAGCACAGCGGTACGTCGACGATATTCTATGCCCTGTTGTGTTGCTGTTCATGGCAAGCCTGGGCTTACATTTCAACTAGATAATGCCGGCCATACATGGCAAGAGTTTCTATTGCATGTCTTCGTGCTGGCAGACCCCTACTTTGGCCAACAAGGTGGCTGGATCTCTCCTCAACTGAGAACGTTTGGAGCACTATGAGAAGGCCCTCCAACCATCTGGGGATTTTGACAATATAACGTGCCAGTTGAACAAAATTTGGCACCATATACCCCAGGAAGAGATCAACAAATCTATCAATCAATGTCATACCGAATAACTGCTTGTATAAAGACCAGATGTAGACCAACACGTTATTGACTTCTCAATTTGTGAAGCTCTTTCTCTTTAATAAACCATCCAATTTTTCTGAAATTGTAATCATTTGTTCATCTGTACATGTCCATCACATGTACCACTTTCTGTCCAAGATGGACAATTCCTTTGAAGTCGATCGCTTCTTTTTATTGCAGAATGTATCTCCTTGATTACAGTTTCATCCTTATGTGAGGTAATATTTGATAACTAGGAATTCAGGTGGGGAAACTAGGGATTGGGTCGCTCTAATGGAAGGACTAACGTCCCCACATTCAATGTTGATCATCTTTAATTCATTACGTGCCTTTATTAAAGTCAAACGAGTTTTAAAAACAATCAACCATAAAATTGACTCAGCAGACTTAAGAACAATGACTTTTAAACAGCTGCCACTGATTGTGAGCACCAGACCTTAACTATACACCAAAATTACAGAATTTTAAAGAAAATTAACTACAGTTAGCCAAATTCCCTGGATAGTGTCTTTTAACTAAATGGTCTTTAAACAGCTGTCATTAATTATGAACCCACTGTCACTCAGTAGATAACAAAGGTACAAATTTTAAAAACAATTAACAGCCACTGAATAGTTAGGTACAGTTCACCAAAATTCCTTCATCAGATTTTAAGCAAATGATTTTTAAACACCTGTCATTCAGTAGACAGCAAAATACAGAATTTAAAAAAGCAATTAACAGTCACTGAATGAGCAGCTACAGTTAGCCAAAATTCACTGATCAGCTTTTAAGCACATCGTTTATAAACAGTTGCCATTAATTATGAATCCACCGTCATTCAGTAGCCAGAAAAATACATCTTTTTAAAAACTATTAAGAGTCCCTGAATAAGCAGCTATAGTTATCCAAAAGTCACTGATCAGATTTTAAGCAAATGACTTATAAATAGCTGACATTAATTAGGAACCCACTGTCATTCAGTACACACTCAAAGTACAGAATTTTAAAAACATTTAACAGTCATTGATTATATCTTAAGCACATGACTTATAAACAGCTGCCATTAATTATTATGAACCCACTGTCGTTCAGTACACGACCAAGGTACAGAATTTTAAAAACAATTAACAGTCACTGAGCTACAGTTAGCCAAAATCCACCGATCACTTTTTAACCAAATGACTTTTAAAGAGCTATTAATTATGAGTGATGGTTGTATAATCCCCACTGTGTGTGTGTGTGGGGGAGAGGGGGGGGGGGAGAAGAGCGAGAGGTAAGGATGTACATGGAAGTTTCTTAATTTGGACAGGATGGCCACCGTCCTTCACCACCCTTCCACTCCTTAAGCCTGCAAGATAGTGGACTGCCTTCAGTAGCATTCAAATGACCAAATAATCGCCAAGGCGCTCGTGTGTTTTCCAAAACATTATACACACTCACAGAAACTGCTTCACAGAGCAGGTGATAACTGACAGCCAAAACCATGCTCAGTGCCTTCACCCGAGCTGATTCATTCTCTTGTGTACCATCCAGAATTCCGAAGCTCTCACGACTCTGGACAACTCACTCCACATAGCACACACTCACCTCCAAAACATACCTGCTTCATGGCTTTTGTCCTCACCAATGGCGCCACTGGCATACCTCCAAAGTTACTCAAACAAAGATCGTCAATGAGAGGCGTAATTGCTACAAGGCCGAGCCCACATGGCCCAGTCACCCGCACTGAACTCAAAGATGCCTCGCTGGGGTTCGGCACCAAGGGCAGAAGGTAAAGATGGGGCTAGCTACCCTCCTTAACCTGACTAACAGGTACTCTAGGGATACTCCCCCTCAATTCGATGTGGATCAAGGTTTTAACTGGCATCAGAAATCTTAAAATTTTACAGGGTGCTATAAAATGATGAGCCAGTTTATTAGAAGGGGTTGCTCCAGCCTTGGATCCGACGGTAAACCTATGAACAAACACGTGGTCTCCGACCTTCCCCTTGAACTCACGCCTCTCACGATTGTATCCACGTGCCTGACGCTTATGCACGAGCTCTGTATTGTGTCTCACTCTCTCATTATGTTGGGTGGTTTAGGGGTTTAGTCGTTTAAGGAGCAGCTTATCAATGGTGCAAAGACTACTCAAGGGAGATTTAATTGGGCAGGCCAAGATTAATGAGGCCAGAGTGACCTTGATGGCCTCATGCTAGCAGTACTAAAAGCAAAATTTAACTATGGGACAGAAAGGTCCATGCGTTTTTGGGACCTAGCATGAAATATTATCAATGCAGGCTTCAAATTCCTATCTGTACACTCACCAAAGGTTGGCTCTGGGTGGTAAGGAGTAGTGGTAACATACCTACCATGATGATCGAAACAAACTCTCCAGAATTCTGTAGATGTAAATGCGAGAGCATGATCACTTACTAGGGTGCTGTGTGGTCCAAAGACAGTAAAGACATCGGTAAGATGCCGTACAGATTCGCCACTAGTGACCCTGTGGTTAGGAATTAACCTAGTAAGAACGGAAAACCCATCCACCACCACCAAGATGTAACAGTCCCTCCCTCCCCCTTCTCCAGGTACGTGGAATGGGTCCTGCCTAGTCCGCAAAGAGATTGTCCATGGATATGCTCTCATGGGTAGACTCGAGAAGACCCTTGTGTGAGTTAGAACTGAGGTTCCCTTGTTTGCATAACCGACACCCCTCCACTAACCAATGTATTAATTGGTTGGTTGATTAGGAGGAGGGGATCAGACAACGAGATCATTGGTCCCATTGTATTAGGCAAGGATGGGGAAGGAAGTCAGGCATGCACTTCAATGGAATCATCCTGGCATTTGCACTTAGCGATTTAGGGAATTCACGGAAAACCTAAATCAGTGTGGCAAGACATGGGTTTGAACTTTCATCCTCCCGAATGTGAGTCTAGTGTACTAAGCACTGTGCCACCTCGCTCAGTAAACTGACATATATGCTTTCACACTGACGGCCAAACCACATGTTGTTTAATTTGGCCAAGATCTTATGGAAACCTAGATGACTGCCTACCAAGAAGCTATGAAAATACCTAAAAGCAGCAGGAACCAAAACCTGAGGCGAGCAGATTTTGAATGTGCAGTTGCCCTTCCCCTTTAGACACACAATACATTTATTAACAACATATCTGTCTGTGTGCTTGCAATTTAAAAGCCTTCTTTTTATTTGGTTAACATGGGAAATTTCTTCCTATCTCCACTTGAGATCGCAAAAGCGTTCAGAAACTTCAGTCAACACAGTGCCGCCAAGGCAAGTTGGCCACTATCTTCTGCATATTGTAGGGAGTCACAGCCTTCATACATGCGACTTAAAGTGCTGTCATCTGGACCCCTGATGTGATGAACTTTAAAACGAACTGCAGAGATGCAGACTTCCCAATGATCAACTCTACATGTTCTTCTAGGGCGTGCCAATACCCAACTCAATGCATGTGATATGCCCACTAAACCTGCTGGGCAGAACATGTGATTAGGGTTGTGGAAAGGGCCAAATAAGGTTGGGGTCAGTTTCACCTTAAAATTGTAATTTATTATAATTTAATAACACGTTTACCACCTAAACGGCACATAGCCGAACATTTACAACTACGAATTTCAAAATGCAATTCTTTCACTGCTGAAGGCCTCCAAACAAGAAATCTTAATAATCAACAAGATAAAAATGCAGTTAAAATAGCAAATAAAATAATTGATATATATATATATATGACAGTTAGGTGGAAAGCCTCAAGGCAAAAGTAGATAGACAAACATAACCAAGATGCGATACAAATGGCTGAAGGCCCACAATACATTTTTCAAGATTTTAAAATAAATTACAATAACCTTTCAAAGGCGAAAGTCCGTAATGTTTGAGCTTGAAAGGTAATTTTAAGAAAAAGGTTCCAAGCCGCAATGTTTAAGCTTGAAAGGTAATTTTAAGAAGAAGGTTCCAAGGCTGTAGGCCCACAATTAATTTTCCAAAATTAAAAAAAATACAACCATAAGCCTTAAGTTTTAAGTAGCTTAAATGGACTAAAAGAAAAGACAACACAATGGCAATAACCTTACAGCAAATATCTACTTGACGGAATTCAAACTTACTTACATAAAACACAGTAAAACCAAGAATTTTTTTATTGTTAGCCATGATAGATTATTAACAGACAATTAAACACCAGTGAGAAAGACAGTAAAGACAATAGCACTCAGAAGTCTCCAGGCGGTTCGGTCTGCCCTCGTTCACTTAGGTGAGACAGGTGGTGATCCCTACTATGCTTGGCCGGCCGGAGTGGCCGAGCGGTTCTAGGCGCTTCAGTCTGGAACCGCGCGACCGCTACAGTCGCAGGTTCGAATCCTGCCTCGGGCATGGATGTGTGTGATGTCCTTAGGTTAGTTAGGTTTAAGTAGTTCTAAGTTCTAGGGGACTGATGACCTCAGCTGTTAAGTCCCATAGTGCTCAGAGCCATTTGAACCAACTACGCTTGATCTGTCAGAACCCAAAGAAGGGACAGCCACGAACCGACCGACAAACAACTTGCTTGCCACCGATCGGTACATGAGAATTCAAACACAAAATGTCACGGGCGTGATTATCCACAATCAATCATGTATATGTATTAAGCTGTCAAACTACGCACCATGTTGGACAGCGACAACAGGTGAGGAAAGGACACTGCCTTAAATTACGTTAGTGGCCAGGGCAGGTAACCGGAACACTAATGGCCACAAGGCAGAAAATTCCGCTGGTGCACCTGAATTGTAGCCAACCAATATAGTTAATTCCACCGCATGGCGGCTAAATTTCAGCAATACAAACACTCAGTGTTTCTCACAGGAAAAACCTTCCCAACAGCGAACCACCGAAACGAACCACACAACATGAATGGACATGGCTTGGGTACTTGAAACCACTACTCAACTTTGACGTCCTAGGACGGTGAACCACGAAGCTCGTAGCCATCGGACAGCTCCACACATGCTCTGACACTGTGCAGGGACAGCCCGCGGACCCAGCCAACTGCACCATGCGGAGGTAACTTCCCTGGTCCGCAGCAACCGACCGATTCCTCTCAGAATGTCGACAACATGTAAAATAGTCGTCAGTGAAATTAATGCTAACTACACACACAACCTGACAAACACTTGCATGAAGACCTGAACGATACCCAACAGTAACTAAGCACACACGACGACAAATCGGGAGTAGATGCACACACACAGCCGACTCATGAACGATCGCCGAGCCAAACCGTCCGGTAGGACGAGCGACTGACGATCCACCAAGACCGTGGCCCAGCTCAAGTGATCCGTGGCGGCAATGGTCGGGCGAGCCATGTCGACGCAGACCTCACTTCTCCAACCCGACTGCACTAGTGCCGCATTGCAACTCCCCTACTGGCAGGTCCGGACTGCGCTCCAGACACGTTCCAACTGGCTGGCAGCCCGAACTCGCGACCCGAACTAGCCTACGACAGACAACGACCGGGAAGTAATAGCAGTCGAGCAAAGATACTATGAGAGGGGATATATCAATACGTGCTGCTAGCGCCGGCCACGGTCAGGCAAAGTAGCAACTCAGTGACACTAGTAATTTAAATTAACGTAGTGAGGTGGAAGTACGTTAAAAACAGGGTGTAAAATACATGATGGCAAGAACACGAGCCACGCACGGCTCAGCATGATTATCAGTCTTGAGCACAAACTCCCGATGCTCTAGGTAGAACTTAAACTTCTCCAAAGCGAAGAGAACTGCTAAAGCTTCCCAATCGCACACTGAATATTTTAATTCAGTGAGAAATAAGCAGAGTGATATGTGGGTGATGAGACTCCTGATGTTCTTGGAAAAGTACCGCTGCTAACCCAGAATTAGGTACATCTATCTGGACAATAAAGAGCTTGCTGAAATCTGAGATAACTAACACAGGAGAATTTCTATGGGCAGCCTTAATTGTCTCAAAGGAAGTTTGATAACTCCCCCCCTCCCCCCCCCCCCCCCACACACACCCAGCGGAAGAGCTCATGTTTCTTCCACAGGTTATTCAAGGGCGCCACAAATTGGGCGAAATTAGGAACAAACTTGCGAAAGAAATTTGCCATTCCAAAAAATCTGTCCATTCCCTTCGTGCCATTGGGTGGGGGTGGGGAGGGGGGCGTGGGAGGCAAGCAGTGTGTCTGCTCCCGAAACCAGGTGACCCAAATAGGATATACAGGGGCGAGCCAAGGTAATCTTAGAAGGCTTGACAGCCCAGCCTCCTCAAGATGTAACAAAATTTCTTCAAAGTTGTCCAAATGCTCCGCTAACATGGCACTATGAACCATCACATCATCAAAATAGTTATAAATGGATTTGAACCTAAGATTTTCCAAAACGTGGCGCAAAAGACAAGACAACATGGCCGTAGATAGTGAGAAAGGAACCCGATTAAACTCGTAATGGTTCCAAGCAGTAGAAAAGGCAGTTACTGGTTTGAAATCTTTGGTCAAGGGTATCTGATGGTAGGTTTACAGTTAATGTGAGTGAGATAGTAACTAACAACGCTAACGAAAGAAGGGAAACGATGGCCATTTTCCTCCTCCCTCTCCTCAGAGTCTTCCCAGTAAAAGGAAATAACCACACTCTGCTACCAGTTGGTAACTAGGAATTCAGGTGGGTAGATTTGGGATCAAGTCTCCCTATAAAAGGACTGGCATCACCACATAAGTGCTTCAGTGATCATCATCTTTAATACATAACTTGTCTTTATTAAAGTCTGATGAGTTAAAAGAAAAAAAAAAGAAAACCAAAAAACAGAAGTATAATCGACTGAACAGAGTTTAGAAATAAAGACTTATAAGCAGCTGCCACTAATTATGAGATACCAGCTATCAACTATACGACAAAAGTACAGAAATTTAATGACAATTAACTACAATTAGCAAAATTCCCTGAGTAGTTTTTTTTTAACTAAATGACCTTTAAACAGTGCCATTAATTATGAACCCACTGTCGCTCAGTAGACAGCAAAGGTACAGAATTTTAGAAATAGTTACAAGTCACTGAATAAGCAGTTACAGCTACCCAAAGTTCACTGATCAGATATTAAGCAAATGACTTTTAAACAGCTGCTACTAATTATGAATCCACCGTCATTCAGTAGACAGCAAAATACAGAATTTTACAAGCAGTTACCAGTCACTGAATAAGCAGCTACAATTAGCCAAAATTCACTGATCAAATATTAAGAAAATGACTTTTAAACAGCTGCTATTAATTATGAACCCACTGTTGTTCAGTAGACAGCACAATACAGAATTAAAAAAAAAAAAAAAAATCAACGGTCATAAATAGGCAGCTACAGTTAGCCAAAATCCACTGATCAGTTTTTAAACAAACTAGTTTTAAACAGTTGCTATTAATTATGAACCTACTGTCATTCAGTAAACAGTAAAATACGGAATTTTAAAAACAATTAACAGTCACTGAATAAGCAGCTACAGCTAGCCAAAGTAACTGATCAGTTTTTAACCAAATGACTTTCAAACAGCTGCTATTAATTATGAGTGGTTGTTACGAGGGTAATCCCAAAAGTAAGGTCTCCTATTTTTTGTTAGTACATAGACCTGTTTATTTCTACAATGGTTTACATCAGTGTACAGCTTGAACATTTAGCTGTTTTTCGACATAATCACCATTTCTGTCGATGCAGTTTTGTAGACACTGTGGCATTTTTTGTATGCCATGTCATAACAGCTCGCCGCCGTGCTGTTCAGAAAGTTATGAACCCCTTCTTTCACCTCGTCGTCGGAGCTGAATCTCAGGTGTAAAGTGGTATGCCCAGGTTTCCTCAGCCGTCACAACTGTGTCCAGAAAGTTGTCCTGTTCGGCTGCAAGGCGGTGAAGAAATACGCGGGAAACATCAACTCGTTGCCGCATGTGGTCCTCAGTCAGCATTCGTGGCACCCATCTTGCGCACACCTTCCGGTAGTTCAATGTTTCCATTAAAATTCTGTGAGGGCCATGAGGAATCGGAATAAAAAAAAGCGATCGATTTAATTACTTCTTTACAAGACCTGCATCTTCCCAAAAACCAGAGAATGATGAGCAAGAGAGATCCAACCCCCGCAAACCGAATTTTTTGTAAATAAACAATATACCCTCTGCTATGTAATTGAATTTCCTATCATGAGATCCTTCCTCTCTAGCAGAGAGCCGCCATTTTCCAGGTAGGAGAGAGGAGGGGAGTGGAGGGGGAGGTGGGAGGGGAGGAGGACGGAGGGGGGTTACCAGAGAGGGGATAGGTTAATTAATTGTTCAATTTAATTAAATAAATTGATAAAGTAGGAGGTTGCCAGTGAGAGGGACGGGGAAGAGTTGGCAGTTTCCGGAAGGCTTGGGATAAGGAAGGGGAGGGGTGGAGAAACAATAGGTTAAGGACCTGTCAATCAAAAGGAAGGATTATCTCCAGGGGATCCTAACCTGTCAATGAAAAGAGAACAACAGGTTTGCATCTGAGTGCATATTTGCCCCTGATGTAGGCAACCTGCACTAACAAAACTACCTGAAGCCCCCCTTGTCCTACTATTCACAATCACTCCCCAAATCAATGGCGCCACTGGCAGATCTCCAAAGTTATCCAGACAAAGACCGTCAATGAGTTGCAAAATCGACAGAAGGCTGAGCCTACACAGCTCAATATTCAGTATTCTCAGTACAGACAAAAGTCATTTCTACATGA
Source organism: Schistocerca cancellata (assembly GCF_023864275.1). NCBI lineage: Eukaryota > Metazoa > Arthropoda > Insecta > Orthoptera > Acrididae > Schistocerca > Schistocerca cancellata. Next base: position 770,982,518 of record NC_064627.1, on the reverse strand, counting down.
TGGCTATCAGGTGTGTTCAACGTTACTGGAACTTTCCATGTGGAGATTATAACAACACACAACTAGAGGGCATACACGTGTAGATTATCACCTTTTCTGAGAAGGGTCGAATCTTTGGCATGAGGGTCATGGAACCATCATACTGACTGATTGCACAACCATGTAGTGCAGTGACTATGGAACAAGTTGCAATGAAATAGACTCAGGATGGTAGTGACAAGAAAAGTAGGTATGGGCCCTTCCAGGAGGACTACACCACAAGAGGATCACAGGATTATTCGACTGGCTCTGATGACTAGATGGAAGACAGCAGCTGAAATCTGGGCAGAGGCTGTAGCCAGAGTGGGTTGAGACCTCTAGTTGCCATCTGTTGTTTACCAGTGACATTATACACAAGACAATAGATACTTGCATGGTGTGGAGTCAATTCAGAAATACGGAGTGGCCTCCTGTGGTGTTCAGCGATGACGCTTGTTTCTGATTTTGACAGACTGATGCCAATGTGTCAGTAGGTCACAGAAAGCAGTGACTCTCGAGACCCGTACTTCTCAAACGCTTGGAATCATAGTAGAGAGCTATCAGATATGACAATGGGACTGGTTTGATAATTGTTCACTTCTGGCCGAATGCTCGCCAGCATGTGCCAGAAATGGTAAACCCTTTTGTCATGCCCTTCATGACCAGGGCACCAGACAGCATATTTCAGCAGCAAACCCCAAACAGCAGCTCACACCACAGACATTCTGAGGAATGTACGAATCCTTGACCGGCTGACTTGTCCCCCAATGTGCCGCCCATGGAGCAAGTCTGAGTTACAAAGGAAAAACATGTACTTTGATGTCATCCTTCTACTGGCAGTCGTTATGAACTGACACAGCTTGTGTTTCAGGCATGGCAAGAAATTCTTTAGGATGTCATTTGGAGGCTATTTGATTCCATGCCACAATGATTACAAGAATGTAGTCATAGTAGTGGACGTTAGATCTAACACTGATATCGATGGTGGAAGTCAGTTCCAAATGGAATAAAAGTAAAACGATTTAATATCCATTATGTGATGGACAACTCAACAGAATTTGGTATCTAGGGCTGATTTAACTGTTCATAGAGACACTGACGCCTTGACTGAATCATTACTATGGAGTTATATAATAAATCATGGGGGACGAAAGCAAAGAAGGAAACAATGATATAGTTCTACAAAACAAGTGCCATCCTCCCTCACTATACGTGATCGAAGATGTTGATATTGTTATTATTTATAGAGTAGAATGTTTAAAAACGACATGGCTGCAAAAAATGTTCGAAATTACTGGATGTCGCAGATCCCCAGGGGCAAAGTTGAACAGACTGAGCGCCGGTGGTGCTACCTCGAGAAATAACACACAATCTTATGTGATTTTACCACTTTTTACAGAGCTTGAGTAGCAATCGAAGATGAAGCATTACTTGTAACAAGAACTTGAAGACATAAAATTATTGCGTAGTTCAGAAGGATGTAATGCCTGAAAAGCCAAGTGAATGATACAGAGAAAACTTTCGCATTAGATGCCATCCACACTGGAAGACATTTATCATCAGAGACAGAAACGTATGAGAAACTGGATCGTTCAAGACACAGACAGCTGATAAAGGTTCTTGACAAGCTGTTATTTTTCACATTAGAATTTGAGAAGATGCTCTTGTGTCGTGATGGTTAACACTGTGGGAGAAGATTCGTCGATAAATACCCTGTAAAAGATCCCATCCTAGTACTCTTCTCGTACTTGCAGACCTTGTTTATGAGCAAGTTACTAACTGAAATTAGGGGCTGGTCTAGAGATTGCAGCCCTGGACAAACAAGAGATCTAGATAGGCTCAAATAAACCTATAGACTCAAATTAAAAATATGCACTGAATAAACCACTCAGTTACAGATATAAAAGCTTTACATAATCAGTTAATGTGATACCACCGAAACCAGTGGAAAAGCGTCATTAAACTGTTCAAATTTTACATTTTTTTGGACTGGCAGTCACTACTCGATCATTAGGAGAAATTCAGACACAATAAATACCGAAATACCGCAGAAAATGGAGACGAGTGAGATAGAGGTTCTGTAAAACGATGATATGACTGCAAAACATTTAGAGTTACAGGGGTTGGCCAAAAGTATCGAAAGGGTTGCCTGCCCTTAGGCGCTAGAGCAGCAGTGACGCTCCACTCAGCTGAGTGGATGGCAAGGTCTCTGACAGGCCCATTTTTAATGTGCTCAACATAGGTACGTTGGTAGAACTGAAGGTCTTGCCGAAATGGGGTGTCTTAGAAGGATACTTTGCCGTTTTATTCACGCACATGTCAATGTTGCACTACCTGTGATCATGCCGCATGAGGGCATGAGACAGGAGGGCTGAAAAAGCATAAACACCCTTTGCTATTCTGGATCATGTTCAGATTGCGTCGAATGGTTCTGAACGTTCCCTGCTGGTTCCACCGTGTGTATCAGAGCAAAAATTACAGTCGCACTACACTCCAAAAGGGTTAGATGACGTTCAATGGGGTTGCAGCGCCATGATGTTCCTTAAGGTAGGATCAAATCGCCCGGGAAGGACGGGTGTCAGCAGCGTCGTCCTGTTGCTTACTGCGCTATGAACTGTCGTTTCGACTGCAACTTGTGGGAGATCAGCTACTCAAGGGAAGAGGTAGGTTCATTGACGCCCTTCATACCGCCTTCCGAGGATTTTTCGTGTCGGTTGGTTGCGGCTGTGTGTCTGAAATGTTTTCCTCGCCCATCCATAAGAAAACAGCGTGATTTCAAAGCTGGCTGCCGCAGTTCTGATCTCCATCGCAGGAGCGCCAGAAGAAGGGTTAAATGCGGCTAAGAGGGGTTGTGACGTCCTTCCCAGCGTGTAACACGCCCACGTTGGCCTTGGGCAGAATTGTGGTGAAATGTGGTACCAAGCGACGTCATTAACCCACTTTCCACATCACATGAACTGAGCTCTGCCCTCTTTCTCGCACGTGTCGACACCTTGCTGTTTGAAGCGTCTCCAACTAAGAGGTTGACGTCGCATGGTGCCATGCTTTTTCAGCATTACAAAGATAGGTTGTAGGCACCTTTGAGTATTTATCGGTTTCGAAAAAATGATACTTTTTTCGCAATGTAGATGTGCGATTGCTCCACAACATTGCCACTGGAACTTTGGTACATTTCATCCTTTGTGAATGACAATTGAAAATCACTAGGCAGTAGAGATGTATTTTGCTCTAGTGAGCGCAAAATTGATTGTAAAATGTACAAAATGAAAAAATAATAAATGTATATCAGTACCTCAATCCATGGAGCTTAACATAATTTGTTATGCCACAGGAGAGAAAGGTGACACCAGTTTAAAATTGTCTTGTGTTTTCAACTTTGGCCCCTAATTCTGCACTGAGCAGGTATCACTTCAGAAAGAAAACTGTGCTTTACAGAAAAAATTACTGTTTAATAAGGTCGTTGTGTAGTCTGTCTTGTGTACCTTCCACTGCACATTATAAGATGATGTGTGGAGCATAGGTATAGACATACAACTAATTCATTAATATTAGTTTATCGATATTAGTTCTTTTACTTTTTGGTTTCGTGACGTTTTTGGTCTTTTCAATTACATTTCTTAATATATGTCTTGTCTACTTGCAAGTTATCTGTCCCACTGACTTCTTTCATTGAATTTGTTAAAGAAATTTGTGTGTGTCACTTCAGCTTATAGACAGGTATTTTATCTGCGTGTACTGGCACTGACTGTAATTTTATGGATTCGTTTTGTACTGTGTTTTCATACTCTGTTCTGGATAATAAAATTATGTTTGCTATATGTTTTGTATAATTATTGTATTTTCGCAAGTTTCGTTGTAATTTCTCTGCAGTATGTATTTAATATATGCCACTATCCTTCCTCAGTTGCTATTACAGTGCTGTTTAGCATGAAAATCAAAACAAATGTTGCCCGTCTTTTTCAACTGAACTTTCTTTTTGTTTTTAACCAAGTGAGTTTCATTTAATTGTTTTAGGCATATTCTGTAGCATGCTGGAGTGTGATGAACAGCAGAACTATGAAGTGCAGTTTACTGAAAAATTTGGTCCAAAGAAGTTTGAGTCGAGAAATGCTAATGGAGAAACCAGTGATCATACCTAGAATATAAGATACATAAAAACCACTGATGAACCAATTGGTGTGTCATCCTAGAAACAAAAATACATCAAACTGCTTCTTAATAATTTGATAAATTCTGATTTAATAACAGTCAAATAATAAAGCTGTGTTCATTCTGTTTTTATGTGGCTTGCCAAGAAAATTGGTCCTTATGTTCCTGAGCGAGTGCAGACATGATTAATTCTTTATTAATTCTGTCCTTTTATGCAGACTATGCAAATCAATCTACAGAGATGGATGGAATGGATCTGTCCCAGCTACAAAATATACCACTTCTAGAAGACATGCCTTTGGGGGAAGATACCACGCAGAACCTCTGGGGTGTCATTATACAGAATGGCCACTTCAGAAGTCACCGCATACCAACACATCACAGAAAACTATAAGCATTGCTGCCAGCAAAGCACTCGCAAGTAACGAGTCTGAAAGTATTAGAGTAGAGTGTAATTATTATCCTGAGAATGTACGCATAGGTCATGTATCTGCTTTTCTTAACCCAACATTTTTAAATATCACTTCACATGAAACAAGTGATCAGAGCCATGGAGTTTCAGGTAGAAACTGATAAAGATTTACTCTATGAATGGTGTGTTTTCGGATGTGCAGCCGACTTTTTGATTCCTTTGCTCAACACAATATACAATATTTCTGTGACTGACCCAGTCGTCTTTTTTACGTTCTGCAAGATGTTGTTATGTGTACTCATTACCTGGGCTTCACCCCACAGTCTGTAAGTAGTGTCGATCTAGGGTTTCTATTCTAAACTATAGTAGAGACACCCGAATAGTTTCCAGAGGCCAGTGGCGGCAGTGTATTTTCGAATTTCCACAAATCTGATTTCTCACACAGTATTTTTTCCAGTGTACACGTTCTTACAAACTTAAGAACAATTTTTTGTGTTGTGATCCAAAGTAACGTCAGTTCCATAATCCCAATCTTGCAACCTCGACACCGCTGCTTTGTGGCTCTATGTGGGTAAGGTTTTGTGAGTGGAAAGTTCTGAATAATCTCTGTTGATTTTTCTTATATTTGCTTTACTGTTAAAGAAACTGTGTGCTGTTCGAGATCTTCTACTTTCTTATTTGAGTAGATATCCCTAACGAAGCCTAGCATTTTGGAAGCAAAACTGCCACAATGTTGGTTTGATGTGTACTGAACTTTCCAATATTCACACTCTTTATTCCAGTGCCAAAAGATCCTTGCTGGCCTCGATCAGTTTATTGTAATTTTCCGCATTCACTAGAGGATAGAATGACCGGCATTGATTTAGTGCACTGGAATTGATCCATTAAAAGAAATATCTGTTTATGCAGGTGTCGCTACATGGGTCACATCAGTGTGCATCTGTAATACATTTGATGACTTATACAGAATACTTTTCCATTATATTTGAGGCAGCTGGTACTAGGCATTGTTTAGTGTTGTACTCGATTTATTTCTGCGATAAATGTACTTAAGTGGTTTCTGTGAGCTTTACTTTTGGAAGGGGTCAAACAATTGGTCTTTAATAAAAGGCATGAGTACAAGTAGAGATTTACCCAGAACGAATTGTGTCTGCAGCATGTACATGCTGATTTGAAACTTTCTCGTAGATGAAGACTGTGTGCCAAAGCACAACTCGAACTTGGAGCTTTTGATTTTCGTGAGCAAATGCTGTAGTGACTGAGTTATCTAGGCATGACTAAAAACCTGCCCACATATCTTTACTTGCTCAATTACCTCTTTCCAGCTCTCTGAAAATACTAATCGGATTCTGAGGAGTGTAATGGTGTTGAATGCTCATTTCTTTTAGAACTACAATACCAGCAGCAGAAATGACTATAATTACAACTGAAAACGCAGAGTCAATATCGATACCTCTGTAATTAACATAGCTCTGTAAAGAGACTATATATCATTTAATAAGGACTTTTTCACAGTTCATTTGACAACACACAGAATTACAGCATCTTAAATGGTTCTGGCAATATCTGACACGAACAGCTTAGCTGAATCACCCTGGATGGACATCATAAGCACTGCTCAGCTATCAGAGACATGGCATAAAATGAATAAAAATGGCGACAGCAGAACCACACTGATCCAAGTGTCAGTTACATCATTTCAAGAAAACTGGGACAATGTGTTTGTTTTTGTTTTAAGGAAACGGTTTTTTTATAGTTTAATCTTTAATGAAATGCTGACTAATATGTTAGAATAAACTTAAAAATGTTTTATTGACATCTTTTTATTGAAAGATACAAAAGTTTGGTTCCTGCATTAAACAAAGCACTTGGATCATTTTCATAAAACGAATAATGAATCTACAGCTGTGTCACATCAAAACACTGATCTAATGAGGTAATCAAACTTGACCATCTCCAGATCTGCAGCGTAACATGTTTTCATCCTCCTGGACCTCATTGCCCCTTAGTCCTCTGGGTACATGCAGACTTGATAAGTAGACTGAATGACGAATTGATGGAATAAATTTCAGAAGTTTTTTTATGACTTGTATCTTTTTGTACAGTTTTGGATTTGCCACCATAGCCTATGCAGATATGTAATTTCAGAAGCTTATCAGAAATGGCCACAAACCTGTTTCACTAGGATTCAGGTCAATCATTTTATTCAGAGTATAAAAACTGCCAAAACTGAAGAAAGTCAGACATTAGAAAGCTGACTTTGACATAAATAACAACTTCTGTTACCAGTCGAAAAATACTCTGTAGTAATTTCTATGAAATATGTTATAAATTACTGTTTAAGAAATAATCACCTATAATAATATTTTGCACTTGAATCACTTCAGCCTTCGCACTAAGTTAGAACCATAAATTGGAAATGTGGCGGCAGCCTGACTCTGTGCAGGTCGACCAGTACCTCTGTGAGGACTAACTTCTTTGACTTACTTTTCGTGTGCTCTCAGTGATCTCCATACTAACTATAGAGATCACTGTGTGCTCTCGTTCAGCCACGTTGCGTGTCGTTTTTGCTATCAAGTGCTACTAGTGCGTGAAAAGACCCCGCGAATGAAGTGTTTATTATTTAACAGTATGTCTCTAGCACTTCTGAGAATAGCATAGTATTGAGTGGAGTACCCACAGGGTCATAACAATTCAAGTGCAGTTTTTCAGTTGGATCAATATGACAGGATGCATTTTTCAAAATAAGATCAAATCTAAAATTGGACATTGAGGCATACTTATAGAAGATTGTGGTTTTTATACTTGGATAAATATGGCTTGAACTTTTGTAGTTTTTCACATACATCCATGCAAAAAGCTCTAATAAAGAAAGAATGTCACTTGGATCAGTATGGTTCTACTATCCCCAAATGTCTTCCTGCAATGAAACCATATCGTCCAAAATGACTGATAAGGTGGCAAAGGTGGTTATGCAATTTTAATATGAATGATATTTCCCATTTTGGAATATAACTATATGCAATGCCAAACTGAAAATTTTTAGACTGTAGCTATGAGAATGAAAGCCTTCAGGAGAAAAGCTTAATCCTCTGCCTTTACTGTTGGCCAAGGACTTCAATCTCTGTGGCAGTGGTACTCACTTCCATCTCAAACAACAAGTTTACTTTTACAGGAAATTAATAAAACACACATAAGTAGGAGGGTTTTGCTGTTCCTAGCCCAGTGTGCACTGCTGCTAGATTTCCAATAATCAGATCCCCCTTCCCCTACCTCACTTATCTAGACCAATTGTTGTACATATAAGATTGTTGTAAATTGTCCCACTGGTGGAGGATACAGAGGCCGCCTGCATGGTTGCCAAGCTTAACTAGTTGTTGACAATGTAACCGAATCAAGCGAAATTAATTGGTAGCATTCTGCCAAGTGTGAGCTGCACATGTAGCACTTAGACAGGTAAGTCATGTTACAAGATGTCCCAAGATGGTGGTCTTAATAGAATTTTCAGAGGCTGAATGGTTGCCATGGGGAATGAATTGTGGTCCCCAATTGTGTAATCCACCCAAGTACAATTAATTCTAGTGTCCTGCCAGATGGCTTACACCAGTATTGATTGGGATAATCTACTGGAAATTCCAATTGGGATGTTACTATAAACAACTGTGGCTGCACCACACTGTAGGGTTATTTTGTAGTCATTTTGTTGATCTTCTTATATTAGCTCTAAATATAATTGCTCGGTTTGCAATCATTCTTTCTCATATGATTACAATGAATATAATAATTCCTACAATAGAAATTGTAGATCCAATTCTTGATACTAGTTACAGCTAAGTCCTTGCCACACCATGTCACCACCACAATGCTGAAGACTTGTTATGTGTGTGGTGTATCATTCATATCTTTTGTGGGCAATGGGTGCTGGCTACTGTCTGGGCTACCATGCATCTGCTGCTGAAGGGCTTCCACAAGGCTTACAATGCACTCTTCCACAATCATACTGCAGACATGCAAGCTAATGGATGACAATGGCATCATCATACAAGACCTAACAAGCGACTGTGATTCGACTGGCAATTCAGATGCTGTCAAATCACCGTTATCATTGTCAGACACCTCAGATGATGATGAGAACTGAATTTCTATGATGTAGCAGTCCATAACATGTAGTCAGCCGCATATACTTGGCAATGTTAGAGATTGGTTAGGTATTTCTAGAAGTCTCCTTCTGTCTTTACCTTTCCTTTGCGTAAATTTGCACATGCCTGTATTATTAACAATGTTTTACTGACTTCTCTCCTGCTTCTTCAAATTCTTGCAAATTTGTTGTTGCAGAGTTAGAAGATGTTGATCCCCTGTATTTCTTCATGTTTAAGTTGTAGTGCTGTTTGTGTGCCACCGTTTTCTTCTTCTCCCCCATTACTAGACGGTATCCAGGCTGCGTCATCAATATTATACTCGGAAGCACTTCTATTTTCTTCTCCACCATCACCCAAAATTATTGACGAACAACCAAAAAATGTGTATCTTCTTATATTTCACCACAGCAAAGTTGCAGTTTCCTTATTTAATTAGGACGTTGTTTTCTTCTGTCGGACCATGAATTGTTTCTGGTTTTCCACTGGTGATTATAGTATGTAATATATCATTCAGCAATTCGTTATCTGGCATCTGAATGAAAGATACATCCTCCTCTAAATTTGTATCATCACAGCTGTTTACACTTGCGCTAATACCTTCATTATGTGCGCTCTTGTCCTCTGAACGCAGGCTTCGTTCAGAATATTTTGATGTCTTGGCTTCCATACCACGCATTTGTTAAGTCCCTAATGTGCTACACATTTGACTGACTGATTGATAAGCAATCTCAACAACTGCCAGATTTAGATCTGGCGGAATTACAGTATCGGTTGCTGGTGTCTCACCTCAATTCAGAGAGCAAGGCGCACACAGTATTTCTGGTACATTTGTGGTGATTAACATGCAATAGTTCTGTGGGTTAAGATAGTTAACGTCAACGTGCATATGACGTTTTTAGTGGGCGTTTACGATTCTCGTCCAAAGTGATGATAGATATGACAGTGAAAGTTCAAATAAGTAGTAATGGAAAAATCTTAGCAACCGACGCACAATGTTCAGTGATTTATCGCGATGTGATTTCCACTCAGAAATATTACTTACGATAATTTGCCTTGCAAGGAACGATGTGACACGTCCTGCCATATACGAGATAACGATACCGGTATCATGGCACTAGTACGTGACTCTAAAAAGTCGTCAGATATGCCTGAGGTAAATGTATGTCAGCATATTCATAATAATTGTTTGATTGCAAACGTGTTCACAGAGTTACCGGGAAAGTTGTCTGTACTCCGCAAAACATCACTGAATATTTTCCTTGTATGTTTCATAGGTATCTTGCGCGACATGCTGTCGACATCATAGACCATAGATTGTTATATATGGTCTATGGTCGATAGTGTCAGCATTTTGATTAAATATTTGAAAGAACATCTTTGACATTTTATGGGAGTGCAAACGGCCAAATGTAAACATTGAAGTGCGCGTTGGTTGGAGGCATGAGAGATTCCGAAATAGTTTGTTGTTACGTGCTCGACGCTATAATCTAGTAAACATGCAGAGCATTTCAGACCTTAGTAGGATAGTAGTACGTTATGGGAGAACAAAAGTGCATTTCAGGGGGATGAAGACTATGCTTCTAAATACGAAGTGTAGTTGTGAGAACATCTTTCGATGTGCTGGAAATACTATAAACAACGTTGACGATAGTGCTTCAAGCATAAATACAAAAGGCGCTTCTGATGTATATACACCGTTTTATAAATTTCAGTATGTTCTTGCTGCAAGAAATCTATCCAGACTGAAGTGGTATCAAACATTTTGTACCGCGCTGAGTATTCCAACAGCGCTGTGTTTGGAAGTAGCTGGTTTGGTGCCAACTGATACTGTGAAAGCGGTTTTTATTTTAGGTTCGTCACTGGTTATTTTATGCAGATTGAATCTTAACCTCGTTACTTAATAGTATCTAAAACAAATTTGAAAGAAAATTATGTTAAAATGGCTCCTATTAATCTGAGAAACATCACTAGTAAGCTGCATGAAGATCCATTATACGCATTAAGATCCTCAGAAGCCGTTTCTTTTAATATCTTTTCTTCCCGGAATAACATAAGATAATCTAGAAATCATAATTTTCAGAATAGTCTGAAGGGTATAGCACTAGCCTAATTCGTTTCTAGTATTCGATACAGTTAGCAGCAATTGTGCTCTCTGGTGATGACTCATCTTAATCAAGCCATACACAACTTCAGCAATAAAAGGAGCAGTAAATGAGTTATTCAAAAGTATTGTTGGATAGTGGATAATCGCTCATCAGCTAACGCTGAAAAAATATGTTCCATTAAATTAAAGCGCCAATTTGTGATATTGGAACCCTTCCCCTGTAGTTGTGAAACAGACGTGTCTGAGGTATATGTTCGGTAGGAATGTGGTAATTGTTAATTTGCATACCCAACGGATGTCGCATAAAGGTTGTGGTGACAGACTGACCTGTAGCGTGGCCTATGCATATTTGGCCCATATTTAATGCACCTTTCACCATAGAACTAAAACTGAGAGGTGTATTAAGAAAACATATGAAATAATGGGCAAGTTTCCTAATATTTTCATGTATTTAATGTACATATTTCGTACATAAACTACAATATTTGCAAGGTGGACACCAACACAACTTGTACCCTGTTCTGTACAAAGTAAGATATACACAATATGATAAAAGTTTGTGGCGCCCTCTATCGGTGATGCTGGAATTCAATATGGTGTTGGCCCACCCTTAGCCTTTATGACAGCTTCCATTCTCGCAGGCATACATTCAATCAGGTGCTGGAAGGTTTCTTGGGGAATGGCAGGCAGCCCACTCTTCACGGAGTGCTGCACTGAGGAGAGGGTTCAATGTTGGTCAGTGAGGCCTGGCACGAAGTCGGCGTTCCAAAACATCCCAAAGGTGTTCTTTCAGATTTAGGTCAGGACTCTGTGTAGGCCAGTCCATTACAGGGATGTTATTGTCATGTAACCGCTCTGCCACAGACCGTGCATTATGAACAGGTGCTTGATCGCGTTGAAAGAAGCAATTGCCATCCCCGAATTGCTCTTCAGCAGTGGGAAGCAAGATGCTGCTTAAGACATCAATGTGGGCCTGTGCTGTGATAGTGCCACGCAAAACAAGGGGTGCAAGCCCCCTCCATGAGAAACACATCCACACCATAACACCACCACCTCTGAATTTTACTGTTGGCACTACACATACTGGTAGATGATGTTCACTGGGCATTTGCTATACCCACATCCTGCCATTGGATCACCACATTGTGTACCGTGATTCGTCACTCCACACAACGTTTTTTTCACTGTTCAATCGTCCAATGTTTAGGCTCCTTACAGCAAGTGATGTGTCGTTTGGCATTTCCAGAGTGATGTGTGGCTTATGAGCAGCTGCGTTGAGAGTTGGCAAAGGAGTATCAAAGATGTCTATTAATCCATAAACTGTTAAGGTCCAATGTTTAGGCTCCTTACAGCAAGTGATGTGTCGTTTGGCATTTCCAGAGTGATGTGTGGCTTATGAGCAGCTGCGTTGAGAGTTGGCAAAGGAGTGTCAAAGATGTCTATTAATCCATAAACTGTTAAGGTAGTAGCAATATACATCTCTATCAGAAGATAGTGCTTCATGAAGCTTATAAAAGTGGATGTATAGCACTGACAACAATTTTGCAGTTATAGAAACATTTGACCATGATAATTCATTCATTATTCTGTGATTATGAAGCTGCTTAGTGAGGCTTGTTGCAATATTATGAAATGGATAGATTGCTATTCACTGTAAAAATGTCATGTTAAGTTGCAGATGGCACAACTAAAAGATTCTTAACACATTGAGCTTTCAGCCAAAGCCTTTTTCAGAAAAGGAAACACACACATTCATACAAGCAAGCACACCTCATGCAAACATTACCATTTTCTCCGGACGCTCTAAATTACATATTAATCTTTTTTTTAGATTGTGTTTTAGCATGTCATCAGCTGGAACAGAAGCTGCTTGTGATGAACTTGCAGATTGCTTTTAGAGGAAATGGAATTTCCCAAATTGTAGTGAAGCTATTGAGGGCAAACACATTACCACTCATTGTCCAGAATACAGTGGAAGCCTTTATTTTAATTACAAAGCTCGTCCTGACATTGCTCATTTACCTATTGCAGTGTGGGATGATGGGAAAATTTTGAGACATTGGAATATTTTCTTAAAAAAAAAAAAAGAGTGAGAAAGTGTCAGCAGTATACTTTTCAAAACAGTTTCTGGCTACAAAACATAAGAATTCATTATTTTCTGTTGGCTGATAATTAACATTTTTCTGTTACCATAGAACATAATGACTCAGTTCACTGTGGGGTCGACAGAAGCGTCCGATCCCATGCGTCGGCTTTGACCCGTGATGTAAGGGTGTTGTGTGTGACGTCATGACGGTGCTGAGTTTGGTTTGAGTGTGGCTGTCTCCAGTTCTGTTTTATCTTATTTTATTTACTTTTCTGATCTGTTCGTTCTATCTTGTGATTTTTTTTTTTAATTTAAAAACACTTATTACTTATTTTAATTGTCTGTTTCCTCCAATTTCTGTTTTAGTTTATTATATTTATCTTTCTGATTTGTTCGTTCTATCCCGTGAGATTTTTTTTTTAAAAAGACAAAAAACACTAATCGGCTACTGAAGCATCTTTATCTTCTATGGGTTGCAGGGGTTACGACCCCTGGGGAGGTGGGTGGGTATTCATGCATGGCTGTCTTCACTTACACGTTGTAGCTACGCAAGGCGTCTAAATTTATTTATATTTAGTTTTCCCCCCACCCAAAACACCCCATTTCCCGCGCCTGTCCTGTTAGTGTCATTAGGCTTCTTGTGGAAAGTGTGTGTTTTTGTTTCCGCCATATTTGTGACATCATGGGTCAAAGCAGACGGGCGGGATCGGACGCTTCTGTATTTCCTTCACTGTGTGTATGAAAAACAGTCCAATAAAATGAATAGGCCTATACAGGTATAGACAGAGCTCATTGCACTGTGGAAAATGCTTTAGATTTATTGACAACTGATTTTAAGGGAACAGTGGAATTAACAGTTGAAAATGTTAGTCATGTGACTCTGTTATGTGTACTTTCATGATTTTGTTCAAAAGCAGCTAACATCTATGAATATGTATGCTCCATACGGGTTACAGCATACCGAGTGTTCTAGTTCAGAAGAGGTAGTTGCAGGCTCAAAGAGAAAGACAAGCTCTGATACAAATCTTGTGCCTTTACCAGGTATTTCAAAAAAATCAGCAACATGTGTTAAAGAAGTCTGAGAGGAATGTTTGGAATATATTGAGAGAAAGCCGATCAGAGCCCTGACAGAACAAATATAAGTAAAACTGGTCTCATAAAAATGTAAATATGTCACTACAAGTAATAAAAGGATACTTCATGTCCTCATAGAGTAATGAAAATAAACGACATAACACCTTACAGCTATGAGTCATGTTCATGCAAAGCAGAGGGGTTTATTAACTATACCAGTGTACAATGTTTTAAGAATAGGTTTAAAGAGGTAGTACGAGTTGAGGTATATATGGAAAGATATGCTAATGTGAATGTCAATATATTTTGTATTGTCAGTATTTGAACACAGCTTTCCTAAAAAAATTATTCAGAAAGTTCATTAAAAAAAGCCGGCAATAGATAACTAAAAGTGTCTAAATATTATGTCCGAGGAAAAGAGAGATTTATGTAAAGGCCGGAACAAGCCAAGAGCCAACGCCACTTAAATTCTACAAGAAAAACTGTAGTATTTTAAGGATAATTATTTAAGTGTCCAGAAATATGCACGTAAAGACAGAAATTAATAATGCTGACAATAACATTAAAACTATGTGGTCCAGTTACATTAATGAGGCCACCACTGATGTTTAATGTCAGTGTGCAATAGCCACTCGCAGATGGCAGTTAGCAGCATTAACGTGGAGGGTATATAAAGTGTGTTGGGGAGATGCGGAAGATTGCCCTCATCGTAATGCGGAACTGGAGTGATGTATCTGATGTCCATAAGGACGTGATTATTGGCTCGCTGGTTAAAGGTGGAATAATTTCCGGGTTAAAGGTGGAATAATTTCCCAAAAGCATAAGTTTTTTCATGTGTTGCCTTGGTTAAAATATACTGTTCATGGCAAACCAAACCTGGTGCCGAGACCACTGTGGTGCACCATGGGCCGTAGATGATGGGTGAATGATGGGTGCAGAGATGTGAATAGGCGAATAGATGTGTAACTGTTGAGCAGTTGACTGTACTTGAGAATAGCCTCACATTTAAGGAGAAAAAAAATTATTAATTGGATTCCACAAGAGTTGCCCAACTTTGAGTGCTGTTTATACATTCTTTCACAGCCGTAACAATAAAATATCATCAGTTGTAATTTTTTGTGGTCTTTCCAAGGCATTTGATTGCATAGATCATGTTACTCTCTTGGAAAAACATACGTTTAATGAACTGATGGCTTTACAAAAAATTGGTTTGACTCGTACTTAATAAATAGAATGTAAAAAGCTGTGCTTAATAGTTCTAACAATGTTGGAAAAAGGGAGACTTTTAGTGACTAGGGAGAAATCACAAAGGGTTCAATTTTGGGTTACTGTTATGTATGTGAAAGACCTTCCACTTCCTTTTATCAAACAGAATTAGTACTTTTTGCATATGATACTAGTGTTATAATAAATCTATTTAGAAACAGAACAACAGGGGATAAGGTTAATGACATTTTTCAAAGAATTGAGAGTTTTTCTGAAAATGGAAACACTAAATTTTGAGAAAACAGACTATATTCAATTCTGCACAATAAAATCATGGTACCAATTAATGTAGTACATAAATAGGAGTCAGTAAACGGGATAGAATGTTCCAAATTATTGCTTGTATGTACTGATGAAGACCCGTATTACTGAGCTGCTCAAACAGTTAAGGTCATGCAGCAACAATTTTTTTTTTTATAATTTACCCAATAAAATAAAATTTCTGTCAGGTAGCAAAGCAAGTTTTAAAGCTAATCTGAAATTATTTCTACTGGACAACTTCGAGGTGTGTGAGAAAAGTAATCAGACTGGCAACATGGAGAGAGATCTGGCAATGCTGTGTTGTTCTACTTGTGTAGACTGGTGTGTTTGTTCCTTCCAGATCCTCGGGCTGAGTTTCAAGTTCATACAGACATCATGTGGTTTTTGAAAGTGCCATCAGTGAAGTTGTGTTTTTGTTTTGTGTTTAGAAAATGGAACAGTGGAATTTAGAGCAATGTTGTGCCACCAAGTTTTGTGTTAAACTTGGGGAAACTTCAAGTGTGACCTATGTAAAGTTGAAGCAGTCCTATGAAGAACATTTCTTATTGATAGCACAAGTGTTTCACTGGCAAGGCCAAGAATGTGTTGAATATGAACCTTACTCAGGGAGACATTGAATCAAGCGAGACTGGACATTGCAGACAAGTGGATGTTGCATCCTGCAGTGCCTCATATCACATAGCCGTTTCTATCATGGATTTTTTTACCTCAAAACGCAATCCTATTGCCCCACAGTCCCCCTATTCACCTGATCTGTGTCTTAGTGACTTTTTTTTGTGTGACCAACCTACCAGTTGAGACCTTTTGGCACTGCTACCAAGACTGGGAATGACGACTCCACTGGTGTATTGCTGCCAAAGAGAACTATTTTGAAGGGGACAATATTGTTGCTACGGGAAAAAACCTTTGGTGGATAAAAATAAGTCTCATTACTTTTCTCATTCACCTCGTACACCATAGCCAAATTTTTATTTAAAAACTAGCAACTTGAAGAAGAAAAAAGAAGTTAATGTTAAACCTAGACCTGTACACACATCCTATAAAGTGACTAGTTGCACATCGTTTTAATAAAAGAAAATCATTCAGATGATGTATGGAACATGTAACTAACTCGTGGGTCATTTCTTCCATACTTGTTTTTGGCACAGTGTCTATCATTGGTGGCAGCTTGTTGTCTTTCAAAAGTAGCAATGCAAAAAAGGTGAACCACTTGGATTTGTATATTATTTCTACTGTGCTTCCACATTTCAATAAATAATTCTTTCTTTTCTCATAAACTAGTTTATTTTTACTGTTTTTGCAGGTGCAATGGGGACACTTGCTCTACACACAATTGGTGTACTTGGCACTAATGTAGTAGGAGCATTGTACCTCAATTCATCTGAGAGCCTTGTAAAGATTTCTTTTCTGGATTTCTATGGTCGCCGTATTGATACCATCTGTGGTAAAGAAGATATAATGTTGTTGTCTGAGTTAGCAGATGAACCAAATGACGTGTATATTTACCTCAGGCGTTACTCCACTTCACAGAAACTTAAGCTGAGTTTAAGATTTGGAAAAATTTTACACATGGATAAATTTGTATCAGTCTTTGGTCAAATAAAGTAATGTTTTATTAGCTACAGATGTATTTCCAGACTTATAATGTCAATGTAAATTTCAGTTGCTGTTGCAGCATGGAAAGCAATTACCAAAAAGTACAAAAGTATTTTTTTTTCTTCTATCCCCATCGGTAATGTGCGTATGCTCTGTTAGCTTCACAGAGTTTATGTAGTTCTTGCTTCCTTCTAACAACTTTTCCCTGTAACAAAAAACAGACTGTAATGAATTTGAATGACACTTTTGTTCCCTCCATGAAGGAATGTCCAGGAAAATTTCAGCAGATCACTCATGAAACTAAAACATTTTTATCATGGGTACAAGAAATATCATTGCCACAATGAAATCTTTGGACTTGGAACTTTAATTGAAGCAAATGCAATGTGCTCACTCCTTGATTAGCTAATGGTGATCACAATGTAATCCAAAATAATGTGTTTCTGCATTTCACACATTATTATTCACAATTCAGTTACACAGTATCCAGTTTCTTTCTTCCTGAATGGATTCTGTGTAGTAAGAAAGCTCAGTAATGAAATGTATCAGCAGCTGCTATTATTCTCATCGGACTTTAATACATAATTGTTATTTCTAACGCTCAGTAAAAAGAAGTGTCAATAATGTACAGCAACTCAAAAGGATGCTTGGAAAGCCTGTATACCGTGGTTTAACAATGTGTTACTATATAGACTGTCATTTTTGCATTTGCCATAAACCACATAGCACTTAAGATATTTAGGCAGCATGTTATAGCAACAATACACAGAATAAGCAAGACAGAAATATAAAATATGCATTTGAATATGAAAACAGTGGCAACATCACCTTTCTAGGCTTGAACATAGTAAAGAAAACAATATACACACCTTCAAATGGTCAAACAAGAGACACCCCCTTTTGCTACCTTCCAACACATAAATATGCTTCACACACAGCATTAGTTGAAAGAGCCAGTAACATATCAATGAATAAATATACAAAGCGTGACAAACTCAGCATAATCAAACAAATAGTTTCATTAAATGGCTATGACACACTTATTGACAACCTCATACAGAAAAGAAAAAAAAAAAAAAAAAAAACTGCTACAACAAAAATAGAAAGAAAAAAAAAAATCCCACTCTCCTATCAGATAGCATATTTTTCAGATTGTACCCAATTCCCATACACCACAGCATCAAGCCACGGGTTGCTGCTCATCCTGTCCATCAGATCATTTATGTATATAGAGAATAAGAATAGTCCTATCACACTTCCATGGGGCACCCCTGGCAATAATCTTGTCCTGATGGCCTATTTGAGCCTTGGAAACATTTTACAATACTGCTTCACATTAACTGTTGCAAACCATGGTAGCTAGATGGTCAGCAGAGGACCTGCTTCATTGAAAAAGAAATTGAGCATTACTTTTCTGGCCTTAGGGATGCAGTGGCCTTGTTTTAGATGATCAGATCCAGGTTGTTGCCACTCCATGCTCACGTATTTGGAAGGAGGGTCAAAGTGGTGACACATTTCATCATGTCACAATCTGAGCAATGAAATCCATTACTTCCTTTGTGTATCTCAACATATGGGTCAAGCAAACACCCATTCTCACTGCTTTCTCATTCATTGAAAGCTATAATGAAGCTTCTCGTGTTTACGGAATGCACAGTTCCTTTGATGACACCACCAGAATACAGTGCACCATCAAAGACACTTATCTCCATACACCTCTTTCATCCTTTGATAAATTTGTGAAACATGCTTCCCTTCTGTGCAAATAAATTGGCTGACCACACTTTGTGCTGATCGGGAAGAACTAATAATACAACAAACTGTAGAAACAACTCTTCAAAAATAAGGGAATTGCTGTGAAGCTGTTAATTATGCTTGTGCAACTGGAATACCACCACACCATCTCTTGGCAAACACATCAGGATTACACACAATACCTCTACAGCGAAGGTTTCCTTTTCAATTGGGGATACCTTTTATATATTTCTTCCTTAAATTAAGTCTCTTTGATACTAGTAGACTTCTTTTGGCCAGGAATGCCTTCTTTGCCCTTGGGTTTGCTTTTCATGTCATCCTTGTTTTGTTTGTTGTCTGTTATTTTGCTTCCATGGTAGCAGAATTTCTTAACTTGTAGTCCTTAACTTTGTAATTACCTTCCACTCCAAGACGTTAAAAAGAGATTTGCATGTAAGGCACAAACTCAAGAACAATTCTTCACTTGGAAACTTCTATTAAAGTATTGCAAGTGACAGAGGCAAAATATACTATATACATTAGTAGAATTTAAAGAGAGGAACAACATGATTATCTTAACACATTCTTTCAGAATAAATTAAACAGAAGTTGGAACTGATTAAGGTTAAATGGAACCCTTTAGTTCCAGTGACTTCTCCTCTTCTACCTCTCCCAACCAACCCACTTTTCCTACCTGAGGAAGGAAATACAAATGTTAACTTGATTCAAGGGAAGAATCTGAAACAGATAGATAGTAGTAAAAACCACAACACTCCAAAACTACCATCAAAACAGGTGCATAGAGTTATCTGAGGAATGAAAAAGTGAAGGTGTGGTCCACAGCATGAAAGGAGAAAGGAAATGAGTTGAAATGGAGGAAAACAATACAAAGGGAATTTGTGATGATATTTACATAATGCTCATCAATGAATACACTCCTGAAAAATGGAAGCAATGTTTCAATTATTCTACTTCAAATGAAAGGGACTTACAATGTGTAAAAACTATAGACTTATCTGACTTCTCCCTGAAATATACATAAGATCTTCACAAGAACATGGGATTTTAATAAACAAGAAAGCCAGATAGCTAGCTAGTTTTAGAGGTGAATAAAGCACAATGGTCCGTATAAGATCACGTATGAAATTACAGTCAGAGCAATAAATAGGAACCACCATTTCACTTGGGCTTAAACTATTCTTGGGAGGTGGTTGGATGGTTAAAAGCTGAAATATAAGAAGAAGAAATATTGCTGTCGCAGATGCATGCCCGAAAGTTGATGGAATGGACCAAAAGGAAGTTTCCAGATCCTTCAAGTAAGGAAATGAATACACATTAACGGAACATGTAAAACTGTCCTTCATTTTGCTGGCAACACTGTTTACCTTTATTCAGATGAACTTCAACAACTAATGAAAGAAGTTTGCAAGTAAGCTGAAAGTCAATTATAATAAGAATTTGTAATTACCATACAAAAAATATATATAAATTAAGAGCGAATTCATAGAACCAGTTGACAATTTCTTTTGTATTTAGGACAACAAAAGAAACAAACAGAAAAGTAAAAAAGAGGCTGGAGTGTAGAATTTTCCTCTTTCAATTCTAAACTTCCCACAATGCCGATGAAATTTAACAGAAGCTGTAGCACCGTCATATGGATTCTGCAGCATAGTAACATTGGCTGAATCAATATATTGTTTCTCAAGAGCTATTAGTACTGCTTATCTTGAAACTGACAAGGAGAGGCCCCCAGCAGTGAGACAACTTTTTGAAATCATCTATATGGTGATGTAGGTTTAGATCACAGCTATCACCTTGTTTGCGAGTTACAGGAGGGGGGGATTCAGAATTCTGCATGAGGTTCGATAGCATTAAAAAAGTAGCATCATATCGACTATAGCTTGTGTCATGTAAGATGGTGTTTCCACACATCGAGGCGGAGCTGTGGAGGGATGAGAACTATGCATGTGTGACAGCAGAGAGCGGCAAAGTCCACACTGCCAAACAGTGTTGCTGCAGACAAAAGTCAGGCTCATTTTCCTACAGTACATCATATTATATGTTCAAATCTATGTGGGGAATAGTAAATATTAAAACCAATTTTGATCAGTCGTCATGAGAGAAATATTAATTTACATCTGGACAAAGTTGCATCCACTGCTCCACAGATTTACTCTATGTGAGGTCGGGAGGCGAGAACAGCTGACACAGCTTTGTGAAGACACGAAGGACAATTTTTCTCAAAATGATAAGTGTCTAATAACAAGATTTTTGAAATCGTTTGCAATGACTATCATTTACTGTGATCTGAACTGTATTATAAGTAAAAATTTAATACATTACAAAATCAACTTCAAGCACACATGAAATCATTGGATTTGATTGACAACTGCTTCTGCTCAATAGAATTTTGAAAAATATGTATAAGGTGTGTGTGTGTGTGTGTGTGTGTGTGTGTGTGTGTGTGTGTGTGTGGGCGCGTGATGTGTTTGACTGTAGTTAAGTGTAATCACTGTGCATAAAAAGTAATTAGTGGTAGGAAAGACTAATGAAAAGACTACTGTAAAAATGGGCAGTAATTTGTCATATTTTTCGCGCTGTTAATGGGCATTATGAGTGTAAACTAATTCATTCGACATTACAGTGAGAGACCACATTTATAATCCATTGAACAAGCAAACAGTTAACCATCAACTGCGAATAACGCCAGGGAACAGTGACCGATGACATAAAAAACCACTGATATCTCGACCAGTAACAGTTACTGTCATTTTAGGGCCTTATCCAATTCGTTCCTTGAAAATGAGAGGGGTTTACATGTGGAAATATTGGACTTTTGACGAATTCATCCAGCTGCATTCTTGCATATTAGAGCATACAAAAAACATGGTGGGAGAAGCTTAACTTCTCCTTGGGTAATATGTTGAACATTAAAGTCTGTGTAATTTAAAGGATACAAAGTCCTAATCAAAAAGGCTAGGAAGTTCTCATTATTATGTATCGAACTGAAATGTTGACAAACATGTTTTTTAAACCACAAGTCTTTAAAACTAAGAAATATTATTACTTTGTTCCACAGTCTACATCGAAATAGCACCATCACTTCTATTTGAGTCTGTTTCTGAACAATCTGTTTGTAAATTTACAATGATGCGTTCAAGCCTTATATCCACCATCACTTCCCTGTGAAATTATTCTTTCTGAAGCTTTTCAGCATGCACAGATGTGCCCACACTACAGGTGGGATGTTATCTATTGCCTCATGCACAAGCGATTCAGTGAATATTATCTTGAATGTGTTTTCCTTCTCCCATATAGCCTTATCCTTTGCCCACATTAATTCCATAGGGCTACACTGACAGTGATGCATGGGTAAACGCAAAACTGTGTGACCCCATTCATGTACAAAGAAGTCAAGTTTGTACGTTCTGTCATGTGACCCATATAAATTAACGAGCTGCAGGACATCGGCACGATTCTAGTTTATACTGTGCTTAGTATTTTTATTTTTAAGTCAGGGAAAAATATCCGCTTTTCTGGTGTTTATACTTGGTGTTTTCTCTGTAACAGTTTAATTATAACTGGCAATGACCGACTTCGAAGCAAGGTATGACAAGAATTGTGAATCACATCACAAAACTAACAGTATTCATTTCCGAATGGTAGTCACTGCTGTTTTTCTTATATGCAAATACAAGTTTACTCTCAGGAACGAAACCATAAGAAGTTTCAGCATGCAGAATAATTATCTGAGAACCTGTTCTTATGAAAACTTTAAAACCGCCAGTACCAATACTCATTTTCCAGCAGAGCTTCCTGGAAAGCTTCTAATTGACCCATATTCCATCAAGGTAGTACACTGTTGAACAACCTCCTCCTCTTGTATCATGAATCTTTATATGGGATGTAGTTTGTGCTGCACCTATGTCACTTCTTTGAACTAAAAACTCTCTTCTTAACATATCAGGAACCAATGTCTTTTACACTGGTGAAGCATTTACCACTAAAGCTATTTTTCTCCTGCATAACTGTAACAAGTTTTTGTAATGTTGGGCATTCATCATTCACATGGAGTACTTTCAAACAACGCTGTTAATACCATCCATTTGTGTTACAGGTTCCTTGTGATTTTGATGCTTTCCAGGTGACACGAAACCAAATTTTCCTGCGGTTCCTACAGCTCTGGCACTTTCTTTTACAGTTATCTTTATATTTCTCTTGCTGATGCAACATGGCTCTGGAGTCCGTTCTTGTGAGTTCAGCTGTAAACAGTAGGAGACCTGCTTTCAAATTCACATTTATTGCCATCACCTGGCTTTTTTTAATCACACTTAAACATTTACAGATATACATTCACACCTACACAGCTACAAAAAAACTGACAGTTGAATGAATAATTTGATTGTCGTAAAGTGCAGCATGTAGGAGAGAGATTCTTGTTGCTAGCTGCTTGGAAAGAGAATGCATGTTAATGGCTGCCAGTGGCTAGTGGAGGAGGATGTGCAGAACGGCCTTCCAACATGATGTGGACTTCAGTTGTATAGTGTAATGGATAGGGTAAGGCATTGACATATGTAAGGTTGTGGGTTTGGATTGCGTCAGGTACTTTATTTTTTTTATTGAAATTATTTTGATCATTATTTTCATTCAATTAACTGGTTTAAATGCATTTTTTTTATTTCTGTTCCTTCATTACGTCAGTTTAATCATCATATCAATTGCTTCATTTCCTCTCCTTTTTCTTCCTATCATTCTTTGCATGCTTGAAATCTTTGTTCTCATGATTTTAATTAATTTTAGATATTAATTACATTTTAATATCTTTCATTTAATCATTCTATTTTCCATCAATGTCATTGCATTCATTATTTCTATTCCTCATTTTGCTTGAATTTAATTTTCCTAATAATCCCTTCAGAATCTAAGTGTGGAATTGTGATTTCTGAAAATACTGGAATCTGAACTTTATGCAATACTATTGTTTTGTAATAGAGTTTTACGTTTATTGTTATGTGCCAATGTTCAATATAATGACATGAAAGAAAAAAAAGAGAACAAATGAAAAAATTCATATGGTGATTAAAATGATGTGACAAAGGAATGGAAATAAAAAAGTACATTTAAAGCAATTAACTGAATATAAACAATGATCAGAGCCATGTCAATAAACATTTAAAAATGAAAAAAATTTAAAGAACCTGACAAAATTTGAACTCATGACCTTCAACACATGAACATCTTACACTAAACATTACACCACACCGCCCATCTGCAAAATCCTTCTCTTTTAATGCTACTGAGTATCATGCAAAATTCCAATTTTTTTTTTGGCAATTATTTGCAAATGAGTGCCCAACAGTGTGAATGCCTGCAGGATGTGATAGCTGGGATTTTAACCTTCCTCGCTATATAGATGGTTTCAAAAAGTTGATCCCACCACTGGTGACCCCTCTTTGTGAGTCCAGGCCTTCGTCAAAATTTAAGCATCCAAGACAAATTGGTACATCCAACTCATTGCTCCATAGTGTCAATGGTAAACCAGTTTAGTATCTGCAATGGCCATAGATCAATAAGACATGGGGATGAAAAATGAGGGTACTAACCTAGAAGATGGTAACTCCTTAAGGTTCAGTCCAGACTAAGTATTCACAAATTCTCAATAAAACTGACAAATTCAAACCTCTAGAAATGATTACACTGAGGGCTTCAATACAAAAAAAGACCAATTATTTGTAAAGGCACTGGAAACACATTGCAGATATCTAGAAGACATTTAACAACTTTGGCTAAATATGAAGATGATAACCAAATTATTAGTCTGTAACAAGTTAACAATGATGTGAATAACTGTAAGTCCATTCTGTTGTATGAAATCTGTTCAAAAAATTGCTGAACATTTGTAATTCTGTGCCAATGGTGTCTTGAAGCGAAATGTGGTTGGCATCCCTGCACATGCCTATGTTTTATGTGTACCTGCCAGAAGTTTCGTTGTTGTATGTCTGTCAGTTATTGTTCAGTGCTGTATTGAGTAGAACATTGTGTCGCACACTTTGCGAATTTCGAGATGGCGAAGGTAGAGGAGCAACATGTCTGCATTAAATTTTGTGTGTCTCTCAAGAAAAACTTTACAGAGGCATACAAAATGATGCAGGAAGCCTACAGTTATCAGTGCTTAAGTCGTGTTCAGTGTTATGAATGGTTCCAGTGTCCCTATTGAAAACCTCTGACATCTGAAATGTGCAATATTCTATAATGTCTTGAGTGTTGGAAGATTCAATTAAGGTCAAGCTTATCTTTAACATCGCCACAATGTACAATAGCTGCAGTTATCCACCCACAACCATGATGGGTAACATCATTCTCCATCAATGTAAAGTTCAAAACACCTCCAACAAATAGTGATGGCCCGTGAAGAACTGGTTGAGCTTCTAATTGGCTCTGCGTAGTAATTGATATATTGTCAACAGACACATAAACAGTAATACACAAACACCCCCCCCCCCCCTTTTCAGTAAAGCAGCATCTCTTTGAGTCATTCAATGCTGTTACACAAGCAGCTCCATGGTTGTGGGTGTATAACCGCAGCTATTGTAATTGTGGTGATGTTATAGATACGCTTGGCCTTGGATCTTTCAACACTCAAGACTTTATAGCATACCACACATTTCAGCTGTCTGAGGTTTTCAACAGGGACATTGGAACCTCAAACTTAGGATGTTTAGTACGATGATCTGACACTCTAACCAACTCATCCAATCTTCACATTCAGAGCTCACAGATACGGTTTGCATATACTCCGTAGTTCTGGTGTTACTTTTAATTACCATTTCCACATCTTCTACTGGAGAACAGCACACAGTCGAACTAAAGTGGCGTTTTGGTTGATACTCCATTGACACACAATGTTTGGCACTGATGTGAGTGTCTGACATCTGGAGGTTTGGGTGTGAGCTGTACTAAAGGTCAGACTGCTTGTGCAACAGCACTGAACATCTTACAGAGATGTTACTGTAGGAGGAGAAGGCATGCGCATGGTACTATTTATAAGTCTATTGACAATTTATCAATTAAAATGCAGAGCCAATTAGGAGCTCAACCTGTTCTTCACAGGGCATTATTCTTAGTTGGAGGTATTTTGAAGTTTATGTTGACAAAGAATGATGTAGCTCGACATGGTTGGGGATGGATAACCACAGCTGTTGTACATTGTGGTGATTAACAAAGATAAGCTGTATTGACATCTTCAAATTTTATAGTCCTGTCCTCCTCAGTTGCGCGCAATATTACGGTATATTAATAATTTTTACTTATGGACCGTCTGACAGCAACTGAATAAAACACAATTTTAGTGCCATACGCGTTTCGCCTTTATTTTCTGCAAGGCATCATCAGTGGCAGGTTGCGTGGACAATTTCCTACATATTACGCTCCTGTTGCATTGTTTAAAACAGGCCTTCTGTGCATAGTGTTGTGGGATGGCAAAAAAACCGCAAATTGGCGTTCATAAGAAGAAGAACAACACCAAAAATGCAACAGGAGCATAATATATAGGAAATTGTCCACGCAACCTGCCACTGATGATGCCTTGCAGAAAATAAAGGCGAAACGCGTATGGCACTAAAATTGTGTTTTATTCAATTGCTGTCAGATGGTCCATAAGTAAAAATTATTAATATACCGTAACAAAGATAAGCTTGGTCTTGACTCTTTCAGTGCTTAAGACATTATTGCACATCGCACATTTGAGATGTCTAAGATTTTCAACAATGACATTGGAACCTCTTATTTTATTTCATGTTTGCCTTTAGTTTTAAGGACATTTAAAAATGGCCAGATGGAAGTTAATGACCGATGCATGTTCAATACCACTGCTACCATGGTTAAGGACATTTAAAAATGGTCGGATGGAAGTTAAAGACGACTCTCATTCAGGATGTCCTTCAACGTCTACCGACAATGTTCATGTCAGGAACAGCAATGTGTATCAATTGAAGACTGACTGACTGAGAGATTGCAGAAGAATGTAGCAACAGCAATGAAATTGTAAGTTACAGTCGAAGACTGACTCTCTAAGAGATTGCAGAAGAATGTAACATTTCAGTTGAATCATGTCATGAAATCCTGACACAGCATCTTGGAATGCATCATGCTGCCACCAAATTTGTCCCACAGCTCATGAGTCAAGACCAGAATGACCTTCGCCTCGCAATCTAAGAAGAGCTTTCAGATCGCACAAATGAGAACAGTATGTTCCTTCAGAGTATCATAATTCATGATGGGATGTGGGTCTACAGATATGATATTGAGACCAAAGTTCAATCTTCACAATGGGTCCAGAAAGGTTCTCCAAGACCAAAAACAGCTTTTCAGATCAGGTCAAATGTCAAAGCCATGCTGATACTTTTCTTTGACTCTGAAGGATTAGTTCATAATGAATTCATGCCACAGGGACAAATTGTTAATCGACGGTACTATTGGGACGTGTTACAACACCTGCAAGAAAATGTGAGAAGGAAATGGCCTGAAATGTGGCGAGACAATTTATGGCTCTTGCATCACGATAATGCACCTGTGCATTCATCCCTGTTGGTGCGTGACTATTGCCCAAAAAACTAAATCACTGTGCTGCCTCATCCTCCGTACTCTGCAGATATGGCCAAGCAGAGTTTTTTTATTTCCAAAGTTAAAGACCCTAATGAAAGGATAAAGATTTGCAACGATGGATGACATAAAAGAAAATTCGCAAAACGCAATTTGTGCGATCCAGCAAGCGGCATACCAAGAGTGCTTTCGGAGGGGGAAACAGTGTAGGGAGTGGTAAATTTTTGAACATACTTGATTTACAATATGGCTATAACTTCAATTACATCATATGAAAAAGGACGAAAATGCAGAATTAAGGAAGCTGAATCTAGGTTACCAAAACGGTTTTCTATTTTTGACCAGTAAGTTGGAATGCAGGAATAATATGAAGAAACAAGTCTACCCAAACTCTTTGATTTGAGGAGGATATTGTTTCATTGCACAACTGCATTTGAACAAGGAATGGAAAGAGCTTGGATGATCAATTATGAGACTAGGCCTGAAAGTTAACTACAACAAGATCACAGAAGATAGTAAATATTAGTAATTAAGTTATTCAAGCAGTTGATGAATTTGTGTACTCAAAATAACTAAAGGTAAAAAGTAGATGGACACTGAAACATATAAACAATAGTGTAAAAATTGTTTTCAGCTCGTTTATGAAACTGAATATCATATTAAAAAGTAAAATCTACTGTTTGCCTGAAATTCTAATAGCATGCTGGGACTAGTACATGGGAGTAAGACATATGAACTGGGTAATGGAACACGGAGAAATGACATCGGTGACCAGATAGGAAAAAAATGCACTCATAATGCTAAAATGTAATACAAAAAAGTTCGGAAAAGGCCCTTATCCATTAGTGACAATAAACTTTTCTAATTTCTGAAGAATATCTTCTATTCTTTTAACCATTTTTGCTATTCTCAGTGAGATTTTGTATCACAATTAGTAACCCATCTACCCCAAATATCCTTCTTGTTAAGTATCTACTCGATTAATGACAAATCTAGATTGATGCTCTATGTTATCCATCTTTTCCCTTAACTACAATACTTATTAGTACAACTTCCAGTTCTATCAGTCTAGCTTTAAGTAAAGTACGTCCTCCGAACCTATACAATATACTTGTCTATCCATACACAACCCCTGCTCGCAAGCCCTTAACTCATTCACAATTACTTTTCCTTTGAAGGCATCACCTATAAACAAATCCATGGTACGGCCATTGGCACCCGCATGGCACCATCCTATGCCCACAAATTCATGGGCCATCTAGAGGAATCTGTTCTAAAAACCCAAAATCATAAACCGCTCACCTGGTTCAGATTCACTGATGACATCTTTGCTGCCTGGATCGAAGGTGAGGACACCCTATTCACATTCCTCCAGAACCTCAACAACTTCTTCCCCATTTGCTTCACCTGGTCCTACTCAAACCAACAAGCCACCTCCTAGATGTTGACCTCCGCCAAAAAGATGGCTACATCAGTGCCTCCATCCATATCAAACCTAGTAACAACCAGCAATACCTCCACTTCAACAGCTGCCACCCGTTCCATACCAAGAAGTCCCTTCCATACAGCCTAGACACCCGTGGTCGTTGCATCTGCAGTGATGAGCAGTCCCTCTCAAAATATACCGAAGGTCTCACTGATGGCTTCACTGACTGTAGTTATCCTCCCAACCTTGTACAAAAACAAATCTCCCATGCCTTATCTTTTCAGTATCCCACCACCTCCCAAAGTCCCACCATCCGGCCACAGAGGAGCATTCCCCCTGTAACTCAGTACCATCCACGACTGGAGCAACTGAATTACATTCTCCTCCAGGGTTTCGATTACCTCTTGTTGTGCCCTGAAATGAGAAATGTCCTGCCTATTATCCTTCCCGCCCCTCCCACAGTGGTATTCCGCCACCATCGAACCTACGCAATATAATCGTCCATCCTTACACAACTCCTACTCCCAATCCCTTACCTTACGTCTCATAACCCTATAATAGACCTAGATGAAAGACCTGTCCCATACATCCTCCAATCACCACCTACTCTAGTCTGGTCACAAACATCACCTATCCCATCAAAGGCAGGGCTGCCCGTGAAACAAGTCATGTAATCTACAATCTGAGATGCAACCACTGTCCTGCATTCTGTGTGGGCATGACAACCAACAAGCTGTCTGTCCACATGAATGGCCAACGACAAACTGTGGCCAAGAAACAATTGGACCACCCTGTTGCTGAGCACGCCGTCTCCCTACAATATATCGTACGTTCCCGTAACCCTCCTGGCCTCAACCTTCATTAGTCACTGTTCTTATCCATCCAGCCCCTTCCCTGTTCCCATTCCATCAGTACACATCCCTCTATTCCACCAATGCACCCAGTCTTTTTACATCTCTCCTTTTCCACTACCCCTCCCCCCCCTCCTCTCTGCCCTCCGTCTCCCCACCCCCCTGCTCTCCATCTAACCTCCTGACTGCACCTAACTGCCCTAACCTCTTTTCATCTCATCCTTGCATGCTCTCCTGCAGCACTTCACCGTCCCCCATCCCTACTCTGCTATCTCCCCCCTCCCCACCCCATTCTCCTCCTTACCCACATCCAGTTGCCTCTCCCATCATGCACTACTGCTGCTGCTCGCAGTGTGGCTTCAGCTGCCAGAGGCTGCAGTCATGTGTGCGTGAGTTGCATTTGTTTGTGTGTGTGTGTGTGTGTGTGTGTGTGTGTGTGTGTGTGTGAGAGAGAGAGAGAGAGAGAGAGAGAGAGAGAGAATGTGTGTGTGGGGTCTATTTGATGGGACTCAGCATCTCCACTATATGGTGAGTAGCAACTATCCTTTCATAATATTGTTACATAGTATTAAAGAAGAAGTTATGGTTTGTTAATTGATTACAATAACAATGTTTGAGAATAAATGTATTATATTCATGAAGGAACTTGACTTCACCTATCAGAGTCCTAGAATTTTACAGTTTACGGTTCCTATATATCATATGACAGAAAGGGTGGTAGATGTAGTTGGGTATGTTCAATTTTTCAAATACACTGCCTAAGCTTCATCTATTATTTCCACTATTCTTTCATACAGGGTGAGATACTGCCAGCCAATGAGTTCAAATGCAACAACAGTGCCACTAAATTTTGGCATTGCTAATTTCTCATAATTTTCACCCCGACTGAGTTTCATGAGCTGTACAATTCAATCACGTTAAATTTCATGAATAGAGTTTCTTAATGCCTGAGATGTACACCTGTGTGACCAGCCTGAATACCAAGTGTGTCGTCGACAATAAATTTCAGTCTTCTACTTCTGCAGATATTGTGGTAGGCCTATATGGTGAAGGGAAAATGATGGTAGAGAGTGATAAAAGTTAAAACACCCTGTCTCACTTGGATGACCATGCCATAAGCTGCAGAGGTTGGTTCACCTATGATACCAGTGCTGCCTCCAGGGTTGTGAAAACCAGTAGGGCTCTGACTGCCATGTGGCGCTCTGGCCTGTTACTCTGACAGTGGTTCAAGAGATGCATCGATTAACTGTGTGCCTTGTGCCTCATTTACTACTCACTATAATGGATCACTGAGTGTTTCTTATGTTGAACTATGCAACAATAGAGTTTCTGATGTCAGCTTGCCTTCACATAGAAATTTTCTGACGGTCACATTCCAAATAATTCAATGATACATAGATTAGTAAAGAAATTTCAAGTGACTGGATCCATGTTGGACAAGAAAGGTCTAGAAAACCAAGCATTTCAAGCAAGAATAAAATTCACAAGTTAGAAGCAGTCTCAGAAAGAAATTCAATACAATCATAGCAATACTTAGCACTCCACATGGTGTCCATAGCATCAGCTCCAGAGCTGTGCACAAACTTAAATCTCACTAACTAATGGCAGTACATTAAGTGGCCAAGTGGTCTCTGATTGGTATCAGTACTGCAACTGGCTATTTCAGCCTGTGGATGATGGAGTTTTCTGTTGAAGCATGGCTGCATTTATCAAGGCATGTGATGTTACACAACAAGCAATGTTGGAGATTTAGAACACACCTGTTATATCAAGAGCAGCTGCATAATGTGAAAACTGGAGTATAGTATGTAATTACTCCAATGTGAATTACTGGACCACTCTTTCTCAACCAAATCATAACTTCTGATGGGTATGTGAATGGTATACTGCAATCTTATCTCTCTGTGTTTTCCAGAGAACTAACAGATAGCGAAAAGACCTATGGTTATTTCATGCAGGACAATGCAAGAACACATGCCATCAATGCATCTAAGGCAGTGTTATGAGATTTTTTAATGGTAGGATAATTGATTAGCCTCCTCATTCCCCGGCTCTAAATCCATGAGACTTTTATCTTTGGACAACGTTAAAAGATTAACTATGTGCAAAAATACCTATAAACTCAGAGAGGCAGTATTCAGCTTGCAATCTCGTGAAAATAATGGGAAGCTTAATTTAATCACATGCTTCTTAGTTTATACTCACCTAATGGAAGACATACAGAGTCATGAGGCAGCTGCCACAGAAATTAGCTGATACACATTTAATGAAAGCTATAGGCATGCCTTTGTGTTGTTCGTAAAACACCCCGTACACTAACACTGGAATAATTTTAGGCTTCCTGTTGATTCACAAACCTCTCTAGTGTCTTTGTAACATCACTGAAAACCAAGCTGTTGGGTGCCTCAATTTCATACTCCATCCATTCATCCTTGGCTATTCATCCCTACTATTTTCTTCTTGTCAACAATGTTGCCGACTTCCCTCTCTCCAGCATTGCTTCATTAAATTATCAGGAGACAGACCACAGCATACTGCTTTGTTCCCACCAATTGAAACATCTTATTTATACTCAGGTTCAGAGTGAATTTTCTCTTTTTACACAATGTACAATTTCCTCTTTTCCTTCTTCCCTTCTCCTGATTAAATATGGAAACCATGTGATGCATTCATTCTGATGCTGCTGTCAGCTGTATTTTACTCTTTCTCTTCATTAATACAGCCTCAAATATACACAGTGCCCCACAAGAAAAGTGAAAAGGGGATAATGAAACAAAAGGAAAATTCAAAGGTTGAGAGAGTATGTGATGGTATTTCAGTCATTAAAAATCAAGTCAAATTTACAAAGAACTTGGCACTATGAGTCCACTTATCAGTGTTCGGTTGCTCTCCCTCTTTGTTGGATGCATGCATTGATTCATTTGGGGAGGGTGTCACAAAGCTGTTCTATCCTCCTCCTGAGACAAGCCAGCCCACAACTGCTGTAACTGACCCTTGATATCCCAGGTGCTGGGACTTTCACGAAATTGACGTCTAAGCTGGTTCCAAACATGTTGTATCGAGGACTGATCTGGCCACGGAAGTGCCTCAACAACATACAGACAGTTTACAGACACAAATGCCATACGTGGATAAGCGCTGACCTGCTGACCCCATGATACTGTCACATAAGGAGTAACACATGATGATGCAGGATGTCTGTGACATACCACTGTGCTGTCAGAGTTCTCTCTATCACTACCAGCTGTGATATGAAAACATTGAGGGCTCCCCGCACAGTGACGCCAAGAGAAATACCACTCTTTATCTCAAAAATATGGGAAGACTGAGAGACCTCTCCTCCATGTTACCAACATACCCACCTACGATGGTCATCAGGGGTAATGCCGAACCATGATTCATTGCGGAAGACAATGCAACATCATTCATCAGCAGTCCAGGCTTTCTGGTCATCTGGTCACGGCAGCACTCCAAATATAACCATTTCTGTTTTGGTGTTAATGGCAGCATACACATGGAATGGTAGTTCCCTAGTTCAACTGCTGATAGAATCGGACCAATGGTGCAGGATGACAGGGAATCCGTAATTTGGTGTGGTCCTGTTCTCCACTCAAATTCCTACTCTGGTTGGTCCTGCATTTATTCTCACAATGGCTGATGGTATCATGGAGAACATTTTACATCGGTTGGTCAAAAGCAAGAATCTTCATCACAGCATTGCACTACCAATCGTAGGTGCAGAACAATCAAGCTCAGATACTTTAATCATTGGTTTCTGTTTTGTCTAATCGGCACTCTCCTCAGGCTGTGTTACCTCCGTGACTCCCATGATTTATCTGCCTCCCTTTTCTACAAATGATGAGCCTGTTTGAAGAATGGGACACATACGAGAAATGTCTGCAACAACGCTTTCAACCTTTTAGGATTACTGATGCTATTTAATGTCCTGCCTTGTTCCTGTCATGGGTATCGCCAAGAATGTATCACGTCCTATGTCAACTTGCAGCTTCGCAGGACCCTCTTCTTTGAAATTTGACCAAATGTAAGAACTTCTCTTCAAAATACTACTGTAAATGCACCCATGTTATCACATCCTGGGTTGAGTTTTACTACTGTAGGAAGCAACCACATCAATTCTATCGAGCACGGGTGTCTGAACTCTGTGGGTTAAGCCGTCATTGTCATTTTCTGTCTGATGTGCATAAAGAGCCATATGCGGATCAGATGGTGAGAAATGCTATCATTCATTTAGCTTTGGATTGTGAGGTGTAAGAGAGAGCCCTCAAGTGTGAAAATCCATGCCTCTCCGAGGTTTTAGCTATAGCACAATCGTTTGAGGTGTCGCACGCTGCAGGTAACCAAATTGAGTCATGGTGTGAGGTATTACCAATCCAATCCTTTCCTCAACACGCTTCAGATAGTTCACAGGGGGAAGATTGATCACTGCGTCAAGGCTGCCAGCCTTGCTCCCAGCAGCAGCTGCACTAACAAAGTAAACAAACCAGTAAACAGCAACATATGCATACCACGCTCCCATCCTCCCCTTATTGTTTCATTAATCATGAGCACTGGGACTGCCCAAAATGCTGGGCACCTGTCATAACTGCAACAAAAATTGTCACATTGCTTCTGTTCGTAATGCAAAAATTCAGCACACATTGCTTCTGTTTGTAATGTCATATTCAGCATGACAATCCCAATCCAGATACGTACATAAATATTGTATCAGCAATTTCTGTTATGCCAAACAAGCTTTTCATTGATGTTATGGTTTTTTGTAAAGTTCTGCAGATGCAAATGGATACAGCAGCTGTGATAACCTCATTAAACTCACAAACTTACAAGAACTTGAGCTACCCTCCACTTCTCTTTGTGTCACGAAACTTAGTACGTTACAATAAACAGAGTACAGAGAATGTTTTTGGATTAGATGCTTTTGAGTTGTTTGGTTTTAACATTTCAGATGAAGTGAATCTAGTGTCCTAGCAAGTCCCATATACGCAGTTAGATGCATTATGTTCCGAGTTTTCCTCTTTGTTGTCTCCTTGATTGGAGTGTGCCAACAATTTTCAAGTGCACATTACCATGAAACCTTCTGCTCGGCCTCATTTTTTCTGGGTGTATCTTGTTCCAGTGGCACACAGGAAATAAGTCACAGGTGAATTAGATCACCACATGTAATCTGGTTTTGCTTGGCCAGTTGCATCAAGTGAATGGTCTATCCTCCTTATTTATAGTAAAGAAACCATCGGGCTGCTTATGCGTCTGGCAATTTTAAAGTTTCTGTGAATGCACAATCTGTAGTGGATACATATCTGATACTGCGCCTGAACAAATTCTTTGCAAAGTCATAAGGTGGTTAATATTTCTCAAAAACTGACAATTCAGATGCCTATTTACAACTCCCTTTAGATACAATCACAACATACGTTAGTTGTCAATACCCCTTGTAGACTGTACCAATACTTGCAGTTGCCTTTTGTAATCATCAGCGCACCCACTATTTTTCAACATTTTTTGGAACAACTTGCAGTGTCTGTGCAGGGTTGTACAAACTATCTGGATGATACTTTAGTTTCTGGTACCTCCACTGAGGACACTTACAAAATCTCCTTACTCTTTATTTCTGTCCTCCAAGTGGCGGGGTTGAAGTGTAATTTAGGAAAAGTCAATTTTTTTCAACTTTCTATCATTTATCTTGTATTTGAAGTTTCTCATGAGGGTCTCAAATCCCTGCATCAACATGTTTCTGCTGTTGTATTGCTTCCACTCCCAACATCAGTCAAAGAGCTTCAGGTTTTTTCCGGGCAAAGTCGCCAACTACCATAAATTCTTGCCTGGGACAGCAACAATTGCACAGCTGTTATATGCGTTGCTGTAGAAAGGGACTCAGTTTCGCCCCTGATGATCGGCTTGTGAAATCACGTTTTCCACCCTTAGACCATGTTGCAGTCTGCGCCCTGTTTAGTGACATACCAACCAGGCTCAAATTAGATATTCTCAGACAGAAAAGGAAGTTTTGGCCATTGTATATGCTGTGAAGAAATTCCATGTTTTTCTCCATGGTACCAAATTCCACTTGGTCACTGATCATAAGCCATGGGTTTCCTTATTCTGTCAATCTGCGTAATTACTAGATAAAGCAGCACATAACATTCAATGTTCGTCTATTTTCCTTTCGCATTACAAGTACAAGATTCATTTCCACCCTAGGAATCAACAAGCAAATGCCGATGCTTTGTCCTGCCTGCCGGCCGGTCCGAACCTATGATTTGATTACGAAGAATTGTTTTGTTTCCACATTGATGTTGCCACATGGCAGACAGTTGATGGCTTTCCTGTAACTAACATGCAGATCATGAAGGCTGTAGCTTTGGATCCTGTTTGTAGAAGATCATAGTTTGCTGGATTCACCACCTTCTCGTGTATCCACCCCCTCTGCAAGTATTACATCTTTTGAAATCGATTCTCTGTTGTGGACAGTGTTCGGGTTTTAGACACAGATCACACAGCCCCTTGGGTAGTGATCCCCTCACTGCTTTGTTCAGAGGTTCTCCATTTATTACATGCAGGTCATTGGGGTGTATCACGCACAAAAGTGTTGGCCCTTAGACGTGTATTTTGGTCCAGTTTTAATGGTGACATTACCTGCCTAGTTGCTTCTTGTTCACAGCATGAGACACACCAAGCACTTCCCTGGACGTCACTGTCTCCTTGGCTGACACTGTCCATGCATGTGATTGCATACATGTAGATTTCACTGGCCCTTTTCTCATTGCTTATTGGCTCCTGGTTGTTGTCACATATTCTCATTTTCTGTACGTTGTTCGTTGTGCTTCCACATCCACAACTGCCACCATCAGAGCCTTGGCCAAAATTTTTTCACTCAAATGCTTAGCCAAGATGTTTAGTATCTGATAATGGTCCACAATTTTCATCACAAGGGTTTGCAGCATTTTGCAGTGCCCATGGTATCTGTCACTTCCTTGCCCCGACGTTCCATCCAAAATCTAATGATGAAGTGAAATGCCTAGTGCGAACATTCAAAACTCAGATGAAAAAGTATGTTGCCAACTCTTCATCCCACGTTGCCTTAGATCGGTTTCTCTCCTCATACAGTTTCATGCTGACTGGTTATAAGAGCCCAGTGGAGCTATTCTATGGGTGCTAGCCGAGGAAGCAGCTGCACTTCCTGCATCCTCCAGCTGGACATCAACCCGTGCACCCACTGTGGCTTTCCAGCCAGGTGTAGCTGTCTGGATACACGGTTTTGGACGTTGCCCTAAATGGATTCCAGCTGTCATCGCAACATGCCGGGGGCAGCGTCTCTGCGACATCTAAATGGAGGACAGCCTCTGCTCGAGGCACCATGATCACATCACTGCTGCTTCTCTACTCCTGCACGGGTGTGACCATCCATCCTTGGTGGCCGAACCAACAGTTCCTCAATTGCTTCCGATGCCATGGTCAGGAATGCTGTCACCTGTTCCTGAGCAACTGCTGATAACAGTATTATTAGCACTGGCAGCACCAACACCAGAGCCAATGCCTAAGGTTGACATGGAAACAGCCCCAGCATCGCCATTCGACCATGTTTTTGTTAAGTGGTGTATATTATCACTGGCCCAAAGTTAAGTAATAAAAACATGAATTCTCACTGTTGAGGTTAGATTTTATGTTTGAAAATTTACGCAAATGAGATCATTGTCAAGAGACAGTACCTGATTATTTGCAGCATCCACTAATTCCCACGCAAGCTTTTCTGGAAAATGAACTGTGCGTTCTTTGTCTTTAGCTGCTTCAATTAACCATTTCATAGCCAGGAAGTATGAGCGCTTTTCAGTGATAGGCACAGGAACCTGGAAAGCCAAATTTCTTAACATAATATTCACTTTTTAATAGTATGTCACATATTGAATAGCGGTTGTTCATGAGACATACAAATGTTTAAACTCTTAAGAATAAGAAAAGGAAATTACAGAATGAATGAAACTTTATAGCACTGGTTCTTAGAAAATGATTTAACTGATATCTGCTTTCGGGAAACAACTGAAGTTTCAAATTTTGTGTAATAATCGTGTTGCTTTAGTAAACATACATCTTCCTCCACTGGTTGAGGTTACAGCAGCACTCCATGGGTAAATTGCAAAGGAATCTTTGTCCACATCCACATATATTTTCAGCAGCCAGTGCAGGGCATGATACAGTATACTTTGTTTGAACATTAGCAAATGTTAAAAATTAAACTATGCTGATAAAAGTAAGTTTAAAATGTAAGTCATCAAGTCTGAGCAAGCATAATGCAACAAACTTCAGAATCATGAGAACTAATGCTTGATTAGTCTCAGTTACTTTATACTACTACAACAAACAATATTGTAAAATGATATGTATGGCCTCCACAATTCATTGCAGCAAAGATTTTTGCATTGCAGTGAGGACTTTCAGCAGTTTCTCTACACCCCTGACACTAATATCTATTTCACTAATCTTCTTAGTGGTACGAGGATCAAATTGGGGCAAGACTCCTGTCTCGTCTGTGTGTGACTGGACACTAGCTTTGGTGATACTAATAGCCTTTATATATACACAGAATTTCTTTGCATTTTGCAAGAGATCTTTCAACAGCATTCTGGTGTGGTAGCCACTGAAGGCTTCACACATGGCTCTCTTGATAGCCAAACGTATAGTCTCTGTTTCTTTACAAGTTTCTTTACAGTGATTGTATAGTATGGAGGATTCCTCCTATCATAAACCATTCTACTGGTTACAAATCCACCCACTGTGTTGTCAACTATGCTGGTATAGTTCTTCTACATGCTCCTGTCCTGTACCAAAAGTTTAAAGTTCTTCATGAGATATGACACTACTACTTCTTTATCTATCTTACTGAACATTTAAATCTGTCTACATGTTTTAGTTGTCCTATGTACTTTGATCGTCATTGTTACTACAACTGCCCCTTGATCAATGATACCACTTTCAACTGGACATTCTACTATATGTAACACTTTGTAAAACATTTTTCATTCCAGAAGATTTATAAGTAGCCATCACTTAAACTGTCTACTTTTCGTTTGTGCAAAACATTACATTTTTAAAATATTTTAAAACCACTTGTACCTTAAGCAATTTGAAAAAAATAGTAATTCCCATCTTTTATTCTTACAAAGGGACCTTACACACTGAGTGTCTTCCATTTTCTACATACTGATAGGATTTGAAACTCAGTGCACAGACATCAGTTTCGTAAAGCAGTCTGATGCAATTTTCAAAATCAAACTTGAACATTGAAAACTTTTCGAGTGCAGTTAAGTACAACACATCTATAAACTATTAACATGGCATCAGTAGTTGAGTGCATAGTAGAATTGTATATTTGCTCTTTTGATATTTGTTAGTAGCAAAAGTTTTATTAACAAATAGAAATATGAAATCATAAATATTCAACCATAGTTTTTAATAAAAATAATCTTTTTATTTTTAATTACCACTAGTATGAAAATGACAGTATTCATAATAAATTAAAATTTGGTACATCAGTGCAAAACACTGAATATAAAATAATGTTCTTTTTCATTTCTAGAGACTGAATAATATTACTGAAGTACATATTTGTTTTCATTTAACAATAAGGCAGTTAGCACATCTGTACCAAACTTTAACTTATCTTCATTCAAGTAGTAATTAAAAATAAAAAGATGTTCTTTCTATTAAAAAAACTATGATTCAATATTTGTTAGTTAAGATTTCTATTTGCTAGTAAATATGACATTTAACTGATAACATAACAACAAAAAATTGCAACTAGCAAATTTTGAACCAGCAACTATGCAGTTACCAGACTTGTATATTACAGTTTGAGCTACTGATGACTACATTAATTATTAACAATTGTTTTGTACTAAACAGCACTAAGAAATCTTACCTTCGAAAGAAATTTTTTTGAGTTGTGTATGCGCCCCCCCCCCCCCCCCCTCTCCCCAGAACTGCTTCGCACTGCCCTAAGAAATTTATGTATTTGCACTGACCTTTAAATCTTACAAATATGAAGAAAACTGAAGAGGGCCAGTCTGCCTCTACAGTCTCTCTGTTAGATTAGCACAACTGATGGGATCATTATATATTCAAGTATAAGATTATGTTACTTAGGTTGTGCATATGCATTTTTAATCACTGTCCTCATTTTTTAAGGAGATCTAATTTCTAACATTCTATAACACTCTAATGCCTGAAGTTTATTTTCTCACGAGTAAACTTTTATGATAGCTTCATATCATCTTTTTGGTTCTTATTATCTTCATGCTTTATATCTTAACAAATTACCAGACTACCACAGACAAGAGACTAGTACAACCCATTCAAGAGGACTGCTCTGGTATTTGAGGTCTCTGTCAATTAGTCTTAACAGTAAACACAAAATAATTTAGAGAGAATTGAAACAGTTTACTGTAGTGCAAAGGGAAGTGTGAGAGGGATGCTTAGGACAAGAAAAACGGAATTGTTGGAAGAAAGGTGACATTATCATTTGGAAAGCCTGTAGGGTAGATTTAGAGAGATGGCAGTAAAGGCAACCCATGCAATAGCTCTATTGCCTCCATCATATGGTCACCATCTCCAGTTCTATGTGTGAACGGGTTTGGATAAAGAAAGTCTACTATTAATACAGAGCACCATCTACTACATGCTAAACACAGGTTTGCAGAGTTTATATGTCGATGATTGTAATCTAATTCTGGAAATGACATGTCTTTGCTTTTCTCATTTAGCACAAGTGTAATGTGCTGCAAATACATAGAAAGAAAGATCCCTTATCATTTAGCTACAATATAGTGGGTCAGCAACTGAAAGCAGTTAATTCCATAAATTATCTGGGAGTATGCATTAGGAGTGATTTAAAATGGAATGATCATATAAAGTTGATCGTTGGTAAAGCAGATGCCAGACTGAGATTCATTGGAAGAATCCTAAGGAAATGAAATCCAAAAACAAAGGAAGTAGGTTACAGTACGCTTGTTCGCCCACTGCTTGAATACTGCTCAGCAGTGTGGGATCCGTACCAGATAGGGTTGATAGAAGAGATAGAGAGGATCCAACGGAGAGCAGCGCGCTTCGTTACAGGATCATTTAGTAATTGCGAAAGCGTTACGCAGATGATAGATAAACTCCAGTGGAAGACTCTGCAGGAGAGACGCTCAGTAGCTCGGTACGGGCTTTTGTTGAAGTTTTGAGAACATACCTTCATCAAGGAGTCAAGCAGTATATTGCTCCCTCCTACGTATATCTCACGAAGAGACCATGAGGATAAAATCAGGGAGATTAGAGCCCACACAGAGTCATACCGACAATCATTCTTTCCATGAACAATAGAAGACTGGAATAGAAGGGAGAACCGATAGAGGTACTCAAGGTACCCTCCCGCCACACACCGTCAGGTGGCTTGCGGAGTATGGATGTAGATGTAGAGACGGTGATGTACTCTTTCTATGGCGTCAATCAATAAACTATTCTCCCAACCAATTTCAATAACAAGCGGCAAACAATCAGTAATCTTTAAAGGTAATGATAAGGCAAAGGATTAATTTTCTCCAACACTTCACTTTCGATTTTGCATTTATTGTCACGCCCTTCAGTGCGAACCACAGAACAAGCAAGTGTAACAATGAGAGAATATTTGCACTCATAATATTTGCTATATAACTTGAGAAATACTTAATAAACAATAGGAATCTAAAATTATTCCTTTTTAACAAACATATTTTTCAACAGTTAATAAAGTCCCATAAACTTGAGCAAGGATCACCTTTTCGGTCCCTGAATAAGTCCGTAGGTAACATAGGGGACAATCAGACATACATTAAATGTTACACCACTGAGGACAATCACTCATTAAGAATTATAACCACAAATTAAAGAAGATTCATTTAAAGCAATTAACATCAATAGCATATAATTAAGTCACATCCCAGCAAATGTATCAAAACCAAATCTTTCAGTTCTGTAACAACATTGGATCGTGGAATACGCCGGATTACCGACACAAAAGGCAAAATTTTACCAAACAGCAATTTCTCCAAACCGAGAACCATCTTAATAGTGTACAATACTTAGGTTATCCAGAACTACTCTAATTCACCTTTCTTGGGCATAACGGTGGAGTAGATAATTAACCTCTTATTTCATTCTCCTGGAACACTGAGTGGCAATAGACGCTCGGGAAACTCTTACCCCAGCGTGGCTCATGAAAGAGGATGGCTCCAACAGGAGGAAACATTTACCCGAACTGGAAAGGGAACTCGACTAACACGAGCCACTAGGTTGGACAAAGACCAGTTGGTTAATTTTAATCATTAACCAAAGCTTCCTGGCCAGCGGATGAAAATTACAGAGGCAAAGGTAGCTTTATTTGTGCTCACAAGAATTGATAACTTCTGCAAATGAGATTCCGGCAGAACTACTGCCGTAGTATCAATATGGGACTTCGGAGCTGAGGAGAGCAAGTCAACAACGGTCTCTACCCAATAAGCCCAACATTTCAGACAGACTGAGCAACTGACATCAGTCGTGGCTAGGCGGATTACCAAATAGAAACTACCTTAATATAATTAAATAGAGCACTTAAATGCCACGGGGACTAAACTCCTTAACACAAGAATATGTACCCAATAACAATGACTAAAGTTAAATATGCCTACATACTAAAACACAACAGATATTGGCAAAGATAAAATCTTCTCGGGTTGACAGCCAAGTCAATGTGTTATTCTCCAGCAACATTTCAGCAAGTTTCTGGAGAACAACACATTGACTCGGCTCTCAACCTGAGAAGATTTTATCATTGAGATTCGCTGAGAAAGCCTGCATTCTCAGATATTGGCGAACATTAACATAATCTTGCATTTCAGACATCCATAACAATGTGAATATCCAAACAGTGACCTACGCCGTCCATGGGAAAACAATGGCTTGCAAAAGGTCCACAGCAAATTATTCTTATTATTTTTTTTTACAATGTGCACCTTAAGTCAGCATGGCGTTCAAATGCACGATCATGCAAGGGGGCAGTAACACACACGCAAAGTAATTTCCGATCACAAACTCAAAGCAGAGAAACGTTGCCATGCAGTTATTAATAGCTCCCACAACACTGGGAGATTGTTCCCGCCAGATGACGACCGTTGCACTAACTAGATGAAAAATCTTATTTTCAGTGACGACACCACCTTCTGTAGGTTATTGGCAGTTGCAGATGGACTTCAAGGCTTCCCCAGCCCATGAACAGAAACCAAACGTTGTCCACAGATTTATGGCCTCTTGTGTCCTCATGCCCCGGGTTTTTGAGCCCATCCAGACTTAGCATAAAGGGACTGAGCGTCCCACTGCAGAACGGTCGTCCAGGGACAAACACTCATCTCAACTGCCTCATGCGCCCTCGGCATGGCACACAGTGCCTCCTTCCAGAGCGCGCATTAGCAGAGGCTCTGCAATGC
Organism: Schistocerca cancellata; assembly: GCF_023864275.1. NCBI lineage: Eukaryota > Metazoa > Arthropoda > Insecta > Orthoptera > Acrididae > Schistocerca > Schistocerca cancellata. Next base: position 770,939,311 of record NC_064627.1, on the reverse strand, counting down.
CCTCTAGGAAAGCACAGAAATTCCAAACAGGAGTAAACCAAGGGAAAAACAGGAACCGTGGCAAACGACATGGTTCAGATGGAACATTCAAGAGTTCACCTTGACACCTCATAGAGAAATAGCAGCAAGTAATGGGAAGGATCATCTTTTGCAGTCAATGTGTACACCTCCGGACCTTGTGTAACGTGTTGCAGATGCTGTTCTGGTGGCCACTGAGGGTACATGGTGCAACAATTTGCAAATTGTGACAAATGTTGGAGTAAATGATGGCTGTCGTCTGAGCTCCGAGGCCATACTTGGTTCATTCCAGTAACTGGCAAAGAAGACCAGTCTTGCTCATGAATCTCAGTGAAGCTCACAATCTTCAGCATTTTCCCAAGAACTGATTGTGGTTTACCGGTTGTGAGCTGAATAAAAGGGTGGAACCAGAAACTGGAGGCTCTGTGGCATGCTGGACTGTGACTTCCTGCACTTGTGCCATATTGTTAAGAACCGTAGGGTCCTATAAAATAGGTCAGGGGTGCACTACACATCAGAGGTTACGACCAAGAGAGCTGACTGTTGTGAAATGCACACAAGAGTTTCTTTTAGATCTGGTTACTATCTACCCAGTCCAGATAATGATAGCTGTAGGAGGCTGAAGTATTAGTGTAACACTTAAAGAAATGTCGCCCAACAGATGATGCTATCAAAGCATTAGCAACAAGATCTTGCAGTTTGAAGCAGTCCTAAAGGACAATGGAGCTCATACAATACCAGCTATAGAAAGCTGGATACAACCAAAAATTGAAAGAAGTGAGACTTTTTTGGCTATGTATGAGTGTATATTAAAAGAATAGACTAATTGGAAATGTATGTGGCATACCTGTTGCAGTAGCCAAGAAACTCAATTCCATCAAGATACAAACTGAAGCTGCATGAGAAGTAGTCTGGGCCTGACTGATTATAAAGGATGGGCATACACTTATAACCACCAGACTAATCTCCAGGTGAAACTGAAAACTTTAGATAAATCCTCATTTTGCTAATACATATGTTCCCAATCATATAGTCATCACTGGAGGGTACTTAAAACATCCAAAAATTGACTGGGATGATTACACAATTGTAAGTGGCAGATGAGTCAAGGAATTCCAGGAAATTAATAGCAATTACTTTCTTGGAAAACTACTTGGAACTATAGGTATAAAGGCTATTAACAAAACACAGCCAAAACAAGTAGAAATTACAATTTCAGCCCACTGGATAGGCATTAACATCATAATGAGGAACTTGAAATATGTAGCTCTGCAGCAGGAGCATTTAGAGGCACTGTGGTTAAAGTGTAAAAGAATAGCTGATAAAGCACTGAATACATATGTACCTAGATTCCATGGCATGCAGTCACTGTAAAGAAACTTACAGAGAAACTGCGAGTATTGCATAATACATAACAGGTATGGGAAAAAAAGAGGTATATACATAGAGAGATGCTGAATAAAACACTTTTAGTTGTCAAGAGGGTAATGCCTGAAGCCTTCAGTGACTACTGCAGTACAATCTTAGCAACATACCCCACAGAAAATCTAGAAGATTCTGGTTACAAGTAAAGGCAGTCAATGGCATCAAAGTTAGTGTCTAGACACTCACAGATAACAGTGGAATCAAAGTTGAGGATAGTAAAGCAATAGGAGAAATGTTAAACTCCATTTTTAAATTGCCTTTTACAAAGGATATATAAGTGAGTGATGTACATATTAATGTCAGTGGCATTATCAAGCACCTGAAATCGCAAAAACTGAACAAAGTTCTAGAGTCTGAACTCATCAAAATTCTGGAGCCCAACAGAATCTCTATCAGATTCTCTACACAATTTGCAGATGAGTTAACTCCCATTTTGACCATAATATATCACCGACCTCTCGAACAAAAAATGGTGTCCAGAGTTTGAAAGAAAGCGTTTGTCACACCTGTCTGCAACAAGAGTAGCACAAGTGATCTACAAAACTTAATTTTGAATTTCATTGACGTCAGTCTATTATAAAATCTTAGAACATATTCTAAGCTCAAGCATACTGAGATATCTCAAAAACAATGATCTCCATGCCAACCAGCATGCATTTTGAAAACATCGGTCTTGCAAAATCCAACTTGAGCTTTTCACACATGATATCTCAAAAGCTATGGGTCAAGGCTATCAGGTGGGTGCAGTATTTATTGACTTACAAAAAGCACCTGATTTAGTAGCACACCAAAATTTATTAACAAAAATACTATCATATTGGCTAGCAAATGAAATTTGCGACTAGACAGAGGATTTCATGGTAGTGAGGCTACAGCATGTTATCTTGGATAGAGAGTTATCAACAGATCTGCACCAGGGAAGTGCATGAAAGACTTGCTGTTCATTGTATGGAATACTAAAATAAAGTCCACCCCCACCAGTGTTTCTTTGTTACGGTGTTCTTTTGTATGAGAAGGTTAATTTCAGGAACTACTGTTGGGATTTTAATGTGTTCCTCACTAATATATGGACTGATTAACAAGCAAGGTTATGTATATAATTAATAAGTGTAGTAATGATGAGTGTGTAAGACATATATTTTGTTATCCATTCCATGTAATGGGTATCTGGAGTCACATCGAGTGCCAATGAGAGAAAAGCAGTAAAGTAAACAGCCAGCACAGCTCCAGAGAATCAGAGATCAGAATCCACACATATCTATCTATGCAAGTTTCATTGATGTCAATGTGAAGACTAATGTCAGGAACTACTGCAGGGATCTGGATATGGTTTTCACTAACAGGTAGAACGATTCACGGGGATGGTTTGTGTAATTATTTTATTATCGCTGTGTCAGACAGAAGTCGTCTGGTTGTAGACACAAAGAACCCCTTGAGTGTGGGGATGCAAAAGGCCAATGATGTTTACGGCAATCAATGCCCCATATAATGTCTGCCCTGCAAACACAATATTGGCTGCTAGTGGCAACAGGGGGCAGAACTGGAGTTGCCCAATGGTGAGCACAGCATGAGGCTATGGTGTGTAGTTGACCTGCTTAGTCGACATGTAATTCACAACAGTGCTTCAGTGCAAGTGGTGTCGATACAAAGCAGAGCAATGGCAATAATAAACAAAGCAAACACTGCATTATATCTACAACAGTTTCCAAAGTTGACATTTCATCACAAAGGAACCCAAGGAATTTCATAGAGAAAGAACTAGCTGATGAAATATTAGCATTTCTGCGAGATGAGTCGGTGGAATGTGTGGTCTCATAAACGCTTGACTGTGCGGACAATGTACATGATGTAGCAGGACTTTGAATTTCGCTGTGCTACACTCGTTTCCTCAGATATAAATTATACCGTCGCAGCTGTATGAGCGCTCGACGGCAGAGAAAATATATAAGAAAATGAAGGTACTAAAATTGTAACTCTTTTTGTTTTCTATCCGTCTTTTGTCTCTTGAGAGCGGAAGCTTAACTTACTTATTAGCTAGTCTTGATCAGATTAAGACGAAAAGACTCATTGATGTGCATATGTATTGTGGAAGTTGGTATGAAATTCGGACGATGGAAGTAGCAACGTAAAATAAATTGCATTCAGTACCAAGATGGTTTTGATTTGTATAAATTAGTGATTCCTGGACGAGTGCAAGATTTCAGAGCAGCTACTACTTTTCATGCAGAAATGAAGTGGGAGATTTTTGAAGACCTGGATGCCGCACGAAAGAAGACATGTTAACATGGTAAAAGATGAACTCTTATCTACAACCTTCCCCCCTATTAATCACATTTTGTTATTCTCTGTTCTCTTTCAAATAATTTTTGTAGTGGAGATTGGTTTGACTTTTGCTCAGAAACGCCACAAGGACCACCACAACAATAGCTTTTCCGAATCACTAAGTCCGATAACTTTTCTGTAATACGAAGTCCGATTTGCATTTTATTCTTTCCCTTTTTCACAGTCATTAAAGATTTTAAAACCCCCTTTTCATTCACCATTTCTTCCCACATTTTAAATCCTTTCTTTTCTTCTCTTCTCTTTTTCTTTTTATATTAACCACTACAACTGGCTCCCATGACAGGCCGCAATCTTCGGATGTGTCGTTTTTGAGCAAATTTGAAACTTTAATTTGTATTTTTTCCCAACAGAGAATAACCAAAAATCCTGAAGTTCAAATGGTAACTAAAAGACTAACTTTATTGTACCTAATCAAATGATTATACAATAATATTGTAAAGAATTTTTGTAACTAATTCAATCTGTTTTTCTTTGCATTGCATATATTGATGCAAAACTGTTACCTTGAGACCTTTTGGTGATTATCCGACAGAGATGTGTTAAGAAAATCCATATTTTGACGAATACGATTTACGCAGAAGTGACTGACCAGCTGCTGCAGGACAGAAAATTTAACGGTGAGTCACACAATTATATTTCATTCAAACATTCAATAGCAAACTGCAGAATCCATTTTTCCCTTTCCACACATCCTGTAGTTTTCTTCTAGATTTTTCCAAAATTATCTATCTCTATTGTAGTTTGTGGTAATTATAGTATTGTTGTAGCATATGAAGATCGTGAATTTGACCGTCAAACAGTCATTTGTTATGAAGAATTTTGCCCGCCCTGCTGCATCTTTCTCAAACCATTGTTGCAATAGAACAATCATTTACATTGATGAGAAAATATTTCAACCTAAATTTGAGTCAAATCTTTATTAATCAGACTTATATTATTCCCTTTTTGACTTACGATTATACATCTTATGACAATGGAACGCGGTAAGGTCGAGATAGTTTTGGCAGATGAGTTAAGTGAAATAGATTCATCGTTCAACCAACAAGAAAGTCTGCGTTTCCCTCCATGGATGAGTTCACAGATCAATGCAATGATTTTGCCTCAAACTCACAACCTTTGTGATAATACACAGATAGCGACTTTAAAGGACGAAATGTGGAATGGACGCGAGACTAGACCATCAGCGCCATTGTTAACATCAATGTCAGAACTGAATATGAGATAAATTCAGCAATGTGACACAAATCGGACACAGGAGACTGACAAACTGGACCGACTATTAGAGTTATTTGCAGACATGAAATGAGACGTTAGTCAGAAAATTGACATATTAAACCATACTATGACCGAAAATTTGGAACCAACAACAAACAGATGACAGAATTAAATACCACCACTCAACAGCTCAGCCAGCGATTTGAGACATTGTTCGACCGAGTCACTAAACAGGAAGAAACAATATCACCCGATGTGAGAATCAGTTAACTCAAATAGTTAATGTGCAGCAGGAAGTGAACACCCCTGTTTAAGAGTCAGCCCAGGCCCACACTTCAGCTAGCTCCACCGAAGAAAAGCTGACTGAAGAAGTGGGAAATATTACCCAACAGCTCACAATGGTAGTTCTTGAACAAACCCACCTCAAAGAAAAGATAGAAAAATTAGAAGACCGAGCGGACCTCGCGTCACTAAACGACGACACCAACATGGCAGAAAGAATTGTACATGAATGTAAATTATGTGACTACTATCTGGACAAAAAACTTGAAACAATTACACAGGACATACTTTCAAAAACAAAGACACATGTTAAAGACGAGACAAAACACATAGAAGACGAAGTGACAAAATTACGAGACAATGTTGTGCCGTGTTTGGCGATTGGTGCAAACGCATCGTCAGGGAATGACAGAACAGCTAAAACCATGGCTAATGACACAGACAGAACACCTATTGTGGAATCACCCATTTCCAATCAAAATTACAATGTGCCGCTTTCTTTTCCACCAAACGAGCAATATTACGGTACAACACCTAGAGTAGCAAGTGACATAAACCACATCAATACAGTTATGCCAACTGGCATGGCCGATGACACGTTTGTAAGGCATGGATATTTCCAGACATTTTCCAGTGAGGACAAGCACAAAGTCCACCCTATTGTGTTTTTTAGATCATTTGATGGTGTTTTTCCACGCAGTTGGTCAGAAGTCAATAAAATCAGATACGTCACCAATCTCATGAGAAGACGAGCAGCTAAGTGGGGTGCTGCTATGAAACAGCGGTGCCTTACGTTTGAACAGTTCGAACAAGCCATCTTGGATGAATTGTGGTCCGAGAATGAGCAACAGAGTCTAAGGAGAGAAGCGTGCAACCCTGAGACCTATGACCCTAAAAAAGAGACATTAAGACAATACTTTGAGAGGTACCTAGACAAGACACTGTACTGGTCCAAACCAGCCGACTTGCCAGCGATAACTGACACTTTAAAAAACCACTTACACTTTCCATACCGAGACAGATTAATAGGAGTACTGGAGAATGACATTAAGACTTTCTTAAACTTCTTAGATGAAATAGACGTAGTTTACAGAGGCGATTCACGCCATTCAAATTTTACTCATATTAGTAACCAAAATCAGCACCCATCACCGTAGTGACGGTGGTTGGTGGAACCATTCGTCCGCACCGCGGCACAATACGATGCCGGCGCGCGAAACATATTCAAATGGAAACTTGTATGACGGTAGGAATAACCGCAGAAATTCGAGGAATAACAATAACAATAATTATCACCCATATCAAAATGGTAACTACATGCAAAATGAAAATCACAGACAGTACAACAACAACTGCAATAGGAGACGTGAGAATAACCGGCACAAACAGGACTACTTTGACAGGAACATGCCATATAACAGGCATAATTACCACCAAAACAACAACAATCCCAACAATCACTGACAGAATATGTGGAACACACAAAATTCACGCATGACAAATCATAACCCTCCATGGAATCCGTCGCTGTTCCCCAGTACAGTTATACACTCCCTGCCACAAAGTAGCAATAACAATTGCAGCGCACCATCAGCTGACGTGTGGGTGCCAACCGGCCTGAATGTAAACATAGTGGAGTTGATCAATGAATCCAGCCAAACACAGCAGACGATGGAAAATAGTAGACGACTGAGCTAAGCGCTCGTGCTTCGGTCGTGAGGTGTTGTAAGAGCGCAAAGACTGAGATGGTTTGTTTCCTCAGGTACGATGACAAAATGACAGCAGAACAGGAATTAACCGACGAGAAAAACATTAAATCAGACAGTTGTGTTAAAGAATTCATACAAGCTATGGCATGGGTTACGTTTAATGATTATAATGTACAAATTTTATTCGATACTGGTGCTGCTGCAAGTGTGATGTCAACCGCATTCTATAATGAATTGAAACAAATTATAAACATACCTACTTTACCTGTACAGAACTGCCACGTGTTTTAGTGCCACAGGTACTGAATCTAAGAACATATGCATGCAAGCCCTAGTTAACTTCATGTTTTCCAATACACAGTTCAAGTGTAATTTTCTGATTGTAGACAAGCTTATTATACACTGCATCCTAGGGTTGGATTTCTTGAATGAACACAAAGCAATCATAGTTTTAAGTAATGGCATATATCACTTATCTGTAGGAGAACAACAAAATGAACAAGACGATTGATCCACGACAAAAACATTACAAAGTAAGTCAATTTCAATTGGTATATCCTACCATAGTTAGTGTATGTAACTTAACACTTGAAGATTCAGACTATCAGGAGATTGAACAGGATTTATTGTATCAGAAATGTGTTGAATCTGACTATTTAATGAAACAACAGCAAGAAGAATTGTACAAATTATTATGTGATTATGCACAAGTTTTCACTGAGAGGCCTGGTGTAATCAGAGGTTACAGCTACAAAATGGATGTTAAGCCACATAAGACTTATTGTAGGACACATTATAATATTCCATGGGCGAAGAAACCTGCAGTTTTACATGAAATCGAATGTATGTTGACCTGGGGTGTCAGAAAAATCACATTCCCCTTATTGCAGTCCTATCCTGGCGGTAGGCAAGCAAGATGGCAATGTCAGATTGGTGCTAGACGCACGTGAAATCAACAAAATTATTATACCTGTTAACACAAGACCCGTCAACTTGGACGAACAGTTGCTAAAATTTTATAATGTACAATACCTAACTAATATTGACCTTCGCTTATCGTACTGGCAGGCGTCCCTTCACAATGACAGTCGTAAATACACTGCTTTCCTTTGTGAAGGACGCAGTTATCAGTTAAGTGTGTTTCCTTTTGGTTTGTGCGTAAGCGCCGGTGTGTTCACCGAGGCGCTTGACGCCGTTCTCGGCCTGTGTTTGTTGTCACGCGTCACGGCGTACGTCGATGACATTGTTATGGCAACAAATACGTGGGAGGAACATATTGATCTGTTACAGCAAATTTTATTTAAATTTTCACAAGCTTGAGTCACAGTAAATCTTTCAAAGTCCCACTACAATGAGGAGTACAACGATGATATGTGCTTAACAAGTGAAAGTGATACTGAAACAGGTGTTGAGGCATGCAGTTCATCATGCTTGTCGAATAGGGAGAGATAAAGCCTGTCTCCAGCGAAGCATAGTAAAGAACAGTTGTTGTCCCAGGAGCAGGTACTAAACATAACTATGTACATTGAAGATCATCCACAACATATTACAAAAAATTATAAACAGATTTCAAATAAACCTACAAGCCATGCGGGGTGGCCGCACGGTTTGAGGCACCATGTGACAGATTACGCAGCTCCTCCCGCCGGAGGTTCGAGTCCTGCCTTGGGTGTGTGTGTGTGTGTGTGTGTGTGTGTGTTTTATTCTTAGCATAAGTTACTTTCAGTTAGTTTAAGTAGTGTGTAAGTCTAGGGACGGATGACCTCATCAGTTTGGTCCCTTCAGAATTCACACACATCTGCACATTTGTAACCTACAAGAATATGACCACCTAGTGCATAAGAAAAACTTACAGATATTCAATGGAGGACAAGGTGCACTTGTTACAAAAATTGGCATTTGCGCATTTCAAGCATGCTCAATACAATTTACAGGATGTGCATCATGTGACCTATTACATTACGCATTTAAAACTGCATGCGAGATAGACTGCAGTGACTTGAAGGGTAGCATTGGATGGTTGCATAAGTTCAAAAAGGCTACAGAATTGGAAGATGTAAGATAACGAAATTACAAACAAAGCATCAACTTGATGATGCACAACAAGCAGCAGAATCGGCCTGCAAATTTGTAGATGAAATCAACAAACTTATATCATCATTCAGAAAGGAATTTGTTTTCAAATCTGACCAATTGGGATTTGAAGAGGAAATGCATATGAAAGGAACCCTGGAAATTAGAGATACCAAGAGAGTTGTATCAAGATCAATTAACATCAACACCTCAACGCATTTGTAAACAATTATGCTCGCTGTTAATCTGGATGTTAAATTGGATGGAAAGTTACTTAGTGTGCTGTGAGAGGTTGGAGATGCTTTGCCCCCTGAGATACTTTCTCGTGTGCATGATCTTGCAAGAGCAGAGGGGAATATTTATGTCACAGCAAGAGGCAGGAAAATGGGCTTAAGAGAACTAAAACTATGGTATGAGCACTGCTTTTGGCCAATAGCTGGTCAAAATAGCTTGCTTTTGCTTCCTGGTCTGCATATAAATATCATTCTCCTTTAGAGCAAACTATCCCTCCTGAAAAGTGTGTGATATTGCAACTCATATCACCTAGAACCACTGGACAAGCCCGGGCTCTAGATGTTTGTTTTTTCCGTGCCTATTAAAATATATTATTGCACTATCTGCAGCTATGCCTTAAAGGATAGCCAGTTTCACATTAAGCACCATGACAGACTGTTTCACATTCAGTTGTGTGCCATCACATTCCATCAGTTCTCATCACCTCATTTCACCAATATGATTCTATATGCATTCCTTAAGAGTGGATGCCTAGCTGAAAGTCCTGCTCAGTTTGCAACTCCCACAGAGTTCACCTACAATCTTGATGGTGCAAACCCCTGTGATCACCATGGCATGCCATTTTTCATTTGGTGTTCATGGTGCAATCTAATGGTTTGTTTTGAACATTTCTTGAATGTCTACAATGTCCATTTTGCAAAGTGTAATACGTACTTCTCATAGAAGGTTGATCTCTGCCACTACTGCACACTCATTTTCTGTCACCATCCTGATGCACATGTTGAGTCATTAGCAGCTAATGTTTTTCCTGTCATAATTGTTAACACAACACTTTCAAATGAGCCTTACTAAATACTGAACTTGCAGCCTTGCATTTGAGGGGTTCCTTATTAGTGCTACCTAAGTGTTGTCTGCTCTATCCAAGGCAGATAATTATAGTTACTGTGACACGAAATACAGTGGAACAACGGCAGAAGTAAAGCTTGAGGGAAGGTACTATGTTTTACATAAATAATGCTCTCGACCTACCCAGTCCACATCAAGGCTCCCCTCCCCTTTCCCCTCTCCACATCACTTTCCTGAATACCACTACTCTACTCACACACCAATTTTTTAAAGACAGCTTAGTCGGTAAGTGCACTGCCTGTGAAAGGCAAAGTTCTGGATTGTAGTCTCAGTCTGGCACTGTTTTAATCTGCCAGGAAGCCTCAGTTAATGGAAGTCAATGATGCAAATCAACAATTTTAGTGGTCAGCACTAATGCTATACTTGTAGATAAATGTAAACAGTTCATTATTAACTCTCTCTCTCTCTCATGCACTATGGACGAGTTTCTCCATAAGACCTGGGCAGTAAATCACAAGAATTAAGAAGCATGGTCAGTACAGAATCTTACATGGATTCAATCAATTAACAGAATAATATTCAAATTGTAATGACTGATTGCTGGTCATTGTAGCTATGAAGACCAGAATTATAAATTTATAAAGAGGGAATTATGCTAAACATGCACTTTTGTTTATGGTAAGCATATGATGTATGAGGAAAACTATAAAGACCACACAAAAAAATGTCACCTGCAATCATAAAATATCTTTGTTGTATCCAGGTACAATAACATTTCATAACTCGAATATCCACCTCCAAGGGCAATAAAAGACTGTACAACTCCTGCAAGAGTGTAACACAGTGGCTGTCTCATGCTTACATAAATGATCATTTCATGCTAGAACAAGTGTGTGAGGATGAGGAGCGGGAGGAGGAACTGAGGAAGAGTGAGTACTGTTTTAAATCTCAAATACTTCAAAATAATTACAGATGAGCACAGTACTGAAAAGAGAAGACAAGGGAAGAACTCCTCATGTCTTTGTTCTATGAACCACTCTGACATTTACTTTCAACAAATTCCTTGAAAAATGTCATTTGAACCCCGCACTTCCAGATACGAGCCCAACACTCAAACTATTGTACCATTTCGCACATTTAGTGAATACATATCCTGTCAAATGAGAATTTTGTTAACATCAATACAGATTTCAGAAAGAACGTACTCAGAACATGTACTTTTTCATTGCAATTCTACTTTATAGCATTTCTTTCTTTCAAGGGACATCTGATTTAGTGTTCCTAGTCTTCACAAACTGTTTAAATTCTGCACACAGCTAAAACAATCACAAAAAACCTACATTATTAAGCTATCCAATGAAATAGTTTGTCATATATTTTAGCAGTGGAGACTGCATGTCATTTAGTGAAGATCATATTTCTGGACCTTATACAGAAGTATTAAACCGAGTTGTTCAAATGATTAAAAAACTAAGGGCCTATTCCTGAAATACAACCACAGAAAACTAAGCTTTGAAAACTTGTACTGAAAATAAGTGATCTACAGCATTTAGACTAAAGTTACGCTGTTCTTTCCATTCTTCACAAAATCTTAATCCAAATACATTCTTGGATATTTTCACAAAGTGATACCCAATGCCATAGACCTTATACTGCTTTTTAACTTCTTTCTTTCTCCTTTTAGTTCAACTACATTTGTATTTGATAACTTTATTTGAACATTCACTATTTGATCTCTGCACTTACATTCAGTCTTTCAAAACAGTTTAGTGTAGATCTTCAAATAAACAATGAAGTATTTGTTTTGTAAATAAAACTGCCTTTTCCTGCTGCTAGTTATTTTATTTATTCCATACGCGTTTCGCCTTCTCCTGTTCTAAGGCATCATCAGTGGGATCTATTGTGTTGTGTTGTGGTCTTCAGTCCTGAGGCTGGTTTGATGCAGCTCTCCATGCTACTCTATCCTGTGCAAGCTTCTTCATCTCCCAGTACCTACTACAACCTACATCCTTCTGAATCTGCTTAGTGTATTCATCTCTTGGTTTCCCCCAACGATTTTTACCCTCCACGCTGCCCTCCAATACTAAATTGGTGATCCCTTGATGCCTCAGAACATGTCCTACCAACCAATCCCTTCTTCTGGTCAAGTTGTGCCACAAACTTCTCTTCTCCCCAATCCTATTCAATAATTCCTCATTAGTTATGTGATCTACCCATCTAATCTTCAGCATTCTTCTGTAGCACCACATTTCGAAAGCTTCTATTCTCTTCTTGTCCAAACTATTTACCGTCCATGTTTCACTTCCATACATGGCTACACTCCATAGAAATACTTTCAGAAATGACTTCCTGACACTTAAATCTATACTCGATGTTAACAAATTTCTCCTCTTCAGAAACGTTTTCCTTGCCATTGCCAGTCTACATTTTATATACTCTCTACTTCGACCATCATCAGTTATTTTGCTCTCCAAATAGCAAAACTCCTTTACTACTTTAAGTGTCTCATTTCCTAATCTAATACCCTCAACATCACCCGACTTAATTCGACGACATTCCATTATCCTCGTTTTGCTTTTTTGATGTTCATCTTATATCCTCCCTTCAAGACACCATCCATTCCGTTCAACTGCTCTTCCAAGTCCTTTGCTGTCTCTGACAGAATTACAATGTCATCGGCGAACCTCAAAGTTTTTATTTCATCTTCATGGATTTTAATACCTACGCCAAATTTTTCTTTTGTTTCCTTTACTGCTTGCTCAATATACAGATTGAATAATATCGCGGAGAGGCTACAACCCTGTCTTACTCCCTTCCCAACCACTGCTTCCCTTTCATGTCCCTCGACTCTTATAATTGCCATCTGGTTTCTGTACAAATTGTAAATAACCTTTCGCTCCCTGTATTTTACCCCTGCCACCTTTAGAATTTGAAAGAGAGTATTCCAGTCAACATTGTCAAAAGCTTTCTCTAAGTCTACAAATGCTAGAAACGTAGGTTTGCCTTTCTTTAATCTTTCTTCTAAGGTAAGTCGTAAGGTCAGTATTGCCTCACGTGTTCCAGTATTTCTATGGAATCCAAACTGATCTTCCCCGAGGTCGGCTTCTACTAATTTTTCCATTCGTCTGTAAAGAATTCGTGTTAGTATTTTGCAGCTGTGGCTTATTAAACTGATTGTTTGGTAATTTTCACATCTGTCAACACCTGCTTTCTTTGGGATTGGAATTATTATATTCTTCTTGAAGTCTGAGGGTATTTCGCCTGTTTCATACATCTTGCTCACCAGATGGTAGAGTTTTGTCAGGACTGGCTCTCCCAAGGCCGTCAGTAGTTCCAATGGAATGTTGTCTACTCCAGGGGCCTTGTTTCGACTCAGGTCTTTCAGTGCTCTGTCAAACTCTTCACGCAGTATCGTATCTCCCATTTCATCTTCATCTGCATCCTCTTCCATTTCCATAATATTGTCCTCAAGTACATCGCCCTTGTATAGACCCTCTATATACTCCTTCCACCTTTCTGCTTTCCCTTCTTTGCTTAGAACTGGGTTTCCATCTGAGCTTTTGATATTCATACAAGTGGTTCTCTTATCTCCAAAGGTCTCTTTAATTTTCCTGTAGGCAGTATCTATCTTACCCCTAGTGGGATATATAATGATACAGTTTTGTTAGTTATAGATTATCAAACAGTTCACTTCGCGATTTTTTTAATAAAGTATGTCAGTGGCATTACCATTTTAATAAAGAAATATGCCTTTACTTCATGATGGTCTTGGTCTTTAATGAGTGAATAAAATTCATGAAAGTCAATCTAAATAACTCAGTGAAGTTCTGAAGAATGTAATATAGTTGCTCTTGAGGTGACTAAGCCTAAAATAATTACATACATAGCCTTGTAAGCAGTCATAGCAAGCACCATCTTAGTACATAATTGGGGTAGACTTTTATGTAAGAAGACGTGTGTGTGTGTGTGTGTCAAAAATGCTTTTTTCCTACTTGACAGCATTAAGTGTGGTGTATATTATGACTGAATTGTAAAAGAGAGCTTGGCTGAAGATGTTCGGTTTGAACATAAGTTAACTTACTTGATAAGTTGCACCACCTCGTTTTATTGGTGCAACATGCAGCACAGGTCTTGAATTAGCAATAGCTTTATGGAAAATTTTTTGTGGATTAGTTTCAATTTTTGACTTTTCAAGCTCATTTGCTTTGTTATATCGTTCAAGCTGTATCCTTTTTATGTTTTCAAATGCCTGTAACAGAGAAAAATATTTTCATGCATAAACTGAAATTCGTTAATAATCCTCTCATACTACACTGCAGGACAGCTTTGTATCAAATGTGTGGTACATCATTAACAAGTGTTTTCTTTCAAGGATGAAATACAAACAGTAAACCGTGAAGTGAATATAAAACAGACTATTTCTTGAGAAAAGAAGTAGAACTGCTCTTGGAAGCTCTATCAAACTTAAACTGACAGCCATTCAATAAGACTCAGGTGGTACAAATGAAGTAAAGATATAATGAAGTATCTTTTTAACTTCGTGTAGCTGTTGTGTAACAATGGTGATAGTAGTGACAGGCACAAGAAGTGAGGGTGACTGTTAGACTACCTTTACTGAGTACGAGATTTGTCGCATCTGATTAATAAATTAATTTATTTATTGTGCATGCATCACCACCTATACTGCATACTTTCATTAAGCATCCACATGGATGCCTTTGTCATTTACTATGATAAGGTCTGCCACTGCAGAAGTTTTGCCTATTTTTGGCCATATCATTAGATGTTGATGATCTTGTATTGTACCACACTCACAGGAATTGCTCTCTTTATATCCCCATTTTCACAGGTTGGTACTGCATTGTATGACACCAGTTCTTAAAGGGTTAGGTGCAATGCATGCTGGAAACAGTACATAATTCCCAGCAGCCATTTGTTCTTACAGCTTCATTAGTGTCTGATTAACACAGTTTTGCCATAAATTTTCTTGTCGTATTTCAGGTGGCTCGGCTAAAGGATTGGTCATTCGCATAAAACTTTGCTGGGACTTCAGTCAGTATTGCTGTACCTGGTAGCCTTATATGGGTACCTGTGATCATTAGACTGTTTCCTACTTTCAGACTCAGCTGCAACTTATCTTCTGATTGTGGATAGAGCTATGATGAGAATGGATAAATTTGTTGAACTGGTGCTTGCTTTAGGCAACAAGACACTACACACATTGATGATGATTCTGAAATGATGTAGCTAATATCAAAAATAGTTAGAAAAAAGTTTTAAGCACCAAATGGCAGCACAGGCAACTACATGCTCATAAATATGTTACAGGTACTGTAACAAGAGATTCTTTAATGTTGAAAAGATGATGAATGGGTAGGATGAAACAAGACAAATGAGGTGTTATTTAAAAAATCCAAGATTACAGGGCAAATGAGAGACAACAGGACAGAACACAGACAACCTAACAATGACATGCTACTGGCAGATGATATTTGTAAAACTGAGAGGGGGCAAATTATAGCTTGTAGCTCAGAGATAACCAAAACTGGGAACATAAATGAGACAAAACAGGCACCAACAGATAAAATGTAAGAATGGAGTATGTAGTAAGGTGGAAATAACCATGGAAAAAAGAAACATGTCAAGCCATGTAAAGAATAATAAAATGTAAGTAATGGAAGGAATAATGGTAACCACTCAATATATAGTTGCAGTGTTGAGCAGACAACAAGATTAAAATTCAAAATTATTGAGGCTTTTGTAGCCATTTGTTGACAAACTGCCTATTGGAATCTGTTTTGGGTTCTTCTGCTGAAATTTGTTTGATGATTTTTCCAATACTTTACCAGCACGAGTGGTCAGCATTGTCAAAGCTTCACTCTCCATTGCTGGTAGTGGACTGGACTTGAGCTTGCGGGTGCAGTTCATATGTCCCTGTCACGCCAGTGTCCGAGAGCTTTTCCTTGGCTCTCCCTTGCTACCTGCAATTGTTGTTCGCCACAGCTTGGGAATCCAGGATCTATTCCCAACAAAGAATTTCCTCAAGCTTGCTGGAAACACTGTCATGTTTTTGGATCTGTATGGCTTCCCAGAACAAGTGAGCATGGAGCTCTTGTCCACAGCAAAAACCTCTGTGTTGGAAAATTTTATTATGTGGTCACTCTCACACAGTGCATGCTCCACCACAGCCAATTTCTGTGTCCCAACCTATGATACAATTTGTGTTCTGTGATCCTGGTGTTGACGGACTATCCAGTGGTTCCAACATAGACTTTCCCACATGTACAAGGTATGCAGTATATCTCCGACATGGCACTCTACCAGTTATGCAACTGGTAGAGTGTCCATTGCTTCTCAGAGAGCTTTCCATGTGTTGCATTTTGTGTCTGAAGTGCTGTGTCTTACATATTCTCAAGGTGAACATATCTGGAGTCCCGTGCTGCAGCAAATGACCATTTTGGGCAGCAAGGGGAGAACCATAGTGATAATGATCAGGGAAAAGCCCTCTGAAATTAGTGCAACAGGTAAATACTATCTGTAGCTGCAAGCTTGACTCCAGTCTGCCACCAACAATGGAGGGCGAAGCTCTGACAATGCCAGCTACTCGTGCTGGCAAAACACCAGAAAAATTCTGAAGCAAATGTCGGCTGAAGAACCCGAACAGAAGCCAAAAGGCAATTTGTTAACATTGAAATTGTCACTAAGCTTTCAGACAATGTCCTTTCTACTCTAACAGACAAAATACATACTGGCAGACTATATTATCTTTGTGCTGCCACCCAATTTCGGTCAGGGGTTGTTCTGGTGATGCGAGTGAAAGGAACAAGGAAGAGGGGCAGGGGAAGGGTGGAGTGGAGAGAAGAGACAGTAATGGCTGGGTGGTAGAGACAGCAAGAGAATGGTTTAGGAGTGTGACACCAGCAAGCCAACCCTGGACTCTGGACGAGCAGAAGAAGTTGCACAGAGGCTAAACTGAGGTCCAGCACTTGGGTGGATAGGGAGAAAACATACTCTTCAATCAAAGTGGTCACAACTAATGTTATAGTGCGTTACAAAAAATCACTGCAATTACAACAGTACACATCTAAGAAAGGGAAGATGGAAAATGAAGGGACAGATATAGATGGATGAAGACAGAGAGAGAGAGAGAGAGAGAGAGAGAGAGAGAGAGAAATTTACTGTCTATATACATCTATTCATTTTCACTGATCGTTTAGTTATCGTCTTGGCAATACAAAAACTTATGCAGTGGTTGACTGTAAGCTGGATAATGGTTGTTGTCTCACAAGACACATTGTGGAGAAATAGAATGAGTGATCAGATTGTTATGGACACTTGGCAAATTAAAAATAATTGCTCTTGGTGAATCAAGTAAAATACTTTCTACAGGGTACCACTGCCATCAAGGAAAATTTGATCGACACAACCCACACTAGAAAAGCATTGTGTGGTATTCTGTTGTTTTAAGAGAGGTAAGTATGTAATGGCCTTGTCGTACTACTAACCTATTTGTAATTATGGTAAACTTTTATTGTCTTTTATTATGAACCTTCAAAATTACATGACATTGATTGGCTGTCATAACATGTAACTACAAACTCACAAAGATTTATAAGTCTACACTTTGAGAATTGTTTTCACTTAAAGTGAACTTTTTATAAATATTAACAATGTGTAAACTCATTATTTGCTTATTCGATGCATGCTGGCATGGGGTGGTAGGTTTGCAACTGTTCAGTAATCTGGAACTTGGTTAATTTTTTATTTTGTCCATCTCAGTTGCATTGATGTAAAACTCAGCAGTAGTGGTTACAGGTTTCGGGCTGACTCGCCCATTTTCAAACCACACACCATGCTATTAACCTCAGTTGTTCATACAACATTGTTAAAGCTATTGTAATTATTACAGAGTGTTCAGAGGAAATTTGGGGAGGGAGGGGACGAGGAGGAGAGGCTTGTTTTCTCTAGAAACAACATTTAGCACTTCAGTTCACTCTTACCTTAGTTATGAATTTGATAATTGAAATTTACCACTAAAACAAAGTGCCTGTATTTACACCTTGGCCAGGAACCTGTGCAAACTCACCTCGAGCATTTTCCTTCTGAAAATAAATAATTATGGCTTCTAAAATTGATCACCAGTCCTGGAGGGATAAATTTTGAAAATAGTTCTGTTCACTGGACTTGAAATAATTAATAAATTTGTCTTTGAATAAATGCAACTTCTACTTTTAGCACCAGAATGAAACTCTCACAAGAATTCAGCTTCTATCTTTTTAACAATTAACATCATGAAATTTTTCAAATAAAATGTAGTTAGTTATTATTATCATGTGGTTGCATTTGCTTTCATCATGAGAAACAAAGTAAACTGAATTCTTGATGTAATCAAGGCCTAATTCTTGCAGCACTGAATTTTGCATGCAAATATCTTGGACTCATGGCCATAATTTACATGAGATGACTTTATCTGCAAAGTGCTAATCATTGTCTTCCTCCACAAACTGAAACATTACAAGCACAAAATATCTACATTTTGTAGAGTGGACTATTATGTGAACCTTACTCATGCACTGCTTGTTAGCTACTCTGTCCACTGTTGTCCATTAGCTGCACACTTGTTCCAAAGAAAAGACATACCAAAAACTGGGAAAGACAAGGCCAACGGTAAAACCTATAATGATAGTATCTGCTGGAGAGCCTAGTGTGAATTTCTCCCAAAGAAAAGGTGTTCCAAAAGTGGAAGAGACAAGGGAAATAGCTTTACAGTTAAAAGACATTATGGCTTCCCTTTTTCGATAACTGAAAATCATTCTCTTCATCAGGAAGAGGAGAAATATTCACAAATACATGTGTTCATAACAATATAATAAGGGGATCAATTACTAATTACAAAATAATTATACAATCATCTTACGACATCTCTCTCTCAGTATCAAATACATTGATATGGCAGTGGCATAATTGTGAGAAGTGAAGGCAATGATTAAATTGACTGGGTACTTATAAAGAAAACTAGTATTCAAACAGTCAACAGTATATTTGTCCTGACAAGTAAGGCTGCAGAGGAGGAAGTGTCTAAAAGGCAAACAAAATGAGCCTTAGTGAAGCACCTGGTGAATGTGATCAGTGAGAATAAATTTAAGTTTTATAGTGAGTTCTGCATTTCATCCTTGCTGTGGATGTGGCTAGTGAAAATAGTGCCACAAATAGTGTCGCTATTTCAGAACTTGAAGATGAGCTGTAGGGTTCAAGTATTCCAGAAAAACTTCTATAAACAAATGTTGAAAATACTGACTTTAACAGAGATCAGCCTAACTGCATGGATCTGTTTGTTATGTTAACTGTGAAACAGTTAGATTAAGGGGAAATGAAGTAGAGAACAAGACTGTCTTAAATGGATAACATCAGAAGTCTTTGGCATGGATAACATCAGAAGTCTTTGGCATCGAGGAATGTTGATGTTGTGGAAGTAGGCAATGATGGTGACAATGAAGGTAATATGTGTTTGTTGCAGGGTTCTAGAGCACATTCTTAACTCAAACACTGTTATGTTCCTGGAAGAAAACAAGCTTCTTTCAAAGAGTCAGAATGGATTATGGAAAAACAACTAGTGTGAAACAAGGTTGTTTTATTCACACAAGACATCATGCAAACAATAGGTGCTGGTTAACAGGCAGATTCCTTCTTTCTGAAAGGCATTTGACACTGTACTACATCACTGACTAATGTCAAAGATAACATCAAAAAGTGCATCTTCAAAAGTGTGTTATACCAGATGGACTGTTTCACAAAAATGAAGGTAACATTGACCATATCCTAAGGAAGTGTAACAGAAACTCTAATGTTTTTAATATATAGGGTGTTTCAAAAAGAATATACATATTTTGAACACACATTTATTAAACGTGTAAGACAGAAAACTGTGAAACTTAAGATATGTATTTATGAATCTCTCAAATTTAGATACAGATATTTAATACGTCATCCACCAGCATCAATACTCAAATTCCTCCCATACTCGGGCAAGCATGTCCATCATCAGCAATGTTACAGCGCTATGAATCCAGTTCGTCACCTCTTCTAGGTTCTGTGGTAAACGTTGTCCTTAACGAAACCCCACAGGAAGAAGTCACAGGGTGTCAAATCTGGTGACCACAGAGACCAGCTGAGAAGTGTTTCTGGTTGTTTGACGATCAATCCAATAGCTCAGTTGAGTTTCATTCAGATATTTACACACTTGTCGTCTCCAGTGAGGGGGTGTCCAGTCTTGTTGAAAAATAAAGTACTCCTCGTTCAGCCTCGGAAACAACCAATTTTGTACACAGTACAATACTGCTGACTGTTAACCATGTTTCCATCAAAGAAGAATAGTCCCTAAACAGATGAGTGGAACAGTGTAAAAAACACATTGATTCTGGACGATTCTTGTGCATATTCAGTGTGTGCGGGTGGGTTATGTATGCCACAAATTTGAATATTGTGTTTGTTTACTTTCCACTGAAGTGGAAAGCTGCTTCATCACTGAGTATGATGCGCTGTGCAAAGTGTTATCATTGTCAATAGCATTTGAAGCTGGTCAGAAAATGTCAAATGTTTGTGTAACTTGTACAGCTTCACAACCAACTGACATCTTAAAACACACCAAGTTTTGTTGCTGTAGGCAGTTTAACTCCTGACTAGTATGACAAGTTGACTTCCACAATTAATTTAGTGGGATCCGCTTCAGCTGTACTAATATTTATCCAAAGCAAGACTGGTTTTGAGATTTTAAAATCCCTTCTTCAAGTGTATGAAACTGTAACATAAGAGAGGAGGAACATAATGGAAAGTATGTGTAAAAACCAGAAGAGCAGACAGCTGAAACAAGGTGACTTACTTATTGTATACAGTAATACATAACATGCAGTTGAGTCAATCAGTACAAAAGTTCCAATCATTACATGCGGGCAGAACTAGAAAAAATAAAAAAGGGAAGGCCCAATAATCAAACTGATCTAAAAATGTAACATCTGGACGCGTGGGGCGAAGTAAACAGAAGAAGAGAACAAACACAGTACTCACTCTGTCCGCAGCCGGACAGCAGTATGTTAGGAACGCCAACCACTATTGTGTGGAGGGCCATGCCAGAGGTCTGGAAAAACAGTGTGTGTCAGGCACCAACTGTGTACAAGCAAGTAAAGTGACATTATCAGCGATGATATATATATATATCTAAAAAGAAAGATGATGAGACTTACCACACAAAAGCGCTGGCAGGTCGATAGACACACAAACAACACAAACATACACACAAAATTCAAGCTTTCGCAACAAACGGTTGCTTCATCAGGAAAGAGGGAAGGAGAGGGAAAGACGAAAGGATGTGGGTTTTAAGGGAGAGGGTAAGGAGTCATTCCAATCCCGGGAGTGGAGAGACTTACCTTAGGGGGCAAAAAAGGCAGGTATACACTCGCACACACACACATATCCATCCGCACATACAAAGACACAAGCAGACATTTGTCCTTTTTTCCCCCTAAGGTAAGTCTTTCCGCTCCCGGGATTGGAATGACTCCTTACCCTCTCCCTTAAAACCCACACCCTTTCGTCTTTCCCTCTCCTTCCCTCTTTCCTGACGAAGCAACCGTTGGTTGCGAAAGCTTGAATTTTGTGTGTATGTTTGTGTTTGTTTGTGTGTCTATCGACCTGCCAGCACTTTCGTTTGGTAAGTCACATCATCTTTGTTTTTAGATATATTTTTCCCACGTGGAATGTTTCCCTCTAAAATAAATATATATATATATATAAAAAAAAAACAAAGATGATGAGACTTACCAAACAAAAGTGCTGGCAGGTCGATAGACACACAAACAAACACAAACATACACACAAAATTCTAGCTTTCGCAACCAACGGTTGCCTCGTCAGGAAAGAGGGAAAGAGTGGGAAAGACGAAAAGATTTGGGTTTTAAGGGAGAGGGTAAGGAGTCATTCCAATCCCGGGAGCGGAAAGACTTACTTTAGGGGGAAAAAAGAACGGGCATACACTCGCACACACACACACACACACACATATTCATCCACACATATACAGACACAAGCAGACATATATAGAGGCAAAGAGTTTGGGCAGAGATGTCAGTTGAGGCGGAAGTGCAGAGGCAAAGACGTTGTTGAATGACAGGTGAGGTATGAGTGACGGCAACTTGAAATTAGCGGAGATTGAGGCCTGGTGGATAACGGGAAGAGAGGATATATTGAAGAGCAAGTTCCCATCTCCGGAGTTCGGATAGGTTGGTGTTAGTGGGAAGTATCCAGATAACCCGGACGGCGTAACACTGCGCCAAGATGTGCTGGCCGTGCACCAAGGCATGTTTAGCCACAGGGTGATCCTCATTACCAACAAACACTGTCTGCCTGTGTCCATTCATGCGAATGGACAGTTTGTTGCTGGTCATTCCCACATAGAATGCATCACAGTGTAGGCAGGTCAGTTGGTAGATCATGTGGGTGCTTTCACACGTGGCTCTGCCTTCGATCGTGTACACCTTCCAGGTTACAGGACTGGAGTAGGTGGTGGTGGGAGGGTGCATGGGACAGGTTTTACACCGGGGGCGGTTACAAGGGTAGGAGCCAGAGGGTAGGGAAGGTGGTTTGGGGATTTCATAGGGATAAACTAAGAGGTTACGAAGGTTAGGTGGATGGCGGAAAGACACTCTTGGTGGAGTGGGGAGGATTTCGTGAAGGATGGATTTCATTTCAGGGCAGGATTTGAGGAAGTCGTATCCCTGCTGGAGAGCCACATTCAGAGACTGATCCAGTCCCGGAAAGTATCCTGTCACAAGTGGGGCACTTTTGGGGTTCTTCTGTGAGAGGTTCCGGGTTTGAGATGAGGAAGTGGCTCTGGTAATTTGCTTCTGTACCAGGTCGGGAGGGTAGTTACGGGATGCGAAAGCTGTTTTCAGGTTGTTGGTGTAATGGTTCAAGGATTCCGGACTGGAGCAGATCTAAAATGGGTGTAGTAATGTAAACATCAAAATAACACACAAGAATGATCAAGTTGGAACCCATACATTTCACAAAGAACGGCTAAGAGAAGCAACTAAATGAATGGGAGAAAAAGTAAATCTGTACCCTACAGATTAGTAAAAAAATATGCGCTGCAATAGGTAACCAGAAAATGGTAGATAGGCCAATCATTATTCCTTTGTATAATGTATGGCACCAACATGATCTTTTTTATGCATTGTTTCAATGCTTTCATTTTAGACTTGTGATGGTTTTTATATATTTTATTTTATTTTATTTTTGTCACTTGAATCAATAATGTATCATACATGTGAAGATTTACTTAGGATGGTTTATATTACCATTAATTTTTATCACTGATCTCACTCTTTTTATACCTTGTTCATTCATTTTACCTGTGTACCATCACCTTAAAACATCACATATTGTCACATGCTTGAAAGTTATTTGGTCTATCGGAGTAGCAGAGCTCATTCATATTCTATTATGTCCTTAGATGTAGTATAGTAAGTGCTTGGACCAGTAGCTCCAGATTTTCTATATCTTTGCTGATAACATCAGTTTATTTGCTTTGCACAGTTGGCACCCGCACTCACCATGCTTCCACACCTCTGGCGTAGCCCTCCACTAAGTAGTAGTTGACGTTCCTACCATGGTTCTGCCCAGTGGTGAACAGCGTGAGTACTGTGTTTGTTCTCTACTTCTGTTTACTTCGTCCCCCCCCCCCCCCCCCTGCAAGTGTTACATTTTTAATTGATTTGATTATTGGGCTCTCCCCTTCTTTTTTTCTAGTCTCGCCTATATGCAATGATTGGAACTCTTGTACTGACTGGCCCAACCACATGTCATCTATTACCAGATACAATAAGTAAGTCACCTTGTTTTGGCAGTCTGCCATTTTGGTGTTTACCCGTATTTCACATTATATTTCTTGTTTCCTCTCCTTTATATATTACAGTTTATAACCTGATGATGGGATTTTAAAATATCAAAACCCATCATAGTTTGAATAAATGTTAGTACAACTGAAGCGCATCTCTCTAAATTAATTACCAGGCCTCTCATTTGCAGATGTTCTATGTATCAAATTCTGTGAGCTGATTTTGTATGAGTATGCTGGAAAGCAGTTTGAATTTGTGTAACATTTTTGATGGAAACACAAGGGCTGCCTGGATTCTTCCCTTTACACACACATCCTGTACCTACAAACTGTCAGTACCTTCTGTGAATGTTCCAGCCATTTGGAGGCTCAGTTTGGTAACTCAGTCTGAAATGTCTCTGCATATAATCATGAAATTACACTTTGAAAACTCAAGAACACAAAATGATTTCTGCTGTAAGGTAGCCATTTTGCAACATGTGATAGTAACCAAGCAAACAGAAGATAACCAACATCTAGCAGCAATGAATATAAACTAGACAATGTATTTGTTCCTCCAATAACTGAGCTGTGATGCAGCAATCAATATCTCGACACACAATACTTTGTAATATGTACAGGGTTATTATAATTAAAGTTTAACTTTCAAAACACTGTAGAAATAACACCACTGGTCAGAATGACATCAAATTGCAATGGAATATTGTTGGAGGAGGAAAACATACAGCAGAAGAAGAAGAAGAAGAAGAAGAAGAAGAAGAAGGAAAAAAAAGTATGAAAATTGATCAATAGATGGCGCTGTACGTGACAGAGTACGTAAATGAAAAAAAGGTGTCACGTGCATATGTGCATGACCCACTAAAGTTTGTATAAACATGCTGGGTACACGGCTTTTCCTCCGTCTGTGACATTCACCATAACTGTCTCAATACAGGATTGCACTCTGCTTGTAAAGCTGTATTTAAAGATTGATGACTGTGCACATGTGGCTCTGCAGAAGTTCTGGACATGGAAGGGTTTGAAAAAAGGTGTTGTGAAACTAAATTTCCGACGCATTGATCCAGTTTGGATGTCTTTTAGTTTATGAATTACAGATACTTAAAGACAAATAAAAATTAGTGCAAGAACTGTGAAATTAACAGTGACTAAATAAAAACAGCTACACAGAAAAACACTGTGTCAACTGTTGGTCACTGATGAGTGCTACCAGTTGAGTTGCAGTCTAGCATTGCACAATTATTTACACGGCAGCTTTAAATGGAAAACTACTTATTAGGATTAATTAATAATTTTCACTTATAATGAATCCATACAAACTAATGAATACTGCAGCATTTTGTAGGGTTTGTGTTCCCAATGCATAGGATAACATTGTAAAACATAGCTAAGTTAATCAGGAGGATATATCAAACATGGTGCTCACGTATGAATGAGCTGGCTTTAATTATGATTTTGTGTGTGGAAAATACAACTTCAGTTTGTGTGGCACGTTGGCTGCACAGTTATGGAGACTTGCCAATTTCAGCAACTGTGTTGTATTACAATACATAGCAAATTTCACAAGACTAATCACTGCACTTAGAGAAAATTCCAGGGCAGTCAACTCTTGGAATTTTACACGTATGTGATGAGCTGAAATAATTTAACCATTTTACAATTTATGCTAGACTAAATTCTGCTCAACTGGGATACCTTACAGAGTTGATATGAAAAGTACCCAAAGGTGGGATCAACTTTTATGAACCACCTAAATGGTGTTGCAGGTAGAGTCCCAGCCATCACACTCTACAGCCACTCCTGAAAGTGTACCCTCATTTGCAAGTAATTGATAAAAAAAATTACGAATGTCACATGAAGACTAGAACTTTAAAAATATTAGTATCATGCAGAGTGGCGGCACAGTTTAATGGTTAAGGTATATGGAGCCAGCTGAGGGTTTGAATCCTGTCAAATGTTATGAATTTTTTTTATTTTTAAGTAACTCCGGTTAGTGTTTTTGTTCAATTACTTAGTTTAAATGTAATTTTTTCCATTTCTAAATGTTTGTCAAGTCACTTTAGCCATCTTATTAACTTTTTCATTTGCTTTAATTTTTCTTCCAATCATTTAATATTTCTGTCCATGTGATTTTTATCGTTTTTATGTATTGGTTGCAATTTAATTTCTTCCATTTTATCCTCTTATATTTCTGTAAATAAGTTATACAAAACTGCAACCAGTCACTTGTTTGAATAATTATGTTTTATTCCATGAATCGGTTTTCGAACCTTTTCAGGTTCATCTTCAGATGGTTTCAGGAAGTTACATCATTATTGCTAGCATAATGCTGGGTGCTGGCTCTATGATAAAAAGATGGAACACACTTTAATGTATCACCATGACTACAGCTTATCTGTCGATATGGATGTAAATTTAGTTTTTTACTTACTGCGACAGTATAGGCAGCTTTTCTCGGTTAGTGTCCATCTGTCTGCCTCCATTATGATGTCCAGTTGTTATATCACTACGCACACTTCCATGCAAACTATATTAATTTACACTCTGACAGGGAAACTTTTCCAGCATACAGCATGTGCTTTACAATTGTTGCTTGTAACAAAGATCTTGACAGAAAGATATGGCATAGGCATAATTTGTTCTTCTTTACATGTATTAAAGTCGATATAAGGGCAAATATTTTAATCAGACTGGCGATAACATGAGACTACAAAATAAAATAAATACTCTTTAGTTCAGCTAAAGGTATACGTATAAAAGTTATAGTGATTGTAATGGACTAAAGCTGTTTGTATGGCTGGCTGTACACATTATACTTAAAAAAACTATGAACAAAAGTTCTTTAACTGTTAACTTATTTTTATTCTAACATTAAAGTGATTGGGAATATTGGCAAAGGCACAGCTAGAAGTAATATGTATAAAAGTACTGATTTATATTAGCAGTAGAGGGCTTTGACATTTAGAAATATAGTACAGGTTTTATTCTGTGGTAGGATATTACATTGACACTGGTGTAGTTAGGATGTAAGGAGAGGGAAGGGGGTCGTTGGGGGCTGCTTTATTACAAACGCTATGTTGATGACACTCTCATTCTGTTCAATGGATCAACAGAAAAAATAGATAATCTAGCCAAAGAACTTAATAAAATTCAATTAACAGTAGAATATGAAACACCAGAAGGCATTAACTATCTTGATCTAACAATCTCAAATAAAAATCAAAAGCATAAATTTCAAATTTTCAGAAAGCCAACAAACACCAATATTACCATACACAAATCCTCTTTCCACCCAGACCAACATAAAAAAGCATTCTTCTGAACAATGGTTAATCACATGCTTAAAATCCCAATTGACACAAATGAAAGACAAAAAGAAACAGAAATTATTAAATAAATTGCCTCCAGCAATGGGTACAACCCTGCAATAGTAGATAAACAACTCCATACAACAAAATTAAATCAACCAACTGCTGAACAACCACCCACAAACAAGAAGACAACATTTTATAAGTATGCCTTTCCTAGGGAAGATTTCTCACCAAATTGCCCACCTCTTCAAGACATACAACATAAAAATAAGTTTCATCACCAACAACATACAAAATAAAATCATACACAGCACCAACACCACTATACAACAGTATCAAAAGTCAGGTGTGTACAAGTTCATTTGCAACTCATGTCCAAGCTTCTACATTGGACAAACTGGTGGAAGCTTCACAATAAGATTTAAAGAACACATAGATGCACTCTGTCTTAACAACCTGAAAAGTCCAGCTTTGCCTCACATCTTGCCCAATACAATCATTCTGCAAACAACATAGAACAGAATCTGCAAATACTCCACTTTGCCAACACTGGCACAACACTTGACCTTCTTGAAGAAACTGATATATTTATCTACACAAATACAGCACCTGACTACCTACTCAATGATCAAATTGAACTGAGAAACAAATTTTTCCTTCAGAACTTTGAAGATCTACTAGTTCAAAACAAATAACCACTCAACGAATGCTACACCGCCCCCCCCCCCCCCCTCTCCTTACATCCTAACTACACCGGTGTCAATGTAATATCCCACCACAGAATAAAACCTGTACTATATTACTAAATGTTAAAGCCCTCTACTGCTAACATAAATCAGTACTTTTATACATATTACTTCTAGCTGGAACAAACAGAAGCTGCCCTTACCAATATTCCAGATCACTTTAATGTTAGAATAAAAAATAAGTCAACGGTTAAAGAACTTTTGTTCATAGTTTTTTAAAATATAAAGTGTACAGCCATACAAACAGCTTTAGTCCATTACAATCACTATAACTTTTATACATATATCTTTAGCTGAAATAAACAGAATCTACTCTTGCTAATACTCCAGATCATGTTAACATAACAACAGAAATAAGTCAACAGTTCATCTGAAGGTTTGTTTTTAATTTAAATTTAAATATAAAGGTTCTAGTCTAACAGATAGCTGCATCTCACTGCAGATACAATAACTCTGTATCATTGATTCCTGGGTATTCATGTTAATGACAATCACATTTTAAAAAATGCTAAAAACTGCCTGTATTATATGTAATATACAAATAGAAATAAGATATCAGATCACCTGAAGTTTGTTCTTGTAGTAATTTATTTTATTTTGTAGTCTCATGTTATCGAAAGTCTGATTAAAATGTTTGCCCTTATATCAACTTTAATACATGTAAAGAAGAACAAATTACATCTATGTGCAAAGTACGCCTATGCCATATCTTTCTGTCAAGATCTTTGTTACAAGCAACAGTTGTAAAGCACATGCTGTATGCTGGAAAAGTTTCACTGTCAGAGTGTAAATTAATATAGTTTGCGTGGAAGTGTGTGTAGTGATATAACAACTGGACATCATAATGGAGGCAGACAGATGGACACTAACCGAGAAAAGCCGCCTATACTGTCGCAGTAAGTAAAAAACTAAATTTACATCCATATCAACAGATAAGCTATAGTCATGGTGATACATTAAAGTGTGTTCCATCTTTTTGTCATAGATCCAGCACCCAGCATTATGCTAGCAATAATGATGTAACTTCCTGAAACCATCTGAAGATGAACCTGAAAAGATTCGAAAACCGGTTCATGGAATAAAACACAATTATTCAAAAAAGTGACTGGTTGCAGTTTCGTACAACTTATTTACATTCAATATACAGTCACGGTTCTAAAATATCCGTAATGGATAAGCACAAACATTATTTCACATTGCACAAAACCCACTGCTTCATACCACAAATTATTAATGGCTTTGTCAAAACTTACAGTAAAGTTGGCTCACATCATGTTTCTCCTATGCCAATATGTCCTACACTATCTCTTCAGTTCCTTTATGACCTCTCACTGGTGTTCCCTATGGACAATATGGTGAAATCTCGATATGTCTCATTCCATAGTATTCCCACATTTCCTCTAAATTGTGCATTGTAAATTGAGGACCACTGTCCAACAATAACATGCCAGGCTTCCCCACTTGCACAAAATAGTCCTTTTCTTTCTTCTTTATCAAGACCCCTGAAATAAATCTGTTGCAGTAACCCCAGAAATATACCTGTTGTGGCCTTCATCAGTGCAGTTGAGCAGGTGGCTCTCAAACTGCCTCCAAGTGAAATCAAAGTTGTCCAACGAGATACATGCAGGTCGTTCACCAAGCATTGTGGTGTTACCAGCAGATAAGGGGACTGCTACCATCATGCTACCGAAGGCAGACTATGATAGCACAGTTTGACAACTTCTGGATTCCAGAATGAGATTTTCACTCTGCACCGAGTGTGCACTGATATGAAACTTCCTGGCAGATTAAAACTGTGTGTGCTGGACCAAGACTCGAACTCGGGACCTTTGCTTTTGCGGTGAAGTGCTCTAACATCTGAGCTACCCAAGCACGACTCACACCCCGTACTCACAACTTTACTTCTGCCAGACGAGTCTCCTACCTTCCAAACTTTACAGAAGCAATTTTGTAGTTCACATAGTCTTTAAATTCAGTATGATGGTAGATTGACAGGCCACAATGCAAACAAAGATGTATAAGAAGCAATCAAATGAAAATGAGATAGGACGGAATAAAAATTCGCCAGCTGCTAGTAAGACACACACACACTGAGGGATCCATACAAACTTAATTAGGTATACGGACTGTTTATCCATTAGCAGAATCAATCAAGAACCTTGGTGATTTTTGTCTGTTATCAATATTGATACTGGCAAGATATTGGCCCCAGGCATACCAACACTTTCAACAATGTTTTAATTTCAAATTTAAAGTAGAATAAAAGAAATGTTTTTTGTGACTTATAATTAAAAATTAACAATTTCCTATTTTTTCTCTTTACTTGTACTGTGAAACCTATCTTCTTGCCAAATTTCATTATTCTATGTCATGAGGAAGTACCCTCTACATTTTACTGAGTGAGTCTGCGAGTAACCAAATATGTGACATAAATGGCCATACCTTTTGACTGCACAAACTTAGAATATTTTCATTTTTACGCCATCAAAGTACTGTAGGCCACAGTATGTGACATAAATTTCAACTTGAAATATCAACCAGTTCCTGAGAAAATGGGGTCAGATATATATACAGAGAGTCTGATAACAAATGACATTTTTTTCATGTGATATAATTACAAGTTAACAATTTCAGGATTTTTCCTTTGGTTGTAGTGTCAAATCTTGCTTCTTGGCAAATTTCAGGATCTATGTCAACAGGAAGTACAGTTTTAAAAATTCGGACATACATACATACATAGATACATACATCATATGTATATACAGACAGACAAATGGGCAGTTAAGTGATCCTATAAAGATTCATTTTTTCCGACTGAAGTACAGAACCCTAAAAAGTAAGTAAACCGTTTACTGTTTCAAACATAATCACCATAAATGTTAACACATTTAATCTACTGTGGGACAAGATGACACTAGTTTCATGGAAAAATGTTTGTGGTTGCCCACGACACCATGATTGTACCCAAGCATGCAGCTCTTTGTCTGAATCAAATTGACAAATGTCATTCTTCAGGGCTCCAAAAATATGGAAATCGCATGGGGAGCGATTGAGACTGTATGGATGATGTGTAGGAGCTCTCCAGCAAAACTACTGCAGTGCAATTGGAACAACCTAGGCAACATGTGGGTGGGCATTATCCTGCCATCCTTCAACATTCATGGGCGTTAGGACTTGATGGCTCACTGGCTTTTTTGGAACATGACACCACAATTAATGCACAGTGCTACGTGGACACTTTGCAAAAACAGAAGAGCACCATGACGTCCAAAGGCCCAAGAATGTTGAAGGACAGCATCATTCTGTTGCAGGATAATATTCACTCACATGTTGCCAAGGTTATTTCAACTAAGTTTAGAAGTTTTGCTGGAAAAAAACTTATACATCCACCATACAGTCCAGATCCTTGACCATGTAATTTCCATATATCTGGAATCCTGAAGAAAGATATTCACGGCCGTCAATTTGATTTGGACGAACAGGTGGTCACCTGGCTGCAAACAGGGTTGTGTAGGCAATCGTAAACATTTTTATGTGAAGGCATTGACCATCTTGTCTCACAATGGTGATTACTTTTGAAATATAATGTTTGAAAACAGTATTGGCAAAGCAGTGACTTGATTAGATAATTTGAAATAACAATCAGTCTTGATCACTATTTTTATTAAAAAGTCTCATGTAATGATAAATGGTTTTTATCCTATATAGATCATCATCAGTCCATGTTTCATAAGGAGCACTGACAAGTTTCAGAAGACACCTCTGGCAGCTTGAGCAGTTTACTCTTATTCCTCCCTAAGCCCCCCCCCCCCCCCCCCCTCCTCGAATTTGTTGCATTTTCATTTGACTGCCCATTATACTTACAGCAGAGATCATTCTACAGAGATTACAAAAGAAGTGACAGAGTAGTTAGTTTCAGTAGGGGTTTTACTGTAGGTAAACCACAAAACAATCACTAGAAATGATATGTTTATATCAGGGAAATGCTGTTGGTGTTCCTAACCTCTGTATATGTTGGTCGGATGTTCTACAGTAATGCACACAACTGGGCAAGCCTAAGTTTGCCTTGGTCATGTATGATGCACAGTGATGAACAGTATTCAAAATTAAGTTGAAATTTTAAGTTTACTCTGACCAGTGATTGAATTAATTGCTAGCTTACAGAGAACAAAATCACTCACGACATGACAGGGCAATATATGACCTCCTTGGAGGAAAAATATTATTTCATGCAAATGCTAGAAGGAGCCATTATATTAGCATTTAGTTAATAAACTCTACATTTGCATTCTTTTAATAAACACAAAGTCGAATTCTTCCAAATTTTTACATACCTTTTGTACCAGCTCTCGGGCTAAAGCTTTCCGTCCCGATTTCATAACATGATTTGTAAATTTCCTGCAAATCATAATGCAATAATGTATTCACAACAGATTAAATAAATAAATATACAATGAAAAAATGTTGTTTATTTACCTCACAATATCATCATGAAAAACAGACGAAGTCTGATCATTTAGGGCGGCTTTCACAGGTAAATGTGAGAGCTTCTGGGCTTCTCCTTCTTCTATTAATCTATTCTGTTCATTCTGCTTAAATACAGGGTCAATAAAATATGGTGCGTATGAACTAAACGATGCTTGTTTCACAACATTACAGCATCTGAAAGACATGAATACACTCTTTTTTAAAAAAAACACCCACACAAAATGACAGAATAAAAACTAATTGCTAAAATGGTTTTAACAATATGTCCAAATGGTGATGTGTGGAAACAGATTTGATTTCACCTCCAACAAGGTTAGATTTGAAAACCCTACATGTGGATAAAAACAAATAAAAATTGGCTTGTTCAGCAACATACAAAATTACAGAACATCTGTACCTGAGATACTGCTATTGCAGGCAGAAAAGATATGCCTTGAGTTAGCTAAAGACCGATCACAATCTTGATTTGAGGAAGCAAATCGGCCATATCCCTTTCAAAGGAATAATCACAGCAATTTCCTTAAGCAATGTAAAGAAAACCACGGAATACCCATCTGATCCCTAATGTGACAGTATCTCTAGTGTTTTACTCTGTGTTGCTTTGCTCAGTGTAGTTGTTGCAGGAGTGAATTTTAATTTGCTCTCCTTGCCAGTCTTTACGTTTGTGTTGTCTGTTATTTAGAGTTCAGTTTAAAAATAACCATCCTTTATTTTCTAAATTTGTGTGTGATATATTATTATTATTGTAAATGACTAATCAAATTTATGTCAAATGGGCATCAAATCTCATTAAACATTTACACAAGGCTTTTGGGTGCCTCTACTAACATTAACACTATGATTCACAGCTCAAAAAGCAGCACAGTCAATGGCACACAGTAAATGAAAACCCTTGCATGAAGTTTGTATGCATCCAGGTGGCTATGAAAATGATGTGACACCAGAATATGAACAAGTTAATCAAGAAGCTCAGTCCTACATGTTTTTTCCTTAGAAATCTTTCCCCTTGCTGATCTGCAGGCAGGATTGTATGGATAGTTTCAGTCAATACTGACCTGTGGCAAAATCTTCTGGTTACTGAACTATGGCAAAGTCTTCTGGGGCAAGGCGGCCAAGGTGACAAAAGTATTTATTCTACAGGAGTGTGAATGTAAAATTGATAACCAAATATCAAGCAGAAGTGAATTGAAAGACATTGGGCTTTTTACACTCACATACCAATAAAATTATTCACTAATGGTATTTGGTTTAATAATAGTGAATTTGGGATGAACTGAGAAATTCACAATCACATAAATAATTTCCATATGGCTCATGTTTCATCCATGGCAAGATGTTTAGAAAGAAGGTTTACGTTCTCAAGAACAAGTATTTAACAGATTGTCATCAGACATCAAGCAGGAAATTGCTAATCCCCAAATATTCAAAAATGTAGAGAAAGAGTATCATATTACTCACTATTCCTATAGTTTTTCAGCATATTTGGGTCCAATGAATTGCATTTCCAAGTGCTGCACTTATTCCACTACTTTACATTATACTGATGGCATTATCAACAAAGAGAACTAATTGCGCTTCCTGGATATACACTCCTGGAAATTGAAATAAGAACACCGTGAATTCATTGTCCCAGGAAGGGGAAACTTTATTGACACATTCCTGGGGTCAGATACATCACATGATCACACTGACAGAACCACAGGCACATAGACACAGGCAACAGAGCATGCACAATGTCGGCACTAGTACAGTGTATATCCACCTTTCGCAGCAATGCAGGCTGCTATTCTCCCATGGAGACGATTGTAGAGATGCTGGATGTAGTCCTGTGGAACGGCTTGCCATGCCATTTCCACCTGGCGCCTCAGTTGGACCAGCGTTTGTGCTGGACGTGCAGACCGCGTGAGACGACGCTTCATCCAGTCCCAAACATGCTCAATGGGGGACAGATCCGGAGATCTTGCTGGCCAGGGTAGTTGACTTACACCTTCTAGAGCACGTTGGGTGGCACGGGATACATGCGGACGTGCATTGTCCTGTTGGAACAGCAAGTTCCCTTGCCGGTCTAGGAATGGTAGAACGATGGGTTCGATGACGGTTTGGATGTACCGTGCACTATTCAGTGTCCCCTCGACGATCACCAGTGGTGTACGGCCAGTGTAGGGGATCGCTCCCCACACCATGATGCCGGGTGTTGGCCCTGTGTGCCTCGGTCGTATGCAGTCCTGATTGTGGCGCTCACCTGCACGGCGCCAAACACGCATACGACCATCATTGGCACCAAGGCAGAAGCGACTCTCATCGCTGAAGACGACACGTCTCCATTCGTCCCTCCATTCACGCCTGTCGCGACACCACTGGAGGCGGGCTGCACGATGTTGGGGCGTGAGCGGAAGACGGCCTAACGGTGTGCGGGACCGTAGCCCAGCTTCATGGAGACGGTTGTGAATGGTCCTCGCCGATACCCCAGGAACAACAGTGTCCCTAATTTGCTGGGAAGTGGCGGTGCGGTCCCCTACGGCACTGCGTAGGATCCTACGGTCTTGGCGTGCATCCGTGCGTCGCTGCGGTCCGGTCCCAGGTCGACGGGCACGTGCATCTTCCGCCGACCACTGGCGACAACATCGATGTACTGTGGAGACCTCAAGCCCCACATGTTGAGCAATTCGGCGGTACGTCCACCCGGTCTCCCGCATGCCCACTATACGCCCTCGCTCAAAGTCCGTCAACTGCACATACGGTTCACGTCCACGCTGTCGCGGCATGCTACCAGTGTTAAAGACTGCGATGGAGCTCCGTATGCCACGGCAAACTGGCTGACACTGACGGCGGCGGTGCACAAATGCTGCGCAGCTAGCGCCATTCGACGGCCAACACCGCGGTTCCTGGGGTGTCCGCTGTGCCGTGCGTGTGATCATTGCTTGTACAGCCTTCTCGCAGTGTCCGGAGCAAGTATGGTGGGTCTGACACACCGGTGTCAATGTGTTCTTTTTTCCATTTCCAGGAGTGTATGATGGAAGATCATTTATACAGAAAAACAATAACAGCAGTTCCAATATCTATTCCTGTGGTACACCCATAGTGATTATTAGATTCTTATGATGCTATCTTACTGTGTATGCTCCCTTTGTGTACTATTAATGTAATATTTTGTAACTTATCAGTTAGGTAGGATGAAAAGCAGTTACCAGTATGATACCATGCTATTTGAGCTTCTCAAGGAGGGTACTGTGAACTGCACAAGCAAATGTTTTTGATAAGCCACAGGAAATATCAGTTGGTAGCATTTTTACATTTAGTAAATGTATAACATGATTTACAAATTGAAAAGTAGCATGTTTTGGGAGAAACACTTTGAAATCAACCAAAACAAGCAGTTTCCAGAAAGAGACTAAATCTTTGGTATCTAATAATATTTTCCAGCTATGCCTATGTTCTTCTAGTCACACATGCAGGCATAAATGGGGTAATGCCTATTGATAGGATATTGTGGAGAGAGTAAGGCAAATCAACTATTTCAATCTACCCAAGAAAAATTACTAACGGAAAGAGATGTGATTTTTAAAGAAAATACAGTTCAAAAGGGTCTCCTGAACCTACCGTAACAGATGTATGCTCTGTCCCATAACATAATGATGATGTGGCATGTGATGTCACATGTGAACAAACCGAAAGTGAACAGAACACTGACAATATGTCGTTGCACAGACTTCAGATCTGTCATTATCAGAAGAAGCTTTGTAAAGTAAAGGATTGTACAAAGGTTCTCAGGCAATTAAAGAAGAGTGGCAAACATACTGAAAATAGGACATGGGAAACAGCTATTTTCCCTCAGATAAAAAGCCAGTCAACACCAAGTGGATTTTCAAAATTAAAAAGGCTGTTAAAGGCGTCATTACCAGTTACAAACCACATCTAGTAGTTAAACGATGCACTGAACCAAAGGGTCAGTCTACAAAGAGACACATGCTCCAGGAGTCTGCTACAATTCCGTAATACACCTGTTTGCTTTAGCTTGCCAGATAAATATTATCCAAAATATATCGCTTACACATTGCTGCAACATTCCTACAACACTATTTGAAAGAGCAGATTTACGCTAAAATCCCAGAGACTGATTTTCTCACTAGAATTATTAAGGACAAGTGCATCTAGAGAGTTAAGAAAGCAGTTTGTGGGTTAAAACAATGCCATTGCAACTAGAATATTAAACTATGTAGAACCGACTTAAACACAAACATTAATAGATGTGCAACAGGTTCATATATTTATTAGAAGAACAATGTAACAATATTATGAAAAGGAAAGTTGCTACTCACCATGCAACAGAGATGCTGAGTCGCAGAAAGGTGCAACAAGAAGACTGTCAGAAATAAAGCTTTTGGCCCATAACGCCTTCGTCAAAAATAGACACCCCCCCCCACACACAACGCAACTTGCACACTCATGACTGCAGTCTCAGGCAACCGTAGCCATACTACAAGCAGCAGCACCAGTCTGTCTGCTGCTCACAGTGTGGCTACGTGGCTACAGTTGCCTGAGACTGCAGTTGTGTGTGTGTGTGTGTGTGTGTGTGTGTGTGTGTGTGTGTGTGTGTGTGTGGGCACGCGCATGCGCTTGGATGTGTGTCTGTAGTCTATTTTTGACAAAAGCCTTATTAGCCGAAAGCTTTATTTGTGACAGCATTTTTATTGTGCCTATCTGTGACTCAGCATCTCCACTATACAATGAGTAGCAAATTTCTTTTTCATAATATTGTTACATTCCATCCTGGACTTTCCATTGTTAGAACAATAATTGAATGATATATTAATTTTTGCAGTGTATGTTGGCAACATGTTGATTTTAAGTAATAAGCCACAAGAGAAGGGAAGTGACAAAAAGAAACTCAAACTACAATTTACATTCAAAAATCTGGTAGTACTGAATTGTTTGGGCATCAGAACCACAAAAGTTCACAAAAGAGAGTATTGTAAATGAATCAGTCTTTATATAGAATGAATACTTGATAAATGCAACATGAAGAATTGTAATCCAAAGTTGACAAACTCTGAACAACAATTACATACTCAGACATGACCTGTGATCCAAGACAGATGAAGAGAGTACAGTCATGAGAAATATTCCTTAAGACGACCTGTAAGCAGGGAATGTATGAACAATCTGGCACAAAATCTGCATATGCAATTGCAGTTGTAAGTCATTTCAACAATAATCCACGAATACTGCACTGGCAAGTAACTGAAAGAATCCTGTGATACATGAAAGGACTAAAGATTGAAACTGTCACTGTCTAGTGCTGAAAATTAGGCAGGAGACACAGAGGGTAGAAAATCAGCCACTGGATTTATGATTAAATTACAAGCAGGTGCAATTTCTTGGAGCAGCAGAAACAGCCTACAGCAACTGTATCAACTATCGCAGATGAAAACATGATCTTTGCTTCAACTTGGTCACGAGACACTCAGACAGCAAAGATTGGAAAATGAAATCTCTTCATTCCTTGGAAGTAACCTAATTAGAATTTACTGTGATAATAAGTGTGTGACTGATTGTCCAAAGCAAGTGTCTACAAATAATAAACCAAACATACTGATGCCAGACATCAATTTCTTAGAGAAAAATACAATCGGCTCAGGTTATAAAGGAACAAAGTCCAACAGAGCAGAAGCTCACTCAAATCTAGATGAAGCAACACTCACGACTACATAATCACCTAACTGAAGATTGTCATAATTCAATGACGTAAAATGTGTTTTTGATGCACATGCAATGTGACACTTCTTGCTCTTTCAGTTTAAATCTGGCTAAGAGCTTCTTTTTGTCACTTCCCTTCTCTTGTGGGTTCTAACTTAAAATCAACATGTTGCCAATATAAATTTCAACAATTAATATATCACTTCCAACTTCTAACAAATTCATAGACCTTTTGTACATCTATTAATGTGCAAATTTAAGACTGTTTTATTTAGCTTAATATTCTAGTTGCAACTATATCAACATTGAGTACTGACTAATGATTTGGTGTCACCTGAGTAACAAATACATCAGAAATGTTTTAATCATTCTAAAACTGCTCAAGTTGACTGTTGGTAATGTTACTGTGAACTGGAAAGGTGAAGGAACAACTACAGCTCTGATAAGATGAGAACCATCGAGCATTGTGGAGTGTGAGTATAAAAAATTGCAAGAAATCAATTCCAATTCCAACTGACTTCCAAAGTACTGGCTCTGAGCACTATGGGACTTAACATCTGAGGTCATCAATCCCCTAGAACTTAGAACCACTTAAACCTAACTAACCTAAGGACATCACACACATCCATGCCTGAGGCAGAATGCGAACCTGTGACCGTAGCGGTCACGCGGTGCCAGACTGTAGTGCCTAGAACTGCTCGGCCACACCGGCCGGCTCCAAAGTACCACCAGGAGTCCAACTAGCACAATAACTCTGTGCAGGGAGTTAAAAAGAAAAAGGTACAGTGGTCAAGCAGCTCCTCATACATCATACATTTCTATAGTCAATGTTAAGCGACACTTGAGGTGGAGTAGAGTGAGACAGTCTGATGGAAGGTTTTAGATTAGGTGAATGCCTGGAATGTTATCTGGTATCATGTATGTACAGATGAGATGGTGTTATTGTTATGGTTTGGGGGTGTTCCATGTGCTTAGGATGTAGTTCCCCTATTGTGCTTAAGAAAATGCTGAATGTGGAGGGATATGAACACATGTTACAGTATTGTGTACTGTATTTAGTACAGGAACAGTTTGGGTTGTTTTGAAAAACAGTCCTATGCAAACACAATTCATTTATTTTTGTATTGTATGTTTTGAAACCTTTGTGTCATCTTCTGTGCGGAGACCGTGTGTATGGATATGGGTGTGTGTGCGAGTGTATACCTGTCCTTTTTTCCCCCTAAGGTAAGTCTTTCTGCTCCCGGGATTGGAATGACTCCTTACCCTCTCCCTTAAAACCCACATCCTTTCGTCTTTCCCTCTCCTTCCCTCTTTCCTGATGAACCAACCGTTGGTTGCGAAAGCTTGAATTTTGTGTGTATGTTTGTGTGTCTATCGACCTGCCAGCGCTTTCGTTTGGTATATATATATATATAGTTATAATAGAAGGAAACATTCCACGAAGGATATATATACATATATATATGCCTTCACCCTGGCCAGATTACACTCCCATATTTTATTTACTAAGGCTTGTCTGACATTTGGCATTACCCCCAAAGGCCTCACACTTAAAGTTCCCATCTCTGGCTGTAACCCTTCTTTCCATCAATCCCCTATACCAGTTCCAAACTGAACAATCCATTGCCCTCACCCACCTAATCCTTCACCTACACATCAAGTCAGCCAATGAACACAATCGTCAACTCCTATCCTTAATAAAGTCCTCAATCTTTCCTCTCCCACATCCACACCGGCTGTTCAGAGCATCCTCCTACAGGCCAACCGCAAATTAGAACAGCATGCCACCCTCCACCTCAAAAAACTATCCAAACTCCTGGTTTACCACCTCCGGAAAGGCAACTCACTCACCCTTCACAACCTTTCCAGCAAACATCAACCTCCTCTCATTGCACACAGACCCAGTCTCTCCCATCTACTCAATCTCCCACTTCCAGCTCCATTATCCCCAAAACCTCAAAATTCTAATCAATACAATCTGGAACCACAACACCCTAATTCAGTAGTTAACCTTTCCTCCAAACCTCTCTCCCAATCCGAAACCTCTGTCCTATCCAAAGGCCTCACCTTCAGCCCTACTCCCAGATTCAACCAAACAGCCCTCGTCAACGATTTACTGTCCTACACTTGTACTCTCTGCTGGAAATATCACTTTGCCATGAAGAGAAATGATCCTAATCCTACTCCTAATGATCCAACTCCCCAAGACACTATCCAAGTTGAACCCTGCCTGGAACAGTTCCATCCTCCGTCACAGCAAGACCCACCTCCTCTTCCTCAAAATCACCCTCTCCAAACCTTCCAGGAATTTCTCACTTCCAGCCTTGCCTCTCAATCCTTCTTAAAAAACATTAATCCTACTACCAACATCACCACTGCTGAAGCCCAGGCTATTCGTGATCTGAAGGCTGACCAATCCATCGTCATTCTTCCGGCGGACAAGGGTTCCACGACCGTGGTACTTGATCGTTGGGAGTATGTGGCTGAGGGACTGCGTCAGCTTTCAGACAACACTACATACAAAGTTTGCCAAGGTAATCCCATTCCTGATGTCCAGGCGGAGCTTCAAGGAATCCTCAGAACCTTAGGCCCCCTACAAAACCTTTCACCTGACTCCATCAACCTCCTGACCCCACCTACACCCCGCACCCCTACCTTCTACCTTCTTCCTAAAATTCACAAACCCAATCATCCCGGCCGCCCCATTGTAGCTGGTTACCAAGCCCCCACCGAACGTATCTCTGCC
Source organism: Schistocerca cancellata (assembly GCF_023864275.1). NCBI lineage: Eukaryota > Metazoa > Arthropoda > Insecta > Orthoptera > Acrididae > Schistocerca > Schistocerca cancellata. The sequence continues at coordinate 770,898,290 of NC_064627.1, read as the reverse complement.
TACATAGATCAACACCTTCAACCCATTACATGCAGTCTCCCATCCTTCATCAAAAACACCAACAACTTTCTCGAACGCCTGGAATCCTTACCCAATCTGTTACCCCCGGAAATCATCCTTGTAACCATTGATGTCACTTCCTTATACACAAATATTCCGCACGTCCAGGGCCTCACTGCAATGGAGCACTTCCTTTCACGCCAATCACTTGCCACCCTACCTAAAACCTCTTTCCTCATTACCTTAGCCAGCTTCATCCTGACTCACAACTTCTTCACTTTCGAAGGCCAGGCATACCAACAATTAAAGGGAACAGCCATGGGTACCAGGATGGACCCCTCGTACGCCAACCTATTCATGGGTCACTTAGAGGAAGCCTTCTTGGTTACCCAGGCCTGCCAACCCAAAGTTTGGTTCAGATTTATTGATGACATCTTCATGATCTGGACTCACAGTGAAGAAGAACTCCAGAATTTCCTCTCCAACCTCAACTCCTTTAGTTCCATCAGATTCACCTGGTCCTACTCCAAATCCATGCCACTTTCCTTGACGTTGACCTCCATCTGTCCAATGGCCAGCTTCACACGTCCGTCCACATCAAACCCACCAACAAGCAACAGTACCTCCATTATGCCAGCTGCCACCCATTCCACATCAAATGGTCCCTTCCCTACAGCCTAGGTCTTTGTGGCAAACGAATCTGCTCCAGTCCGGAATCCCTGAACCATTACACCAACAACCTGAAAACAGCTTTCGCATCCCGCAACTACCCTCCCGACCTGGTACAGAAGCAAATTACCAGAGCCACTTCCTCATCCCCTCAAACCCAGAATCTCCCACAGAAGAACCACAAAAGTGCCCCACTTGTGACAGGATACTTTCCGGAACTGGATCAGACTCTGAATGTGGCTCTCCAGCGAGATACAACTTCCTCAAATCCTGCCCTGAAATGAGATCCCTCCTTCATGAAATCCTTCCCACTCCACCAAGAGTGTCTTTCCGCCATCCACCTAACCTTCGTAACCTCTTGGTTCATCCCTATGAAATCCCCAAACCACCTTCCCTACCCTCTGGCTCCTACCCTTGTAACCACCCCCGGTGTAAAACCTGTCCCATGCACCCTCCCACCACCACCTACTCCAGTCCTGTAACCCGGAAGGTGTACACGATCAAAGGCAGTGCCACGTGTAAAAGCACCCACGTGATTTACCAACTGACCTGCCTACATTGTGAAGCTTTCTATGTGGGAATGACCAGCAACAAACTGTCCATTCGCATGAATGGACACAGGCAGACATTGTTTGTTGGTAATGAGGATCACCCTGTGGCTAAACATGCCTTGGTGCACGGCCAGCACATCTTGGCACAGTGTTACACCATCCGGGTTATCTGGATACTTCCCACTAACACCAACCTGTCAGAACTCCGGAGATGGGAACTAGCCCTTCAGTATATCCTCTCTTCTCATTACCCACCAGGCCTCAACCTCCGCTAATTTCAAGTAGCCGCCGCTCATGCCTCACCTGTCTTTCAGTAACATCTTTGCCTTTGTACTTCTGCCTCGACTGACATCTCTGTCCAAGCTCCTTGCCTTTACAAATGTCTGCTTGTGTCTGTGTATGTGCGGGTGGATATGTGTGTGTGTGCGAGTGTATACCTGTCCTTTTTTCCCCCTAAGGTAAGTCTTTTCGCTCCCGGGATTGGAATGACTCCTTATCCTCTCCCTTAAAACCCACATCCTTTCGTCTTTCCCTCTCCTTCCCTCTTTCCTGATGAAGCAACTGTTGGTTGCGAAAGCTTGAATTTTGTGTGTATGTTTGTGTATCTATCAACATGTTTGTGTTTGTTTGTGTATCTATCAACATGCCAGTGCTTTCGTTTGGTAAGTCACGTCATATATATATATATATATATATATATATATATATATATATATATGTGTATGACGTGACTTGTGTCTGGACAGCTTGTGTCTGTGTATGTGTGGATGGATATGTGTGTGTGTGTGCGAGTGTATACCTGTCCTTTTTTCCCCCTAAGGTAAGTCTTTCCGCTCCCGGGATTGGAATGACTCCTTACCCTCTCCCTTAAAACCCATATCCTTTTGTCTTTCCTTCTCCTCCCCTCTTTCCTGACGAGGCAACCGTTGGTTGCGAAAGCTAGATTTTTGTGTGTATGTTTGTGTGTCTATTGACCTGCCAGCGCTTTTGTTTGGTAAGTCTCATCATCTTTCTTTTTAAATATATTTTCCCACGTGGAATGTTTCCCTCTCTCTCTCTCTCTCTCTCTCTCTCTCTCTCTATATATATATATATATATATATATATATATTAGGAGGAAACATTCCACGTGGGAAAAATATATCTAAAAACAAAGATGACGTGACTTACCAAACGAAAGCACTGGCATGTTGATAGATACACAAACAAACACAAACATACACACAAAATTCAAGCTTTCGCAACCAACAGTTGCTTCATCAGGAAAGGGGGAAGGAGAGGGAAAGATGAAAGGATGTGGGTTTTAAGGGAGAGGGTAAGGGGTCATTCCAATCCCGGGAGCGGAAAGACTTACCTTAGGGGGAAAAAAGGACAGGTATACACTCGCACACACACACATATCCATCCGCACATACACAGACACAAGCAGACTGCTTGCATATAAATGGTCAGCACGTTGCCTTATTTTTCACTAACAAAGCGTAATGTAATTTAAAATCCTACTCACTCCAAATCCCACTGAGAAGTCGCAATAATGGTCCATGGAACACACAAATAATTGACTAACTCTGGTGTCATCCCTTTTAAGGTTTTCACAAACTTTCTGTTTGCTGCAGAGACTGCTTCTCCCTACCGATACATCTTTTTGGTATTCCTGTATCAGACAATAAGTATCGGGCCTTTTCTAACAATAATTTTTTTTACATTTCTGTCACTCCATTTTGTTTCTGTGTGTAAGGTACAGTTGTTGGATATCTTATTTCTTCATTCTTTAAAAAGTTTGATAGTTCCAACTTAGTTTCATGTTACATGGATCATTCTGCACGATAAATGATAATAATGTGGAACAAGTCATTTTACATACACACTGCTAATTAATTTGGAAATGTGGCTAAATACTGAATCTTTCTAAGGCTTTTTTAAAAATTTTATTTTAATGTAAATATGTGAATTTGTAATTTCTACCCACCACCTTTTACACATTACCATAGTAGGAATTCTGCTACAGAATACAAAGAGGTGTCAAGTAGAAACTTTTTCAGTTTGTTTTCAAATTTTAGCCTGCTGTCTGTCAGACATTTTATATCACTGGGTAAGTGATCAAAAATTTTTGTTGCAGCATCAAGTACCCCTTTTTGTGCTTAACACAACCTTAATGTGGAGTAATGAATGTCATTTTCCTTCTGTTATCGTAATTATGTACATCATTGTTCATTTTGAACTGCAGTAGGTTATTTGCAACAAACTTCATCTACATCTACATGGTTACTCTGCAATTCACACTTAAGTGCCTCGCAGAGGGTTCACTGAATCATTTTCATACTACTTCTCTACCATTCCACTCTCGAATGGCGCATGCAAGCAACAACTAAATCTTTCCGTTCGAGCTCTGATTTCTCTTATTTTATTGTGATGATCTTTTCTCCCTAAGTAGTTGGGTGTCAAAAAAATATTTTCGCATTTGGAAGAGAAAGTTGGTGATTGAAATTTCGTAAATAGATCTCGCTGCAAAGAAAACCGCCTTTGTTTCAATAACTGCCACCCCAACTCGCGTATCATATCAGTGACACTCTCACCCCTATTGTACGATAACATGAAACAAGCTGCCCTTCTTTGCACTTTTTCAATGTCCTCTGTCAATCTTACCTGGTAAGGATCCCACATCGCAAAGCAATATTCCAGCAGAGGACGGACAAGTGTAATGTAGGCTCTCTCTTTAGTAGGTTTGTCGCATCTTCTAAGTGTTCTGCCAACAAAGCGCATCCTTTGTTTTGCCTTCCCCACAATATTATCTATGTGGTCTTTCCAATTTAAGTTGCTCATAATTGTAATTCCTAGGTATTTAGTTGAATTGACAGCCCTTAGATTTGTGCGATTTATTGTATACCCAAAATTTATTGAATTTCTCTTGGTACCCATGTGGATGACCTCGCACTTTTCTTTGTTTAGTGCCAATTGCCACTTTTTGCACAATACAAAAATTCTCTCTAGAGGAATAAATATACTGTGAAGCAGTAGACAGAATGCTCAACTCCTTAAACAGATGTCTACAAAATGGCTGCAGGCTAGTGCCACATATTATTCTTACAGCATGTTTCTGGGCAATGCATACTTTCTTTCTTAAAGATGAGTTACTCCAGAACATTATATACAACATTACTGAATGAAAATATGCAAAGTATGTCAACTTACTGATTTGTCTACGCCCAAGATTTGCAATGATTGAAAGTGTAAATGTGGCTGAACTAAGATGTTTTAGAAGTTCGAAATTGCACTTTTTCCATTTTAAATTCTCATCAATATGGACATGTAAGAATTTTTAAATTTCCATCCTATTTATTAATGCCTCACCGTGTGTTAACTTATCATTGGTGTAGTACTCCCAGATGTACAGAACTGAATATGTTGTGTTGTTTTAAAATTGAGGGTGACATAATTTGTGAAAAACAACTCAATCCTACTTTTAAGAACATTGTTTCTGTATGTATGTTTGGTGCTAGTGTCATTCGCAAAATGAACTAACTCTGCTTTTGTATATTAGTTGGAAGATCATTTACATATATGAGGAATGACAGTGGTCCAAAGTTGAGCCTTGGGAAACTCAGACGTGATTTCTCCCCAGTCAGAATTATGTTCCCAGATTATATTGGCTGAATTACTAAATAAAACTTTCTGCATTCTTTTGGTTAGATATGGCATTATTCATTGGTTGGCTAGAGCATCAATCCCATAAAACTTCAATTTATCTAGGAGAGTACTATGATTCACATTGTCAAATGCCTTATAAAAATAACGGAGAATACCAACTGGTGCTATGTTATTGTTTAATGCTTGTAAAATTTGGTGAGTGAACATGTAAAAAGAATTCTCAGGTGAGCAACCCTTCTGAAGCCCAAAGTGAGATTTGTTGAGGTTATCATTGTTGCTAAGGTGACATATTATTCTAGAACACATAACCTTCTCAAAAATTTAGGAAAACGACATAAGCAGTGAAACAAGTTGGTATTTATTGACATCTCTTTTATCACCTTTTTTACAGAGGTTCTTAACAACTGATTCTTAACTGATATATACCATCAGTCTCCCTGGAAAAACTGTCTTGAGTCCGTGATGCATAACATATTTCCCACAAGACTGGGCTTATTATATGGGAAGAAATCTTTAGCAGTCTTTTGGAAACACCGTAAAACCCAGATATGCTTTCATTTGTAAGAGAATGTATAATTTTCTAAATTTCAAAAGGAGAAGTAGGTGATAGTCCATATGATTGAATTCTATGAGAGTTATTTTTTCCACATACTACTGTGATTTTCTCTTGAGCTGTTTGTCCCTGCGCTTTCTATTATATTTAAGAAATGATTATTAAATAATTTTGCTACATGTGCTATTTGTTCACATATCCTTCTCTTTGTCAACACACAATATAAAAATTTTACTACCAGTCTGTTTTCCCACCACCTTCTTGAAGTCTGACAATTTCAGGTACTTTCACTAAGTGTATACAAAAATATTTATATTGAATTATCATCTAGTAGTGTCAGAAACTGTCTAGTACCTCCAAGTGGCATTGTTTGCATTGATCCACACAAGTCAGATTGTATCAATTCAAGAATACTTTTTGCTCTCAATTCAGAATGCTGAAAAGGCAGTCTTGTCTGTTTACCTTCCCAATAATCAACACATGACATATACAGTGTGTCCAGGAACACTTTCATTTATTTATTGCACAAGACCCAAACATTGTACAGATTATCATACATACGTAATTTTGAAGAGAAACCCTGAAAGTCCCCCCCCCCCCCCCCCCCCATGTATACAGTCACAACGTAGTTTGTTAATATCCCGATAGTCAGCGCTAGTCACAAACATGGTTAGTTCAGATGCGGAGTGAGTTTTCTATGTGTGTTGGAGTTCAACAAAAACAAGTGTGCTACAGTTGTTCAAGAGATGTTTAGAACCAAGTACGGTAAGAAGCCACAAACAAGGAAGGCCATTTACCACTGACACAACAAATAATTCGTTACGATGGGTTGCTTGTGCCTAGCAAAGAGAAGCAGACGTCCCAGTGTGAGTGAAGTGAATGTGGAGTGCGTAAGAGAGACATTCATAAGGAGTCCACGACAGAAGCTGTCTATGAAACCATTCAAACTGGAGCTAGTGCAGAAGCTCAATGATGAAGACAAAGATATGAATTTCAGTTTTGTTCGCAGTTGCAACAATTGAATGAGGATGGCATTGTTGTTCACTTAATTTTTAGCGACAAAGCCACTTTTCACACTAATGGGAAAGTGAACAGGCATAATTGTCGAATCTGGGGTACAAAGCATCCACACGGATGCACTGAATTTGAGAGTTATCCCCCAAAGGTAAATGTTTTTTGTGCCTTGTCACACCGAAAACTGTATGGGCCATTCTTCTTCGCTAAGAGCACTGTCACTGGATATTCCACTTGGACATGTTGCAGCAATGGCTAGTGCCTCAAATGCAATTGGACTCTCCATTCATCTTTCAGCAGGATGGGGCTCTATCCCATTTTCATCGTGAAGTTTGTGGGTAGCTGAACACAGAGCTGCCGCGTCAATGGAACGGCTGTGCTACAGAAGGGGACAGCTGCTTCATGAAATGGCCTCGCTGATTGCCAGATCTCTCTCTGTGTGACGTTTTTCTGTGGGGACACATTAAAGATCTGGTGTATGTATGGCCTGTACCACGTGATGTGCTCCGGAAGAGAATACGGGAAGCGATTGCCACAGTCGACGATGCCATGCTGGGATGGGTACGGCAAGAATTCGATTACCTTGTTGACGTCTGCAGGGTCACTTACGGTTTGCATGTCGATTGTTTTTTTTTTTTTTAAAAACTTTCAGAGTTTCTCTTCAAAATGCAATATGTATGACACCTGTACAATGTTTAGTTCTTGTGCAATAATTAATTGAAAGTGTTCTGGACTTTGTATACACCCTATATAATGAAACTGTTCATACTGTTCTGTAAAGCTTCCGTTATATCAGGACTTAAATGTCTCAGATTTCTATGTCATAAGTTCATGTCATTTTATAGTGATACTGTTTGGATGGTTGTCTCCGACCACAATTTAGTGGTCATGAACTGCATATTAAAACTGAATAAATTGCAAAAAGGTAGGAAATTAAGGAGATTGGACCTGGAACTTTGAAAAAATCAGAGGTTGTTGAGGGTTTCAGAGGGAGCAACTGACTGTAAGAGGGGTAGAAGATGAATGGGCAGCAATAAGAGACGAAATAGTGAAATCAGCACAGGATCAAATAGATAAAACAACAATTTCTAGTAGAAATCCTTGAATATCACAGCAGATATTGAATTTAACAGATGAAAGGAGAAAACATAAAAATGTAGCAAAAGAAGTGCGCAAAAAGGAATACAAAAGTCTAAAAAAATGAGATTGACAGAAGTGTGAAATGGCTGCACACGAATTGCTAGAGGACAAATGTAAGGCTATAGAAATATATATCACTTGGGGAAAGATAGATTTCAGCTATGGGAAAACCAAAGAGGCCTTTGGAGAAAAGAGAAGCAGTGTATGAGTATCAAGAGCTCTGATGGATGCCATCACTAGACAAGAATGGGAAAGATAAAAATTTCATGGAGCAATGGTAAACCTAAGTTGAAAAAAGATCTCTGGAGTAGACAGTATTATGTCAGAACTACTGACTTCCTTGGGAGAACCAGCCGTGCAAAACTATTCCACTTGGTGTGAAAGATGTGTGAGACAGGCAAAGCAGAATGTAATAATTCCAATTCTGAAGAAAACAAGGGCTGACAGGTGTGAATATTACCGAACTATCTGTTTAATAAGTCATGGTCACAAAATATATTACAAATTCTTTCAGAAGAATGGAAAAAAATGGTAAAGCTGACCTCAGGAAGATCAGTTCCAGTTATAAGGAAATGTAGGAACATGCAAGGCAATAGGTTAAGGAAAAGCAAATGTGTGTTACAGCACTTGTAGATTTAAGGAAAGCTTTTGATAATGTTGACTGGAATACACTCTTTGAAACTCTGAAGGTAGCTGGGGTAAATTATATGGTGTGAAAGGCTACCTACATCTTGTACAGAAACTAGACGGCAATTATAGGAGTCGAAAGCCATAAAAGGGAAGCAGTGGTTGAGTAGGAAGTGAGACAGGATTGTAGTCTATGCCTGATGTTATTCAATCTGTACATTGAGCAAGTAATAGAAGAAACCAAAGAAAAATTTGTGTATGAATTAAATATCAGGGAGAAGAAATAAAAACTTTGAAATTTTCTGATGACATTGTAATTCTGTTGGAGACTGCAAAGAAATTGGAACAGCAGCTGAATGGAATAAATTGTGTCTTGAAAAGGAGGAAAATCAGATGATGCTAAGAGAATCAGATCAGAGCAAGACACACTAAAGGCAGTAGACAGGTTTTGCTATTTGGGCAGTAAAATAATTGGTGATGGCCAAAATAGAGGGAATATAAAAAATAGACTTGCAATGTCAGGAAAAGTGTTTCTGAAGAAGACACATTTGTTAACAATGAATATAGATTTAAATATCAGAAAAGTTTACTGAAGGGGCATAATCTGTATCACTTCAGGCAGGGGAGTTACCTTCATAGTCTCGGATGTTATAAATTTTAAAATGCTGTGTCTCTGTATCAGTTCTAGATATTTGTTAGAGTATTTTTAATTAGAAAGAGAATTGCTTTATGATTACAATGGTATCCTCCATTTGGACATATCTGTCAATTTTTTTTTTACTGCCGCCTTTTGAATTTTTTTTTTTATAATTTACAGAAAAAAAAAATGCCAATCCAGAAAAGTTACATTTCTTTTCTCTGTTGATTAGTACTATGTAGTACTATATTCTCTGTAAAGTAGAGCTTCCACTTTTACGTTGAACAGGTTTTATTTTAAAAAATCATTTTTTTAACTTTCAGGGGTAATCTATGACTTCACTGAAGTCGTTTCTTACTAATTTCTTTGTTGCAATGTTTATTTCTATTGTCTTTGTTGCAGTTATTTTTCACCACTTTCTCTGTTGCAGTTATTTCTTATCACTTTCTTTGTTGCAGTTATTTCTTTTCACTTTCATTGCTACAGATATTTCTTACACTTTGTTGTAGTTTCTTTGTCTCAGTTGCTCATTGCAGATTTCTGTATTGTAGCTGTTAAGTACTAATTTGTTTACTGAAGAGGCTCCTAAGAAAGCTGAGACCATCTACTGAGTTCTGTGTTTTTGTGGGGAATTTGCCAGCTGACACAGTTGCAGTGTGTTTTGTGAAAAGGACTGTTTGAAATGTCTTCTGACTGGGGCGACAGGACAGTGAAGTGTGCTGACTATTTGCAGATCCATAAAAGAGTGCTAGACTTTTTCTGTTCTAAATGTTCTCACAGAATAACAACAATGACAGTATCTTAACAAGGTGAAGCCTCCCATGGTGCAGATGATGGAGATTTTGCATCAATGGAGGAAGAATTACATACACTGAATCACTCAACTACAGAGGTAGGTGTTAGTACTGTTAGGAAACCATGGTCAGTGAAGTTGAGTCATAAGCTCTATGCATCACGAAAGTGCAGAGAGATTACTAAAGGTATGGATGAATACACTACAGCAAAACTGACCACACTCTTCAAAGTAGAAATTCCATCTTCAGAAGCGGCTACAAGGGTAGCGGAGTACGTGTGGAGTGCACATGGGGGTTTTTTAGGTTAGAGAATCCCCTCCCTAGGCCTGACAAGACGCCTCCTGAGACGCGGCAAGGTAGGAGTAGGCAAAATGCAACAGAGAATAACAATATTAATGTGCTAATAGTAAACTGCAGGAGCGTCTATAGAAAGGTCCCAGAACTGCTCTCATTAATAAACGGTCACAATGCCCATATAGTACTAGGGACAGAAAGTTGGCTGAAACCAGAGGTAAACAGTAATGAAATCCTAAACTCAGATTGGAATGTATACCGTAGAGACAGGCTGAACAGTGAAGGGGGAGGCGTGTTTATAGCGATAAGAAGTGCAATAGTATCGAAGGAAATTGACGGAGATCCGAAATGTGAAATGATTTGGGTGAAGGTCACGGTTAAAGCAGGCTCAGACATGGTAATTGGATGTCTCTATAGGCCCCCTGGCTCAACAGCTGTTGTGGCTGAGCACCTGAAGGATAATTTGGAAAATATTTCGAGTAGATTTCCCCACCATGTTATAGTTCTGGGTGGAGATTTTAATTTGCCAGATATAGACTGGGAGACTCAAACGTTCATAACAGGTGGCAGGGACAAAGAATCCTGTGAAATTTTTTTAAGTGCTTTATCTGAAAACTACCTTGAGCAGTTAAACAGAGAACCGACTCGTGGGGATAACATATTAGACCTTCTGGTGACAAACAGACCCGAACTATTTGAAAAAGTTAACGCAGAACAGGGAATCAGCGATCATAAAGCGGTTACGGCATCGATGATTTGAGCCGTAAATAGGAATATTAAAAAGGGTAGGAAGATTTTTCTGTTTAGAAAAAGTGACAAAAAGCAGATTTCAGAGTACCTGTTGGCTCAACACAAAAGTTTTGTCTCAAGTACAGATAGTGTTGAGGATCAGTGGACAAAGTTCAAAACCGTCATACATTATGCGTTAGATGAGTATGTGCCAAGCAAGATCGTAAGAGATGGAAAAGAGCCACCGTGGTACAACAACCGAGTTAGAAAACTGCTGCGGAAGCAAAGGGAACTTCACAGCAAACATAAACATAGCCAAAGCCTTGCAGACAAACAAAAATTACGCGAAGCGAAATGTAGTGTGAGGAGGGCTATGCGAGAGGCGTTCAATGAATTCGAAAGTAAAGTTCTATGTACTGACTTGGCAGAAAATCCTAAGAAATTTTGGTCTTATGTCAAAGCGGTAGGTGGATCAAAACAAAATGTCCAGACACTCTGTGACCAAAATGGTACTGAAACAGAGGATGACAGACTAAAGGCCGAAATACTAAATGTCTTTTTCCAAAGTTGTTTCACAGAGGAAGATTGCACTGTAGTTCCTTCTCTAGATTGTCGCACAGATGACAAAATGGTAGATATCGAAATAGACGACAGAGGGATAGAGAAACAATTAAAATCGCTCAAAAGAGGAAAGGCCTCTGGACCTGATGGGATACCAGTTCAATTTTACACAGAGTACGCGAAGGAACTTGCCCCCCCTTCTTGCAGCGGTGTACCGTAGGTCTCTAGAAGAGCGTAGCGTTCCAAAGGATTGGAAAAGGGCACAGGTCATCCCCGTTTTCAAGAAGGGACGTCAAACAGATGTGCAGAACTATAGACCTATATCTCTAACGTCGATCAGTTGCAGAATTTTGGAACACGTATTGTGTTCGAGGATAATGACTTTTCTGGAGACTAGAAATCTACTCTGTAGGAATCAGCATGGGTTTCGAAAAAGACGGTCATGTGAAACCCAGCTCGCGCTATTCGTCCACGAGACTCAGAGGGCCATAGACACGGGTTCACAGGTAGATGCCGTGTTTCTTGACTTCCGCAAGGCGTTCGATACAGTTCCCCACAGTCGTTTAATGAACAAAGTAAGAGCATATGGACTATCAGACCAATTGTGTGATTGGATTGAGGAGTTCCTAGATAACAGGACGCAGCATGTTATTCTCAATGGAGAGAAGTCTTCCGAAGTAAGAGTGATTTCAGGTGTGCCGCAGGGGAGTGTCATAGGACCGTTGCTATTCACAATATACATAAATGACCTGGTGGATGACATCGGAAGTTCACTGAGGCTTTTTGCAGATGATGCTGTGGTGTACCGAGAGGTTGTAACAATGGAAAATTGTATTGAAATGCAGGAGGATCTGCAGCGAATTGACGCATGGTGCAGGGAATGGCAACTGAATCTCAATGTAGACAAGTGTAATGTGCTGCGAATATACAGAAAGATAGATCCTTTATCATTTAGCTACAAAATAGCAGGTCAGCAACTGGAAGCAGTTAATACCATAAATTATCTGGGAGTATGCATTAGGAGTGATTTAAAATGGAATGATCATATAATGTTGATCGTCGGTAAAGCAGATGCCAGACTGAGATTCATTGGAAGAATCCTAAGGAAATGCAATCCGAAAACAAAGGAAGTAGGTTACAGTACGCTTGTTCGCCCACTGCTTGAATACTGCTCAGCAGTGTGGGATCCGTACCAGATAGGGTTGATAGAAGAGATAGAGAAGATCCAACGGAGAGCAGCGCGCTTCGTTACAGGATCATTTAGTAATCGCGAAAGCGTTACGGAGATGATAGATAAACTCCAGTGGAAGACTCTGCAGGAGAGACGCTCAGTAGCTCGGTACGGGCTTTTATTGAAGTTTCGAGAACATACCTTCACCGAAGAGTCAAGCAGTATATTGCTCCCTCCTACGTATATCTCGCGAAGAGACCATGAGGATAAAATCAGAGAGATTAGAGCCCACACAGAGGCATACCGACAATCCTTCTTTCCACGAACAATACGAGACTGGAATAGAAGGGAGAACCGATAGAGGTACTGAAGGTACCCTCCGCCACACACCGTCAGGTGGCTTGCGGAGTATGGACGTAGATGTAGATGTAGATGTAGAAGAAAATGAAACAAAGCACTCCTGTACCTCATGCCAGGAATTTTTCACAAATATTAATTCATCTCCTGAATACTGTGCATCCTACAGCAAAAAGGAGCTCAAGTTCAAATAGTGCAGTAATTTTTATCTGGAAGATAAATGGGACTGTTCTCGGCAGAGTGCCAACAAAAAATACACTATAACTGTAACAGTTGAAGGTCAAAAAGTTGTGAAAGTGAAGATGCCAATGACTCGCAGTATTAAAGAAACTTTTGCAAACTATAAGAGCAACTATACAACTTCACATATTGGAAGATCAAACTTTTATGTACTATGACCAAATTGGGTAGTTCCACACTCATCTAGAGAAGTCTGTTTATGTGTGTACTGCGAAAATTTTGAATTGTGTGTAGTAACTTCGAAGAACTAACTGGAGCACGTGACATATGACACCTTGGTTGGGCATGTGAAGTCATTAGTAGCCTGTGATGTTGTAGCGGCACTACCATTTGGGATAGGAAAAGTCAGTTTTGGTGCAATATTTCGGAGCACACAAGTTACAGCCAGGCACGGGCCTGTTGACAGTAAGTTATGCTACCAGCGGTTGTGATGCAGAATGGAGGCCACAGGGCCATAGACCCGCTGAAAAGAGTAAACGCAGCGGTTTTGCATGTCGCAAATCACAGGCAGAAGGGGCCCACTGGCTAACCTAGCATGTTATGAGTATGTGATGCATACGGCAAAACAGAGGCACACAACTGTGTCTAAATAGCTGCAGGTTTCTAACGAGATTCATTCAAGTGTGGCAGCTCTCCTGGATGGCGGGGCGTGTAACACCACCAGCTACACGCAGCAGCAGATGGGGCGCCAGCATTCCAGTTCACGGTGGGTCACTGGTTCGACCCCTCCGAGGCCGACGCGGGGTCTGTAGCCAGCCAGCGGCAGGCCACTCCATGGCTCGCTACTGCGGGCAGTTGTCCTGGCTTCCAACACATGCCAGAGGCATACCGAGGTGAGGGCCGCAGATTTGGATGCCGGATCGTGGGTGCTTGTTGTCGTCACGATCTTAGCAACGCCGGCGAGAAGCACACAGCTGGCCGCCTGCGGCTCACACCGAGCGGTGCTGAGTCAGCAGGGACGCAGACCGCTGAGTCGACTGCCGGCATCCTGATGACGACACAACTCTGCTGCTGTACAAGGCCGACACACAGCAGGGCAATACAATTTTGCACATCTGAGACCTGATCCTTTACAAGTTTACACTCAGTTACTGCAGATTCTCACAAACTATCTTCATCAGTATGAATTTCCCTGATATATTCTTGAATTTCATTACGTACAAGTTCGCATTGTTGAAGCATTTGAGTATGAATTTCGTTTTTAGAAACATTTAATTTATGATCTAGTGTACTGACTAAACCTTCCCCCAAATGCTCAAGTTTCTTGACTGGATAAGGGAGCATTTCCTTCAGACTGATTAATTAAAGTTGAATGTTTTGTCACAACATCTTTCTCTTAGTGGAGGGATATGTAGTGATACATCCCATTCCTTGAATGAGGGGTATCATGCCCTTAAATACGTACCATAGCATCCAAATATGTTCATGACTGAAAGTAGTTGATAAGTGGTGAGCACCCCCATTGTTGGGAGGTGTTTTAAATTGCAGGTGCTATTTGCAGCTACAAGGTCTAAAATATTTCCATTGTATGTGATCTCTCAGACTAGCTGCTCAAAGCATTTTTCGGAAAATGTGTTCAAAAACACTTCACAAGACTACCTGTCTGTGCTAAATGCAATGAATCCACAGACTTCCCAGTCTATACTTAGTAGGCTAAAGTTGCCTCCAACTAATAATATTGCATGATCTGGCTAATTCCACATTAGTGCCCATAGTCTGTGGTTGAATGCCTAATTTAAAGCTGTCAGCAGAAACAGGTGACTGGAAAAAAAACGAACAATCTAGACCTGTTACACGTGTCCAGATAACTTCACAGCCACATTAAGATTCAGCCTCAACAGAGACAACATTTTTGTCGACTGCAATGGTCACTCCTCCTATGGCATCTGAACTTTCTTTCTGATTTACATTAGGCTACATGACTTGCTAAATATTTCAAAGCACCCTATTTCGAGTTTCAGCCAGCTCTCTGTACCAAAAATTTTGACAAGTTGATTTGTCTTTATTCTTCTGATTATGTGATTTTGCTATCTGAGTCAACTAGTGAATGTTCATCAGAGTACTTCCGGGAGAGGGAGACCATGTGTAACCACAAGTATTAATGCTCCACTGACCAATCAAGGAGGGAGTCCTGCAATTCTCCGCCTAATAATGCAGATCCACTAGTGCCAGCTGTCCATATGAGCTGAGGATGCCCTCACAACCCCAGTGACTGGCATCAATGATGCTGACATGAGCCAACTGGCAAATCATTTCTCCCACGTGCCAGGGGAAGATCCACTGTGTCGGGCACACTATGAGGTGGCTCAGCAGGGTGAAACAAATGACACATGAGATGTCCTAAGCAATGCACCAAATTCTGCACCACTGCTACATCCCGAGGCAGCACCATGAAGACAGGTGGTCATAGACAAAAGCGCATTCAATTGTCCGTGAACTGCTGGCAGCTCTTCCTGCGTCTGCACACATCCTATCCATTGCAGCAGAAGTAAACTACAAAATCACTCAGAGAAACCTAAATATGCAACTTGCTATCCTCCTGAGGTGTCACCAATAGAGACTGACTCTTTACTGAGTTGTGTACTGGCTGTTGAAAAGTAATGACTTATGTGCTACTGACTGCCTGAATCAAAAACATACATAGAATTTAAAAATTAAACTATGAAGAAAATACAGAAAAAGCTAAATACATAACCAGCTGAAACTACCTGGCAGATTAAAACTGTGTGCCCGACCGAGAATCGAACGGGTACACAGGTAGATGCCGTGTTTCTTGACTTCCGCAAGGCGTTCGATACAGTTCCCCACAGTCGTTTAATGAACAAAGTAAGAGCATATGGACTATCATGGACTATCAGACCAATTATGTGATTGGATTGAGGAGTTCCTAGATAACAGGACGCAGCATGTCATTCTCAATGGAGAGAAGTCTTCCGAAGTAAGAGTGATTTCAGGTGTGCCACAGGGGAGTGTCATAGGACCGTTGCTATTCACAATATACGTAAATGACCTGGTGGATGACATCGGAAGTTCACTGAGGCTTTTTGCAGATGATGCTGTGGTGTATCGAGAGGTTGTAACAATGGAAAATTGTACTGAAATGCAGGAGGATCTGCAGCGAATTGACATGCATGGTGCAGGGAATGGCAATTGAATCTCAATATAGACAAGTGTAATGTGCTGCGAATACACAGAAAGATAGATCCTTTATCATTTAGCTACAAAATAGCAGGTCAGCAACTGGAAGCAGTTAATACCATAAATTATCTGGGAGTATGCATTAGGAGTGATTTAAAATGGAATGATCATATAATGTTGATCGTCGGTAAAGCAGATGCCAGACTGAGATTCATTGGAAGAATCCTAAGGAAATGCAATCCGAAAACAAAGGAAGTAGGTTACAGTACACTTGTTCGCCCACTGCTTGAATACTGCTTAGCAGTGTGGGATCCGTACCAGATAGGTTTGATAGAAGATATAGAGAAGATCCAACGGAGAGCAGCGCGCTTCGTTACAGGACCATTTAGTAATTGCAAAAGCATTACGGAGATGATTGATAAACTCCAGTGGAAAACTCTGCAGGAGAGACGCTCAGTAGCTCAGTACGGGCTTTTGTTAAAATTTCGAGAACATACCTTCACCGAAGGGTCAAGCAGTATATTGCTCCCTCCTACGTATATCTCGCGAAGAGACCATGAGGATAAAATCAGAGAGATTAGAGCCCACACAGAGGCATACCGACAATCCTTCTTTCCACGAACAATATGAGACTGGAATAGAAGGGAGAACCGATAGAGGTACTCAAGGTACCCTCCGCCACACACCGTCAGGTGGCTTGCAGAGTATGGATGTAGATGTAGTAGACGTAGAACTCGGGACCTTTGCCTTTCGCGGGCAAGTGCTCTACCATCTGAGCTACCGAAGCACGACTCACGCCCGGTACTCACAGCTTTACTTCTGCCAGTATCTCGTCTCCTACCTTCCAAACTTTACAGAAGCTCTCCTGCGAACCTTGTAGAACTAGCACTCCTGAAAGAAAGGATACTGCGGAGACATGGCATTGCCACAGCCTGGGGGACGTTTCCAGAATGACACTTTCACTCTGCAGTGGAGCGTGCACTGATATGAAACTTCCTGGCAGATTAAAACTGCGTGCCCGACAGGTATCGAACCTGGGGTCCCATATCTAAAGGCAGACTTTTGCAGTAACCACCAGCCCACGAGCTGCAGACAGTCAGCTGCTGGTACCTTGCTCCATTCCTATGTAATATATCTAAAGAGGTGAGCATATTCAGAAGCTTTGGATAGATCACGCACTGCAACAAGCCATGCTGTGCTGGCGAGGCTTCATACAGTCATACTTCAAACGTATGGGTGTATATGAAAACGTTTATAGATTGGTTTGAGGAATCTCTTCTCCCACATGCCAGGATTTCTGATCGAGGCAGTTTACTACTTCACTTTAGCCGAGGCGTTCTTCGGCTCCGAAGTGTTAATGGTATAAAATTTGTTTCCCCCAAAATGCAAAAAAGCTATTTAAACCACTGGATGTCTTCAAGCCTAGGAGTGATTGGGTAGAATGACGAGTCGGTGGAGGAGGAGGAGGAGGAGGAGGACGAGGAGGAGGAGGAGGACGAGGAGGAGGAGGAGGATGTTAGCCAGTGTGAGTGAAAATGATTCGCGCTACCTTGAGGAAACGATTAGGCAGTTTAAAGAAGAGTTCATTTGTGCTTGTGGAAAGATGGCTCTAGAAAAAATTCACAGAGTACGATATGTGCACAAAGTGCTGAAAATTATGAAAATATGGAACGACACTGATTGTTATTATTATTATTCGTAATTTATGTTGCTTCTCTTTCCAGAAAATATATCAGACAAAGATACCTGACACTGTTGTTAATAACATTTATTGTTCCAGCACACGTTTCGAACACTTTACACAATAGCATATTCGTCTGTTTAATCTCCAACCTTCGTAGTATTCATACGAAAATATACACTCGTTCAAATTAAAAACAAACTTCACCATTCAGACATCACTCTACGCGTCACAGCTAAACTCTTTGCTGCATTTCAAGGATGTTAATGGCACAGACAAAACGCCACAGCATGTAAACATTTCTGCAAAGGAATTTGTGATGCCTGTTAATCAATGAATTCTGCATTACGAACTGAAAGGGTGGTGAAGATAAACTACACATCTACAGTTAAAAAAACGTTAAGAATGAGTGAAAGTTTAATAAAACGTAGTTCTGTGCAAGTTCTTCGAACAGTAAGATAAATGTGTCAGTAAACTTTATAAGTGGAAAGCAGGTGCGCGAAGATATTCTCTCGCTAAGGTCCTAGGCTGGATAGGAGTTGTTGTTATATACCTATAACAGATGGTTTTTATTATTGGGGGTGAGCATTTTCTTTTATTGAAAGTACGAGAGAAAGTGTCTTAAAGTGGCGGAAATTTCGTATTTATTTTTGCTGAGGACAGTAATCAAAAATTTCAATATGGCGGAACCCCAAGGAAATTCTTCAAATCAAATGAACCAAGGTGTGTTTTTGTCAACCAGTCTAAATGACATACTGCTTTTATTTAAAATATATGAAGTGTATTTTATTCAAATGTTCATTAGCTTTGAATGTCCACTTATTTGCAATATTAGCGGCTGATAAAGTGTAAGTAGTAGTAGTAACAGCACTTTCATGACATGTCAATAGAGCTGTTTAATTTGTAAAGGTTTTGTATACCAACCCTCATTTTTTTAATTTGTCATCCATTAAATCTTGCTAGTACTGATTGCCCAGTTCCAAATATTCAGGCTTAAAACATAAGCGTTGTCAACTAAATAATGAACTGTCATTACTGGTAGTATAATAAAATGCCCAAGACTGTTGACAGCTCACAGAATTTTTAAACAACGTATACATATAATTGATATTAAATTAATATACTTCAGTTATTGAAGTTTCATGTGATAGTGCGATCTCAAGCGTTTAGAAATTATACCCTCTAGAGGACAATATTTTTATTGTCCAACTTGGTGCAAAGTTTGTGATTTACATTGTCACAGGAAAGACACTTTCACTATCAAATTAAAAAAAAAAAGAAGCATTATGCGCTGTTTACTTCTATCCACTAGTTTGTCCATGGATCATTTTGACAGTGGTATGAAACACATCAAGAAATACATTAGAACAAATAGATAGTATATAAATTCAAAGAAAATTAAAATTGTAGAATAAACACTGTCTATAATTGCCATTCAGAACATACCTCCAAAAATGCAATACACTAGATGTAACATTTATTTTGTTTGATATTCTGTGTATTCACATTTGATTAATTATTTCATTTGTTCTTGCACCATTCACTACAACAAAGTTGGACATGTCATATACCATACATAAATAATAAACACATATATAAAACATAAACAAAATAGCATAGAACTAGGTAAGGAAAGGGCAGGAAGTCGACCTTGGGCTAATAAGTGGAACTATTCCAGCACTCACTTTATAGCAGTTTGGGAAAACCATCAGAAACTCAAGTCAAGATGTCCAGACCGGGTATAAAACCAGCTTCTCCCGAATACAAGTCCATCTTGCTCGGTGCATGATTAAAAAAGAGAACCACATATACGTAGTCTTCAAAGATATTGCAACACGCAAAAGAATGATAAACTTGATCATGATATATTGCTCTTCTGAGGGAAGAAACCACATGGATGATTATAAACCCTGCTGAAAAGTGTAACACATGAACACTTGCTGCCACAGTATACATCACAACCAACCTTTGCCAGGTGCTTTCTCTGAGAGAGTATATTGCACTGTATTTGGAACAAACAAAGCCAACAGTAGAAATATATTTTTGCAGAGACAGACACACAGCACAGATGGTACATCAGTCAACAGATTGAAAAGAAGTACTTATCAATAAACAAGGGCATTTTAATACTAAATGCTAACACATTCACGTACATTATAGAAATACTTATTGACAAGAAATTATGTTAATCCTGTTGTAAAAGCTGTTTCCTTCTCCAACATCTTAATGGATGTTGGCAGTGGATTGTGAAGAATGACACTAAATGGCTCAGATTTCTTTGAGTGTGAGTTACTTTTACTTGTTCTACATAGAGGGTTGCCTCAGTTGCGAGTATTATTACTGTGGTAATTGGTTTGCAGTTCGCCATGTTTAGCTCTGATCAGCAACACACATTTATAAACGTACAGTAAGCACACACCACTCAGTATGAAACTAGTGTCATCTCAGACAACATAATCTTAGCTGCATTTTTAGGTCTGAATGTCATTTACATATATAATGAAGAGAACGGAGCCAAAACACTACCCTGTGATTCACCTATTTCAGCTTTCTTTGCATCAGATACTAGTCTGATTTTATAACTAAATTGAATTGATGTGACTTCCACAACAGGTGTTGTTGTTGCTCTTGTTGTTGTGGTGGTGGTCTTTAGTCCAGAGACTGGTTTGATGCAGCAATCCATGCTACTCTATCCTGTGCAAGCTTCTTCATCTCCGAGTAACTACTGTCCACCTACATCCTTCTGAATTTGTTTAGTGTAGTCATGTTTGGGTCTCCTCCTATGATTTTTACCCTCTGCACTTCCCTCCAATACTAAATTGATGATCCCTTGATGTCTGAGAACGTGTTGTACCAACTGACCCCTTCTTCTAGTCAAGTTGTGCCACAAATTCCGCTTCTCCCAAATTCTATGCAGTACCTCCTCATTAGTTATGTGATCCATATTTGTACCACTCAGAAGGCCATATTGATTACTGTTCAGTAGATTGTGGTCATCTAAGTACTTGATGCTTCTCTGTTTCATTACTCTAGCTCAATTACTTTAGAGAATCCTGAGAGAAATGATATGGGTCGACAATTTTCAATTTTATGCATGTTATTACTCTCAAATAGGTGTATTTCCTTCTGAGATTTTTAGTCTCTGTGAGGAATGCTCTGTCAGTAAATGATGAATTAACAGTGTCAGCTAAGGGCTTTGCAGTATGTAAATATTTAGGGGTATAATACTTATGTTTCTCCTGACTTGTGAAATTTAACTGTTTGGGAAGCATTTATAAAGTAATCAGTTACGTAGTGTGGCAGTTGATACTCTTCATTTAGCAAACAATTGCAATAAGCTATTAAAAGGCTGTTTCACATCATAATATTTATTGAAGCCTTGTTAGCAGTTACTTGAAGTAAATGCTGCTCTTATACCTTGTGGAATATTTGTAGTGGTACGGTATTAAAAAAAAAATGAATTGAGAATTACAGGGCTGCAGTAACAGTATTAGACTTTTTAGCTTTCCTGCACCATCCTTTGTTGCTGATAGTTCTTTTAACTATAAATTCCAGAATTTACCTAGTCTGCTAGTTATCATTTTATACAAGTACTAGTTCTTTCCCCATATGGTATGCAAAACTATAAAGCCATCTGTCACCTTTGACACAAAGTAATGCATGATTCTGTAAATGTTTAGTTGTTTATCAGATTCTTAAAATTTTGAGCACATGTAGGTCTATGTGAAATGAATGTGCAAATACACAATGAATTTTTGTCAGAGTGAAATAAAGTAAGTGCGCTATAACAAATGTTAAATTTAGATATGGTTTTAACAATACAGGAGATGCAAGCCTTAATCACAAAAGACCTAATAATACCAGTACTGATATTATTATTGTTATTATTCTTATTCTTACTGTACTAATCTAATAGTTAATACAGCTACTATTATCATGTTTATTTTTAATTCCAGTTTCACACTATTGCAGTGGTTTCAGTCCCAATTTTGAAGTCAAGAAACCTTCATCCATTGGTGAAAATACATACAAAAGCATTAATAAAGATACAGACAGATGCTTTACTGAGAGTACAGACAGAGGTATTAATGAAAAAGATTATTGTAAATAGTCATGCTTAGACAACATATCTGTGGACAGTAGAGAGAATTTGTACTGTAATTGGTTTCTTATAATGTGATAGGTGATGAGGTTTATGGATTTAGAGAAACCTTTATGGACAGTTCCTCAGAGTAAAATAACAGTTGGGATTTTTTTTTTTTCCACTCTAGCTGAAATGCCAAGTTTGCATATTTTGTAAAGTTTTCACCTCCTTGTACTATGCCTGTTTTCCTTGGGCAGAAAAGATGCAACAGGAAGGAGAGGAAATTTCCATTACTTGTTTAAAGTTATGAGATGTGATATATAGTGTGCAGCTGTCTTTTGTGCGAAGACTGGTTTATGTTTGGGATGCATGACTGTCAAGATCATGCCCTATTTGTTTCTAGTATTATGGCACATCATTTTCTTGTTACAGTTTAGTCCTTGTTACCTAACGGGGTATTAATATACCATTTGATAGTGTTTGTTGTTATAACAGTCAAGTAAGTTTATTTGAATCAGAATTGATATGATTAGCTGTTGTTAGTCTGTGCAGTGTCAAATCCCCTAAGGTTACCACTGTGACCATTTTAAACTATTTGAATGATTCTTTTTTCCCCCACATATATACATTTCATCATTCTGTGTCAACATGTAGCTACCAAAACACTTACCTGGGAAACTTTTTAAGAGATGATATCTCAGTAAGAGACTGCTGTTGTGTGACGAAAGTAGGGATAAGATTCAGTGATTGTGATTGTTGTTTGTATTTCAACTACTTTCAAATAATTTTGTGCTGCATTTTATTTTCAAAACAATTCTGATGGAATATGATTTGTTTTAAACAATAGGTCTGGAGTTTGGGAACTCTCCTACTACCCGTATTTCATTTATACACTGGTTGGAGCTTGCATGGTTACCTGTTGTGTGTTTGTTTTTTCCACAAGTAATATGGAGGGCTTTACATTTGCCGTGGCACAGTTCAAAACAAGTGACTTCTCAGCATTTGAGAAACATGGCAGAATAACAAGACGTGTTTCTTAAAATAAACAAAAGACATTTCACAAAAAATATTAAGCATGTACACCAACAGGCTTACAATGAAAATGTAAATAATGTCGTGAATAATTGAAAGATAATTGGGGGGGGGGGTTGGGCAGGAATGGGTTGAAAAACAAAGAACAATCTTCAGTTGGGTGATTTTGGTTATCATACTTGAAATGAGCGAGGTCATACATAGTAGAATTTGTGAGATGGTTGTATTTTTCCTTAATGCATTCTTTCAGAAAACGTGTGGTTACAAAAATGGACTTGGCAGGGACTGCATATGACCTACAGTGAGTGAGGCTCCTTATTAATATGCAGTGGTGGGACTCATAATGGGAGAGACTGTCACTCACAGCTGTTAGCTAGAGCAGTTTCAAATTTCATAAATGTTTGAGCAATACATGACTCATACCCTGGAGAGCATACAGTATACCACTCATTGAAGCCATGATAATTGCTAAATGTATGTGGCGGGCTTACTAAACTGCTGCCCCATTGATTTGGATGGAAACCACAAACTTCTTCAAAGCATCTAAATTCCTTCAAAGTGTGTGTGTTTTTTTCCCTCTCTCCCATTCTCCTTCTCACACTCCTCTGTACACTGAAGTGCAAGATTTATGGGCAAAAGTAGCTTTTGGATGATTTGTTACTGCTAAGTAACATAGCTCAATGAAATTTGGGTTATACATCAAAAGAAATTCAACAGTATAGTACAGAAAGTTACAGAAAGAAGTCCACTATGAAGTGAATAGAAATAGCAGTTTTATTCAAAGACAATAATTGCACTGAAGTCACCACAACCCAAGATGGTCTCTTGGATATTATAAATGGTTGGACATCTTTCTTAATAGAGTGTGTGATTATCATTAGCAGCAGTGCATGTCCTGCAGCGTACTCCCATGCAGGACATGTTCTTGTGATAGGGTGTTCATTCTTCCACCAGCAATTCGCAGCTACTGGTTTATCATTGATGCATGTGGATGTGCTGCAGTTTATTTGCCCAATGCATCCCACAAATGCTCAATAGGATTTAGTTAGGGGAAGTGGCAGGCCCATACATTCACTGAATATGCTCTCATTCCAAAAACTACTACTACTCCTGTACTGTTCAGTGTGGTCACACATTGTCAACATTGTGCGTCCCTCCACTTGGACCACGAAGACAATCACCTTTGACAATGCTGAACATACTCTTAGATGGCAAGAGGGGTAACATTGTCTGCTCATTGGCAAGAGCCATAATGTTTTAGAATGCAAACTGTTGGCAGTTGCTGCTTACTTCTTTCTTGTGAATTCCTGTCATGTCCAAACTCATGTCAGAATGTCTGTCTGTAAAGTTGTTGTTATTTTTGTATCCATGACAGTACAATAAAATTATTTACAAAATCAAACATTTCTACAATATATACACAGGATTTTACACAAGTCAAATTGGTTTTGAGGCCCAGAAATTGGCAGTCTTGATTGCTGGAACATTTGCTGTGACCAGATCATCAAGTGTGCAGGATTCAGGCAACTTTGGGCAGATCAAGAGGTGTGCATCATCTTGAGATTCTCTGCATTCACAGGCTGCGTTTCCAGAAATGTATCCCCATCATTTCAAGATTTGTTTCCACTGCGTCACTCCAGTCCGCAGTCTGTTCAGAGTATTCCACGTCTGATAAGGTTGTTGGAAACCAGCAACAGGCTCTTCCTTTAGGTTTTTGCTATTACTATTACCAGTTATTTTCTGACACAGCTCAATTTGGGGAGTGAAAGGTGAAGATGTAATTGCTTCAGTTGTGTGCAGGAAACTCTTTCTGGACTTCAGCCTTGAATATGGTGCTTCACTTCCAAACATGGGATGCCAGGGGCCGTTTTCCTGTTTTTTCTTTTAAACTTCTGTCATTGTTCTTCGTTTTATCTCTAGGAGTGCTATGCCTGCCAGCTGGTAGATTTTGTCAATTGGAGTTGATTGTAGGCAACCTGTTATGACGAGGCCTGTCTTGTTGAGAGCAGTATCAACATTCTTGGTGTGTGCAGAGTTCTGCCAGACTGGTGCTCCATATTCAGTTGTGGAGAGACATAAAGCTAGGGCAGATGCGCATAGGACATTTGGTTGAGCTTCCTATTAGCTATTAGTGAGCCTGCATATTATATTATTTTGGCTGCAGACTGTGAGCTTTGTTTTCTCGTCGTGAACTTTGAAAGTGAGTGTTCGGTCAAGCTTTACTCTGAGGTGTGTAGGGGTGTATGTATGTTGTAATTGCATTTCCCTCCAAGTTATATCCAGTTTTCTTGTAACTTGTGTATTTCTCAAGTGAAATGCAGACACCTGTATTTTGAATGGGTTGTGCTTTAAGGTGGTTGTTATCATAGAATTTTGTCAGGTCTTCAAGGGCTGCAGTCAGTTTCATTTTCACCTCTCCAAATGTAAGTCCTTGGGCTGCAACTACTGTATCATCGGCATAGTTGAAAGATCTTGTATCTGTCCCGACAGGTTGGTCATTGGTGTAGATATTGTACAGCAGTGGTGCCAGCATACTCCCTTGGGGGGGGGGGGGGGGGGGAGACCATTCTTCTGTATTCTCTGTCAACTTCTCTTGTTGTTCAGGATGATGAAGAACACCCTGTTTTGAAGTAAGCATTGGGTGAACTGCATTAATTGATAGTTCTTGGTGATTGTATGAATCTTTCTTGTCAGTTGGTTGTGATTCCCTATATCGTGTGCTGCTGTTAGGTCCACGAATGCCACAACTGTAATTTGCCCTCTCTTGTATCCGTTCTCAATGTGCTGAGTTAGGTTGAGGATTTGACCACAACATAATTTTCCTGGACGAAATCCTACCCGTTGTTTCATTAGGCTCTGGTATACATAACCTGATGTGCAGTTCAAGATCATTCTTTCCAACAGTTTGTATAGATGACACAGAAGAGAGACTGGTTGAAAGTTCTTGGGGTCTGTCGATTCATACCTGGGTTCAGTAAGGCTACCAATTTCGCTTTATGCCTGAATTTGGGTATCTGTAGTTTAAAAATTCGGTTGTTAATTAGATTTAAGATCCACCTTTTAGTTCCTGATCTGAACCTCTTAATTTGTTCTACTTGTAGATAATCTAATCCTGGAGCTTTGTTACTCATCATGCAATGCATGGCATCCTCTAGTTGTGCTAATGTGAAAGGGCAGGCAATAAAGTCATTTTCTTCATCATATCTTTTTATAGTTTGGTCTTGATATATCTTCTTTTCATTTTGCCATTTAATAGCAGATGATGAGGTTCTTCATCAGTAGCTATATTAGCCATTTCAGCAGGAGCTTTAGTGTGGTCATCGTTGAGGTTTTTCAAGAGTTTTCAGGCTTTAAGACTGCTATGCTTCATGCCTGTGTCACTAGGTTGCACCACTTTTCCCTTCTGAAGGCAGATATGCCAGACACAGCTGTTCACCTGTTCCAATTCTTTCTTCAGAAAAGGGTCCTCATTGATTTAAGCAGTGCTTTTGAATCTTTGTTAAGTCGTGGAATATATGTAGTTCTGCATCCCCTAGGGATATATTTTTGTAATATGGTTTTCATTAGGTCGACAAACTGGTCATACATTTCTGGAATGAGTTCCACATTTTCCACTTCCTTATCCAGATCTTCTGCAAAACTGCTCCACTTTGCTGTCTTAAAATTAAGTCATCTCTTGAACGGGACTCTTTCTGGCACCACAGCTGCTTCTACAGAACAGATTATAGGTCGATGTTGATAATGGTGGGATTGGCTCCATAACATCTTTCTTTGACTGGTGTGCTATACGTTCACTTACGGAGATGTTATCAGAGTTCCATCCAGGCCACCTTCCACTGTTTCAAGGGGTGGTTTCTTAGTATCGTGTATGAGCTTCAGTTCTATGCTTTCGGCCCAATCTTTGAAGTCTTCTCCATTCTTGTCCGTGTCCCTGTAGCCCCATGATGAGCTGTGACATTTGAAATCACCCATAACAAGTTTTGTTGGTTTGCGACAGAAGTTACTTGGTTCCTTGAAACTGAAGTCTGTCTTTAGTGGTTTATACACTGATGTTATTGTGCATGGCTGGACTTCAGCGGTCAAAATTTCTACATCATCTTCTGCCATTATGTATATGGATAGGATTAGAAGGTCCGTTTTGGCAAAATATTGCGCTACCATATTGAGCACTTGGTCTCTCAGCAATCAGTTTCATTCTATTCAACATTGGCGTCTGTTCAGTGTGGCCTCTGTGGGTTTCTTGTATCAAAAGAAAGTCACAATTTGCTTGTTTGTAGATGTCTGATGGCAGAGCTTCTTTCTCATATGATATTCCTTCAATGTTAATGGAGACTGCTGTCAGAGCTGGCTTTGATATTTTAAAAGCCTTTTGAGTTCTCATTTTTGTTGTCCTGGTGGTGGAAGGAGCTGACACGAGGGTGACTCCTAATGTTGCCCAGGGAACGCCTGATCATTTGTGTCGGCGTATTATTAGCAGAATGATCTTCATGGAGGCTTCTTGGTTTGTTTGTGGCTGTAGAGAGTAATTGTATGCTGATGCAAAGTACATATTATTAAGTGAGACAAGTAATAGGTGGTTTTGGCACTGGGATGCTCCCTGTGTAAGGGAGTAATGTTCATTTTTAGATCCAGGAATATTAAATGGTTAGGTACCCCAATCAGTCATACATTGCAGTATTCCACTGTATGTGCCACATTGTTTCTGGATGTTTTCTAATGTCATCTACACATATTCCATTAAGCTGCCATTTTTGTCTTTCTTTCGTCTTTATGAATCCAGCATCCATTTGCCTGTCTGTGTGTCATGCCCACTTCAATGTAATTTTTATTACAGGTGTGGCTCTCTCTGTAGTCCCTTCCATATTGTTTCCCTGTTTCTCCGAGTGATTTCCAGTATGTATCTCCATTGCTTGGTGAGGGACTCTCATAATTGGATGGGTTTTTATGTTAAAAGTCCATAGTTTCTGTTATTAATCAAAACTGGTAATACACAAGGATAATGACCTTTTTTTCTGAGATAGAGGAAGTACAGTTTCGAAATCCATGTTTAGCTTACTGAAATCACTTCAGGCCATTTTTATCCTTCAGTTTATTTCTTTTCTTGTTCATGTGGCGAGTGCCATTGACTGCCAAAATACGAAAATTCACAACTGCTTCTTTGTCTTCAGAGCTAACTTGAACAGTTTCATTTTTGACATTTGTCATCCTTTTTTAAATTTGACTCCACCTGGAACCTGGAAGTGCTCATTGATCGTACTTATTTCAGTTGGCGAAAGAGGGTACAGTAAGCAGTTGTAACTTGTGTGTATTGTAGCTGATCTAGATTTCAGTCAGTGCATGTGTGTGACAATCTTTAGTGCTAGACGTAATACAGGAAGCAATTAAAATACAGTGGCATTTATGTTAACACCAAAGTACAGTTGTATAAATTTCACACATGAGTGGATGGTATGTACCAGCAGATAAAGTTAACACATTTCAGTCATTATTTGGTGTAGTCCCTCTTGAAGTATATACATCAAGAGTTCAAATTACACTAGATTAGATTAGATTAGATTAATACTTGTTCCATAGATCATGAATACGACACTTCGTAATGATGTGGAACGTGTTAGGTTAATAAAAGATGTCTGTACAAGATATTACATTACACAAAATATTGCATGACACTAATGTTTAAGGTGCACTTCCAGGTTCAAGACAGAGTAATTAATTAAAAAAAAAATTCCTTACTGGGCATGTGCTACAGTCTAAATATACAAAAATTCCGTGAGTGAAACTCGCAATTCTGAATAAGCACATTAACTTGGACAAAACTTGCATCGCAAGAAAGTTAACACAAAGTATGTACAGTCACACATCAAGAATAACTACAGCAAGAATGGTGGTTTTGGATGCAAAAGGAAATGTGAAGTGGCGATTATGATAAGTGAAATTCAGGGTCTCTTTGTTAAAAACAAATTTTAAATCAAGAATTATATCAATTGCTCTTTGCCATATCGGCATTGGTTAGTTCCTTGATCTTTAATCATCTTTCTTTGTTTATTTTTGAATAAGTAGATAGAGTTGCCAATGAAACTAGACTAAGAAATTTGAAAAAAACATTGAAAATTTAGAGAATGAATCTAGTAGCTCTTACGGCAGTGGCAATGCAAATTTTAAATGTTATCCTTGAGAGTTTAATTTTACTAATAATATTTTTAATGGACAGGGAGAAAAAAATTTTACCTAAAGATTTCCAATACAACACCCATACGTGTATTGATACAAGGACAGTAACCGATACTGTAGTATACACCAAGGGAGCAACTGTCAGCTTGAAATTTACCAAGCACAAACAAAATAAGATCACTGTATCAGTAAATAAAACTATAGAGAGTGAAATGCTTTGATTTTTTTTTTTTAAACCACTTTGTATTCAGCTGACAAAATTTTCAAAAAATAGCTTAGAGTTGATTGAAAAAATAAGATGTAACAGTAGCTAATGTCATGGAATTTATTAGACATAACCAGTTTATGCACTTATTTTCCGATAAATGAAACGATAGAGATTATTAAACAAAACTTTTAATGCAGAGTATATTATCTAATGATGAAATAACAGAATTTCTTCCAGTGCTTACTCTTATTTTAGGTAACAAGTATATTAAATTCAGTAGAGAAATATTTGTACAAGAAGGTGGTTTAAGAATGGGTAGGCCATTATCAAGTTTCCTAGAAGATATTTTGTCATTTCATTGGAAAATAATTGTTTTAAGGTAGTACAAAAGTGGCAAGTACAGTTATATGTTATCTTAGATATGTAGATGATACATTGCTCCTAGTAAAACAGTTGTCGACAGGTTCAGTAAATTACATAAGAAAATTATGTTTTCTTGGAGATGGAGTCGGACAATCCATAAATTTTCTAGGCTTAACTGTCAGCATTTCTAGTGATTAACACACCTTTGCCATCTACAGAAAAGAAATCCATGTTTAACCCTCCAAGCTGACGTAAGCAGGCATTTTTCCATTTTGCATTTAACCAGTTAATTAAAACCCTAGTTTCTAAAATAGAATATGAAGTAGAGTTGAACATAAATATATACTGGAAAAGTTGATGATTACCCACATAATTATACAGGGCAGCAATTATTGAACTATATGAAATAAAATCATCAAAACTTCTGAATGGTTCACATTAGGATGTTCAAACTTTGCGGTTGGCCGTGGGGCATGATGTGAATTAGTATGCACATGCAAATGCAACTTGTTGTTGTCAGTCATTTGCATGTGTAAATGTCAGAGTAAAGCATGCCTGAGTGTATAGCGCTTGTGAAGGCCTACTATGCGAGCAATAAAAGCCCAAAGGTGGTTTGCGACCGAGCTCAAGCTGAAGACAACTGGTCCAAGTGTGCTAATGATCAAGAATTTGATTCACAAGTTTGAGAGAACGGGTAGTGTTCGTGATGACAGTGTCAGCAATGTTGGTCATCCAGAGAGGGTGAAAACATCGAGAAGACGCGCTGTGTTTCAAACGAGCCCCAGGAAATCAATCAGATGAGCTGCACAACAGGTGGGAATGAACCAGGAGACACTGCAACAAATTGCTGTTGAAGACCTGCACCTCTTCCCATACAAAATTCAAACCCATCAGCCATTAAACCCCAGGACCATGGAACAGCGGCCGTGTTTTGCCGACACTATTGTTCACAGGATAGACAAACAGGACTTTGATGTGAATGTGGTTGGGTTTAGTGATGAAGCCCACTTTCATTTGGATGGGTTTAGTGATGAAGCCCACTTTCATTTGGATGGGTTCATCAATAAGCAGAATTGGTATATTTGATTGACTGAGAAGCCGCATTTCGCGACAGAGAAGTCTCTTCACCCTCAACGGGGGACTGTGTAGTGTGCAGTGCTCAATCAGGGAATAATCAGTGTGATATTCCTTGATGGCATGGTGCTGGCGAATGGTATGTGAAAGCTTTGGAAGATGATTTCATGCCCATTATCTAAAGCTATCCTGAGTTCGACGAAATGTGATTCATGCGAGACAGAGCTCGACGCCATCGAAGCAGGAGAGTGTTTGATGTCGTGGGGGAGCAATTTGGGGACCGCATTGTAGCTCTGAGGTCCCAGAGGCCACTGACGAGGGCCTTGATTGGCTGCCATATTCTCTGAGTCAACATAAACGACTCCATTGTGTGGGTCTATATTAAAGACAAAGTGAACAGTAATAACCCCAAAACCATTGCTGAGCTGAAAACAGCCATTCAGGAGATCAACAGCAGCGATGCTCTGACACTTCAGCAGGTCATGCAGAATTTTGCTGTTCATCTGTGCCACATCATTGCCAAGGATGGCAGGCATATCAAACACGTCATAATATTTATGATTAACCTGTAGATCAGAACCATATACAGGTGAGACCTGAAAACAGTTATCTGTCAGTTTTCTTAACATGTATGTTGTATTTCACTGTTAAATGTCTTTTCAGTGTAAAGAATTATAGAAGACAACTTGGGTGCACAAATGTGGTGATATGTCTTTATTCCGTTACTTTAAATTGAAAAGACAACTGCAGTGAAACAAAAGAAAAGATGCTAGCAGTAGTGAGAGACATTAATAATTTTTTATATTTATATGGGTATAAACAGTATAAAAATTCTGCGAAGTTTAATTTCAAAACAAATTCAGCTATAAAGAAGGAAACTGTATTTTTTAAAATCTTTCATATTGCATATAACTTTGATTTCCTTGACATTTTGATCCAAAGAAATGAGTTCCCTTAAAGGAGACAGACGCGATTTTTTTTTCATAGCACTTATTATTAAGTTCATACAACTGTGCACTGTGTCTTTGTGATGATAGGACATCCACTAACATGTAAAATTCGAGAATGGGACCCAAACAGCGTTTTTCCTGCTGGGCCATGAAAGGAATTGTGATTCAGCAGGAGATACGCAGTTAATCTCAACATCTTTAAATTCATGTGATACCTGGTCGAAATGTGTCCTATGTACCAATATTTATCATATTTGAAAGCCACGTACCGCCTGATTGCAACTGTTCCCACAAAACATTTTTATAAGCTTCCACGGCAACAGTGATCCCATTTCCTTTGTTTCTGTTGAGTGTGTCTTCATTAGAAAGGTGTTAGTAGCAATGCCTACAAATACTTGGTGTGAATGTGTTCCTGTAACTGTCCTCATTGTACTGTACCTGCATTCTAAGAAACCTTCATACAGTTTGATGTCGTTTGAAGAAACGAGGAAGATACTAATGCCCTGTATTTTGTAGAGTGCCCATGTGAATAGTGCAACCATTTTCCTGATGTAATGGATCTCCTAAATCAGAAATACAGACTTAATTCAACATGCAATGAACAGATCCAAGTTTTATCACTTGCTCCGCCTTCATGGAACATTATCAGTGTAACATCTACTTCTGGCATCACAGAGCATATGATATGTGCAACAGGAAACGTGAAAGACTTGTTTCTCCAGAATGCAGGAGTTGTTAAAGAAGTTACCTGAAATTGCCAAACAACATGTAGTGATGCTTTTACAAAAAGGACAATTTTTCAAGAGTTCATGCAAGAGAGGAAAGATTATGTTTCCATCATGATAAGTAACAGATTCACATGCAGAAAATATTTATTTTAGTTAATCTGGGGGAATACTGCATGAAATGCAGAGTGTTAGTATGTTCTTTGTTTCTTCACAGGAGATCAAATCTTATGAAGGTTTCTTGGAATGCAGGTACAGTACAGTGAGGACAGTTCCAGGAACACATTCGCACCAAGTATTTGTAGTCAATGCTACTAACGCATTTCTAATGAAGACACGCTCAACAGAAACAAGGCAAATGAGATCACTGTTGCTATGGAAGCTTATAAAAATGCTATGTGGGAACAGATGCGTGTCGAGAAGTATGTGGTTTTCAGATATGATGAACATTGGTACATAGGAAAAATTTCCCAGGTATCACATGAATTTAAAGATGTTGAGATTAACTGCATACCTCCTGCTGAAGCACAATCCCTTTCATGGCCCAGTAGGAAAAACCCTGTTTGGGTCCCATTCTTCGATGTTACATGTAAAGTGGATGTCCTATCATTACAAAGACACAGTGCACAGTTGTATGAACTTCATAATAAGTGCTATGGAAAAATTGAACTCATTTCTTGTTTGGATCAAACTATCAAGGAAACCAAAGTTATATGCAATGGAAGATTTTTAAAAATACAGTTTCCCTCTTTATAGCTGAATTTGTTTGGAAACTATACTTCGCAGAAGTTTTGTCTGTTTATACCGGTATAAATGTAAAAAATTATTAATATCTTCATTACTGCTTACATCTTTTCTTTTGTTTCACTGCAGTCGTCTTTTTAATTTGCAGTAACAGAATAAAGCTATATCATCACATTTGTGCTCCCAAGTTGTCTCCTAAAGACATTTAACAGTGAAATACAACATACACATTAAGAAAAATGACTGATAACTGTTTTCAGCTCTTACCTGTATACAGTTATGACCTACAGCTTAACCATAAATGTTTTAGGAATAGTTTTTCAAGGAATACACAAGTTTTTTATTTACCAATTCCCCATAGTGGTGAATGTAGATGGTACGTGTAATTGGCGTAATTATTTTATTCTTTGGCAATGAAAAAAATGAGTTAGAATATTCTTATTTGTAGCTAAGATTAC
Organism: Schistocerca cancellata; assembly: GCF_023864275.1. Taxonomy (NCBI): domain Eukaryota; kingdom Metazoa; phylum Arthropoda; class Insecta; order Orthoptera; family Acrididae; genus Schistocerca; species Schistocerca cancellata. The sequence goes on along the minus strand of NC_064627.1, from coordinate 770,864,677 downwards.
TCCCAGATATGTTCCAGCAAAAAATCAAGTCTGTACTCAACTGTCTACATACTCCCCCAGGAGTTTTATTGCAATGGAGTTACCTTTAAGGGAAGATACAAAATACTAATTGGAATGCCAAATGCTTTTCATTATTATTTCTACTTAACACTAAGACTACAGAGTTACAGTGCAAAAGCTGTGGTACATATTGTTTTCCTGTGCAAACAGTGGCGTCAGTGCAATTTAAACGCTGTATGTGTGTACTCCAAGAGAGACTATGGTAAATAACAGCTGACCTGTTATCTTTATCTGCTGGTATGTGCCATTTCCTTATATGTGAAATTTATACAAGTGCACTTCGATGTTAACATGGATGTGGTTGTATTTTAATTTCTTCCTGTATTACCTCTAGCATTGACGATCTACCCCCATGAACCATGGACCTTGCCGTTGGTGGGGAGGCTTGCGTGCCTCAGCGATACAGATGGCCGTACCGTAGGTGCAACCACAATGGAGGGGTATCTGTTGAGAGGCCAGACAAACATGTGGTTCCTGAAGAGGGGCAGCAGCCTTTTCAGTAGTTGCAGGGGCAACAGTCTGGATGATTGACTGATCTGGCCTTGTAACATTAACCAAAACGGCCTTGCTGTGCTGGTACTGCGAACGGCTGAAAGCAAGGGGAAACTACAGCCGTAATTTTTCCCGAGAACATGCAGCTCTACTGTATGATTAAATGATGATGGCGTCCTCTTAGGTAAAATATTCCGGAGGTAAAATAGTCCCCCATTCGGATCTCCGGGCGGGGACTACTCGGGAGGGCGTCGTTATCAGGAGAAAGAAAACTGGCGTTCTACGGATCGGAGCGTGGAATGTCAGATCCCTTAATCGGGCAGGTAGGTTAGAAAATTTAAAAAGGGAAATGGATAGGTGAAAGTTAGATATAGTGGGAATTAGTGAAGTTCGGTGGCAGGAGGAACAAGACTTTTGGTCAGGTGATTACAGGGTTATAAATACAAAATCAAATAGGGGTAATGCAAGAGTAGGTTTAATAATGAATAAAAAATAGGAGTGCGGGTTAGCTACTACAAACAGCATAGTGAACACATTATTGTGGCCAAGATAGACACAAAGCCCATGCCTACTACAGTAGTACAAGTTTATATGCCAACTACCTCTGCAGATGATGAAGAAATAGATGAGATGTATGACGAGATAAAAGAAATTATTCAGGTAGTGAAGGGAGACAAAAATTTAATAGTCATGGGTGACTGGAATTCGTCAGTAGGAAAAGGGAGAGAAGAAAACATAGTAGGTGAATATGGATTGGGGGGGGGGGGGGGGGAGGAATCAAAGAGGAAGCCGCCTTGTAGAATTTTGCACAGAGCATAACTTAATCATAGCCAACACTTGGTTCAAGAATCATAAAAGTAAGTTGTATACCTGGAAGAATCCTGGAGATACTAAAACGTATCAGATAGATTATATAATGGTAAGACAGAGATTTAGGAACCAGGTTTTAAATTGTAAGACATTTCCTGGGGCAGATGTGGATTCTGACCACAATCTATTGGTTATGAACTGCAGATTGAAACTGAAGAAACTGCAAAAAGGTGGGAATTTAAGGAGATGGGACCTGGATAAACTGAAAGAACCAGAGGTGGTAGAGAGTTTCAGGGAGAGCATAAGGGAACAATTGACAGGAATGGGGGAAAGAAATACAGTAGAAGAAGAATGGGTAGCTCTGAGGGATGAAGTAGTGAAGGCAGCAGAGGATCAAGTAGGTAAAAAGACGAGGGCTAATAGAAATCCTTGGGTAACAGAAGAAATATTGATTTTAATTGATGAAAGGAGAAAATATAAAAATGCAGTAAATGAAGCAGGCAAAAAGGAATACAAACGTCTCAAAAATGAGATCGACAGGAAGTGCAAAATGGCTAAGCAGGGATGGCTAGAGGATAAATGTAAGGATGTAGAGGCTTGTCTCACTAGGGGTAAGATAGATACTGCCTACAGGAAAATTAAAGAGACCTTTGGAGAGAAGAGAACTACTTGTATGAATATCAAGAGCTCAGATGGCAACCCAGTTCTAAGCAAAGAAGGGAAGGCAGAAATGTGGAAGGAGTATATAGAGGGTTTATACAAGGGCGATGTACTTGAGGACAATATTATGGAAATGGAAGAGGATCTAGATGAAGATGAAATGGGAGATAAGATACTGCGGGAAGAGTTTGACAGAGCACTGAAAGACCTGAGTCGAAACAAGGCCCCGGGAGTAGACAACATTCCATTTGAACTACTGATGGCCTCGGGAGAGCCAGTCATGACAAAACTCTACCATCTGGTGAGCACGATGTATGAGACAGACGAAATACCCTCAGACTTCAAGAAGAATATAATAATTCCAATCCCAAAGAAAGCAGGTGTTGACAGATGTGAAAATTACCGAACTATCAGTTTAATAAGTCACAGCTGCAAAATAATAACGCGAATTCTTTACAGACGAATGGAAAAACTTGTAGAAGCCGACATCGGGGAAGATCAGTTTGGATTCCGTAGAAATGTTGGAAAACGTGAGGCAATACTGACCTTACGACTTATCTTAGAAGAAAGATTAAGAAAAGGCAAACCTACGTTTCTAGCATTTGTAGACTTAGAGAAAGCTTTTGGCAATGTTAACTGGAATACTCTCTTTCAAATTCTGAAGGTGGCAGGGGTAAAATACAGGGAGCGAAAGGCTATTTACAGTTTGTACAGAAACCAGATGGCAGTTATAAGAGTCGAGGGACATGAAAGGGAAGCAGTGGTTGGGAAAGGAGTAAGACAGGGTTGTAGCCTCTCCCCGATGTTATTCAATCTGTATATTGAGCAAGCAGTAAAGGAAACAAAAGAAAATTTCGGAGTAGGTATTAAAATTCATGGAGAAGTAGTAAAAACTTTGAGGTTCGCCGATGACATTGCAATTCTGTCAGAGACAGCAAAGGACTTGGAAGAGCAGTTGAACGGAATGGACAGTGTCTTGAAAGGAGGATATAAGATGAACATCAACAAAAGCAAAACGAGGATAATGGAATGTAGTCAAATTAAGTCGGGTGATGCTGAGGGAATTAGATTAGGAAATGAGACACTTAAAGTAGTAAAGGAGTTTTGCTATTTAGGGAGTAAAATAACCGATGATGGTCGAAGTAGAGAGGATATAAAATGTAGACTGGCAATGGCAAGGAAAGCGTTTCTCAAGAAGAGGAATTTGTTAACATCGAGTATAGATTTAAGTGTCAGGAAGTCGTTTCTGAAAGTATTTGTATGGAGTGTAGCCATGTATGGAAGTGAAACATGGACGATAACTAGTTTGTACAAGAAGAGAATAGAAGCTTTCGAAATGGGGTGCTACAGAAGAATGCTGAAGATAAGATGGGTAGATCACGTAACTAATGAGAAGGTATTGAATAGGATTGGGGAGAAGAGAAGTTTGTGGCACTACTTGACTAGAAGAAGCGATCGGTTGGTAGGACATGTTTTGAGGCATCAAGGGATCACAAATTTAGCATTGGAGGGCAGTGTGGAGGGTAAAAATCGTAGAGGGAGACCAAGAGATGAATACAGTAAGCAGATTCAGAAGGATGTAGGTTGCAGTAGGTACTGGGAGATGAAGAAGCTTGCACAGGATAGAGTAGCATGGAGAGCTGCATCAAACCAGTCTCAGGACTGAAGACCACAACAACAACAATTGATGATGGTCATTCAGTGTCTAAAACCTGATTCTGCCACAATAAACACAAGTTGTGACTGATTACTGTACTTTCTTTCATCAGTTGTTTTATTATTCAATGTTTTAGTCTTGTAATTGATTTTCAGTCCTACTTGCTAACTTGCTGTGTCAAATCATTCGATTTGTTATTAAAGTTTATGCGAACAGTCTGTTTTGGATATGATCAGTCCGCTCCCATTAGCTGAGTGGTCAGTACGGCAGAGTGCCATGCCAAGGGGCCCGGGTTCGATTCCCAGCTGCGGCAGGAGATTTTCTCCGCTCAGGGACTGGGTGTTGTGTTGTCCTCATCATCATTTCATTCTCATCTCTGACATGCAGGCCGCTCAATGTGGCGTCGAATGCAGTAAGTACTTGCCCTTGGTGGCCAAACTTCCCCGAATGGGGGACTCCTGGTCCACAATGCCGTACACTCATTTCCATTTCTTTGGATGTGATCAATTAAAACAGATTCATTCTTCATTTGCTCATTGCAAGGATCAGAAGACTTCCTCTTGGAATGCTGAGAATTGTATTGGTTGAATCTCCTTGCCTGACTCTTTCTACTGTCTTGATGAGGCATAGCAGAAGCCATAGAATAGATATTTGTTACTGTACTCGTATAAATTGAATCATTGCCTTGTCTCATTAGGGCTTTTTCTACAGATTTCAATGAAAATGAGTTGGAAGCTTTTCGGAATCCATGAATTGCGGAGAAAGTAGTAAATCATAATAATTTCTTCATTCTCTTATAGTTTTGTTGATGACTTGAAATTGATCTGTAAAACTAGCCCCTCCTAAAGCCAGCATGTTCATTTGCCTGATTAATTGTTTGTTCTATGTAGGTCATTATAATTTTAGTGAATATTTTTTGCAGAGGAGGCTGGTAAGTCTAGTTTTATTTGTGTGTCTCCTTTCTAGTGTAATTGAAGAAATAGAGCATTGTTACATTTTTAAGAAATTGTCTTTGCTGGAGCATTTTTAAAGCTAATGGATTTTGTCCTCAGCAAATTCTTAGAGCATTCAATGTAAAACCTAGAATGCAGGTATGTAATGGGGCAGAAGGTAGCAATTCTTTCAGATCATGTGCTGTTTTGCCCTATGTGGGCGCTTTTTCCTCGGAGATAGGCCATATTCTCCTTGAAACACTGTGTTAAGGTTATCTTCTGACCTCCCACGAAGATTGTAGCTTTACTCGGCTCTGTAAAGGAACATTTATGGCTTTGTAAGGCGGGTGTGTATCGGATTCCTTGTGGAAATTGTGAGAAGTCCTACACAGGTCAAGCAACACACAATGTTCATGAGAGATTTGTGGAACATCAAAGATACACACGTTTATCACAGCCAGACATTGTATTGACACATGGCATTCCATGAACTACAGTGATTTGAAGAGTCTAACATCAACCTCTTCCTTTCGTGATTCCGTCTTCAAGGAAACTATAGAGATTAGATTAGCTAATAATTTAATAAATAGAGATAATTGTTTTACTTTGTACAAAGCATGGAACCCAGCTCTTGGGATAATTAATCTGCAGAATAAGTCGTCATGGTGTCATTCTTGCCGTACACAGGTCAATAAGCGAATAAAATGTCTACACGTCTTTGCCATACGTGGCACGTATGTAAGCATCTCTCTTTGTTGCCAGTTAGTGTCTATGACTTGCAGGCATGTACTAATGGGATTGAGCATGTAAGGCCGCGCGTGGCACCTTGTCGTCAGTCTCGAGACTCACTCTGAGGATGGGCGGATGATATGCACCCGAAATACCAGTGGAAGAAATTTGGTTTAAGTGGCTGCATGCCAGAAATTTAACGGACTGTCCATATGCCTCCATATGAGCTGTAATTTCTCTTACCTTCACGATACTTAGGCGAAATGTAAGTTGTTGGTGGTAGGATCCATGAGGTTCACAGTTCTCAGTTTCTGAGCTAAGTGTTAAACCAGTTAGTCCTTTGCCAATTTTTACAACTAAGATGCAAATCAGTACTTTCACTGTTACTTTTATGACACTTGTGCTGTGTGATTAATTCTTTATGTTGACCAGTGTATGATCTCAATAGTTCTGAAGAAGAATTCGCCTGAAAGATAACAGCATTGTCAGTATTGTTTATGTGCTTAGCAACAACTTAGAGCCTTCAGAGTTAGACAACATACACACACATATTCATGTAAATGCAGCTCATACACACATGACCACTGTCCCTAGTTGCTGAGGCCAAATTGCGAGCAACAACTCATGATTGGAGAAGCACTCTGGGTGGTGGGGGTAAGGGGGAGGCTGGGGTGGGTAAGAGGAGGATAGCAGTGTAGGGATGAGGATGGTGAAGTGCTGCTTGTGGGAGCACACATGGATGAGGTGGGGAGAGGATAGGGCAGCTAGGTGCAGTCTGGAAGGTAAAGGGAGTTGGAATGGAAAATTTTTTTCACATTTTTGGATTTTTATCTCATTATAAAATTTGCAATTTTCTGAATAAAATGATGTATATATCATTTATAACCTTACGTGGGAAGTATTTTATTTTATTTTTTTAACTATAATCTACACCAGTTGAAAATGTTAAATTTTTTACTTGCGTTACTTCAAGATCTAATGAAATCGGTAATTTTTTATATAGAAGGCTGTGGAATGCTGTGTTATAAAAGTTAAATTATGTGTTTGTATTGGTAGCACTGTCAGAAACAGTATCGTATCGTTTCATAGTATAAACATGCATTATATGTCTGCCGCTCGTGGTCTCGCAGTAGCGTTCTCGCTTCCCGAGCACGGGGTCCCGGGTTCGATTCCCGGCGGGGTCAGGGATTTTCACCTGCCTCGAGATGACTGGGTGTTTGTGTTGTCCTCATCATTTCATCATCATCCAGAAATGTGGCGAAATTGGACTGAGCAAAGATTGGGTAATTGTACGGGTGCTGATAACCACGCAGTTGAGCGCCCCACAAACCAAACATCACATCACATCAAACATGCATTATATGTTGAAGTGCTAACATTTTTCCAAGGAAAAGTGACGAATAGATTGGTAAATCTCTCAAAAAGTAAAACATGGGTTTCATGGTAATAGATTTTTGAATAAAGGGAAACGTGTTCAGCTTGTGGCGTGTGAAGTTACAGATAATGAAATACAGGCAAACTTGTCAGTATTGTGAGAAGCACCAATTAGTGCTTCGAAGATTAAAACAAAACATTGTGATACACAGGTTTCACAAAATGAAAGTGATGTAAATGGTAGGTTAGATTATATTCTGATAGATTTACACATCCTAACAAGGGTATTAGATGAATGTGTGTGTTGTAAAATATGTGGAGGGCCAGTTAGTTTACATAAAGACAGTGAGGTATCAAATGGACTAGCCAGGAAACTTATCATTAATTGTGCCAGTTGTAAATATACTCATTCATTTTAGAATTCTGAAAAGCGTAAAGATAATTATTTCGAAGTAAATGTATGGTGGTTTTACGGATTGAGAGCTATTGGCAAAGGACGCACAGCAGCAGAAACAATGTGGGCTATGATGAATATGCCACGCCCACCTCGTAAAATCGACAAGTATGCAGGATTTATTGGAGCTGCTGTGGAATCTGTTGCATGTGAGTCAATTTAAGGGTGCTGCAAATGAAGCTGTTGAAATAAATGATGGTATGACTGACATACCAGTAGCTTTTGATGGCACTTGGCAGAAGTGCGGGTACAGTTCTAAGAATTCTGTTGCTACTGACTAGTGTGGATACTGGTAAGGTGATAGATTTCCAGATTTTAACCAAACATTGTTATAAGTGTAGTCAGGGAATGAAGAAGGGCATATCTGTGACAGAGTGGTGATATGGAGGCCACTGCAGCTATTGAAATTTTTAGTTGATCTGTGAACAAAAAGGGAGTGTGTTACACTAAGATCTTATGTGATGGAGACTCAAAAGCATGTAACAGTGTAGTAGTCGCTCAGCCTTATGGTGAGAAGATTATCACAAACCTGGAATATGTTGGTCATATCCAGAAGAAGATGGGCACTATGTTGAGGAAGTGGAAACAAAGTTTGAGAGACTAGAAACTTTCTGTTGGTAAAACCATAAGAGGTAGGCTGACAGACAAAATGATTGATGAACCACAGCAGTATTATGGGATGACAATTAGAAATAATACTGAGGATTTGTTGAAAATGAAGCAGGCAGTATGGGCTACCTTCTTCCACAGACCGTGAACTGATGAAAAATCAGTACATCACCTTTGCCCCCACCCCCCTCCCCCCCGGCACCTGATTCATGATGCAATTACCGCAATGCCCAGTGCTGAAATAGTTCATACAACCATAAACATTCCATCCCAGCAGCAGTCACGGATATCATAGAACCTATTTAACAATACCAGAGAAGGAAAGTTGCTACTCACCATATAGCAGAGATGCTGAGTTGTGATAGGCACAACAAAAAGATTCACACAGTTGTAGCTTTTGGCCATAAAGGCCTTTGTCAGCACTCACACACACACACACACACACACACACACACACACACACACACACACACTCATGCAAATGCAACTTGCACAAGTGTGCAGTCTCAGAGAACTGAAAGCACACTGCAGACACGTGTGCAAGTTGCGTTTGCGTTTGCGTGTGTGTGTGTGTGTGTGTGTGTGTGTGTGTACTGCTGACAAAGGCCTTTATGGCCGAAAGCTACAGTTCTGTGAATCTTTTTGTTGTGCCTATTGCAACTCAGCATCTCTGCTATATGGTGAGTAGCAACTTTTCTTCTCTGGTATTGTTACATTCCATCCTGGATTTTCCATTGTTTGATAAAACCTTTTTACAGAGATCTTGCAAATCCTGAATTACTGAAGAAGTGTCTGCATGGTCAGACTCAAAATCTTGATGAGTTGTTCAGTAATCTTATATGGACTCACTTACCAAAAAAATGTTTTTATTGGAATGAAGACACTAAAGTGGGGGGTCAGTGATGCTGTTATTGCTTTTAATGATGCCAACATTGGTAGGGTGAAAGTGCTACAGCATATGGGAATTAATCCTGGAGCAAACTGCATTAGAGAACTTGAATGGATGGACAAGGTTGGCATTGATAAAGCAGAGTATGCAGCATAGTTGGCCACTAAGGAGTCCAGAAAGAAGAAAAGAAGGAATAACTTGGAAAAAGATCAAGAGGATGATATACAGTATAGCGCAGGGTGCTTCTCAGTGAGTAAAAATAAAAAATTAAGCATATATAAGTGAGTTACAGTCTTTTGAAACTTTAGAAGCCTTTCCTGAAAATTTACATTTCCTGTTGCATTTTTTCCTAAATCTCAGAAACCACTTCTTGTAGTGTATTAAAATTTTCAGGGAGTAATAAGATACATATCCTGAGTCTACTGAAGTAAAAGAAGAACATAATGTTATGTATAATTAAAATTATTTACGATAACGTACAAAAAAAGTACACATAATTTTAACAGTGTAATTAAAAAATTGTATTTTCAAAATCAGTGGCTGAAATGCAATTATTGTAGTTCAGTAGACTCAAAGCATACAGTTTAATGTCCTGTAAAAGTTTCATGTCAGTGGCTACAGTGGTTCCTGAAATCCAGGGAAGCCAAGTCACTAAATTGAACATTGTCGGGATAGGGTATTCCAACTGGCCTTAAGACGGCCCTGGGAGAGGGGGGCAGAAAAAAGGAGAAATAAAAAGATTGTGTGTGTGTTGGTGGAATAGAAGGCTGCATAGTGCTGGAGTGGGATCAGAGAAGGGGATAGTTGGGTGTAGGACAATGACTAATGAAGGTTGAGGCCAGGAGGGTTATGGGAACATAGCATATATTGCAGGGAGAGTTCCTACTCGCGCAATTAAGAAAAACTAATGTTTGTAGCACAGGCTGTGAAGCAGTCATTGAAACAAAGAACATTGTTTTGGACGCCATGCTCAGCAACTGGGTGGTCTGGCTATTTCTGGGCCTCAGTCTGTCAGTGGCTGTTTGTGCGGACAGACAGCTTGTTGATTGTTGTGCCCACGTAGAATGCAGCACAGCGGTTGGAGCGTAGTTTGTAGATCACATGATAGCTTCAACAAGTAGCCTTGTCTTTAATGGGGTAGGTGATACTTGAGACTGGACTGGAGTAGGTGGTGGGGGAATAGATAGGGCAGGTCTTGCATCTAGACCTATTACAGTGACATGTGGCATTAGGCAAGGGCTTGGGAGCAGGGGTGGAGGGACAGAGGGGGATACTGTGTGGGTTCAGTGGACGGTTGAATACCACTGTGGAAGGGGTGAGAAGATAACTGGGTAGGACATTCCTCATGTCAGGGCACGACGAGAGGCAGTCAGAATCCTGGCAGAAAATGTGATTCATTTGCTCCAGTTCTGGGTGGTACTGACTCATGAGGGGAATGCTGCTCCGTGGCTGTATGGTGGGACTTGAGAGGTGGTGGGTGACTGGAGAGATAAGGTATGGGAGGTCTGTTTTTTGTACAGGATTGACAAGGTAATGTGCTCCCACAAGCAACACTTTACCTTGCCACACTCCTACCATGCTATCTCTCTCCCCTCTCCACCACAGCCTTCTCCTTACCCTCACCACCAAGATTGCTTTTCCCATCATGCATTGTTGTTCGCAGTCTGGCCTCGGCAGCCAGTGGTCATGTGTGTATGAGTTGCATTTGGGTGAATGTGTGTGTGGTGTGTTTGCCGTCTAATTCAGAAGGCGGCCTTTTAGCTGTAAGCTTACTTGTTTAGCAGTGTTTGTGCCTGTCTGTGACTCAACTTTTCTGCTGTAAGGTGAGTAGCAATCTATCCTTTTCATAATATTGTCATTATTCTATCCTGCATTTCCCATTTTATGGAATGTGTGTGTTATACACAAAGTCCATTCTGAGTAAGCTATCATTATTGTAACACTTTGTGTGCTTACTATAAGTTCTATTATGCCTTTGATCTGTCATAATTCCTTGTGGTTGGGTTTGTATATGAACATTGGTCTCCTCACTGCCAAATGAGGTGTTTTATTGCTATACGACACTTGACAATGAAGACTAGACAGATGTAATAATCTATGTTTCAGCATCTTTAAGAGCTCTCTGTGAAAGGTTTATCTCATGGCGTCAGATGTGAATGGAACTAAATTTATTTTCCCCCACAATATTTGCTCACACATTGGCTTGCTACATCTTCTCCTGATGGTACAGTGGCTAATGTATATGGCATTCATGCATCACTTGCTGTGCTTGCTTATGGGGAGTCAATAAATACTGCAGTCAGTCTCTGATTTCTATTTTATCGCTCATCCTCAAAATGTTTGGAAAAATCTCATCTTCAGGTGGACAAAAAATCTATATCTATACTCTGCAAATCACTGTGTAGTGTGTGGCAGTGGGTACGGCAGAGGGTACGTCACATTGTACGAATTATTGGGGCTTTTTCCTGTTCCATTTACCAATGGAGTTTGGGAATAATGATTGTTTAAATACTTCTATATCCTGTAATTAGTTCAATTTTGTCCTCACTATCCTTATGGAGCAATATGTAGCAGGTTGTGAGGTATTCCTAGATTCCTCATTTAAAGTTGGTTCTGGAAATTTTCTAGGTAGCTTTTCATGGGATAATTTGCCTGTATCTTTAAGCATATGCCAGTTTAGTTCTTTAAGCATCTTCGTAAGATATTCCCATATGTGAAAAAAATGTGTGACGAGCTGTGCTGCCCTTCGTTGTATCCATTCAATATCCCCTGTTAGTTCTACTTAGTATGGGTCCTACACACTTGAACAATATTCTAGGATGGGTTACATGAGTGATTTGTAAGTACTTTTCTTTGTAGAATGATTGCAATTCCCCAGCATTCTGCCATAAAACCAAAGTCTACCATCTGGTTGACCCACAGCCGAGTCTTATGTTATCATTCTATTTCATATACTTACAAACTGTCACTCCTAAGTATTTGTGTGAGTTGACAGATTACAAGTATGATATAGCCATAGGATACTACACTTCTTCATTTTGTGAAGTGGACAGCTGTACATTTCTGAACATTTAAAGCAATTTGCCAATCTTTACACAACTTTGAACATTTTTTTTTATGTGCATCTTTTTGACTGGAAGTCTTGGGGAACATGGCCGTTCACTATTGCGAGAAAATGAAATGCCTATAGCCATCTGCATGATTTTATTTATTGTGTAGCTATCAGTTTTGGCATTTCAATGAGCCATCTTCAGGCCATAGTTGATGCTGAAGGGGTTATCACGATCCATATATACACTGAATCAGTGGCTAACATGACTGGGTTACGCAGGCTACCTGTAACTGTGGTGTCAGTACTCCAAACCATCAAATGCTGATGGTTGGAGTGCTGACATCATAGTTAAAGATAGTCTGCGTAAACCAGTTATGTTGGCCACTGATGCAGTGTACATGTGGATCATGTAAACCCCTTCAGCATCAATTACAGCCTGAAGAGGGCACATTGAAGTGCCGAAACTGGTAGCTGCACAACAAATAAGATCTTAAGGATGGCCATAGGCATTTCATTTTCTCACAACTTTGAACTCTTGTCAATATCTGACTGAATATTTTTGCAGCTTTTTTCAGACAGTACTTCATGGTAGAAAACTGCATCATCTGTGGAAAGTCTGAAGTTACTATTGATATTGTCCACGACGTCATTAATATTCAACATAAACAGCAATGGTCCCAACACACTTCCCGGGTCACACCCCAAGTTACTTCTAAGTCTCATCTCACTCTGTTTGCAAGTGAAACGGGAAAGGAAATGACTAGTAGTAGTACAGGGTATCCACCACCATGTGTCATTCAGTGGCTTGTGGAGTGTCTATGTAAACGTAAATCTGTCATTGCCTCTCCATCCAAGATAACTTGCTGCATCCTCAGTACCAAAATATTCTCAATCCAGTCACAATACTTTTGACAGCCCAAGTAGTCTAGGTGGAACTGGCACTATCTTTTGTCGTTGTTCAATGACTTTGTCAGGCATACTGGTTTCCTTCAAGAGAGCCCTGGTCTTCTTGTCCACTTTGTCTGTAGGGTCACAATCCAAGAGTCTATACGTAGGGTCCTCCAGAAGCTGGCGCACTTTCTCATCATAATCAGTCTGCTACAAAATGAGTAAGAGTTACCTTTGTCTGCTGGCAACACCATGATACTTCTGTCTTCGTGAGCTTCTTGAGTGCAAGCCACTCATCACTTCAGGTGTTCGATTTTGGAGTCTTTGTCCTGGTGAGCACCCTGCAGGTCTCCCAGTGAATTTCTTTAGCCACATTTGGTGTAAGTACATTGGTTACTTGCTCCACTGCACTGATGAAACCTGAAATGGGCACATTTTATAGAAGTCATTGCAAAGTATTTTCAGAGTGGTGTCATCAAACTGGTGACAGTTAATCACAGTGCAAGTGCCCTCCATCTGCTTCTGGATGTAGAGTCTGTTGATGTAATTCTTCATACTTACCTGGTGATCTGTTGACATTTTGTGTCAGGTATTCTGCTGAACATTAGCATCAGTCTTGCATGATATTTCAAAGACGTGACTCGTGATCTCCATCGGGTGTTACCTGTGAATGCTTGTCAACTAGAATGGTTTCAGTATTTATATGTACACTCTTTTCCCTCCAGCGTTGGTTCCACGCATTCAATATGCCGTGTGCTCCTGCTAGCAGTGTCCTTACGTGTTCCATCTTTGGCCTGAGTGCCTGTCTGTGGGCTGACATTCAGTTTTTGGTCCACTGTGGTTCCTGTCTGGAGTCCGCTTCCAATAGAGATGTTCTTAGCTCTCGTTGGTCCCGCCAAGTATTAGTGTTTTGTCTTTCACCCCATGCACAAATCTGCACACTGGCATTCTGTTTTTGGTCCAGTGCTGTTCTAGGTGTTTCCTTTGTGGTCTGCTCACACTAGAAGTGCCCTGTGACAGTCCATCTTTGGTCTGGTGAGCCTGGATCTTTATCTGGGGCTCTTTTCCAATGTCCACACCCTCAGCTCTTCTTTTTGTGGAGTTCTGCTGCTGCTCCCATTGTGTTTTCAGCAACTCCAGTGCAGAATCCCAGGCTATACTGAGTTGGTACATAGTGTCATGGTTCATGAGGTTTTCCATCACCTTTATCCCCACAGATCCTTTAAGTCTGATCAGTGCAGGGGAGCAAATAGCCAACACACTTCCATAAAATGTAACAGAAGAAATTTACCAGAGTCATGCAGGGTGCTCACCAGGACTAAGTCTCTAAAATTGAACATGGTAAGTGACGAGGGGCTTGCACACAAGAGGCTATGGAAAGGCAGCAGCATCATGGTGTTGCCAGCAGACAAAGGGAACTCTGCAGTTATTATGCATTAGGCTCATTACAATCATAAAGTGCATCAACTTCTGGAGGCCTCTGCATGCAAACTCGTGGAATGTTATCCTATGGGCAAAGTGGACTAGAAGATCAGGGCTCTCTTCACGGAAAGCAGTATGCCTGGGAAGTCTTAAACAACTATGAACTGGAGTGCCCTCTTCTATGTAGACTGTATAGGCTGCTGAAAGTACACAAAGAGGTTATGCCACTGTGCCTAGTTGTGAGCAACATTTGTGCATCAATGTACCCAACAGCCAAGTATTTGAAGAAACTGCTGTTCCCTTATGTGGGGAAGTGTGTTCACCACATCCACTACTCTGAGGACTTCTTGCAGTGTCTCAAGCAACTACATCACACAGAATCTGATATAATGGTCAGTTTTGATATGGTATCCCTGTTCACTAGGGTTCCACTGAAAGACTCGCTGGAACTGATTAAAAGATGCTCTGTTGGACCTGTTCAGACATATACTGACCTTAACTTATTTTCTGTATGGGGGGGCAATATTATGAACAGACAGAAGGTGTAGCCATGGTCAGCCTTCTGTCTCCAGTGGTTGCCAATATGTTTGTGGACAGATTTGGAGAGTAGGCATTAGAGATGGCTAGATACAAACCCACACGCTTCCTCAGGTATGTAGATGATACCTTTGTGATCTGGCCTTGTGTGGTTTAGGCTCAATGACTTTCTGGAACTTGTGATTTCATGCCACTCAAATATTAAGTGCATAATGGAACTGGAAAAGAATGGCCACCTGCCATTTCTAGATGTACTTGTCAAAAGGAGAGCTGGACCTGATGGGATACCAGTTCAATTTTATACAGAGTACGTGAAGGAACTTGCCCCCCTTCTTGCAGCAATGTACCGTAGGTCTCTAGAAGAGCATAGTGTCCCAAAAGATTGGAAAATTGTACAGGTCATCCCTGTTTTCAAGAAGGAATGTCGAACAGATGTGCAGAATTATAGACCTATATCTCTAACGTTGATCAGTTGTAGAATTTTGGAACATGTATTACATTAGAGTATAATGACTTTTCTGTAGAATAGAAATCTACTCTGTAGGAATCAGCATGGGTTTCGAAAAAGACGATCGTGTGAAACCCAGCTCGCGCTAATCGTCCACTAGACTCAGAGGGCCATAGACACGGGTTCCCAGGTAGATGCTGTGTTTCTTGACTTCCGCAAGGCGTTAGAAACAGTTCCCCACAGACGTTTAATGAACAAAGTAAGAGCATATGGACTATCAGACCAATTGTGTGACTGGATCGAAGAGTTCTTAGATAACAGAACACAGCATGTCATTCTCAATGGAGAGAAGTCTTCCGAAGTAAGAGTGATTTCAGGTGTGCAGCAGGGGAGTGTCGTTGGGCTGTTGCTATTCACAATATACATAAATGACCTTGTGGATGACATCGGAAGTTCACTGATGCTTTTTGCGGATGATGCTGTGGTATATCGAGATGTTGTAACGATGGAAAATTGTACTGAAATGCAGGAGGATCTGCAACGAATTGACGCATGGTGCAGGGAATGGCAATTGAATCTCAATGTAGACAAGTGTAATGTGCTGCGGATACATAGAAAGAAAGATCCTTTATCATTTAGCTACAATATAGCAGGTCAGCAACTGGAAGCAATTAATTCCATAAATTATCTGGGAGTGGGCATTAGGAGTGATTTGAAATGGAATGATCATATGAAGTTGATCGTCAGTAAAGCAGATGCCAGACTGAGATTCATTGGGAGAATCCTAAGGAAATGCAATCCGAAAACAAAGGAAGTACGTTACAGTACACTTGTTCGCCCACTTCTTGACTATTGCTCACCAGTGTGGGATCCGTACCAGATAGGTTTGATAGAAGAGATAGAGAAGATCCAATGGAGAGCAGCGCGCTTCGTTACAGGACCATTTAGTAATTGCAAAAGCATTACGGAGATGATTGATAAACTCCAGTGGAAAACTGTGCAGGAGAGACGCTCAGTAGTTCGGTACGGGCTTTTGTTGAAGTTTCAAGAACATACCTTCACCGAGGAGTCAAGCAGTATATTGCTCCCTCCTATGTATATCTCGCGAAGAGACCATGAGGATAAAATCAGATAGATTAGAGCTCACACAGAGGCATACTGACAGTATTTCTTTCCACGAACCATACGAGACTGGAATAGAAGGGAGAACAGATAGAGGTACTCAAAGTGCCCTCCGCCACACACCGTCGGGTAGCTTGCGGAGTATGGATGTAGATGTAGATGTAGATGTAGATGCCACCACCCAGTGCAAAAGAACGAAGTTCTGATGACATTGATATTTTCTTCCTTCAGTGACATGTTTTAGGTGCCAAATGTTCAGATGTATGTCCTCCCGCTGTTCTAATGAGACTGTCTGTAGGGCATGTGGACAGGTGTCCCATGAGGGCAGCTCTCAGTATGTTAACTGTCTGGAACAGCCAACCTTCTCATTCACCGCAATGCTCAGTGTTCAATAGGCAGAAGAAAATTCAATAGTATAAAACACTTCACTGCCTATCTTATCAAGATGCAAAGAAAAGTTTGAAAGACTTCATCTGACTGATATGGTCTCAAATTTTGCAACTGTTGTGTCACAGTCCATATCTCAGGTGATGTCAAGGTCTCGCATGACACTTCCTGGCCCTCGTTGTATTCAAAGGCTTGCCCTACAGTTGAGGGAGGGAATGTCAGCTCCCTTACCCTGTACAACTGTAGCACCGATGGCACCTACACCATTGGTGTGACCAGAGGTGCCTAGACTCCTCTGGCATCATGTGGCATGAGGATACCTGCCAAGGAGCCCCCCTGTCAAGACAAGGACCAGTAGCCAAAGGCTGTATGGTCCTCGTTGCTCCTGGAAGATAAAATGGAGAAATCTTTAAGGAAATTGAAGTCTCACAAGGATAAGATAGATAAGCAGAAAGATAAACTACTTTCTGAAGCTTTGGATGTTGCACTACCCATCCCTGCAGATGTTGAGCCTATGCACACTGATGATGCATCTCACAATCAGGTGGACTATGATCTAGTAGTGAAGTAATCACATCCATCTTTTCCATTCGCCATTTTCTCAGACCTTACTCCATTGCTCCTTCAATGGAACTTTAACAGCTCTTATCACCATCTGACTGAACTCCATCAATTAATGGCTACTTACTCCATAATGGCATAGTACGTCAGGAAACATGGTTTACAGCAAAACACGTCCCTGCTCTGGAAAACTTCAAACCCTGCTGTATCAATTGCGTTAATGTCAAGAGAGTGTCCTGTGGGGTCTGTAACCTCGCACCCTCTGATACTTCCAGCAAGCAGGTGCACTTTACCAGTGCATGAGAGGCTGTGGCCGTTAGTGTGTACCTGTCAGCTTGGGTGACAATATGTAAATTTCATCTATCCTCAGATGGACCTTTCCATTATTACGAGTTGTTAGAGTGGAACAGCTATCTCCCTCTTTCCTCTTACTGGGGGACTTCAATGCCCATAATCCTCTGTGGGGTGGAGCAACTATGTCTTGCAAAGGTAAAGTACTAGAAAACCTTTCAGAATTGGACATTCGCCTACTCAACACAGGAGCTGCAACACATTTAGTGCAGTCCATGGAACATACTCAACTACTGATCTCACGGTTTGCATCCCAAGTATCTTATACCTTATTCAGTGGCCGTCCATGTTGATGATGATCTTTGTGACAGTGACCATTTTCCTATTGTTCTCTTCCTCTCCACTCACAAATGTCTGGAACATGATCCATGTTGGTCATTTTGAAAAGCTGACTAGAAGGCTTTCATCATCATGGCCAATTTTGCAGCCAGTTGTGCAATGGATATCCGATAAAGTGGTGCAGGATACTCTTGATACTATTAAACATACTATAGCAGCAACGATACCCTACTCCTCCAGTTCATCCTGATGATCACTGGTGCCATGGTGGTCTGAAGATATAGCCACATCTATCAGGGAATGCCGCAGGGTGCTTCAACAGCACAAGCACCATCCCTCTATGGCTAATTTAATAGCATTCAGGAGACTCTGGACGAAAGTACAGTTTTCATTAAAGAAAAGGAAGCAGGGGTGTTGGGAGTAATGTATATCAACTGTGCAATCTCACACACCATCGTTCCAAGTAAAGACTAAACTCTGGCGCGTTTGTGGCCTCCTCCATCCTCGGCAGTTCCTGGTGTCCTCGTCAGTGGTAACATCTGCCCTGATTCCATGGAACTTGCTGAATGTTTTGTGACACAGTTTGCGGAAGTGTCTGATAGCAGTAATTACTATCCTCATTTCCTGACTCTGAAACATCTTACTTAACACCACCTGCCAACCTTCCATACACACGGCACATGGCTCTCTATCGTACAGCATCAATGTCAGTGAATGGGAGCTTTGCAGCACTTTGAGTATCGAGATATGGCTCCTGGATCCACAAAATCCGTGACCCAATGCTCTAAATTCATTTTGCGAACAGCAAAATATGTATCCTTGGGCTTTTTAATCATATTTGGGAGGAAGGAGAATTTCCCTGGAAAAGGACCCACATATTTTAACTAACTACTGGCCAATCTCTCTCAAATGGGCTGTGTAAGCTATTCGAATGAATGGTCAATCACCATCTTTGTTAGTGCCTTGAAGCTGGAGAGCATATATCACAATTTCGAAGTGGCTTTCAGGCTTTCCAGTCCATCACAGATCATCTGGTTCATCTAGAATCTGCAGTGCCAGTGCTTTTGTGTATTGCCAGCATCTGATTGCTGTATTCTTTCACCTATAGAAGGCATACAATACCACCTGGTTATGTCTGTCACACCCAATCTACACTGCAGGAGTGGTGTTTTCGGGGCAGTTTACGATTTTGATCGAGAATTTCCTGTCTCTCGGTCTGGATAGGTTTCAACTTTCAGCAACCATTATGTACAGGAAACTGGAATCTCTCAGGGATCAATTCCGAGCGTAATGCTGTTCACTCTTGCTGTCAATGATATCATAAATGCAGTGAGCCTCACAGTCTCTCCATCACTGTATGTGGATGATCTTTGCCTGTGCTCTACTTCTGCATCACTGCGCACTGCTGAGTGCCAACATCAGGTGGCTGTCTAGAGAGTAAGTGATTGGGCCCTGAAACACGGCTATCAGTTTTCTCCTGAAAAATCATGAGTTATGCATTTTTGCAACTCCGAACTCTGCACCTGCAACCAGAAATTTATCTTGGTGACCAGTCATTTGGAATCATTGAAACTTTTAATTTCTTAGGTATTAATTGTCAACAAGATAGCTTGACTGCCACATGTGCAGTTGGCGACGGGAGCCTTCCTTATGATCACTGTTGACAGCCTAGTGACACAAGCTGGTGTCCCACCATTGTGGGTTAGATGACAGCAGCTTCTGGCAAATTATGCAATCATAATCTGTCAGAGGCCTACTTTCACCCAACTCTGTTCCACAACCAACGGTTCATACTGTTGAGGCATCACCCAAAACTGGGTGGACCAGATGGGATTAGACTTGATATTCTACTGAAGGACCTCTACAGCCTCCTTCACTCTGTGTTCCTACAGCTCCCTCTTGACAGCCCCCATAGTCTGTACCCTGTCCTGCGATACAGATGGATCTGTTTTCTTTTGTGACCCCAAAAAGGATGCTCATCCTACCCTTCTCCGACACCTGTTTCGTTCGATCTTCCATTATTATTTTAATTCAATATGCATCTACACGGATGGATTGAAAGTCAGTGACAGGGTTGGTTATGCTTTACCACATTCAAGGGGATACGAGAAGCACTCTGTCAAGTGCCTGCAGTGTATGCACTGCAAAGTTGGTTTCTGTATCTCAGGCATTGAGATATGGCAAATCCATGGCCACAATGAACATTCTGATCTGTTGCAGTTCCACGAGTTGCTTAAAAGGCATATTGCTGTGCTATCCCAGAAATTTTTTGGACACCAACATCCAGAACCTACTGGTTGAGCTCTACAGCTCTGGAAAGTCAGTGACCTTCATCTGAACACTGGTTCACATAGGGATTCCAGGAAATGAACTCACCGACCATTTTCTGTTATACAAGAATGGATGCAGCTGCACGAGACCAACATGACGTTGGAATAATGAGCTACTGGGCATTGACTTATGACTACAACTTCAATGCAAACATCATGAAGACATTGGTCCACCAGGCATGCAGCTTGTCAGATCCAGACAGTCTGGTGGCAGAAATAGAGTATCTATGATCAGTGTTATACAAGAATGGATACACAGCCAAACAGACTCAGAAGGCCCTTCAGCCACTCCAACATATGACCTAGAGGAAGAGCAAGATGAGGCAAAGACTCTTGCATACATGCCCTATGCAGAATCAGTTTTTCTGCCAAAATCGGCCTGATTCTGAGGAAACACAATGTGAAATGTGTGTTCTGCCCTCCTACCACAATAAGAGGGCTACTGTGAAATATGAAATATGACCTGGGGCTTCGAAAATCAGAAATTTGTAATAAAACTTGCCAGTGTGGCATGCCATACACCGGCCAAACAACTAGGACATCGGACATCATATGCAAAGAACATCAGAGGCGTACCCAGCTAAGACAGAGAACTATATTGGTCATTACCAAATATTGTCAGGAATTCAATCATTTCCTGAACTCTTATGAAATGAGGGTTCTGACACAGACCCCCCGATACTGGGCGAGTCTGCGGAGATAAAGGTGATGGAAAACTGGCTACCAACTCAGCAGGGCCATGGGTTCTGCACTGGAGTTGCTGGAAACACAATGGGGGCAGCAGCAGAACTCCAGAAAAAGAAGAAGTGAGAATTTGGATGTCAGAAACGAACTCCAGATAGAGCACCAGGATCACCTTACCAAAGATGCAGCATTGCAGAGCATTTCTAGCCAGAGTAGCCTGAAGAGAGAGCACCTAGAACTGCACTGGACCGAAAACAGAATGCCAGCGAGCAGACAATTGCAGGGAATTGAAGACATAACACCAGCACTTGGCCTGGTGCACAGGACAGAAGAGGGGATGCTTAAGAATGTTTCTAGTGGGAGTGGACTGCACAGAGAACACCAGGAACCGCAACAGACTGAAAATGGAATGCCAGTTCACAGACAACCACCCTGGACTAAAGAGAGAACACCTAAGGACACTACTGGTGGAAATGCACTGCAGACTGAACACCTGGAACTGATGCGGGAGGGCTAAATGCATGGATGTAAATACTGGAACCATTCCACATGACAAGCCGTGTGATGATGATAATGAGTCAGAGTTGTCAAAATATTTCGTGCAAGGATGATGCTGATACCCGACAGAATACCCAACACCTCAAGATGAATTTCACATGTTTGATGTTTTCAGAATCCATGCTTGTTGGCATGGAGGACGTCATTCTGTTAGAGATATTTAATTAGTTTGAGTTTGGGATATGTTCTAAGATTCTGCAACAAATGGATGTCAAGGATATCACATGGTAGTTTTGTGGGTCGCTTCTGCTATGCTTCTTGTTGATAGGTGTGACCTGTGCTTTCTTCCATCTATTGGGCATGTCTTTTTGAGAGATCAATGATAAATTATTGTTAAAAGGGACCTAACCTAGATGAAAATTCAAGACAGAGTCCTTAGGAATTTCACTGGGCCCTGGAGCTTTGTACAGTTTTAGCAATTTCAGCTGCTTCTCTATGCCACTGACACTAACATCTATTTCTCTCATCTTTATAGTGGTACAAGAATTAAACTATGGTTGTACTCCTGGGTTTTCCTTTACAAAGGAACAGAAACTTTGACTGTCAAAATTTTATCAGTAAATTGTTGAAGTATTCATAACAAATTTACCTTATTTCCCATATCGTTAACGTTGATATGCAGCAAGATTTTAGAACATATATTGTGTTCAAACATTATGAATTACCTTGAAGGAAACGGTCTATTGACACACAGTCAACATGGATTTAGAAAACATTGTTCCTGTGAAACACAACTAGCTCTTTATTCACATGAAGTGCTGAGTGCTATTGACAAGGGATTTCAGATCGATTCTGTATTCCAGGATTTCCGGAAGGCTTTTGACACTGTACCACACAAACGGCTCGTAGTAAAATTGCGTGCTTATGGAATATCATCTCAGTTATGTGACTGGATTTGCGATTTCCTGTCAGAGAGATCACAGTTCATAGTAATTGACGGAAAGTCATCGAGTAAAACAAGTGATTTGAGGCATTCCCCAAGGTAGTGTTATAGGCCCTTTGCTGTTCCTTATCTATATAAACGATTTGGGAGAGAATCTGGGCAGCTGTCTTTTGTTGATTGCATATGACGCTGTCATTTATCGACTAATAAAGTCATCAGAAGATCAAAACAAACTGCAAAACGATTAGAAAAAGTATCTGAATGGTGCGAAAAGTGGCAGTTGATCCTAAATAACGAAAAGTGTGAGGTCATCCATATTAGTACTAAAAGGAACTCGTTAAACTTCGGTTACACGATAAACCAGTCTAATCTAAAAGCCGTAAATTCAACTAAATACCTAGGTATTACACACACCTACTAAGGAGACTGCCTACACGACGCTTGTTCCTCCTCTTTTAGAATACTGCTGTGCGGTGTGGGATCCTTACCAGGTAGGACTGACAGAGCACATCGAAAAAGTTCAAAGAAAGGCAGCATGTTTTGTATTATCACAAAATATGGGAGAGAGTGTGTCACAGAAATGATACAGGATTTGGGCTGGAAATCACTAAAAGAAAGGCGTTTTTCGTTGCGACGGAATCTTCTCACGTAATTCCAATCACCAACTTTCTCCTACGAATGTGCAAATATTTTGCTGACACCAACCTACATAGGGTGGAACGATCACCACGATAAAATAAGGGAAATCAGAGCTCATATGGAAAGATATAGGTGTTCATTCTTTCTGGGCGCTATACGAGATTGGAATAATAGAGAACCGTGAAGGTTGTTCGATGAACCCTCTGCCAGGCACTTAAATGTGATTTGCAGAGATGTAGATGTACTCCCTTCAGGAAATTTCTCACACTCAGATTATTCTCGGGACTGAGAGCTGGCTGAAATCCAAAGTAGGAAGCTCTGAGATATTTAGCAATTCCTATAATGTAGGTTGAAAAGACAGATTTGATGCTGTAGGAGGAGGAGTGTTCATTGCAATCGGCAAGAATATTGTCTCTACTGAGGTTGAATTTGAGTGTGACAGTGAAGTTGTATGGTCACATATAACAGATCCAGGTGAAATCAAGGCAGTTGTTGGATGTTTTTACCAGCCACCTGATTCCACTGTGACAGTTGTAGAGTCATTCAACCATAGTCTACAGTCAGTAGTGCAGAAATAATCAGATCATGCAATATTAGTTGGAGATGACTTTAACCTACTGAGTATAGACTGGGACATCAATGTATTCATTGCAGAGGGTACACACAGGCAGTCTTGCGAAGTATTTGTGAACACATTTTCCAAAAGCTGTCTTTGAGCAGCTAGTTTGAGACTCCACACACAGTGGAAATATTTTAGACTTGGTAGCTACAAACAGGCCTCACCTTATCGATGATGTAAGTATAGAGACAGGGATTAGTGACAATGAGGTCATCATTGTGACTGTAGTTACTAAGGTTAATAAGTCAATCAAGAAGGATAAGAGAGTATTTCTAGTAGAAAGAGCAGATAGGCAGTAGTTAGCATCATACTTAGACAGTGAATTAACATTATTTAGTTCCAGTATGATGAACACAGAGGAATTGTGGGTGAAGCTTAAACAGACTGTAAATCCTGTTCTGTGGAAGTATGTGCAGAGTAGGTAACAACAAAATTTGGAAACTGCTGTGGAAACAAAGGCTGTTGCACTCTCGGTTCAAAAGAGAATGTGCAAATGAAGATGAACTCAAGTTAGTAGAGATTTGTGTATCTGTAAATAGATCAGTGCGCAAAGCATATAGCAACTAGCACCGTCATACCTTTGCAAAAGATCTTACTGAGAACCCGAGAAAATTCTGACCGTATGTAAAATTGCTAAGTGTGTCTAAGGCTTCCATCCAGTCACTCATTGACGAGTCTGTTGTGGCAACACAATATATTAGAAGGACATCCGAAGTTTTAAATGTCATGTTTAAGAAATCATTCACACAAGAGAATTGTTCAAGCATACCATCGTTTGACCATTGCTCAGACTCCTGTATGGAGGACATAGTAAGAGGCATTCCTTGTGTAGAGAATCAACTGAAAGTGTTGAAAACAAATAGGTCACCAGGTCCGGATGGAATCCCAGCATGGTTTTGCAAAGAGAATTCAACAGCATTGGCCCCTTACTTAACTTGCATATATCACAAATCTCTCACCCAGCACAAAGCCCCATGCGATGGAAAAAAAGGTGTGTGTGACTCCTGTATATAAGATGTGTAAAAGAACAGATCTGCAAAATTACAGACCAATATCCTTAACATCAGTTTGCTGCAGATTTCCTGAAAATATTCTGAGTTCGAATATAATAAATTTCCTTGAGATGGAAAAGCTGCTGTCCACAAATCAGCATGGTTTCAGAAAGCATCACTCGTGCAAAACTCAACTTGCCTGTTTCTCACTGATATCTGGTGAACCATGGCTGAAGGGCAACAGACATATATTTCATATTCATTGATTTCCAAAAAGTGCTTGACACAGTGCCCCACTGCAGACTGTTAATGAAGGTACAAGCATGCGGTCTTGATTCCCAGGTATGTGAGTGGCTTGAAGACTTTTTAAATGACAGAACCCAGTATGTTGTCCTTGGCAGCGAGAGTTCATCAGAGGCAATGATATTGTCAAGAGTGTCCAAGGTAAGTGTACATAATTGAAGTGTTGGACAGAGTGAGTAGCAAAGGACAGCTGTTTGCTGAGGTGTATGGGAAGGAGTCATCATTGAGTGACTAAAGGAGGATAGAAAGTGACTTACACAAATTTTGTAGTTGATATGATGAATGGCAGCTCCCTCTAAATGTAGAAAAATATTATTTAATGCAGATGAGTGGCAAAAACAATCCTGTAATATTTGATTACAGCATTAGTAGTGTCCTGCTTGATGAAGTCACCATTATTAAATATCTTGGTGTAATGTTGCAAAGCAATATGAAATGGAACAAGCATGTAAGGATTGCAGTAAGGAAGGTGAGTTGTTGAACCCTTCATTGGGATAATTTTAGGAAAATTTGATTCATTTGTAAAGGAGACTGCATGTAGTACACAAGTATGGCCCACTCTTGAGTACTACTTGAGTGTTTAGGGCCCGAACCAGGTCAGATTAAAGGAAGACATCGAAACAATGCAGAGGTGGCTACTAGATTTTTTACCAATAGGTTTGAATAACGCACAAGGATTACAGAGATGCTTAGAGACCTGAAATGGGAATCCCTGGAGGGAAGACAGCATTATATTCAATGAACACTATTGAGAAAATTTAGAGAAATGGCATTTGAAGCTGATTGCAAAATGATTCCAGTGCCACAAATGTACATATTGTCTCTTACTGAGGCATACAGATTGTCATTTTTCTCTTGCTCTATTTGCGAGTGGAACAGGAAAGGAAATGGCTAGTAGTGGTAGAGGGTGCTGCCCGCCACACATCTTACAATGACTTGCAGAATATATATGTAGATGTAGAAGAATTTCTGCTTTTGCTTTGCTATCCTCAGTTTCAGTTCCTGTCACATCTGTGATTGATGGGGTGCTAACAGTCTTTAATGTTTGGTGTACATAATTTGTGTGTGTGTGTGTGTGTGTGTGTGTGTGTGTATGTGTGTTAGATCATTTATTTGGTTTATGATTACAAGTAATGTAACTGCATACATTCAGTAGTAGTAGTAGTAGTAGTAGTAGTAGTAGTAGACTGCTTTTAGTTGTGCGAAATTTGTAAGAGTACGTATGTTGCAACTGGGAAAGACATTGCTTAACTAGTAAGGATCTCAAAACAAGAAATGGAAATATTAAAAATAATAGCAGCTGTGAGTTGATACAAGGCGTAGGGTATAGATAACTGAAATAATTGTAAAAAATAAAACCTATACGACAAGCCAAAACTGACATCGAGGCACTCTAGCAGCCTGTGTGTATTACGCAGGGCTGCATATCACAGAATATTGCCAATATCTTCAGGTTCCACAGTATTAAGTTAGTATTCACCATAAATAAATAAATATATAGTAGAGATTTAGACTTTATATGAAACAGGATGTAAAGAATAGCACACAAAATCAGGCATATATAGGATCATTTATAAACTGTGTTCAGTAGGTAAGTTACATCCAGAATGTTATGTTGCTCGACAATCTGAAAGAGAATTTTATAAATGCACGAAGAAAAGTATATAACAGCAAATGTTTGACTATTGTTAGTCAACAGAAGAAACAGGCCACAAGTTTGATAAGAGACATTTCTCAGGATATTACGCAACATGGAGAAGAGAGACCAAATGAAGATGCATGAAGAACTAGACACATTTTTCCTTTCTGTTGAAGGTGAACTGCATTATAAAAAATAAGATAACTCTACCCTTTCCTCCAGGCATTTTGAGAAAATGTTACATAATGTCAAAGTGTTGTGTTTATTAGTACCCTGCTGAATTGTATAATAACAATATTATTTGTACCTTTGCACTCATTTAAGTGTATATTAATTTAAAGGTATAGTATTCTTGAAACAAACTGTCTAATTTAGACAGAACAATACATGTGCCACAAATTCTTTATCTTTATATTCAAATGTAAACACTATGGTTGTGTATGTTTGTGGTGGGAGGGGTGGGGGATAGTTGGTAGAGCATTGCAGTAGATGCGTAACATCCAAATGCATTATGCAAATCTCAGCACATTTAGTCTGGTAAATAGTATATGTACAAACAGGTTTTGTATGATTCATTAAAAATACTTGAAGGAAATGTAGCTGCTCAGTGACTTAAAAGTGATAGTTGTTCAGAACCTGACAAATTAGGTATATTCATGGTAACCCCTCTTTTTCTGTCCATCTCTATTTCGAGCACTTCTTTGTAATTTAGGAAGCATCCATCCATTGTTTGGTCTGTGTTCACTGATGATATTTGCTCCACCTGAAATAATAAATTTATCTTATTCTGTTTTTAGAAATTATTTCATGTGATCTTTTCTCTTAATGCCATGTGATACTCCTTGTTGAAGATCGTATCTGTTCAGCAGTACTAAAACCTGTATTCCTGAGTGGCTTTCCTGTTTAACGCCTCAGTAGTTTTGTTTTCTCCAGTCCTTTCCCATCCGAGTATCAGATGAAGGAATGGCTGCACCCAAGGTGTATGTAGGATTCTTGCCACATTTTATTTGTGTATTTATTATGCTAGCTGATTTTTAGACTTTGTTCTATAGTACATTGATTGTAATTTCTTTACCTGGTCACTTTTAATTGTTGTTATGTGAATAGCTTACCTTTTGAATACAGTAAAGTATTTTGTGACTTGCTCATGAGGGGTAGTGTGTTTAAGTACACAATATACTGCCTTTTACAATTGTACATATACTGAGTCATTAAGTGATAATATGATATAGCTCTAAATAATTTATCATCCTTCTGTAGAACTTGTACATTGTACTATTTAATTTATAATTTTGATAATTTCTTGGTGTGTCAGGGTTTGTTATGTGTACAGTATGTATTTCACACTGATCAATTGTGTTGTCCATTACAGCTGAGAAAAGGAGACAGTTGAAACTCAGTTTTGGCTCATCTGGCGGTGGTTATGGGAGCGGTTCAAGTTATCAGCCATTTGTGTGAGTGAAAACTACAGGAGTAAACTCTATTATCATAGTCATAATGAGAGCAAAATTTCTGGGACATTATATGTGCAAAGGAAGAATAGACCACCACTGACTATATAGATGAAACCAATGGGTGGTGCATAGTAGGTAAAAAAGGACAGGCGAATTGCTTAGCACCCAAAGTCATCATTTATTTTTCATGGAGCAAGAATTAGTGAGAGAACATATGACACTTCTCTGTTACTGTAAAGCTGCTAATTGTATGTGTTTGGGGAGGAGAGGGGACAAGCTACCTATTACCTCTTTCACATATGCCACATGAAGCTATGCATTGAAAACATGTACGGGAAAAGCATCCATTCAGATCATCTGTAATGTGAGTGGTTGTTTCTGCTTCCTTCACTTTCAAATCCAGCTGCAGGCTATATCTGACGATGCTTTTTATAAGTCTATTAGTCTGCTGCAGTCTAGTAGGTAGATTTTGGTTTCTTTTTTTGGTTAAAGATAAAATGTATTGCATTCATTTTGGGCTGCATTTTGTAGTATGAAGCATACAACACCATCACAGAGTATTATGTCCTAAAATTTTTGTTTCTGTTTGGCAGCAACAGCACATTGAACGTTTCACAAGGGAAGTAGTGTTTTTCCAGCCTATTTTATGAAATATTTTAAATGTAATGAATCATTCTGGGTGGATGTTTGTAATAACAGTCTCACAGAAAAGCACACTGCCTGCAAATTTCCATTCTGAATAATAAATTTAAATAGTATTTTATTTGTGGTTCCTGTGTAGTTTCATGGTTCTTTATCTTGGGACTGCGGCCAATCGATTTCTTAGCTATAATAATTTATTTCATCATAATCAGATACATGTCTGTGTTCATAGTCCGATAAGAGAATGTCTCCTTCTGTGCTGTGTTAATAAAATTATCACAAAACCTCTCCCACAGTAAAGGAAAATACAACAAAAGTCTTAGATAAATTATGCAGGATTGAAATTGTATCTCTCACAAGCGTTAAGTGACATACATATTGAGAAGTAAATCGACATCTGTTAAATTATTTCGTGTGGGGTGTATTATCAGCTTCCCATAAAAAGTGCATGGTCAATATGACTAACATGGTTGCTTGTATCTTTGATAGTTACACATTTGATTACAAGCAAATTAGTATTGGGCAGAACTGCAATCTTGTAATAGATCTTTTGTCATTTCTTTGATTTTCAATACCATTCTCTGGTGGTCACTCACAAGTGCTGAGTGATGAATCTGTTGTGACAGTTGAAAGTTTTTGTCAACCGGAGATTTGAACCCAAATATACTGCTCACATAACCAGTTGCTTTAATTAATTTGGCCATCTGAGCACAGCTCCAGGACCAGTTCAGACTGTTGTAAAGCTAACCTGTATGAAGCAATGGTTTTCCTAGAAGTTTCAATATTTTATACTCCTGTTCTACCAGTGCTGGTATTTTTGGGTATTATAATACTTCACAGCTGATATTGCCGTGTTCGAGTCCTGATGAGGATAAATGTGAATTCCCACTGTGAAGTTCAAGTCCAGTATTGGAATCAAAGAAATAAATTGAATGAAAATTTAAAAATGAGATATCTATAGTATGTAAAACAAGGGGAATGCACTCACCCATAGTGGACTAAGGTGTGGCACATAGAAACATGTAACAAGAATCACTGTGCTTTTGGGCTCTTGCACTTTTTCTAGTATAAGTACACACATTCCCACACAAACACTCAAATGCACACACTGGTGGCCATGGTGAGACTAATTATTACTGATTATTTGTAGCAATTACCTAGACTGAAGGAGGCATAGGAAAGGGTGCAAGGAGGGGATAATGGGGAAGAGAGAGGTCTTTTGACAGATGACTTGGTTTCTGAACAACAAGATGAAAGGAGTAAAGAGAGCAGAGCATAAAAGAGAGCTGGAAAGAGGGAAAGGGGGAGGTAGGGGGAAAAGTGGACAGGAAGGTATAGATGAGGAGGGAGACAGGACAGAGGAAAGAGAAAGCAAGAGGTGTGTGTGTGTGTGTGTGTGTGTGTGTGTGTGTGTGTGTGTGTGTGTGTGTGAGAGAGAGGGGGGGGGGGATGAGAGAAGGCAATACACCGTGTGCTTGGGGAAGGGGTGCTGTGGACAGAAGAGAAAAGGAAAAAAAATAAAATTTTTATCCATTATATCTCTGTACAAGGTTTATGCCTATCTATAAGGTCTATTGCGAGCTTTGTTATACATAGAGGATCTTTCAACAACTAAACACAGGTAGTGGAGGCAGCACCAATTGCAGTGAATTGGAACTTTTGTAAGTGGTAGTTGGCAATCTTGTGAAGAGTATTAACCACTTGTTTAATTAATATGTATGTAAACATAACTTCTAAGATCTTGGTTACGATGGTGTATTTGCTCCATGAACGTACGTTTGAAGAACAGTGTCCTATGATCAGATTTTTACTTTCAAGAATAGGGCAGGAGAGTAAATTGTGTTTTTAGTTGTGGAACTGCTTAGCTGTTGAATATGTTCTTTTGTCACACACGCACGCACACACACACACACACACACACACACACACACACACACACACAGAGAGAGAGAGAGAGAGAGAGAGAGAGAGAGAGAGAGAGAGAGAGCGCTAGCACTGAGGTAGGGCCTCATCCAGAACCTTAGTGGCAATTTCAGTGTTTATTTTCTTATCAACTGCTCAAAAACTCATTCAGATGTCTTACTCTGTTGATAAATGGTTCCTGAAGTGAGACTACTGGTCTGACAACAATTTTTGGGTATTCTTCTCAAAAACCTTCAAAATACTGGAAATAAAGAAATTGGTCAATAATTGTCTGTATTATTTCTCACGCTCACACTCATACTCCCACTAGTTTCAGTAAAGAATGTTTTGGTCTAGCTGAGAAGTATGTGAAAGATACATTGCACAAGTGACTAGTGCAGCAATTACATATACTATCTCCCTGCATTTCACTAGTCTTCAGGCATAACATCCTTTGTACAGGCAATAGCATTGACTTGAAAGCATTATGCACTAGATCACTAATGTACATTGTAAAGAGTGATGGCTCTATCTCACTCCCTTGGGATACTCCTGAAATTATCTTTACATCATATATTTTGTTCTGCTAAGTATGACATGTTGCAAAGAAGTCTTGAATCAGTCACATATTTTGTCTGACTCTCAGTACTCATATTTTGTTCACTGAACAATAGAGCATAACTATATCAAATGCCTTTCTGAGGTCAAGGAACATTCCATGAACCAGGATGCTGTTGTCTGCAGCACTTTGGATCTGTTGGACAAACAGAGCAAACTGAATCATTTGAGGAATTCATGTTGATTTTTATAGAGGAGATTTTCAAAATGTTATTCTCCAAAAAAGTATAATATAGGAACATAAAGAATGTTCCGTAATTATATAATAATATTACAAGAAGGAAAGTTGCTACTCACTGTATAGTGAAGATGATGAGTCGCAGATAGACACAACAAAAAGACTCTCACACTGAAGCTTTTGGCCAACACACACACACACACACACACACACACACACACACACACACACACAACTCACCCGCATGACTGCAATCTCAGGCAACTGAGATCACACTGTGAGCAGCAGCACCAGTGCATGATGGGAGTGGCAACTGGGTGGGGGTAAGGAGGAGGCTGGGGTTGCGAGGGGGAGGGATAGTATGGTGGGGGTGGTGGACAGTGAAGGGTTGCAGGTTAGATGGAAGGCAGGGGAGAGGTGGGTAGGAGGGGGGGGGGGAGTAGCAGGCAAGGAGAGAAATAAGTAAAAAGACTGGGTGTGGTGGTGGAATGATGGCTGTTTAGTGCTCGAATGGGAGCAGGGAAGGGGCTGGAAGGGTGAGGACAGTGACTACAAGGTTACGGGAATGTAGGAAGTATTGCAGGGAAATTTCCCAACTGCGCAATTTAGAAAAGCTGGTGTTGGGGGGAAGGATCCATATGGCACAGGCTGTGAAGCAGTCATTGAAATGAAGGATATCAAGTTTGGCAGCATGTTCAGCAACATGATGGTCCACTTATTTCTTGGCCATTCGTGCGGACAGACAGCTTGTTGGTTGTCATGCCTACATAGAATGCAGCACAGTGGTTGCATCTTAGCTTGTAGACCACATGGCTGGTTTCACAGGTAACCCTGCCTTTGATGGGACAGGTGATGTTAGTGACCGAACTGGAGTAGATGGTGGTGGCAAGAAGTATGGGACAGGTCTTGCATCTTTTGTTGTGCCTAACTGTGACTCAACATCTCTGCTATATGATGAGTAGCAACTTTCTTTCTCATAATATTGTTATATTCCATCCTGTATTTTCCATTGTTTGATAATTCTATAACAGAATGACATCAGCAATATTGGTCTATAATTATGTGTATTTATTGGACAACCCTTCTTGAAAACAAGAATAACCTCCACTTTTTTCCTACAGATGGATACCTTATTGCCCCAGTGACCTATAAACTGCAACTAGAAAGGGAACAAGTTCTTTTGTACAATCTCTGTAAACCTGTATCATGTGCCTCATCTGGTCCAGATAATTTTCCACTCTTGAGCAGGTTTAGTTGATTTTTTTCTATTCCAGTATCACTTCTCAATATTCAATATCTGTGATTTTGGTGTTCATGTGGTGGAGGAAGAGCCGCACTACAATCTTCTGGGGCAAAGTGATCTTTGGAAGGACACCTTCTGTTTATGCGCTAGCATACTTCCTGAGTCACTGAAATAATGATTTCAGTTGGTTTTAATGAACAAACCGTACAAATGCCCTGCATGTCCCCAAGTAATGTGCCCAGTAGCTGAAGCAGAATTGAGTCATTAAATCTAGTATCCATGTGAGGTTCTGGTAAGTCACTTCTGTGTAGCAGAAGGGCTTGTGTTGCACTGATTATGAGTCCATTACTAATAGGAACATTGTAAATGACGTTGCAAAACAAAGTTGTATAACAGGTGAATGTTTGGTACATTCATAGGCCGGTCAACTACACAGCAGAAAAAAAACCAACATATTCCATCTGTTGCATATGTTTCATGTAGAGACTGTTTGTGAGCTGATGGATTGTGGAACTAAAGGTTTTGATTTCAGTGTGTTGGTAAGCTAGGAAATATTAAACTGTGTTTATTCAAACATGAACATAACTCCAGTCTATGTGTACCCTCTAAGTTCATTCTCAATTTTTCTAACAAAACAACAGATCCTGAAAGAAGTGAGAACTCTGAAAATAGTGAAGAGGATGTAATGCAAAACAGTATTGTCTATTTTGCTGAGTATATTAGCACTTGTAAGATATCTTCAGAAAGTTACCTCAAATAATATAAATAGTGTACAAATTAGTAGCTGATAGTTGCTAGACTATAAGAATTTTAGAAGTAGGCTAAGTGTATCATTGGCAGAACAGGTAGTAATGTATATACTGTGTGCATATTGTGAAATAGCTTGTGTCATGCTGATGCTGGTGTGGTCTCTTCCGTGGCCATTTGAAATCTGTTTGTTGAAGTGCAAGATGAAAGGACTATCCTCATTAGCAGATATAAGTAAATAATAGTGACATTAACTGAATTTAATGTCAGAGTCTGGCAGAACATGACAGTAATATTTAATAAGAAACCCTTGCTTTTTGCACTATGGCTATACATGATCATAGGACACTGGGTCAGACTACAGAAGCTTTCAGCAAGTGTGCATGTACAAACAGAAAAAGGAGGTACAGAAAGTTACTTTTTAAAATCCCCTTGATGATGAAATTGTTAAAGAGGCAGCACAAGTTAGTATTTGACAAGTATTATCCAGGATATTGGCCGTGGCCCACTTGAAAAACTAGCTTTTAATTTTCTTGAAGTCATTCAGTAAATACTGGCAGATGAAATCTGGATAGCTTGAAGGGATTTGTACTTCTCTGAATCCAAGTTCTGTACTAAGAGGAACATACTGAATGACAGTGCCGAAGTTGGTTGTGCGATAAGTGAACAGTGGTCACAGGTGATTGAATGGTTCCAGCAGACAGACAGATTTTGTAGACATGGAACAGTCTTACAATTTGTAGGTGCTATTGTGGTTTACATCAGACCTTAAAGAACTTATTTACTGAAATGTGTTCATTCACTGCATACAGTCAGACAAGGAACAAAAACTTGAGGGAATGGAATTGTGGCTGGCAAACTTTTTCCCAGTATTATCCAGAATAATTCGAGCTTTATTTTCAGCATCGTCATTAGTGCTGGAGCCATTATACCATTATTTTCATTTCATTAGTACACAGTAAAAATACATGAAATTATCAGAGCTAAAAAAGTCACATGTACACTATTTAAGAAGATACTGCTATCATCTTTTAACATAGAGCACTAACCTCGAAATCTAGTTGAAGATGAAACAAAATAACCTTTTCTTATGCCATAGCTTATTTCTCTGTTTTATGGCTTAGTTTTGTGATTAATTCATCCACTCATTCATTCATCATGTTGTGAAGATCCTTCAGGAATTTGGAAGAAATTACACATGTTCATTAACAAAGTGAAGGAATTGTTAGAAAGATTTTGTATTATATACTTGCATTTCGTTGTTTAATTTTATGAACATAGACATATGCAGTTGTGTGTTTGGACTTTATAATTGGTGATGGATAACATATTTCATATTGAATATTGCTTTTGAAATGAATCTATCTTTAAGTTCACCTTAATATCCGTTTGCTTGTCTGTGTGATTTTTTTTTCTGTTTTATTAATTAGAATATTTGAAAATATTTTTAATTAAGGTAGAAGTGATAGTTCTCTGTAGTAATAAGCATCTTGTTTGTCACCTTTTCGTGTTGTGAATGTATGTTTCCATTTCTCTGGTGTCTGTTCCAAGTTATATCTTTCTTGGAAAATTCTTTGTTGGCCTTTAATGATTTTTATTTAGGATCACTTCAAAAGCTCAAAAGTAAATTTTTTATGCAGCAAATTTGATTTGCTTTTGTTGAAACTCTGTGGTAATGTTACTTCTCATTTTCTATTCCTACATACTCTCTTTTTACTTCTGACTGTTCTAAGTATTTCCATTTCTGTATTATTGAAATTGTTATTGTGATTGTATTATGTTAATTCTGTTATTATTTGTGTTTTTATTTCTAGTAACTATAAGCAAATAAGGTTACTTACTTTTAAGCATAAATATTCTAATACCTAGTACCAGTCTCTAGCTCACAAGTTTCTGAACTATTATCCTCAGTATATATGTTTCCACTAATCTCTTATTCTTTGTTTCACTCTAGTTGTTATGTTAGATATGTTACCAAACTTTCTTAAAATTCTAAATCTCTCAACTTTGTCAGTGCATTTTATTACCAATGCAAACAGTGTGCTTTTAGAAATTTGATGTGTCATATTAATAAGTACTGTGCTGTGCTGTTATTAATTTGTGTAAATCGTGCTTTCTTTGTATCATTTGTGTTATAATGTCTTTGTGTTACATGCATGAATATTTTTGCAGCACATCCATGAAAAAGTGATAATATTTGTCAGTATAAAATAATTTACAGTTACCAACATAATTCTTACCAAGGGTGCTGTTGATTCCAAGCAGCCAGTGAGAGAGTAGCAGACAGATAGTGTATTATGAAACAAGAGATGGAGAAATATTTTCGCATTCTCATTTCTCATGTCAGTATACCACCACCTTGGAAATTGTAACATATTCAGAAGAAACAGTTAAATAATTGCCACAACCCAAATTATAAATTTAAATACTGCTCATTTCACTTACAACAATTTAAGCTGCGCTATCAAGTCCCAGTCTAACGAAAACCTCATAATTCATTGACATATTTGGAAGAAAAACAAACATTTGTGACAACAGCAAAGAAGAGAAAGGGGTTCAATTTCAACACTACAGATTCATTCTCTCTGTTCTGACCTCTCATTGGTTACATGAAACTATCATTCCATTGGCTAAGCTAAACTGGCTCATTGCCAGCCTGTGAGCAGCAGAGAAACACAATCATGACTGGTGCTGGCTGTGCTCTAGACTTTACTTGTGCATAAGTGTTGTCCCACAGAAAATAAGTGTGGCGACTGTAGTTTCTAATCACTGTCACATATACCTACAAAATCAGCATTGATGCAAGCATCAGAAACTTTAATATTAGATCATGTAATGTATTATTTACATAACTAGTTGAAAGATATCAAATATAATTATG
The DNA here is from genome assembly GCF_023864275.1 of Schistocerca cancellata. Lineage (NCBI taxonomy): Eukaryota > Metazoa > Arthropoda > Insecta > Orthoptera > Acrididae > Schistocerca > Schistocerca cancellata. Next base: position 770,828,652 of record NC_064627.1, on the reverse strand, counting down.
GCGACAGAAATATAAAGTTTACAGAATGCTTTTGAAGCTAATAGTGTTCTATTAGAGGAAAATTAAGAAGCGAATGTAGTTAATTGTGTAGAATGTTGGAAAAGGTGGGAGAAAGAGATTGGATTGGGGGGTGGGGGGGTAGTCATAAACATTGGGCAAGCTTTTGAATCTTAAGTTTGACAAGCTTGAGTAGCGAACTTCATATTTTTGTCTGTTTCCTATCATGTTTCACGTGTGCAGCTGTTTCATGTATTTGTGACACCATTCAATTTTTAATTTCTAAGGAGCACTTACCAATTTTGTATGTTGTAGGAACTGATCAATTTGGTTTGTAATGCTAAAACAGCAAATAAGTGAAGAAAAGCATCACAGTATTTGTTTATCATGTTTGTAATTTTTGTAACAAGCCTGCCACAATGTTTTTCAAAGTTGATTGCTGTTTTCATATTCACCTCATTTGTCAGATGTAGAGCTGAGTGTTACCTGATAAAACTGCACGTTGATTAAAATATTTAAAAAGATGACTGTTATGATTGATATCTCTGTCTCCAACAGATTTCTTTTTTCTAGTGAATACAAGTGCTGTATGAAGCATGTGTGCTGGTATTACAGATTGAAATAACAGGTAGCCTTTCTTGCAGGTGCAGATTTACACTGTGCTATGATTGTTTTGCATGCCCTGTGTAGGTTGCAATCATCGCTTAATGTGGCGGGTCTGTCAGCTGTGTAGTTGTGCTATGGTTCAGCATGTGCATTGTATTTTAATACACAGTTTTGCATTACCGAGCTCACTACTCGTGGTACTGGTGAATATTACTAATTCCATTAACCGTTATTGGTAGAGGTGGGTGGTTTTTCTGTATACACAGCTAATTTGTAAAAAAATTCTATTGCACAACTCTCAACATTTTGCTACTGTATAGTGCCAGTTGAATTATATGTTGATTAAAAAGAGAGAAAATGAAGTTCATTATGAGATAAAAATAATTGCGATTGTGTTTAGGTGTCGAACATCTCAATCTGGTTCAAATTCTACAGTTGATGAGAGGCTCAACTCAAGTCCTGTTCGCTCACGAACAGGATTTTCTCGCTCTCGACTACCCTTCACCCAAGACCTGATGCCCGACAAGTCACGGTGAGCCCCATTCTGTCAACAGTGTGCAACCAGCAGTGTGTGTGTGTGTGTGTGTGTGTGTGTGTGTGTGTGTGTGTGTGTGTGTGTGTATTTAACCAGCAGTAACATTAAATAAGCCTGTTGTAATTAAATTCCTGTTTTGTAACAGGTTTAGATTTCTTGACTAGTTCGCTATGAGATGTGTAAATTGCATAATGACTTCAGATGTAGAAGTGCAGAGTGTGCTGATTATAGTTCCCAATTTCTCCAAATAGGGGAAAGTTGCTTTCTGTATAATATTTCATGTTATTTATTACCTTAGAACATGTTAGAACATATTCTTTGGCTCATGTTGATGATTTAAATTTTAATGTGTTTCATCATCATTTTGAGTTGGGTCAAAAGTAAAATAAAAAAAGGAAACATTTATCACTGTGACTGTAGGAATGTCTATTTGCTCCATTTCAACCAATGAAATTACCATACTAGATTGGAGAATTACTCTCTTACCCCAAGTTTATTATTAGCTGAAAAAATCTGTTCTGGCGACTAAATATGTTGCGGCAATTTTGTATCATTACAGTCTATTTTCTGTTATAACTGTAACTAGTGAAAAGCTGTATCCAAGGTTCTCGGGTGTCCAGCTGGATCCGATCGTCGAAGTTCCACGATATTTCAGCGAATAACTGTTCTGCCATCATCAGGTGGTGCTGATGGAATGATCTGCCTGCGCTGTGTCCGTGGTATTTATGTCAGCGGCCAGTCTGGCCCTGACCAGGGCCAGACTGGCTCTTCGCTTAATACGGTTCGCTGCAGGCGTGCATATGTGATGCATCATTTTGGCCAAAGTAGGTATGGTGTTTTCAGCCCTACACTTATGTAAAAAGTCGAGAGAACTCAGCAGACGTCCTTTCTGGTTTCGAAGCTTATCCAGTTTCTTCACCGGTTGGTACATATCCTCCCCGTAGAGGTTGGTAATATGTGATCTGAGGTTTAAGCGAAGAGCCAGTCTGGCCCTGGTCAGGGAGAGGATTTGCTACACCCGTCTACTACTCGACAAGAACGCCAAGGAGCTGCTGCATCTTCACCTACGATTATCCTCCATACTACAAGATCACTCCTGGGAATGGGTGGATGGTGTTACCTGGGCCCAGGCAGACTGGACCCACCGGAAATCCACGGAGAAGCAGATCACCAAGTTTGCATGACTACCTGGCAAACCGAAAACCGAAAAATGAGATAGTGTGCACTAGACGGACCGTGATTAACCTCATGGGTAAACCACTTGACGACACAGCTACAGCTGTACTTGAAAAAGGACTCAATTTCGCACCGACACCTGCATCTCTGCCGTTCAATGAAATAATCTCTTCAGTAGAACAGGCAGTCTGTGGCTTACCAGATGACAAAGCAGAAGAAATCAGAAGGGAAACTTGCCGGATTGTTTCAAGGGCAACACCGGCCAGAAGCAACATCTCGGGAGCAGAAAGAGCAGCCCTAAGAGCCCTCAGAGACAATAAGGAGATAGTCGTCCTTCCTGTCGACAAATGAAATGCCACAGTCATCCTTGAGAGATGTGACTATGAACAGAAGATGCTGCAATTGCTAGATGATCCAGCATATCGGAAAATCAACACAGACCTGACCAGGAAGATACAACAAAGCACTGCCACCCTTGCTGAAAAATGGCGCGGTTGAGGACAAGGACATCAAAAGACTTCGCCAACATTCGGCGGTAGCTCCGCGGATATATGGTCTCCCAAAAACGCACAAAGAAGGGATGCGACCTGTAGTCAGCAACATAGGGGTACCAACGTATCTTTTGGCACAGCACTTGGCGGGTATGCTAAGACCTCATGTGGGGAAATGTGCGCAACATATCCGGAACTTGACGGACTTCATTGGCCGCCTGAAGGAGATGACAGTACAAGAATCTGACATCATGGTCAGCTTCGATGTCGTCTCATTATTCGCACGTGTCCCGCTGGAATATTCTCTCTACTTAATCAGTGAGAAATTCGGGCCTGGCCTGACACAACTGTTCAGGCACGTGTTAACATCTATGTACTTTGTCTTCAATGGTCAATACTACGAGCAGACTGATGGCGTAGCCATGGGGAGCCTGCTCTCCCCAGTGGTGGCCTACCTGTTCATGGAGAGTTTCGAAGAGAAAGCACTGGAAGCCGCCGAACTGAAACCTATATGCTTCTTTTGCTACGTGGACGACAAGTTCATCATCTGGCCACATGGACAGGAACAGCTACAGATACTTTCTACAACAGCTAAATTTGGTCCACAGTAACATTCGGTTCACCATGGAGACTGAGAAAGATGGAAAACTATCCTTTCTTGATGTCCTAGTGGAATGTATGTCTGATGGCTCACTGGGTCACAGTGTGTACCGCAAGCCTACACACACTGACCTGTACCTACATGTCTCCAGCTGCCACCATCCGGTGCAGCTTAATGGAATGCTCAACACCTTGGTACATAGAGCACACTCGATCTCTGATGAACAGAACTTGCCAACAGAACTCAAACACCTGGAGACCGTGATCTGCAAGAATGGGTATGGCAACCGCCAAATCCAAAGGGCCTTCCGACAACAGAAGTGCAGCAAGAACCGAGATGAAGAACAAGCCGAAGAAGAGAAGCAAGCTCAGGCCTTTCTGCCGTTTGCTGGCAACGTGTCATCAAAACTAGGGAGACTGTTAAGGCGACACAAGATTGACACAGTCTTCCAACCACTAGCAAAGATTCGTGACCTACTAGGAACGGCAAAAGATGACGTAGGCCTTAAGAAAGCGGGCATATACAAAATCCTACATCGGCCTAACAGTTTGCACGGTTGAGGACCGATGCAAGGAACACGAATGTCACACCCACTTTCACCAACCCAGCCATTCGGCCCTAGGAGGACACTGCATTGAAACTGGACACACAGCGAGATTCAAAGAGACAAAAATCCTGACGGCCACAAGTGCCTACTGGGACAGTACCTACAAGGAGGCCATAGAAATTTGTGTAACAGATAACCTCATCAACAGGGACATCGGGTTTCAACTTAGCAAGGCCTGGAAACCATTGTTAAACACCGTCAAAGAGCAACGGCGTGAGCGGACGTGAGATCCTTCCACAACAGGGGACGGAGATGAACTGCACCTACCACCGGGCCCGGCTGCAGCTACACCCCCACCCCCCATCCCCCACCACCACCACCACCACCACCACCACCACGCGGCACTCCGCTCCATCGGCCGTCCACGCCAGGGTACGACTCGGGACCCTGCGGACATAAATACCATGGACACAGTGCAGACAGATCATTCCATCAGCACCACCTGATGATGGCAGAACGGTTATTTACCGAAATATCGTGGAACTTCGACGATCGAATCCGGCTGGACACCCGAGAACCTCGGATACAGCACACTCGCTGGGAAGGCCTCAGATCACATAGTGAAAAGCTTGTTTTCTTTTTACCTAATGTGCTACATGGCACTGGGGTTGTATGGTTTGTATATGTTTAAAGTTGTTGAAATTGCTTCTTTTTGTGTGCGCTTTAATATGGTGATGGTTTCTCTACTTTTGCATTGCTTTTGATTAACAAAGCAGCTTATGCTTGGATAGTGGATTGTTATAAAGAAAATGAACTTTTTTGGGTTTCTGCTTGTTTATCTTTGAGCCTTTTACCAGAGTGTGTAGGCAGTTAATATACATTTTTGTTATTGGTTGTGTTTACAATAATTTAAGAGGTATGAAAAACAGACAGATGTAGAAAACTGATGTAAACCCAAATTTACCACTGTAGTGCATTCCTGGACGGGTTGGGGATTTTCTCCGCCTCGGGACTGGGTGTTCATGTTGTCCTCATCATTTCATCATCATCATAATTTGTGTCAGTGACTACATTGGATTGTGTAAAACTTGGGACTTGGTACGCATGCTGGTGACCGCGCAGTTGAGTGCCCCACAAACCAAACATCATCGTCAACACCGTAGTACATCAAAATAACATGAAGTTGTGCATATTATGTGTTGAGGAGTGTAATTAACTTCTGTTGTTTGATTTTTTCAGTAATTATTTGATCAAAATGTTGTTTCTATATCTGCTTAAGGTGAATCTCTTGCAGAATGAGAACAAAAGGGATGGGCTAAACACCTTTTTACATCCAGCACTTTAGGTACCCATAGTGACTGCATATATTTAAAGCATTTTCAAGCTGCAAAACTTTGTGATATCAGAAACAGATTGTTTAATGAGCTACTAATATCTGATTTGTTTTGTTGTCCAACCTGCTTGTGATATCTAGTGCATTCTGTGTTTGCATCGCGTGTTTATATAAAATGAAATGAGTCTTACAAAGAAGACTGCATTATTTTAAGTTCTTTGCTTAATGCAAGAGCAGATATAGTGCAAAGAAAGCCATTAAGTAACAGCCATTAACACTTTGGTATTTCTTGGTATTAGAGCCAACCTGTCATCATCACTTTCTGACACAGATGACTCGCACTCTCCAAGATTTCTATTAATATGATCCGTGATCATGCTCCTTCTAATTTTTCTGTGGTAATCTTTATTCTACAGTTTTCTGTGTGTCTTATGCAAGCTGCCCATGCAGGTGTTGAGGTAGTGTCTATTGCTTCGTTTGTGCCTCTCAGTATTTTGCAGTTTGGAATGTACTATTATTCTCCACTATGTATGACTGTACATGAATCCATACTCGCTTTGTTGGGCTACAATGACACTATTATGGTGGTAGTCAAACAACACAGTGCCCATACCGATTCAAAATTTAATCAATAAATTTGGTATGCTAGTTCGTGGGCAGTGAGAAGAACCCGCTGTTCTCTTCTGAATTAACAGTGACATGAAGTCACCATTGAACTTGTGCTAATATGGATACTAAAAAAGATATATAGGAGGCACAAGTTTGTGGTGACTAATTTATTTAATGACATAGGTCGATATAATCATCATCAGATAATCAAAATATGAACTGGACCAATATGCGAATAGTATGGAGTCATGTAAATTACATCAAGATAACACGTCCCATGTCATATTTGCATGTGCCTAAATTACATGACCCCATACTACTTTCTTGTGAATCCTATTCATATTTTGATTATCTGATGATGATTACATCAAAATTGTCATTAAATGAACTAGTCACCACATAATTGGTGACTCCTATATATTTTTTGTAGTGTCCGTATGAACACTATTTGAATGGTTAAAAAACTCTCCTCCGGTCTGTGACAAACCAAGAGGTATTCTGTATGAGGCAAACTCGGCAATAATATGAGGCAAGCTCAGCAATAATGTCTGTCTTTTTTATGTTCCCAGTTGGAGCTTAGTTCACTTGTGCAGAGTGGTTGATCACGTTATCCACGACTATAATCAAACATGCAAGAATATACAGCAACAACAATTTTCAAAGACACTGTATGAGATATGAGAATGGTAATCTTCAGAATTTGTAGTCTGCTAATTATGGAGAATAAAGCCAGTTTCTACAGCACCTTAAAAATCAACTTAGGAGAATAAAGCCAGTTTCTACTGATCCAACATGAAGCACTATGTCACTTACCGTGCCAACTGGAACTTTTAGTCCATCGTACCCATTACTTAATTGCAGCACATTCCTCTTGCCTAGTTGTGATTGATTTAAGTTTCATCTGTAATGAAGTCTCTATTTACACTTTTCAAGTTACTTTAAGCATGTTCTTTATAAAAATCAGTAAGCCATTTTATTAATTGTATTGGCTTTCGATCTGAAACACTTAGTTTTACGTAGGGTTGATGTTTCATGAACAGATTGATAGTGTCTACTTTTCACAAAAAAATTCAGAACTGTAGTTTATTCACATTTCTTGTCATTATTATTTTTCTATGTAGTTTTCTAATTCATAAATGTGTTTGAAAGTTCTGATGTCTACATCTGCAGCTGATTTTATTTTATTTTATTTTTTGGCTTGCCCACATACAGCACAGGCATGTTATTAATGCATAAACATGTACAGTTGTTCTAAGCCTTGTGAGAACAAGTTGAATTATATGAATCAATAAAGTATCATTACCTGCAGGCATTCTTGATGCTTGACTGTAAATGACACACACACACACACACACACACACACACACACACACACACACACACACACACACAAATTCCTGCTATGTCTGTTATTTAACAGCTGGTCTTTCACAACTAAATACGTTTTGTGGTTTTCCATCCTCGTGCAAAGATCAGAACATATTAAAATCGACTGATATAGAGTTTTTTTTAATTGTTTGTGGTAATCTAATGATCAGAACAACAAGAAAAAGCTATCTTATACACGGTGTCCCAGGAGGAATGGTCAATATTTAGGGATATGACGTAAATGATATTTTTTTCTTAATAATAAAGGATGGGACCCCTCCACGTCCACACCAACGTGGTGACCAAACCAAAAGTTCTACTTTCACCTCCGTATAACATGTTTGTTTTTGAATCAGGAGTCACAGGATGCGGGCTGTGATGTTATATATGCGTCTAGGTAAGATTACTCATTAACATGGTCCATCAGGAGATGAAAGCAATAGAAGGGTAGCGGTTGTAAGGGCAGAGGAAAACAAGTGCCAAGGCAAGCGCCAAGGGAAAAAAACCTCTGCGGCAGTGCATGCAAGGTGTGGTTATGTTAGTGCGAGGTATCGTGCATTGTTACCTTTGTTGTTGCTGGAGCTCGTTGCGGGGCTTGCTGCAGTTGCTGCGTCCCTGCAACAGTTCAAAGTCGTTGTACATTAGTGGGCAATCGGTCATAGATTGGCTCACAGACAGTGTAGGGGGTGTGTGTGGTTGGTTTACGTGCTGTGTATAGTACAGTTTCCCTGCGGTTGCCTGTTTTTTGGCTGGTCAAGCATCTGGGGTTACCAATAGTAGCTGTGTTGCAGGAGCTTGCCAGTACTGTCGTGTTAGCGTGCTATGGACCATAGATGTTTAGTTCCTAGCCAATAGTGTCTTTGGTCTGTTATGCTTCCATCTATGGTTGTGGTCGTAGTTACCCAGAGAAAGGATAAACAGGTTGCGCGAGTGTCTCGTGTTATTGCACAGTCGTGTGGAGAGCTTTTGGAATACCTGCAAGATGGTATCTAGCTGGTATTCCCAATGAAGGTCCGCGATGCGTGTGTAGCGCGGAGCGTTGTTTATGATTTTGAGTACTTTGTTCTGTATGAGCTGCAGACGGCATAGGCGAGTAGGCGCAGCGTATCCCCAGACGGGCTGCGTACGTCATCAGGGTCGAATAAGTGTCATGTACATGGACTTAGACACCTTCCTATTCAGTGTGCTACGCCTGTTAAGCGTAGGGTAGAGTTGTTTGAGCCTCGCGTTTGCTTTGTTGGTCACGTGTTGGATGTGGTCCCCCCAGAGTAGTTTCCTGTCCAGCCAGATACCGAGGTACTTGACCTTCTCGCGCAAACATACTGGGCGTGTGTGTAGTGTTATTGGGTTGCAGTGCTGATGTTTGCGCAGTTGCTTCAGTCTTCTATCCAATCTTGCGCAAGGATGGCGGTGTCATCCACGTAGATTGCCACCGTCAGGTTGTATGTAACTGGGAGGTCGTTAATGTAGAGGTTAAACAGTAAGGGCCCTAGGATGCTTCCTTGGGGTACTCCTGCCTGGATACCATGTCGTGTTGATTGGAATGATCATATCTACATCTACATATATACTCTGCTAGCTACCAAGCGGTGTGTGGCAGAGGACACTATTCGCACCAAAGTCATATTTTTCCCCTCTGTTCCATTCACGGATCACGTGAGGGAAAAACGGCTGTTTGAATGCCTCAGTACAAGCTCTAATTTCTGTTATCTTTCCGTGGTGATCATTGCGCGATTTGAAAGATGGTGGTAATAATATATGTTCTACATCCTCAGCGAAGATCGGATTTTAGAATTTAGTGACCAGCCCCTTCCGTTTAGCACTTCGTCTATCTGCAAGTGTGTCCCACTTCAAATTTTCTGTGAGGTTTGTAATGCTGTTGCAATGGTTAAATGTATCAGTCACGAATCTAGCCACTCTTCTTTGGACCGTCTCAATCTCTTGAATCAGACCCAACTGGTAAGGGTCCAATACAGACGAAGAAGACTGGACGAACTTAAGTATTGTAAGCAATTTCCTTTGCTGAAGTACTGCATCACTTCAGGATGCTACCAATCAATCGCAATCTAGAGTTTGCCTTACCCGTTACTTCTGTGATCTGATCGTTCCATTTGAGATCATTTCGAATAGTCACACCCAGATACTTGACAGATGTTACCGCTTTCAAAGACTGGGCATTTGTTTTGTACTCATACATTAATGGGGATTTTCACTTTGTTATATGCAGTAGGTTACACTTACTAATATTGAGAGATAATTGCCAGTCATTACACCATGCATTTATTTTCTGCAAATCCTCAGTGATTGTTCACAACTTTCGTGTGATACTACTTTCCTGTAGACTACAGCATCATGAGCAAACAGTCTAATGCCGCTGTCAGTACCATCAACCAGATCACTTATGTAAATCATAAAAAGCAGTGGACCTATTACCCATTCAGGGCGACATACTGCTCTCTGCCTGTTAGAAAACTTTCTATCCAACCATAGACCGTAAGTGCGCTCTTTTTGGAGCAAGCGACAGTGCAGAACTGAGTCGAACGCCTTTTGAAAGTCGAGGAATATGTCATCGCCCTGGGTGCCGGTATCTAGAGTCCAGAAAGGTCATTATGTCTGAACACAAAATATGTGTCATGATTCTACAACAAATCGATATTGGTGAAATTGGCCGGTAATTATGTTCATCCGATTTTCTACCCTTTTTATAGATTGCTATGGCCTGGGCCTTTTTCCAATCTCATGGAACTTTCCACTGTTCCAATGGTCTCTGATAGATGGTGGATAAGAATGGCGCTATATTTGTAGCATAGTCAACATAAAATCTTACGGGGATACCGTCTGGGTCAGATGCCTTCGTGGCATCTAAGGATCTTAACTGCTCTACAATCCCAGATACACTAAACATTATGTCAGCCATTCTTGCATTTGTTCGATAATTGAAAGGGGAATGGTGCTGCAGTCCTCTACTTTAAACAGGTTTTTAAAAGCTAGGTATAGAATTTCGGTCTTCTGTTTAACATCATCTGTTACATTACCCATACTGTCAGCAAGAGAAGGTATTGAATTATTTGTAGCATTCATAGATTTTATGTACGACCAAAATTTTTTTGGGCTTATTTTTAGAATCTGCAGATAAAATATTGCTTTCAAATGCATTAAAAGAATCTCTCATTGACCTCTTGACAGCTGCTTTCATTTCACATAATTTCTGTTTGTCAGCGGAGCATTGACTGCGTTTAAAACAACTGTGCAAAATTCTCTGCTTTCTCAGCAACTTCCTAATATGTTTGTTGAACCAAGGTGGATCCTTTCCCTCCCCTATATTTTTGCTAGGCACATATTTCTCTAGCATGTGGTGGACAATACCTTTAAATTCCCACCAAAGATACTCAATATCTTTGTGTCCCGCGGTGAATGCTTGGAACTGACTATGAAGATATCCATTAATGGCACTTTTATTTGCTTTCCTAAACAAGAAAACTCTACACTTTTTTTTTTTTTTTGCAACTTCCTCTGACATAGAAGCCACGACGACATTATGGTTGCTAGTACCTTCTTCTAGATAAACTTCCTCAAAAAGGTCAGGTCTATTTGTCACCAAGATATCTAATATGTTCCCATCTCGAGTTGGTTTTCTAACAAATTGCTCAAGGTTGTATGTTAAGAGCGCTCCTAGAATAACTTCACACGAGTCTTTGCTTCTGCCCCCTGTGATAAATGTGTAATTTTCCCAGTCAATGGACACCAGATTAAAGCCTCCACATATGACTAATGGATAATTTGGATATTCATTTCCTATGTACTCAAGACTTTCCCTGGCACGTTCTGTGACATTTGTTGTGGATGCTGGTGGTCTATAAAAACATCCTAATACAATGATCACTCCTTGTATGATTGGCAACTTTATCCAGACTCTTTCACTGCCCGACCCAGTATTGATCTCAACTGCATTTAAGCAGCTTTTAACTGAAATGAACACATCACCTCCCATAGCGTCAGTCCTATCCTTCCTAAACATTTTCTAATCTGAGTTCAAATTTTCACTGCTATTTATGTCTGGTTTCGACCAGCTTCCGTTACCTAATATAATATTAGCATTACCGTTGTTTATTTTGTAGAGTAACTCTGGGATCTTGCTACACTTCGACAATGCAATGAAGCAAAACATTTCATATGGTCATATACCCTATTCTGAGTGGTTTCCAAAATAGAACACATTGTGAAGGTTCAGTTAATTTTTTTTATTTATTATTTTTTTTTAAATTTTCTTATTGACCAAGTAAGATAAACATAACAACTTCAATTGCACTTCTTTTCTTGTTGTTTTCTGTTTTTCCAGTACTTCTTCATCTTCTCCTCATGTTCTCATTTCCTTTCTTCTTTACATGTTGTTCTTTATTTCTTGTTTCTTCTACATTTAAAGCCTTCTAAATTTAATGTTTTATGCTTAAAAATTCTCCTGTCGTTTCTGATTCATTAAGTTGTTACTCTCCTTTTTTTATTTCTGTAATCTGTGCTATTGACGATTCCTTCTTCCAGAAATGCAGGAGTATTTGTTTCATGAGCCTATTCTCTCATACATTCAGTAAAGGTGTCCAAAAAAGATTAATTTTCTTTTAGCCATTACTTCTGATATTTTGTCTGTATTTTTGTAGATCTCCTCATTACTTCTCATTTTCCAGCCATTTGTAGTTTGTATTACACTCATTATTTTTCTAACTACCCGTATCTTTCAAGTACCTCTATTGTGTCCGGCTTATAGTTCATTGTTAGGTATTCACATCCATATAAACATTCTAGTTGTACCACTGTGGTTTAGTGTTTCAGGTTTCAGTTTTTTTTTAAAGATATACTTTCTTTTGTAAATATTCTTTGTCGAACCATATGCTCTCATCGTTTTGTTAACTCTTACATTTACTGCATATTTTTCTAGTCTATGTTGTTGTATAGTTTCTCCAAGATATTTGAATTTACTTACTGACTCTATTTTACCTATTTGTGTTTCTATGAATTTTGGTGCATTTTTTATGAGTGTCATCAATTTTGTTTTTTTACAGCTGAAATTTTGAGACCAGTTCTATTTGCTATTTTATCCAGAAGATTTATTTCAATAACTGTGTCTGTCAGATTTTCGGAAAGTATTGCATAATCATCTGCAAAACCCAGGCAATGTAGCTTAATACCATTTGTTTTCCTCCCTAGAATTATTGGTTCAGTTTTTGTGATTCTTTAGTTTCAAAGTGCAGAGCCTTACAATTTTTTCTTCAATTCAGCTAAACAGTAAAAGTGATAAACCATCTTTTTCCCTTCTTCAGAAACACTTTCCTTGCCACAGCCAGACTACATTCCATTATCCTCGTTTTGCATTTGTTGATGTTCATCTTATATCATCCTGTCTATTCCATTCAACTGCTTTTCCAGGTTCTTTGCTGACTCTGACAGGATTACAATGTCATTGGCAAATCACAAAGTTTTTATTTCTTCTCCATGGGTTTTGATTCCTAATCCAAATTTTTCTTTTGTTTCCTTTACTGATTGCTCAATACACAGACTGAATAACATCGGGGCAGGCTACAACCATGTCTCACTTCCTTCCCAATCACTGCTTCCCTTTCATGCCCCTTGACTCTTTATAACTGCCATCTGGTTTCTGTACAAATTGTAAGTAGACTTTCGCACCCTGTATTTTGCTCCCGCCACCTGCAGAATTTACGTCAACATTGTGAAATGCTTTCTGTAAGTCTACAAATGCTAGAAATGTTGGTTTGCCTTTCCTTAACGTGTGTTTTAAGATAAGTCGTAGGGTCAGTATCGCCTCGCTCGTTCCAGCATTTCTACGGAATCCATACTGATCTTCCCCAAGGTAGTCTTCTACCAGTTTTTTCATTTGTCTGTTAAGAATTTGCATTAGTATTTTGCAGCCATGATTTATTGAACTGATAGTTCAGTAATTTTCACAGCTGTCAACACTTGCTTTCTTTGGAATTGGATTATTACATTCTTTTTGAAGTCTGAGGATATTTTGCCTATCTCATACATCTTGCTCGTCAGATGGAAGACTTTTGTCATGGCTGGCTCTCCCAAAGCTGTCACTAGTTCTAATAGAATGTTGATTAGTCCCGGGGCCTTGTTTTGACTTGATCTTTCAGTGTTCTGTAAGTTCTTCATGAAATATCATATCTCCAATTTCATCTTCATCTACTTCCTCTTCCATATCCATAGTATTGCCCTCAAGTGCTTCGCCCTTGTATGTGCCTCTATGTACTTCTTTCACCTCTCTGCTTTGCCTTATTTGCTTAGAACTGGTTTTCCATCGGAGCTCTTGATATTCATGCAGGTGGTTTTCTTGTCTGCAAAGGTCTCTTTAATTTTCCTGTAGGCAGTATCTATCTTATCCCTAGTGGCATATGCCTCTACATTCTTACATTTGTCCTCTAGCCATCTCTGCTTAGTTATTTTGCTCTCCCTGTCGATCTCATTTAGATGTTTGTATTTCTTTGAGATGTTTGTTTTCTCCTTTCATCATTTAAATTCAGTATCTCTTCTGTTACCCAAGGATTTCTACTAGCCCTCGCTACTTGATCCTCTGCTACCTTCACTACTTTATCTCTCAAAGTTACCCATTTTTCTTCTACTGTATTTCTTTTCCCCGTTCTTGTCAGTCGTTCCCTAATGCTCTCTCTGAAACTCTCTACAACCACTGGTTCTTTCAGTTTATCTTGGTACCATCTTCTTAAATTCCCACCTTTTTGCAGTCTCTTCAGTTTTAATCTACAGTTCATAATGAACAGATTGTGATCAGAGTCCACATCTGCCCCTGGAAATGTCTTACAATTTAAAACCTGGTTCCTAAATCTCTGTCTTACCATTATATAACCTATTTGAAACCTTCCAGTGTCTCCAGGCCTCATCCATGTATACAACATTCTTTCATGATACTTAAAACAAATTATGCTCTGTGCAAAATTTGCCCAGGCGGCTTCCTTGTTCATTCCTTACCCCCATTCCATATTCTCCTACTGCATTTCCTTCTCTTCCTCTTCCTGCTATCAAATTCCAGTCCCCCATGACTATTAAATTTTTGTCTCCCTGAATAATTTCTTTTATTGCATCATACATTTCTTCAATCCCTTCATCATCTGTGAAGATAGTTGGCATATAAACTTGTGCTACTGTGTTAGGAGTGGGCTTCATGTGTATCTTGGCTACAATAATGTGTTCACTATGCTGTTCGTAGTAGCTTATCCGCATTTTTATTTTTTTTATTCATTATTAAACCTACTCCTGCATTACCCATATTTGATTTTGTATTCATAACACTGTATTCACCTGACCAGAAGTCTTGCTCCTGCTACCACTGAACTTCACCAATTCTCACTATATCTAACTTTAACCTATCCGTTTCCCTTTTTAAATTTTCTAACCTACCTGCCCGATTAAGGGATCCAACATTCCATGCTCCGATCTGTAGAACGCCAGTTTTGTTTCCCCTAATAATGATGTCCTCTTGAGTAGTCCCCACCTGGAGATTCAAATGGAGGCCTATTTTACCTCCGGAATATTTTACCCAAGAGGATGCCATCCTCATTTAACCATACAGTAAAGCTACATGCCCTCAGGAAAAATTATGGCTGTAGTTTCCCCTTGCTTTCAGCTGTTCGCAGTAAGAGCACAGCAAGGCCATTTTGGTTAATGTTACAAGGCCAGATCAGTCAGTCATCCAGACTGTCGCTCCTGCAACTACTGAAAAGGCTGCTGCCCCTCTTCATTAACCACACGTTTGTCTGGCCTCTCAACAGATACCCATCCATTGTGGTTGCATCTACGGTATGGCTGTCTGTGTCGCTGAGACACGCAAGCCTCCCCACTAATGGCGAGGTCCATGGTTCACGGGGATGGGGGTACCTATTAAAAAAAATGTAGTTTCTATCAATTTGACCTATGGCAGCACTATCTAGTAGGCCGTCCATAGCGCCATCTGTTTTCCCCTCATCACGCTTGAATAGATTTATTGTTCTTATTTTTTCATTTGCTGCTAATTTTGTGAGTAAAATAATCAATAGCTGTTAAATTTTATGTCTTATAGGCTCATTCACATCAATAGCTATAACAGCTGAACTTTTTAATTGCAAGAGCAGACGCGACCAACACTATCTGGCTTGTAGATGCCATTAACACCACCACTTAATCTGAATAAACTTTCATTCCTCATAACACTGCAAGCCATGTTGTGTCCTCAAGGACATGCAAGTATTACTACTTGTATTTGAGACCAGTTGCTAACAGTAGAGCATTGGTTAGATTTGATCTAAAACTTTGCATGTTATCATCTGTAACACCTTATGAGTTTTTATCCGCAATTATTATGTGATTCTCATTTTAGGAGTCATGTCCTTTCATTCACAGACTGCCAGCTGAGTCTGTGTTACATATCACGAGAATTACCATAAATAACAGGTTCCTATGATCCTAAAGGTGCTACTTGTGACCCCTCACTGATAAATGCATCAAAACAAAAAGGACAACAGTCTCATGACACATTGCCTAATGCAGTCAACAAAAAGTAGTACCTGCCGATGCTATACCCCAGGTAACCTTCTACCTAAAAATAAAGTAACAGTGGAGTCCTCTCCTTGTATTGCCAATTACTGCGTGTTGTAGGCCTCTCCAGGCTTTTAACATATGAGCTACACCTGGCCTTGGACCCTTCCCAGTTCAGTAACATCATGAATCCTACTACTTACTAACAATTACTGATTGACAAAGCTGTGATTAGAACGATGACAGCCATGCTTGACTTATTTATTGATCACTATGCTAGCCTACTGACCATCTCTTGGTGATTTAGTTTCATTACCTGTCGCATCTAATGGATCTATGATAAATATTTGCATTGCTCTTTAAGTTTCTGTGTTATTCTGTTTATTTGATAATTATTAGCCTTAGGATTCAATATCTTTCATTGAAAGCAGTATGAATACTGACAAACATCTCTGTTTTAACATTTTGGAAATAAAAGGGTCCGTACTGTAGGATGTAATGAAGGTAAAGAGGGACTGTATTGTCAGAAATGTCACAGGGTGGTTAGAAAGAAAAGGGAGTTAAGGGTTCAGTCCTGAACACAGGCAACTGACACTATCCTGCAGCCCAGTATCCCCTCTACTTGTAAGGCTTGTCCTCACAGTCTGGATGAGTGATGTTAGTTATCCCACAGAACAGGAACTGTGGGTCTTCCTTACCAGCCCCAAAATGTAGTTCCAACTGCTGCTACTTTAGATAACCAGTATTCCAGACTTTTCCCGTATTCTCCATTCAAAATGTTGAATATTTCACATACCGTGTTCTACTAGTATACAAAAATGTTGTTAGTCCTTATCCAGTGAATATAAGTTCACAATTGACTCCTTTTTTATCAAACTTTCATAAATTTAATGGCTTTAGAATTATGTTCATATATCTTCTTTTCTCTCAAATAAATCAGTAATGGATTTACAAGGTTAGAAACAATTCTTTCACCTTAAAACTAGCGGCCAGTAAAAGATTTCCAAAATATAAAATTAAAATTACATTCTAGTGACAATTACATATGCTTATGCTGTTAGCTTTAGCATTAAAGCCAAATTTGTACCGTTGACCTACTTAAGGTAAGTACTCAGTATTGTCTTACTTGCTGTACATCATATAATACATTGACGTTACCAGTTACTCAGTCTTTAAAAAATAAACCTTTGGATGTGGTTTGTTTATTTCCCAAGGCACTACATACCAGCAAGAAAGTATACATATTTCCTTGTACTTTGATCTGCATCTGTGCATTTATATCATAACTAGCTCACCGACAATAAATTCGGGTTTCACGGTCCTTTCACTGTACTTCTGCTATCTGTTTCCAACTTGCCGTTGGTGGGGAGGCTTGCGTGCCTCAGCGATACAGATAGCCGTACCGTAGGTACAACCACAACGGAGGGGTATCTGTTGAGAGGCCAGACAAACGTGTGGTTCCTGAAGAGGGGCAGCAGCCTTTTCAGTAGTTGCAAGGGCAACAGTCTGGATGATTGACTGATCTGGCCTTGTAACAATAACCAAAATGGCCTTGCTGTGCTGGTACTGCGAACGGCTGAAAGCAAGGGGAAACTACGGCCGTAATTTTTCCCGAGGGCATGCAGCTTTACTGTATGATTAAATGATGATGGCGTCCTCTTGGGTAAAATATTCCGGAGGTAAAATAGTCCCCCATTCGGATCTCCGGGCGGGGACTACTCAAGAGGATGTCGTTATCAGGAGAAAGAAAACTGGCGTTCTACGGATCGGAGCGTGGAATGTCAGATCCCTTAATCGGGCAGGTAGGTTAGAAAATTTAAAAAGGGAAATGGATAGGTTAAAGTTAGATATAGTGGGAATTAGTGAAGTTCGGTGGCAGGAGGAACAAGACTTCTGGTCAGGTGACTACAGGGTTATAAACACAAAGTCAAATAGGGGTAATGCAGGAGTAGGTTTAATAATGAATAGGAAAATAGGAATGTGGGTAAGCTACTACAAACAGCATAGTGAAAGCCTTATTGTGGCCAAGATAGATACGAAGCCCACACCTACTACAGTAGTACAAGTTTATATGCCAACTAGCTCTGCAGATGACGAAGAAATTGAAGAAATGTATGATGAAATAAAAGAAATTATTCAGATAGTAAAGGGAGACGAAAATTTAATAGTCATGGGTGACTGGAATTCGAGTGTAGGAAAAGGGAGAGAAGGAAACGTAGTAGGTGAATATGGATTGGGGCTAAGAAATGAAAGAGGAAGCCGCCTGGTAGAATTTTGCACAGAGCACAACTTAATCATAGCTAACACTTGGTTTAAGAATCATGATAGAAGGTTGTATACATGGAAGATTATATAATGGTAAGACAGAGATTTAGGAACCAGGTTTTAAATTGTAAGGCGTTTCCAGGGGCAGATGTGGACTCTGACCACAATCTATTGGTTATGACCTGTAGATTAAAACTGAAGAAACTGCAAAAAGGTGGGAATTTAACGAGATGGGACCTGGATCAACTGAAAGAACCAGAGGTTGTACAGAGTTTCAGGGAGAGCATAAGGGAACAATTGACAGGAATGGGGGAAAGAAATACAGTAGAAGAAGAATGGGTAGCTTTGAGGGATGAAGTAGTGAAGGCAGCAGAGGATCAAGTAGGTAAACAATCGAGGGCTAGTAGAAATCCTTGGGTAACAGAAGAAATATTGAATTTAATGGATGAAAGGAGAAAATATAAAAATGCAGTAAATGAAGCAGGCAAAAAGGAATACAAACGTCTCAAAAATGAGATCGACAGGAAGTGCAAAATGGCTAAGCAGGGATGGCTAGAGGACAAATGTAAGGATGTAGAGGCTTATCTCACTAGGGGTAAGATAGATACTGCCTACAGGAAAATTAAAGAGACCTTTGGAGATAAGAGAACCACTTGTATGAATATCAAGAGCTCAGATGGAAAGCCAGTTCTAAGCAAAGAAGGGAAAGCAGAAAGGTGGAAGGAGTATATAGAGGGTCTATACAAGGGCGATGTACTTGAGTACAATATTATGGAAATGGAAGAGGATGTGGATGAAGATGAAATGGGAGATACGATACTGCGTGAAGAGTTTGACAGAGCGCTGAAAGACCTGAGCCGAAACAAGGCCCCCGGAGTAGACAACATTCCATTGGAACTACTGACGGCCTTGGGAGAGCCAGTCCTGACAAAACTCTACCATCTGGTGAGCAAGATGTATGAAACAGGCGAAATACCCTCAGACTTCAAGAAGAATATAATAATTCCAATCCCAAGAAAGCAGGTGTTGACAGATGTGAAAATTACCGAACAATCAGTTTAATAAGCCACAGCTGCAAAATCCTAACACGTATTCTTTACAGACGAATGGAAAAACTAGTAGAAGCCGACCTCGGGGAAGATCAGTTTGGATTCCGTAGAAATACTGGAACACGTGAGGCAATACTGACCTTACGACTTATCTTAGAAGAAAGATTAAGGAAAGGCAAACCTACGTTTCTAGCATTTGTAGACTTAGAGAAAGCTTTTGACAATGTTGACTGGAATACTCTCTTTCAAATTCTAAGGGTGGCAGGGGTAAAATACAGGGAGCGAAAGGCTATTTACAATTTGTACAGAAACCAGATGGCAGTTATAAGAGTCGAGGGACATGAAAGGGAAGCAGTTGTTGGGAAGGGAGTAAGACAGGGTTGTAGCCTCTCCCCGATGTTATTCAATCTGTATATTGAGCAAGCAGTAAAGGAAACAAAAGAAAAATTCGGAGTAGGTATTAAAATCCATGGAGAAGAAATAAAAACTTTGAGATTCGCCGATGACATTGTAATTCTGTCAGAGACAGCAAAGGACTTGGAAGAGCAGTTGAATGGAATGGATAGTGTCTTGAAAGGAGGATATAAGATGAACATCAACAAAAGCAAAACGAGGATAATGGAATGTAATCGAATTATGTCGGGTGATGCTGAGGGAATTAGATTAGGTAATGAGACACTTAAAGTAGTAAAGGAGTTTTGCTATTTGGGGAGCAAAATAACTGATGATGGTCGAAGTAGAGAGGATATAAAATGTAGACTGGCAATGGCAAGGAAAGCGTTTCTGAAGAAGAACAATTTGTTAACATCGAGTATAGATTTAAGTGTCAGGAAGTCATTTCTGAAAGTATTTGTATGGAGTGTAGCCATGTATGGAAGTGAAACATGGACGATAACTAGTATGGACAAGAAGAGAATAGAAGCTTTCGAAATGTGGTGCTATAGAAGAATGCTGAAGATTAGATGGGTAGATCACATAACTAATGAGGAAGTATTGAATAGGATTGGGGAGAAGAGAAGTTTGTGGCACAACTTGACCAGAAGAAGGGATCGGCTGGTAGAACATGTTCTGAGGCATCAAGGGATCACCAGTTTAGTATTGGAGGGCAGTGTGGAGGGTAAAAATCGTAGGGGGAGACCAAGAGATGAATACACTAAGCAGATTCAGAAGGATGTAGGTTGCAGTAGGTACTGGGAGATGAAGAAGCTTGCACAGGATAGAGTAGCATGGAGAGCTGCATCAAACCAGTCTCAGGACTGAAGACCACAACAACAACAACAACAACAACAACAACAACAACAAAACAATTTTTTTCTCTCTTTGTACTGTCGACAATGGAGCCCATTTTAATTTAGCTAATTATGGTTCCCCTATCACCTTGTTTCCTATTATCGAGGAGCTTTCCTTGTACTTAAGCGAGTCATTGTTTTTAATAACTCACCCATTTAGGGTGTCTTTTTGCACAGTATGTGTGACATAACCTCACTAGTTATCTCATGACTTGTCCAGCTGGACTCCCTTATGGGTGGCATTTTGATATCATTACATGTCGTACAGATTACTTTGTAGCATATGTTTGAGCCCTGAAAACTGACTACCGTTGCCAGATAGCGATCTGTTGAGTATACTACAATTGAGAAAATAATAGTTTTCCAGACACCTGACTACATGCCTTGCAGTAGTGGCTCGTAATGGGTATAAACAAACATATTTTGATCAAGAATGAGATTTTCACTCTGCAGCGGAGTGTGCGCTGATATGAAACTTCCTGGCAGATTAAAACTGTGTGCCCGACCGAGACTCGAACTCGGGACCTTTGCCTTTCGCGGGCAAGTGATCTACCATCTGAGCTACCGAAGCACGACTCACAACTTACGAGAGCTTCTGTAAAGTTCAGAAGGTAGGAGGCTAGATACTGGCAGAAGTAAAGCTGTGAGGACCGGACGTGAGTCGTGCTTCGGTAGCTCAGATGGTAGAGCACTTGCTCGCGAAAGGCAAAGGTCCCGAGTTCGAGTCTCGGTCGGGCACACAGTTTTAATCTGCCAGGAAGTTTCACATTTTGATCAACATTACAATGCTATGAAAGCGTGATATTCCTCCTTGTCCTTTAGGTAAATGAGGTTCCTACAGAATATGAGAGTTAATTATTCTGCATACCCCCCCTGACCATTTTGTTCCAATGGTAGATTTTGTTCAGGTTGGCCAAATATTTTCTAATCCTATAACGACCGTATCCGTTATGAAAATATTCAGTCAACAATATGAATGGATACACAAATTTTCCACCACTCCTCCAATACAAAATATTCTTATGCCTAAGCTACATAGAATTCCTTTCTATTGTCAGTTGTTTGGCTTCTAAGGCATTAGTGACAGATTTCAAATTGGGATCAGAAGTTTGCTCAAAAATCGTGGCATGCATTGTTGGTTTTTGGTGTTTGCAAGTAGTTTGAGTGTTATGAAATAGATTTTAAATTCTCTTCTTGTCTCTCCTACTTCAGGTTATTCATCCAAACCATCAGAAATGTTAGATGGTGCATCAGTTATTACATTTTGTGGTCTTTTGTTTATTGTATTTCAAAATCAAAATGGTGTAGGAAAGACTCGTCTCCTCAGTCAATGGTGCAGTAATGTGTAAAATTCATGTTTGACCATCAGCTGCTTTTACTTTAACCCAAATATCAACTGGTTTCAGTCATGGATCATCATCGTGGATAAGGGTTAAAGTGGTTTACGCCACCACCATTACATTTGTCATTACTTAAATAATGTGTAGAGCATGTCCTGTATATCAGTATATGACACAGGACTTTTACAAGCAAACATACTAATACTAAGTGGGTACACAGAGCAGTACTGAAGAGAAGATCAGGTGCAATAATCTACTTGTCCTTGAAACCATCAGTGATTGGTGGTCTGTGTAAACTATCGCCTTACTGTCATGTAGAAGATACCTAAATCATTTGAAACCTCCATGCTATTGCCTTTCTCCATTACAGAATAATGAGTTTCAAGTTTATTTAACAAATGACTGGCAGTGCAATACTGTGTGTTCTCCCTTGTTAATGTGTCTCACCTTGAAACACTTCACATACCAGACCATAATCAAATGCATCTTTCAACAATTTAAATTAATCTGACCTGGGATGGTGTAGTAATTTAATGTTAATCAAATCTCTTTTGCGTCTGTCAAAGATAGCACATTCTTCTTTTCTGAATTACCTCTTATGTTTTTGTTTAAGAAGATGCATAACAGCTGGGTTGGTTATATGAATTACCAATAGAAATTTACTCTAAAACTCAAGTTTAGTATCCCTGCCAGTGGATACTTTAGTGCAGAATGCTGCCACAAAGGGTTTGCTTAGGGGCTTTGCATGGTGAGAGCCACTGACCCATGTGTTTACCTGCTGGCGGCAGTGAGTGTGGCCAGGCAGTTCTTATGTAGATATCAACTTCCTCAGATATCAACTTCCACAGTGCTCTATTTTCTGTGTTCTTAATTACTCTGTCACTCGGGCTGGTCGCATTGTGTTAGCTACGTGGTGTTCAGACTTTCTGCACCCCTGTAGATTGACTTTCACGTTGAGTTTCATTCCCACTTTGTGGATTCAGCTTTCTGGGCAGTTACTCGAGCCACTGTCATCTAATATTTTGTGCCAACAATGTGTGTATTGTGCAGATACAAAACCAACAGTTTCCTAAAAGGGTTTTAGTTGCTTGCAGTCGTGAGCATAAGGACACTTAGCAATAACTTCCAGTTTTTTAGGGTCACGCTTAGCCAATGAGCTTGTAGTACATCCCCTAAGAACTTCACTTCTTTCCATCCAAAGGAAGACTTCAGTTTCACAGTAATGCCCCTTTCTATAAACTTTTGAAAAATGCTACAGAGCGTGGAACATGTTCATGTAATGAGGTCATCAACAATAACTTTTTGTAATTATTCTTGCACAATGCCATGTCCAGGGCCTATGTAAATACTGACACACATACATTTATACCAAATGGCAAAACACAAAATTGATACAACTGTTCATAAAACAAGTAGACAGTATACTTTCTAGAATCCATATACTAAGGTATATGCTGATATCCAGTAGTTAAGCCGATTTTGCTAGACTAGTTACTATTTCCCTCATCTGTTGTGACCCACCTCATTGCACCCCTATTCGATTTAGAGTATGTGCATCTAAAACTAAACATATTCCAACTCCTGGTTTCTTCATAACCAAGAGAGGATTGTTGTAAGCACTTTTAGAACATTCAATAATACCTTGTTCTACATCGAAGCACCAGAGAAACTGGTACAGGCATGCGTATTCAAATAGAGAGATATGTAAACTGGCAGAATACGGCACTGCAGTCAGCAACATCTGTATAAGACAAGTGTCTGGCGCAGTTTTTAGATCGGTTAATGCTGTTGCAGTGGGAGGATATCCAGCGCATGAGTGATTAGACACAGCATCTCTTAGGTAGCGACAAAGTGGTGATTTTCCTGTACGACCATTTCATGAGTGTACTGTGAATATCTGGAATGTGGTAAAACATAAAATCTCTGACATCGCTGCAGCCGGGAAAAGAACCTAAAAGAACGGGACCAATGACAACTGAAGATAATTGTTCAGTGTGACAGAATTGCAACCCTTCCACAAATTGCTGCAATTTCATTGCTGGGCCATCAACTAGTGTCAGCATGCAAACCATTAAATGAAATGTCATCGATATGGGCTTTGCAGCCGAAGGCCCATTTGCGTACTCTTGATGACTGCACGACACAAAGCTTTACAACTCGCGTGGGCCCATCAACATCGACGTTGGACAGTTGATGGCTGAAAACCTGTTGCCTGGTTGGATGAGTCTCATTTCAGATTGTATCAAGTGGATGAATGTGTGTGGGTATGGAGACAACCTCATGAATCTGTGGACCATGCATGTTAGCAGGGGGCTGTTCAAGCTAGTGGAGGCTCTGTAATGGTGTGGGGTATGTGCAGTTTGAGTGATATGGGTGGGGCCCCTGACATGTGTAGATACGACTCTTAACAGGTGACATGTACGTAAGCATCCTGTCTGATCACCTGCATCCATTCACATCCATTGTGCATTCCACGGACTTGTGCAGTTCCAGCAGGTCAATGTGGCACCCCACATGTTGATATCTGCTACAGAGTTGCTCCAGGAACACTCTTCTGAGTTTTTTTGGGATGCCTTGCAACATCTCCACCCCCTCATTCTCTTATGGATTTATGGACAACCCCATCAGGATTCATGGTGTCAGTTCCCTCCAGCACTACTTGAGACATTAGTCGAGTCCATGCCACGTCTTGCTGCGGAACTTCTGCGTACTTGCGTGGTCCCTACACGATATTAGGCAGGTTTACCACATTCTTTGGCTCTTCGGTGTACATACCATTTTCCTCTAGTAATTCCTACCTTGAGAATTTTTTTTTTTTTTTTTTTTTTTGCCTAAGGCTTACAGGCTGGAGTACTTGGGACCCCCCTGCCTTCTTCAACATTGGATTTAAATTTGGTGGCCAAATTATTGCTGTTTTGTAGTCAAAAATCCTCCCACTGTTCTTTAGCTGAACTAATAGCAATACATCTTAGCTGTTCCAGACAACTTTCATTTGCAATTAAATGTTCAGGTTTATTTAACGTATTCTGTTCCCGTAAACTTTCATTCAACCAACATTTCTTTAACGAAGGGTGTATCTTCCTGCTTCATGTTCCTGACTGAAATTTTTTTTGAAACAATTCAATTTTAATTATTTCTGTGACAAGTGCATGCTAATAATACTTACCTGCTAATGACATATCCATCCTCAACCATTAACACTTTCCCAATACTGTACACATGCATGCACGTACGTACGCATGCTGAGGTTTCA